>NW_028320549.1:0-635000 GCF_062004578.1 Staurois parvus
CCCGATGCCTGCACCCTCAGACCCCGGAGAAGGGTCCCGATGCCTGCACCCTCAGACCCCGGAAAGGGTCCCGATGCCTGCACCCTCAGACCCCGGAAAGGGTCCCGATGCCTGCACCCTCAGACCCCGGAAAGGGTCCCGATGCCTGCACCCTAAGACCCAAGGTGGGTCCCG
This sequence comes from Staurois parvus, assembly GCF_062004578.1. Classification (NCBI taxonomy): domain Eukaryota; kingdom Metazoa; phylum Chordata; class Amphibia; order Anura; family Ranidae; genus Staurois; species Staurois parvus. Next base: position 175 of record NW_028320549.1, read on the forward strand.
ATGCCTGCACCCTCAGACCCCGGAAAGGGTCCCGATGCCTGCACCCTCAGACCCCGGAAAGGGTCCCGATGCCTGCACCCTCAGACCCCGGAAAGGGTCCCGATGCCTGCACCCTCAGACCCCGGAAAGGGTCCCGATGCCTGCACCCTCAGACCCCGGAAAGGGTCCCGATGCCTGCACCCTCAGACCCGGGAAAGGGTCCCGATGCCTGCACCCTCAGACCCGGGAAAGGGTCCCGATGCCTGCACCCTCAGACCCGGGAAAGGGTCCCGATGACTGCACCCTCAGACCCGGGAAAGGGTCCCGATGACTGCACCCTCAGACCCGGGAAAGGGTCCCGATGCCTGCACCCTCAGACCCGGGAAAGGGTCCCGATGCCTGCACCCTCAGACCCCGGGGAAAGGGTCCCGATGCCTGCACCCTCAGACCCCGGGAAAGGGTCCCGATGCCTGCACCCTCAGACCCCGGGAAGGGGTCCCGATGCCTGCACCCTCAGACCCAAGGTGGGTCCCGATGCCTGCACCCTCATACCCCGGGAAGGGTCCCGATGCCTGCACCCTCATACCCCGGGAAGGGTCCCGATGCCTGCACCCTCAGACCCCGGGAAGGGTCCCCATGCCTGCACCCTCAGACCCCGGGAAGGGTCCCCATGCCTGCACCCTCAGACCCCGGGAAGGGTCCCCATGCCTGCACCCTCAGACCCGGGAGTGGTTCCCGATGCCTGCACCCTCAGACCCGGGAGTGGGTCCCGATGCCTGCACCCTCAGACCCCGGGAGTGGGTCCCGATGCCTGCACCCTCAGGCCCCGAGAAGGGTCCCGATGCCTGCACCCTCAGACACGGGAGTGGGTCCCGATGCCTGCACCCTAAGACCCGGAAGTGGGTCCCGATGCCTGCACCCTCAGACCCGGGAAAGGGTCCCGATGCCTGCACCCTCAGACCCGGGAAAGGGTCCCGATGCCTGCACCCTCAGACCCGGGAAAGGGTCCCGATGCCTGCACCCTCAGACCCGGGAAAGGGTCCCGATGCCTGCACCCTCAGACCCGGGAAAGGGTCCCGATGCCTGCACCCTCTGACCCGGGAGTGGGTCCCGATGCCTGCACCCTCAGACCCGGGAGTGGGTGCCGATGCCTGCACCCTCAGACCCGGGAAAGGGTCCCGATGCCTGCACCATCAGACCCGGGAAAGGGTCCCGATGCCTGCACCCTGAGACCCGGGAAAGGGTCCCGATGCCTGCACCCTCAAACCCGGGAAAGGGTCCCGATGCCTGCACCCTCTGACCCGGGAGTGGGTCCCGATGCTTGCACCCTCAGACCCTGAAAAGGGTCCCGATGCCAGCACCTTCAGACCCGGGAATGGGTCCCGATGCCTGCACCCTCAGACCCAAGGTGGGTCCCGATGCCTGCACCCTCAGACCCAAGGTGGGTCCCGATGCCTGCACCCTCAGACCCAAGGTGGGTCCCGATGCCTGCACCCTCAGACCCCGGAAAGGGTCTCGATGCCTGCACCCTCAGACCCCGGAAAGGGTCCCGATGCCTGCACCCTCAGACCCCGGAAAGGGTCCCGATGCCTGCACCCTCAGACCCCGGAAAGGGTCCCGATGCCTGCACCCTCAGACCCCGGAAAGGGTCCCGATGCCTGCACCCTCAGATCCCGGAAAGGGTCCAGATGCCTGCACCCTCAGACCCGGGAAAGGGTCCCGATGCCTGCACCCTCAGACCCAAGGTGGGTCCCGATGCCTGCACCCTCAGACCCGGGAAAGGGTCCCGATGCCTGCACCCTCAGACCCAAGTTGGGTCCCGATGCCTGCACCCTCAGACCCGTGAAAGGGTCCCGATGCCTGCACCCTCAGACCCGTGAAAGGGTCCCGATGCCTGCACCCTCAGACCCGTGAAAGGGTCCCGATGCCTGCACCCTCAGACCCGGGAAAAGATCCCGATGCCTGCACCCTCAGACCCGGGAAAGGGTCCCGATGCCTGCACCCTCAGACCCAAGGTGGGTCCCAATGCCTGCACCCTCAGACCCGGGAAAGGGTCCCGATGCCTGCACCCTCAGACTCGGGAAAGGGTCCCGATGCCTGCACCCTCAGACCCGGGAAAGGGTCCCGATGCCTGCACCCTCAGACCCGGGAAAGGATCCCGATGCCTGCACCCTCAGACCCAAGGTGGGTCCCGATGCCTGCACCCTCAGACCCGGGAAAGGGTCCCGATGCCTGCACCCTAAGACCCGGGAAAGGGTCCCGATGCCTGCACCCTCAGACCCGGGAAAGGGTCCCGATGCCTGCACCCTCAGACCCAAGGTGGGTCCCGATGCCTGCACCCTCAGACCCAAGGTGGGTCCCGATGCCTGCACCCTCAGACCCAAGGTGGGTCCCGATGCCTGCACCCTCAGACCCAAGGTGGGTCCCGATGCCTGCACCCTCAGACCCAAGGTGGGTCCCGATGCCTGCACCCTCAGACCCAAGGTGGGTCCCGATGCCTGCACCCTCAGACCCAAGGTGGGTCCCGATGCCTGCACCCTCAGACCCAAGGTGGGTCCCGATGCCTGCACCCTCAGACCCAAGGTGGGTCCCGATGCCTGCACCCTCAGACCCAAGGTGGGTCCCGATGCCTGCACCCTCAGACCCAAGGTGGGTCCCGATGCCTGCACCCTCAGACCCAAGGTGGGTCCCGATGCCTGCACCCTCAGACCCAAGGTGGGTCCCGATGCCTGCACCCTCAGACCCGGGAAAGGGTCCCGATGCCTGCAACTCAGACCCAAGGTGGGTCCCAATGCAAGCACCCTCAGACCCGGGAAAGGGTCCCAATGCCTGCACCCTCAGACCCGGGAAAGGGTCCCGATGCCTGCACCCTCAGACCCGGGAGTGGGTCCCGATGCCTGCACCCTCAGACCCGGGAGTGGGTCCCGATGCCTGCACCCTAAGACCCGGAAGTGGGTCCCGATGCCTGCACCCTCAGACCCCGGAAAGGGTCCCGATGCCTGCACCCTCAGACCCCGGAAAGGGTCCCGATGCCTGCACCCTCAGACCCCGGAAAGGGTCCCGATGCCTGCACCCTCAGACCCCGGAAAGGGTCCCGATGCCTGCACCCTCAGACCCCGGAAAGGGTCCCGATGCCTGCACCCTCAGATCCCGGAAAGGGTCCCGATGCCTGCACCCTCAGACCCGGGAAAGGGTCCCGATGCCTGCACCCTCAGACCCAAGGAGGGTCCCGATGCCTGCACCCTCAGACCCAAGGAGGGTCCCGATGCCTGCACCCTCAGACCCAAGGAGGGTCCCGATGCCTGCACCCTCAGACCCAAGGAGGGTCCCGATGCCTGCACCCTCAGACCCGGGAAAGGGTCCCGATGCCTGCACCCTCAGACCCGGGAAAGGGTCCCGATGCCTGCACCCTCAGACCCAAGTTGGGTCCCGATGCCTGCACCCTCAGCCCCGTGAAAGGGTCCCGATGCCTGCACCCTCAGACCCGGGAAAGGGTCCCGATGCCTGCACCCTCAGACCCAAGGTGGGTCCCGATGCCTGCACCCTCAGACCAGGGAAAGGGTCCCGATGCCTGCACCCCCAGACCCGGGAAAGGGTCCCGATGCCTGCACCCTAAGACCCGGGAGTGGGTCCCGATGCCTGCACCCTCAGACCCGGGAAAGGGTCCCGATGCAAGCACCCTAAGACCCGGGAAAGGGTCCCGATGCAAGCACCCTCAGACCCGGGAAAGGGTCCCGATGCAAGCACCCTCAGACCCGGGAAAGGGTCCCGATGCAAGCACCCTCAGACCCGGGAAAGGGTCCCGATGCAAGCACCCTCAGACCCGGGAAAGGGTCCCGATGCAAGCACCCTCAGACCCGGGAAAGGGTCCCGATGCAAGCACCCTCAGACCCGGGAAAGGGTCCCGATGCAAGCACCCTCAGACCCGGGAAAGGGTCCCGATGCCTGCACCCTCAGACCCAAGGTGTGTACCGATGCCTGCACCTTCAGACCCAAGGTGAGTCCCGATGCCTGCACCCTCAGACCCGGGAAAGGGTCCCGATGCAAGCACCCTAAGACCCGGGAAAGGGTCCCGATGAAAGCACCCTCAGACCCGGGAAAGGGTCCCGATGCAAGCACCCTCAGACCCGGGAAAGGGTCCCGATGCAAGCACCCTCAGACCCGGGAAAGGGTCCCGATGCAAGCACCCTCAGACCCGGGAAAGGGTCCCGATGCAAGCACCCTCAGACCCGGGAAAGGGTCCCGATGCAAGCACCCTCAGACCCGGGAAAGGGTCCCGATGCAAGCACCCTCAGACCCGGGAAAGGGTCCCGATGCTTGCACCCTCAGACCCGGGGAAGGGTCCCGATACCTGCACCCTCAGACCCCGGGAAGGGTCCCGATGCCTGCACCCTCAGACCCGGGAAAGGGTCCCGATGCCTGCACCCTCAGACCCGGGAAAGGGTCCCGATGCCTGCACCCTCAGACCCGGGAAAGGGTCCCGATGCCTGCACCCTCAGACCCGGGAAAGGGTCCCGATGCCTGCACCCTCAGACCCAAGGTGGGTCCCGATGCCTGCACCCTCAGACCCAAGGTGGGTCCCGATGCCTGCACCCTCAGACCCGGGAAAGGGTCCCGATGCCTGCACCCTCAGACCCGGGAAAGGGTCCCGATGCCTGCACCCTCAGACCCGGGAAAGGGTCCCGATGCCTGCACCCTCAGACCCGGGAAAGGGTCCCGATGCCTGCACCCTCAGAAACGGGAAAGGGTCCCGATGCCTGCACCCTCAGACCCAAGTTCGGTCCCGATGCCTGCACCCTCAGACCCAAGTTCGGTCCCGATGCCTGCACCCTCAGCCCCGGGAAAGGGTCCCGATGCCTGCACCCTCAGCCCCGGGAAAGGGTCCCGATGCCTGCACCCTCAGCCCCGGGAAAGGGTCCCGATGCCTGCACCCTCAGCCCCGGGAAAGGGTCCCGATGCCTGCACCCTCAGCCCCGGGAAAGGGTCCCGATGCCTGCACCCTCAGCCCCGGGAAAGGGTCCCGATGCCTGCACCCTCAGACCCGGGAAAGGGTCCCGATGCCTGCACCCTCAGACCCGGGAAAGGGTCCCGATGCCTGCACCCTCAGACCCGGGAAAGGGTCCCGATGCCTGCACCCTCAGACCCGGGAAAGGGTCCCGATGCCTGCACCCTCAGACCCGGGAGTGGGTCCCGATGCCTACACCCTCAGACCCGGGAAAGGGTCCCGATGCAAGCACCCTAAGACCCGGGAAAGGGTCCCGATGCAAGCACCCTAAGACCCGGGAAAGGGTCCCGATGCAAGCACCCTCAGACCCGGGAAAGGGTCCCGATGCAAGCACCCTCAGACCCGGGAAAGGGTCCCGATGCAAGCACCCTCAGACCCGGGAAAGGGTCCCGATGCAAGCACCCTCAGACCCGGGAAAGGGTCCCGATGCCTGCACCCTCAGACCCAAGGTGTGTACCGATGCCTGCACCTTCAGACCCAAGGTGAGTCCCGATGCCTGCACCCTCAGACCCGGGAAAGGGTCCCGATGCCTGCACCCTCAGACCCGGGAAAGGGTCCCGATGCCTGCACCCTCAGACCCGGGAGTGGGTCCCGATGCCTGCACCCTCAGACCCGGGAGTGGGTCCCGATGCCTGCACCCTAAGACCCGGAAGTGGGTCCCGATGCCTGCACCCTCAGACCCCGGAAAGGGTCCCGATGCCTGCACCCTCAGACCCCGGAAAGGGTCCCGATGCCTGCACCCTCAGACCCCGGAAAGGGTCCCGATGCCTGCACCCTCAGACCCCGGAAAGGGTCCCGATGCCTGCACCCTCAGATCCCGGAAAGGGTCCCGATGCCTGCACCCTCAGACCCGGGAAAGGGTCCCGATGCCTGCACCCTCAGACCCAAGGAGGGTCCCGATGCCTGCACCCTCAGACCCAAGGAGGGTCCCGATGCCTGCACCCTCAGACCCAAGGAGGGTCCCGATGCCTGCACCCTCAGACCCAAGGAGGGTCCCGATGCCTGCACCCTCAGACCCGGGAAAGGGTCCCGATGCCTGCACCCTCAGACCCGGGAAAGGGTCCCGATGCCTGCACCCTCAGACCCAAGTTGGGTCCCGATGCCTGCACCCTCAGCCCCGTGAAAGGGTCCCGATGCCTGCACCCTCAGACCCGGGAAAGGGTCCCGATGCCTGCACCCTCAGACCCAAGGTGGGTCCCGATGCCTGCACCCTCAGACCAGGGAAAGGGTCCCGATGCCTGCACCCCCAGACCCGGGAAAGGGTCCCGATGCCTGCACCCTCAGACCCGGGAAAGGGTCCCGATGCCTGCACCCTAAGACCCGGGAGTGGGTCCCGATGCCTGCACCCTCAGACCCGGGAAAGGGTCCCGATGCAAGCACCCTAAGACCCGGGAAAGGGTCCCGATGCAAGCACCCTCAGACCCGGGAAAGGGTCCCGATGCAAGCACCCTCAGACCCGGGAAAGGGTCCCGATGCAAGCACCCTCAGACCCGGGAAAGGGTCCCGATGCAAGCACCCTCAGACCCGGGAAAGGGTCCCGATGCAAGCACCCTCAGACCCGGGAAAGGGTCCCGATGCAAGCACCCTCAGACCCGGGAAAGGGTCCCGATGCCTGCACCCTCAGACCCAAGGTGTGTACCGATGCCTGCACCTTCAGACCCAAGGTGAGTCCCGATGCCTGCACCCTCAGACCCGGGAAAGGGTCCCGATGCAAGCACCCTAAGACCCGGGAAAGGGTCCCGATGAAAGCACCCTCAGACCCGGGAAAGGGTCCCGATGCAAGCACCCTCAGACCCGGGAAAGGGTCCCGATGCAAGCACCCTCAGACCCGGGAAAGGGTCCCGATGCAAGCACCCTCAGACCCGGGAAAGGGTCCCGATGCAAGCACCCTCAGACCCGGGAAAGGGTCCCGATGCAAGCACCCTCAGACCCGGGAAAGGGTCCCGATGCTTGCACCCTCAGACCCGGGGAAGGGTCCCGATACCTGCACCCTCAGACCCCGGGAAGGGTCCCGATGCCTGCACCCTCAGACCCGGGAAAGGGTCCCGATGCCTGCACCCTCAGACCCGGGAAAGGGTCCCGATGCCTGCACCCTCAGACCCGGGAAAGGGTCCCGATGCCTGCACCCTCAGACCCGGGAAAGGGTCCCGATGCCTGCACCCTCAGACCCAAGGTGGGTCCCGATGCCTGCACCCTCAGACCCAAGGTGGGTCCCGATGCCTGCACCCTCAGACCCGGGAAAGGGTCCCGATGCCTGCACCCTCAGACCCGGGAAAGGGTCCCGATGCCTGCACCCTCAGACCCGGGAAAGGGTCCCGATGCCTGCACCCTCAGACCCGGGAAAGGGTCCCGATGCCTGCACCCTCAGACCCGGGAAAGGGTCCCGATGCCTGCACCCTCAGACCCAAGTTCGGTCCCGATGCCTGCACCCTCAGACCCAAGTTCGGTCCCGATGCCTGCACCCTCAGACCCGGGAAAGGGTCCCGATGCCTGCACCCTCAGACCCGGGAAAGGGTCCCGATGCCTGCACCCTCAGACCCGGGAAAGGGTCCCGATGCCTGCACCCTCAGACCCGGGAAAGGGTCCCGATGCCTGCACCCTCAGACCCAAGGTGGGTCCCGATGCCTGCACCCTCAGACCCAAGGTGGGTCCCGATGCCTGCACCCTCAGACCCGGGAAAGGGTCCCGATGCCTGCACCCTCAGACCCGGGAAAGGGTCCCGATGCCTGCACCCTCAGACCCGGGAAAGGGTCCCGATGCCTGCACCCTCAGACCCGGGAAAGGGTCCCGATGCCTGCACCCTCAGACCCGGGAAAGGGTCCCGATGCCTGCACCCTCAGACCCAAGTTCGGTCCCGATGCCTGCACCCTCAGACCCAAGTTCGGTCCCGATGCCTGCACCCTCAGCCCCGGGAAAGGGTCCTGATGCCTGCACCCTCAGCCCCGGGAAAGGGTCCCGATGCCTGCACCCTCAGCCCCGGGAAAGGGTCCCGATGCCTGCACCCTCAGCCCCGGGAAAGGGTCCCGATGCCTGCACCCTCAGCCCCGGGAAAGGGTCCCGATGCCTGCACCCTCAGCCCCGGGAAAGGGTCCCGATGCCTGCACCCTCAGACCCGGGAAAGGGTCCCGATGCCTGCACCCTCAGACCCGGGAAAGGGTCCCGATGCCTGCACCCTCAGACCCGGGAAAGGGTCCCGATGCCTGCACCCTCAGACCCGGGAAAGGGTCCCGATGCCTGCACCCTCAGACCCGGGAGTGGGTCCCGATGCCTACACCCTCAGACCCGGGAAAGGGTCCCGATGCAAGCACCCTAAGACCCGGGAAAGGGTCCCGATGCAAGCACCCTCAGACCCGGGAAAGGGTCCCGATGCAAGCACCCTCAGACCCGGGAAAGGGTCCCGATGCAAGCACCCTCAGACCCGGGAAAGGGTCCCGATGCAAGCACCCTCAGACCCGGGAAAGGGTCCCGATGCCTGCACCCTCAGACCCAAGGTGTGTACCGATGCCTGCACCTTCAGACCCAAGGTGAGTCCCGATGCCTGCACCCTCAGACCCGGGAAAGGGTCCCGATGCAAGCACCCTCAGACCCGGGAAAGGGTCCCGATGCCTGCACCCTCAGACCCGGGAGTGGGTCCCGATGCCTGCACCCTCAGACGCCGGAAAGGGTCCCGATGCCTGCACCCTCAGACGCCGGAAAGGGTCCCGATGCCTGCACCCTCAGACCCCGGAAAGGGTCCCGATGCCTGCACCCTCAGACCCCGGAAAGGGTCCCGATGCCTGCACCCTCAGACCCCGGAAAGGGTCCCGATGCCTGCACCCTCAGACCCCGCAAAGGGTCCCGATGCCTGCACCCTCAGACCCAAGGTGGGTCCCGATGCCTGCACCCTCAGACCGGGGAAAGGGTCCCGATGCCTGCACCCTCAGACCCGGGAAAGGGTCCCGATGCCTGCACCCTCAGACCCGGGAAAGGGTCCCGATGCCTGCACCCTCAGACCCGGGAAAGGGTCCCGATGCCTGCACCCTCAGACCCGGGAAAGGGTCCCGATGCCTGCACCCTCAGACCCGGGAAAGGGTCCCGATGCCTGCACCATCAGACCCGGGAAAGGGTCCCGATGCCTGCACCCTCAGACCCCGGGAAAGGGTCCCGATGCCTGCACCCTCAGACCCCGGGAAGGGTCCCGATGCCTGCACCCTCAGACCCCGGGAAGGGTCCCGATGCCTGCACCCTCAGACCCCGGGAAGGGTCCCGATGCCTGCACCCTCAGACCCCGGGAAGGGTCCCGATGCCTGCACCCTCAGACCCCGGGAAGGGTCCCGATGCCTGCACCCTCAGACCCCGGGAAGGGTCCCGATGCCTGCACCCTCAGACCCCGGGAAGGGTCCCGATGCCTGCACCCTCAGACCCCGGGAAGGGTCCCGATGCCTGCACCCTCAGACCCAAGGTGGGTCCCGATGCCTGCACCCTCAGACCCGGGAGTGGTTCCCGATGCCTGCACCCTCAGACCCGGGAGTGGGTCCCGATGCCTGCACCCTCAGACCCCGGGAGTGGGTCCCGATGCCTGCACCCTCAGGCCCCGGGAAGGGTCCCGATGCCTGCACCCTCAGACACGGGAGTGGGTCCCGATGCCTGCACCCTCAGACCCGGGAGTGGGTCCCGATGCCTGCACCCTAAGACCCGGAAGTGGATCCCGATGCCTGCACCCTCAGAACCGGGAAAGGGTCCCGATGCCTGCACCCTCAGACCCGGGAAAGGGTCCCGAAGCCTGCACCCTCAGACCCAGGAGTGGGTCCCGATGCCTGCACCCTCAGACCCAGGAGTGGGTCCCGATGCCTGCACCCTCAGACCCGGGAAAGGGTCCCGATGCCAGCACCCTCAGACCCGGGAGTGGGTCCCGATGCCTGCACCCTCAGACCCCGGAAAGGGTCCCGGATGCCTGCACCCTCAGACCCCGGAAAGGGTCCCGATGCCTGCACCCTCAGACCCCGGAAAGGGTCCCGATGCCTGCACCCTCAGACCCCGGAAAGGGTCCCGATGCCTGCACCCTCTGACCCCGGAAAGGGTCCCGATGCCTGCACCCTCAGACCCCGGAAAGGGTCCCGATGCCTGCACCCTCAGACCCCGGAAAGGGTCCCGATGCCTGCACCCTCAGACCCCGGAAAGGGTCCCGATGCCTGCACCCTCAGACCCCGGAAAGGGTCCCGATGCCTGCACCCTCAGACCCCGGAAAGGGTCCCGATGCCTGCACCTTCAGACCCCGGAAAGGGTCCCGATGCCTGCACCCTCAGACCCCGGAAAGGGTCCCGATGCCTGCACCCTCAGACCTCGGAAAGGGTCCCGATGCCTGCACCCTCAGACCTCGGAAAGGGTCCCGATGCCTGCACCCTCAGACCCGGGAAAGGGTCCCGATGCCTGCACCCTAAGACCCAAGTTGGGTCCCGATGCCTGCACCCTCAGACCCGGGAAAGGATCCCGATGCCTGCACCCTCAGACCCAAGGTGGGTCCCGATGCCTGCACCCTCAGACCCGGGAAAGGGTCCCGATGCCTGCACCCTCAGACCCGGGAGTGGGTCCCGATGCCTGCACCCTCAGACCCGGAAAGGGTCCCGATGCCTGCACCCTCAGACCCGGGAAAGGGTCCCGATGCCTGCACCCTCAGACCCAAGGTGGGTCCCGATGCCTGCACCCTCAGACCCAAGGTGGGTCCCGATGCCTGCACCCTCAGACCCAAGGTGGGTCCCGATGCCTGCACCCTCAGACCCAAGGTGGGTCCCGATGCCTGCACCCTCAGACCCAAGGTGGGTCCCGATGCCTGCACCCTCAGACCCAAGGTGGGTCCCGATGCCTGCACCCTCAGACCCGGGAAAGGGTCCCGATGCCTGCACCCTCAGACCCAAGTTGAGTCCCGATGCCTGCACCCTCAGACCCGGGAAAGGGTCCCGATGCCTGCACCCTCAGACCCAAGGTGGGTCCCGATGCCTGCACCCACAGACCCAAGGTGGGTCCCGATGCCTGCACCCTCAGACCCGGGAAAGGGTCCCGATGCCTGCACCCTCAGACCCGGGAAAGGGTCCCGATGCCTGCACCCTCAGACCCGGGAAAGGATCCCGATGCCTGCACCCTCAGACCCGGGAAAGGATCCCGATGCCTGCACCCTCAGACCCGGGAAAGGATCCCGATGCCTGCACCCTCAGACCCGGGAAAGGATCCCGATGCCTGCACCCTCAGACCCAAGGTGGGTCCCGATGCCTGCACCCTCAGACCCGGGAAAGGGTCCCGATGCCTGCACCCTCAGACCCGGGAAAGGGTCCCGATGCCTGCACCCTCAGACCCGGGAAAGGGTCCCGATGCCTGCACCATCAGACCCGGGAAAGGGTCCCGATGCTTGCACCCTCAGACCCAAGGTGGGTCCCGATGCCTGCACCCTCAGACCCCGGGAAGGGTCCCGATGCCTGCACCCTCAGACCCCGGGAAGGGTCCCGATGCCTGCACCCTCAGACCCCGGGAAGGGTCCCGATGCCTGCACCCTCAGACCCCGGGAAGGGTGCCGATGCCTGCACCCTCAGACCCCGGGAAGGGTCCCGATGCCTGCACCCTCAGACCCCGGGAAGAGTCCCGATGCCTGCACCCTCAGACCCAAGGTGGGTCCCGATGCCTGCACCCTCAGACCCGGGAGTGGTTCCCGATGCCTGCACCCTCAGACCCGGGAGTGGTTCCCGATGCCTGCACCCTCAGACCCGGGAGTGGGTCCCGATGCCTGCACCCTCAGACCCCGGGAGTGGGTCCCGATGCCTGCACCCTCAGGCCCCGGGAAGGGTCCCGATGCCTGCACCCTCAGACCCGGGAAATGGTCCCGAAGCCTGCACCCTCAGACCCAGGAGTGGGTCCCGATGCCTGCACCCTAAGACCCAGGAGTGGGTCCCGATGCCTGCACCCTCAGACCCAGGAGTGGGTCCCGATGCCAGCACCCTCAGACCCGGGAGTGGGTCCCAATGCTTGCACCCTCAGACCCTGAAAAGGGTCCCGATGCCTGCACCTTCAGACCCGGGAATGGGTCCCGATGCCTGCACCCTCAGACCCAAGGTGGGTCCCGATACCTGCACCCTCAGACCCCGGAAAGGGTCCCGATGCCTGCACCCTCAGACCCCGGAAAGGGTCCCGATGCCTGCACCCTCAGACCCCGGAAAGGGTCCCGATGCCTGCACCCTCAGACCCCGGAAAGGGTCCCGATGCCTGCACCCTCAGACCCCGGAAAGGGTCCCGATGCCTGCACCTTCAGACCCCGGAAAGGGTCCCGATGCCTGCACCCTCAGACCCCGGAAAGGGTCCCGATGCCTGCACCCTCAGACCTCGGAAAGGGTCCCGATGCCTGCACCCTCAGACCTCGGAAAGGGTCCCGAGGCCTGCACCCTCAGACCCGGGAAAGGGTCCCGATGCCTGCACCCTAAGACCCAAGTTGGGTCCCGATGCCTGCACCCTCAGACCCGGGAAAGGTTCCCGATGCCTGCACCCTCAGACCCAAGGTGGGTCCCGATGCCTGCACCCTCAGACCCGGGAAAGGGTCCCGATGCCTGCACCCTCAGACCCGGGAGTGGGTCCCGATGCCTGCACCCTCAGACCCGGGAGTGGGTCCCGATGCCTGCACCCTCAGACCCGGGAGTGGGTCCCGATGCCTGCACCCTCAGACCCGGAAAGGGTCCCGATGCCTGCACCCTCAGACCCGGGAAAGAGTCCCGATGCCTGCACCCTCTGACCCGGGAGTGGGTCCCGATGCCTGCACCCTCAGACTCGGGAAAGGGTCCCGATGCCTACACCCTCAGACCCGGGAAAGGGTCCCGATGCCTGCACCCTCAGACCCGGGAAAGGGTCCCGATGCCTGCACCCTCAGACCCGGGAAAGGGTCCCGATGACTGCACCCTCAGACCCGGGAAAGGGTCCCGATGACTGCACCCTCAGACCCGGGAAAGGGTCCCGATGACTGCACCCTCAGACCCGGGAAAGGGTCCCGATGCCTGCACCCTCAGACCCGGGAAAGGGTCCCGATGCCTGCACCCTCAGACCCCGGGGAAAGGGTCCCGATGCCTGCACCCTCAGACCCCGGGAAAGGGTCCCGATGCCTGCACCCTCAGACCCCGGGAAGGGGTCCCGATGCCTGCACCCTCAGACCCAAGGTGGGTCCCGATGCCTGCACCCTCAGACCCCGGGAAGGGTCCCGATGCCTGCACCCTCAGACCCGGGAAAGGGTCCCGATGCCTGCACCCACAGACCCAAGGTGGGTCCCGATGCCTGCACCCTCAGACCCGGGAAAGGGTCCCGAAGCCTGCACCCTCAGACCCGGGAAAGGTTCCCGATGCCTGCACCCTCAGACCCGGGAAAGGGTCCCGATGCCTGCACCCTCAGACCCGGGAGTGGGTCCCGATGCCTGCACCCTCAGACCCGGGAAAGGGTCCCGATGCAAGCACCCTCAGACCTGGGAAAGGGTCCCGATGCAAGCACCCTCAGACCCGGGAAAGGGTCCCGATGCAAGCACCCTCAGACCCGGGAAAGGGTCCCGATGCAAGCACCCTCAGACCCGGGAAAGGGTCCCGATGCCTGCACCCTCAGACCCAAGGTGTGTCCCGATGCCTGCACCCTCAGACCCCGGGAAGGGTCCCGATGCCTGCACCCTCAGACCCAAGGTGGGTTTCGATGCCTGCACCCTCAGACCCGGGAAAGGGTCCCGAAGCCTGCACCCTCAGACCCGGGAAAGGTTCCCGATGCCTGCACCCTCAGACCCGGGAAAGGGTCCCGATGCCTGCACCCTCAGACCCGGGAAAGGGTCCCGATGCCTGCACCCTCAGACCCGGGAGTGGGTCCCGATGCCTGCACCCTCAGACCCGGGAAAGGGTCCCGATGCAAGCACCCTCAGACCCGGGAAAGGGTCCCGATGCAAGCACCCTCAGACCCGGGAAAGGGTCCCGATGCCTGCACCCTCAGACCCGGGAAAGGGTCCCGATGCCTGCACCCTCAGACCCCGGGAAGGGTCCCGATGCCTGCACCCTCAGACCCGGGAAAGGGTCCCGATGCAAGCACCCTCAGACCCGGGAAAGGGTCCCGATGCAAGCACCCTCAGACCCGGGAAAGGGTCCCGATGCAAGCACCCTCAGACCCGGGAAAGGGTCCCGATGCAAGCACCCTCAGACCCGGGAAAGGGTCCCGATGCCTGCACCCTCAGACCCAAGGTGTGTCCCGATGCCTGCACCTTCAGACCCCGGGAAAGGTCCCGATGCCTGCACCCTCAGACCCCGGGAAGGGTCCCGATGCCTGCACCCTCAGACCCCGGGAAGGGTCCCGATGCCTGCACCCTCAGACCCCGGGAAGGGTCCCGATGCCTGCACCCTCAGACCCCGGGAAGGGTCCCGATGCCTGCACCCTCAGACCCCGGGAAGGGTCCCGATGCCTGCACCCTCAGACCCCGGGAAGGGTCCCGATGCCTGCACCCTCAGACCCCGGGAAGGGTCCCGATGCCTGCACCCTCAGACCCGGGAAAGGGTCCCGATGCAAGCACCCTCAGACCCGGGAAAGGGTCCCGATGCAAGCACCCTCAGACCCGGGAAAGGGTCCCGATGCAAGCACCCTCAGACCCGGGAAAGGGTCCCGATGCAAGCACCCTCAGACCCGGGAAAGGGTCCCGATGCAAGCACCCTCAGACCCGGGAAAGGGTCCCGATGCCTGCACCCTCAGACCCAAGGTGTGTCCCGATGCCTGCACCTTCAGACCCCGGGAAAGGTCCCGATGCCTGCACCCTCAGACCCCGGGAAGGGTCCCGATGCCTGCACCCTCAGACCCCGGGAAGGGTCCCGATGCCTGCACCCTCAGACCCCGGGAAGGGTCCCGATGCCTGCACCCTCAGACCCCGGGAAGGGTCCCGATGCCTGCACCCTCAGACCCCGGGAAGGGTCCCGATGCCTGCACCCTCAGACCCCGGGAAGGGTCCCGATGCCTGCACCCTCAGACCCCGGGAAGGGTCCCGATGCCTGCACCCTCAGACCCCGGGAAGGGTCCCGATGCCTGCACCCTCAGACCCGGGAAAGGGTCCCGATGCCTGCACCCTCAGACCCGGGAGTGGGTCCCGATGCAAGCACCCTCAGACCCGGGAAAGGGTCCCGATGCAAGCACCCTCAGACCCGGGAAAGGGTCCCGATGCAAGCACCCTCAGACCCGGGAAAGGGTCCCGATGCAAGCACCCTCAGACCCGGGAAAGGGTCCCGATGCAAGCACCCTCAGACCCGGGAAAGGGTCCCGATGCAAGCACCCTCAGACCCGGGAAAGGGTCCCGATGCCTGCACCCTCAGACCCAAGGTGTGTCCCGATGCCTGCACCTTCAGACCCCGGGAAGGGTCCCGATGCCTGCACCCTCAGACCCCGGGAAGGGTCCCGATGCCTGCACCCTCAGACCCCGGGAAGGGTCCCGATGCCTGCACCCTCAGACCCCGGGAAGGGTCCCGATGCCTGCACCCTCAGACCCGGGAGTGGGTCCCGATGCAAGCACCCTCAGACCCGGGAAAGGGTCCCGATGCAAGCACCCTCAGACCCGGGAAAGGGTCCCGATGCAAGCACCCTCAGACCCGGGAAAGGGTCCCGATGCAAGCACCCTCAGACCCGGGAAAGGGTCCCGATGCAAGCACCCTCAGACCCGGGAAAGGGTCCCGATGCCTGCACCCTCAGACCCAAGGTGTGTCCCGATGCCTGCACCTTCAGACCCCGGGAAGGGTCCCGATGCCTGCACCCTCAGACCCCGGGAAGGGTCCCGATGCCTGCACCCTCAGACCCCGGGAAGGGTCCCGATGCCTGCACCCTCAGACCCCGGGAAGGGTCCCGATGCCTGCACCCTCAGACCCCGGGAAGGGTCCCGATGCCTGCACCCTCATACCCCTGGAAGGGTCCCGATGGCTGCACCCTCAGACCCCGGGAAGGGTCCCGATGCCTGCACCCTCAGACCCGGGAAAGGGTCCCGATGCCTGCACCCTCAGACCCGGGAAAGGGTCCCGATGCCTGCACCCTCAGACCCGGGAAAGGGTCCCGATGCCTGCACCCTCAGACCCGGGAAAGGGTAACGATGCCTGCACCCTCAGACCCGGGAAAGGGTCCCGATGCCTGCACCCTCAGACCCGGGAAAGGGTCCCGATGCCTGCACCCTCAGACCCGGGAAAGGGTCCCGATGCAAGCACCCTCAGACCCGGGAAAGGGTCCCGATGCCTGCACCCTCAGACCCCGGGAAGGGTCCCGATGCCTGCACCCTCAGACCCCGGGAAGGGTCCCGATGCCTGCACCCTCAGACCCGGGAAAGGGTCCCGATGCAAGCACCCTCAGACCCGGGAAAGGGTCCCGATGCAAGCACCCTCAGACCCGGGAAAGGGTCCCGATGCAAGCACCCTCAGACCCGGGAAAGGGTCCCGATGCAAGCACCCTCAGACCCAAGGTGTGTCCCGATGCCTGCACCTTCAGACCCCGGGAAAGGTCCCGATGCCTGCACCCTCAGACCCCGGGAAGGGTCCCGATGCCTGCACCCTCAGACCCCGGGAAGGGTCCCGATGCCTGCACCCTCAGACCCCGGGAAGGGTCCCGATGCCTGCACCCTCAGACCCCGGGAAGGGTCCCGATGCCTGCACCCTCAGACCCCGGGAAGGGTCCCGATGCCTGCACCCTCAGACCCCGGGAAGGGTCCCGATGCCTGCACCCTCAGACCCCGGGAAGGGTCCCGATGCCTGCACCCTCAGACCCCGGGAAGGGTCCCGATGCCTGCACCCTCAGACCCCGGGAAGGGTCCCGATGCCTGCACCCTCAGACCCCGGGAAGGGTCCCGATGCCTGCACCCTCAGAACCGGGAAAGGGTCCCGATGCAAGCACGCTCAGTCCCGGGAAAGGGTCCCGATGTCTGCACCCTCAGACCCAAGGTGGGTCCCGATGCCTGCACCCTAAGACCCGGGAGTGGGTCCCGATGCCTGCACCCTCAGACCCGGGAAAGGGTCCCGATGCCTGCACCCTAAGACCCGGGAAAGGGTCCCGATGCAAGCACCCTCAGACCCGGGAAAGGGTCCCGATGCAAGCACCCTCAGACCCGGGAAAGGGTCCCGATGCAAGCACCCTCAGACCCGGGAAAGGGTCCCGATGCAAGCACCCTCAGACCCGGGAAAGGGTCCCGATGCAAGCACCCTCAGACCCGGGAAAGGGTCCCGATGCCTGCACCCTCAGACCCCGGAAAGGGTCCCGATGCCTGCACCCTCAGACCCCGGAAAGGGTCCCGATGCCTGCACCCTCAGACCCCGGAAAGGGTCCCGATGCCTGCACCCTCAGACCCCGGAAAGGGTCCCGATGCCTGCACCCTCAGACCCCGGAAAGGGTCCCGATGCCTGCACCCTCAGAACCGGGAAAGGGTCCCGATGCAAGCACGCTCAGTCCCGGGAAAGGGTCCCGATGTCTGCACCCTCAGACCCAAGGTGGGTCCCGATGCCTGCACCCTAAGACCCGGGAGTGGGTCCCGATGCCTGCACCCTCAGACCCGGGAAAGGGTCCCGATGCAAGCACGATCAGTCCCGGGAAAGGGTCCCGATGTCTGCACCCTCAGACCCAAGGTGGGTCCCGATGCCTGCACCCTAAGACCCGGGAGTGGGTCCCGATGCCTGCACCCTCAGACCCGGGAAAGGGTCCCGATGCCTGCACCCTAAGACCCGGGAAAGGGTCCCGATGCAAGCACCCTCAGACCCGGGAAAGGGTCCCGATGCAAGCACCCTCAGACCCGGGAAAGGGTCCCGATGCAAGCACCCTCAGACCCGGGAAAGGGTCCCGATGCAAGCACCCTCAGACCCGGGAAAGGGTCCCGATGCCTGCACCCTCAGACCCCGGAAAGGGTCCCGATGCCTGCACCCTCAGACCCCGGAAAGGGTCCCGATGCCTGCACCCTCAGACCCCGGGAAGGGTCCCGATGCCTGCACCCTCAGACCCCGGGAAGGGTCCCGATGCCTGCACCCTCAGACCCCGGGAAGGGTCCCGATGCCTGCACCCTCAGACCCCGGGAAAGGGTCCCGATGCCTGCACCCTCAGAACCGGGAAAGGGTCCCGATGCAAGCACGCTCAGACCCGGGAAAGGGTCCCGATGTCTGCACCCTCAGACCCAAGGTGGGTCCCGATGCCTGCACCCTAAGACCCGGGAGTGGGTCCCGATGCCTGCACCCTCAGACCCGGGAAAGGGTCCCGATGCCTGCACCCTCAGACCCGGGAAAGGGTCCCGATGCAAGCACCCTCAGACCCGGGAAAGGGTCCCGATGCAAGCACCCTCAGACCCGGGAAAGGGTCCCGATGCAAGCACCCTCAGACCCGGGAAAGGGTCCCGATGCAAGCACCCTCAGACCCGGGAAAGGGTCCCGATGCCTGCACCCTCAGACCCCGGAAAGGGTCTCGATGCCTGCACCCTCAGACCCCGGAAAGGGTCCCGATGCCTGCACCCTCAGACCCCGGAAAGGGTCCCGATGCCTGCACCCTCAGACCCCGGAAAGGGTCCCGATGCCTGCACCCTCAGACCCCGGAAAGGGTCCCGATGCCTGCACCCTCAGACCCCGGAAAGGGTCCCGATGCCTGCACCCTCAGACCCCGGAAAGGGTCCCGATGCCTGCACCCTAAGACCCAAGGTGGGTCCCGATGCCTGCACCCTCAGACCCCGGAAAGGGTCCCGATGCCTGCACCCTAAGACCCAAGGTGGGTCCCGATGCCTGCACCCTCAGACCCGGGAAAGGGTCCCGATGCCTGCACCCTCAGACCCGGGAAAGGGTCCCGATGCAAGCACCCTCAGACCCAAGGTGGGTCCCGATGACTGCACCCTCAGACCCAAGGTGGGTCCCGATGCCTGCACCCTCAGACCCGGGAAAAGGTCCCGAAGCCTGCACCCTCAGACCCGGGAAAAGTTCCCGATGCCTGCACCCTCAGACCCGGGAAAGGGTCCCGATGCCTGCACCAGCAGACCCGGGAAAGGGTCCCGATGCCTGCACCCTCAGACCCGGGAGTGGGTCCCGATGCCTGCACCCTCAGACCCGGGAAAGGGTCCCGATGCAAGCATCCTCAGACCCGGGAAAGGGTCCCGATGCAAGCACCCTCAGACCCGGGAAAGGGTCCCGATGCAAGCACCCTCAGACCCGGGAAAGGGTCCCGATGCAAGCACCCTCAGACCCGGGAAAGGGTCCCGATGCCTGTACCCTCAGAACCGGGAAAGGGTCCCGATGCAAGCACGCTCAGACCCGGGAAAGGGTCCCGATGTCTGCACCCTCAGACCCAAGGTGGGTCCCGATGCCTGCACCCTAAGACCCGGGAGTGGGTCCCGATGCCTGCACCCTCAGACCCGGGAAAGGGTCCCGATGCCTGCACCCTAAGACCCGGGAAAGGGTCCCGATGCAAGCACCCTCAGACCCGGGAAAGGGTCCCGATGCAAGCACCCTCAGACCCGGGAAAGGGTCCCGATGCAAGCACCCTCAGACCCGGGAAAGGGTCCCGATGCAAGCACCCTCAGACCCGGGAAAGGGTCCCGATGCAAGCACCCTCAGACCCGGGAAAGGGTCCCGATGCAAGCACCCTCAGACCCGGGAAAGGGTCCCGATGCCTGCACCCTCAGACCCCGGAAAGGGTCCCGATGCCTGCACCCTCAGACCCCGGAAAGGGTCCCGATGCCTGCACCCTCAGACCCCGGAAAGGGTCCCGATGCCTGCACCCTCAGACCCCGGAAAGGGTCCCGATGCCTGCACCCTCAGACCCCGGAAAGGGTCCCGATGCCTGCACCCTCAGACCCCGGAAAGGGTCCCGATGCCTGCACCCTCAGACCCCGGAAAGGGTCCCGATGCCTGCACCCTCAGACCCCGGAAAGGGTCCCGATGCCTGCACCCTCAGACCCCGGAAAGGGTCCCGATGCCTGCACCCTAAGACCCAAGGTGGGTCCCGATGCCTGCACCCTCAGACCCCGGAAAGAATCCCGATGCCTGCACCCTAAGACCCAAGGTGGGTCCCGATGCCTGCACCCTCAGACCCCGGAAAGGGTCCCGATGCCTGCACCCTAAGACCCAAGGTGGGTCCCGATGCCTGCACCCTCAGACCCGGGAAAGGGTCCCGATGCCTGCACCCTCAGACCCGGGAAAGGGTCCCGATGCAAGCACCCTCAGACCCAAGGTGGGTCCCGATGACTGCACCCTCAGACCCAAGGTGGGTCCCGATGCCTGCACCCTCAGACCCGGGAAAAGGTCCCGAAGCCTGCACCCTCAGACCCGGGAAAAGTTCCCGATGCCTGCACCCTCAGACCCGGGAAAGGGTCCCGATGCCTGCACCAGCAGACCCGGGAAAGGGTCCCGATGCCTGCACCCTCAGACCCGGGAGTGGGTCCCGATGCCTGCACCCTCAGACCCGGGAAAGGGTCCCGATGCAAGCATCCTCAGACCCGGGAAAGGGTCCCGATGCAAGCACCCTCAGACCCGGGAAAGGGTCCCGATGCAAGCACCCTCAGACCCGGGAAAGGGTCCCGATGCAAGCACCCTCAGACCCGGGAAAGGGTCCCGATGCCTGTACCCTCAGAACCGGGAAAGGGTCCCGATGCAAGCACGCTCAGACCCGGGAAAGGGTCCCGATGTCTGCACCCTCAGACCCAAGGTGGGTCCCGATGCCTGCACCCTAAGACCCGGGAGTGGGTCCCGATGCCTGCACCCTCAGACCCGGGAAAGGGTCCCGATGCCTGCACCCTAAGACCCGGGAAAGGGTCCCGATGCAAGCACCCTCAGACCCGGGAAAGGGTCCCGATGCAAGCACCCTCAGACCCGGGAAAGGGTCCCGATGCAAGCACCCTCAGACCCGGGAAAGGGTCCCGATGCAAGCACCCTCAGACCCGGGAAAGGGTCCCGATGCAAGCACCCTCAGACCCGGGAAAGGGTCCCGATGCAAGCACCCTCAGACCCGGGAAAGGGTCCCGATGCCTGCACCCTCAGACCCCGGAAAGGGTCCCGATGCCTGCACCCTCAGACCCCGGAAAGGGTCCCGATGCCTGCACCCTCAGACCCCGGAAAGGGTCCCGATGCCTGCACCCTCAGACCCCGGAAAGGGTCCCGATGCCTGCACCCTCAGACCCCGGAAAGGGTCCCGATGCCTGCACCCTCAGACCCCGGAAAGGGTCCCGATGCCTGCACCCTCAGACCCCGGAAAGGGTCCCGATGCCTGCACCCTCAGACCCCGGAAAGGGTCCCGATGCCTGCACCCTAAGACCCAAGGTGGGTCCCGATGCCTGCACCCTCAGACCCCGGAAAGGGTCCCGATGCCTGCACCCTCAGACCCCGGAAAGGGTCCCGATGCCTGCACCCTCAGACCCCGGAAAGGGTCCCGATGCCTGCACCCTCAGACCCCGGAAAGGGTCCCGATGCCTGCACCCTCAGACCCCGGAAAGGGTCCCGATGCCTGCACCCTCAGACCCCGGAAAGGGTCCCGATGCCTGCACCCTCAGACCCGGGAAAGGGTCCCGATGCCTGCACCCTCAGACCCGGGAAAGGGTCCCGATGCCTGCACCCTCAGACCCGGGAAAGGGTCCCGATGACTGCACCCTCAGACCCGGGAAAGGGTCCCGATGACTGCACCCTCAGACCCGGGAAAGGGTCCCGATGCCTGCACCCTCAGACCCGGGAAAGGGTCCCGATGCCTGCACCCTCAGACCCCGGGGAAAGGGTCCCGATGCCTGCACCCTCAGACCCCGGGAAAGGGTCCCGATGCCTGCACCCTCAGACCCCGGGAAGGGGTCCCGATGCCTGCACCCTCAGACCCAAGGTGGGTCCCGATGCCTGCACCCTCATACCCCGGGAAGGGTCCCGATGCCTGCACCCTCATACCCCGGGAAGGGTCCCGATGCCTGCACCCTCAGACCCCGGGAAGGGTCCCCATGCCTGCACCCTCAGACCCCGGGAAGGGTCCCCATGCCTGCACCCTCAGACCCCGGGAAGGGTCCCCATGCCTGCACCCTCAGACCCGGGAGTGGTTCCCGATGCCTGCACCCTCAGACCCGGGAGTGGGTCCCGATGCCTGCACCCTCAGACCCCGGGAGTGGGTCCCGATGCCTGCACCCTCAGGCCCCGAGAAGGGTCCCGATGCCTGCACCCTCAGACACGGGAGTGGGTCCCGATGCCTGCACCCTAAGACCCGGAAGTGGGTCCCGATGCCTGCACCCTCAGACCCGGGAAAGGGTCCCGATGCCTGCACCCTCAGACCCGGGAAAGGGTCCCGATGCCTGCACCCTCAGACCCGGGAAAGGGTCCCGATGCCTGCACCCTCAGACCCGGGAAAGGGTCCCGATGCCTGCACCCTCAGACCCGGGAAAGGGTCCCGATGCCTGCACCCTCTGACCCGGGAGTGGGTCCCGATGCCTGCACCCTCAGACCCGGGAGTGGGTGCCGATGCCTGCACCCTCAGACCCGGGAAAGGGTCCCGATGCCTGCACCATCAGACCCGGGAAAGGGTCCCGATGCCTGCACCCTGAGACCCGGGAAAGGGTCCCGATGCCTGCACCCTCAAACCCGGGAAAGGGTCCCGATGCCTGCACCCTCTGACCCGGGAGTGGGTCCCGATGCTTGCACCCTCAGACCCTGAAAAGGGTCCCGATGCCAGCACCTTCAGACCCGGGAATGGGTCCCGATGCCTGCACCCTCAGACCCAAGGTGGGTCCCAATGCCTGCACCCTCAGACCCAAGGTGGGTCCCGATGCCTGCACCCTCAGACCCAAGGTGGGTCCCGATGCCTGCACCCTCAGACCCCGGAAAGGGTCTCGATGCCTGCACCCTCAGACCCCGGAAAGGGTCCCGATGCCTGCACCCTCAGACCCCGGAAAGGGTCCCGATGCCTGCACCCTCAGACCCCGGAAAGGGTCCCGATGCCTGCACCCTCAGACCCCGGAAAGGGTCCCGATGCCTGCACCCTCAGATCCCGGAAAGGGTCCAGATGCCTGCACCCTCAGACCCGGGAAAGGGTCCCGATGCCTGCACCCTCAGACCCAAGGTGGGTCCCGATGCCTGCACCCTCAGACCCGGGAAAGGGTCCCGATGCCTGCACCCTCAGACCCAAGTTGGGTCCCGATGCCTGCACCCTCAGACCCGTGAAAGGGTCCCGATGCCTGCACCCTCAGACCCGTGAAAGGGTCCCGATGCCTGCACCCTCAGACCCGTGAAAGGGTCCCGATGCCTGCACCCTCAGACCCGGGAAAAGATCCCGATGCCTGCACCCTCAGACCCGGGAAAGGGTCCCGATGCCTGCACCCTCAGACCCAAGGTGGGTCCCAATGCCTGCACCCTCAGACCCGGGAAAGGGTCCCGATGCCTGCACCCTCAGACTCGGGAAAGGGTCCCGATGCCTGCACCCTCAGACCCGGGAAAGGGTCCCGATGCCTGCACCCTCAGACCCGGGAAAGGATCCCGATGCCTGCACCCTCAGACCCAAGGTGGGTCCCGATGCCTGCACCCTCAGACCCGGGAAAGGGTCCCGATGCCTGCACCCTAAGACCCGGGAAAGGGTCCCGATGCCTGCACCCTCAGACCCGGGAAAGGGTCCCGATGCCTGCACCCTCAGACCCAAGGTGGGTCCCGATGCCTGCACCCTCAGACCCAAGGTGGGTCCCGATGCCTGCACCCTCAGACCCAAGGTGGGTCCCGATGCCTGCACCCTCAGACCCAAGGTGGGTCCCGATGCCTGCACCCTCAGACCCAAGGTGGGTCCCGATGCCTGCACCCTCAGACCCAAGGTGGGTCCCGATGCCTGCACCCTCAGACCCAAGGTGGGTCCCGATGCCTGCACCCTCAGACCCAAGGTGGGTCCCGATGCCTGCACCCTCAGACCCAAGGTGGGTCCCGATGCCTGCACCCTCAGACCCAAGGTGGGTCCCGATGCCTGCACCCTCAGACCCAAGGTGGGTCCCGATGCCTGCACCCTCAGACCCGGGAAAGGGTCCCGATGCCTGCAACTCAGACCCAAGGTGGGTCCCAATGCAAGCACCCTCAGACCCGGGAAAGGGTCCCAATGCCTGCACCCTCAGACCCGGGAAAGGGTCCCGATGCCTGCACCCTCAGACCCGGGAGTGGGTCCCGATGCCTGCACCCTCAGACCCGGGAGTGGGTCCCGATGCCTGCACCCTAAGACCCGGAAGTGGGTCCCGATGCCTGCACCCTCAGACCCCGGAAAGGGTCCCGATGCCTGCACCCTCAGACCCCGGAAAGGGTCCCGATGCCTGCACCCTCAGACCCCGGAAAGGGTCCCGATGCCTGCACCCTCAGACCCCGGAAAGGGTCCCGATGCCTGCACCCTCAGACCCCGGAAAGGGTCCCGATGCCTGCACCCTCAGATCCCGGAAAGGGTCCCGATGCCTGCACCCTCAGACCCGGGAAAGGGTCCCGATGCCTGCACCCTCAGACCCAAGGAGGGTCCCGATGCCTGCACCCTCAGACCCAAGGAGGGTCCCGATGCCTGCACCCTCAGACCCAAGGAGGGTCCCGATGCCTGCACCCTCAGACCCAAGGAGGGTCCCGATGCCTGCACCCTCAGACCCGGGAAAGGGTCCCGATGCCTGCACCCTCAGACCCGGGAAAGGGTCCCGATGCCTGCACCCTCAGACCCAAGTTGGGTCCCGATGCCTGCACCCTCAGCCCCGTGAAAGGGTCCCGATGCCTGCACCCTCAGACCCGGGAAAGGGTCCCGATGCCTGCACCCTCAGACCCAAGGTGGGTCCCGATGCCTGCACCCTCAGACCAGGGAAAGGGTCCCGATGCCTGCACCCCCAGACCCGGGAAAGGGTCCCGATGCCTGCACCCTCAGACCCGGGAAAGGGTCCCGATGCCTGCACCCTAAGACCCGGGAGTGGGTCCCGATGCCTGCACCCTCAGACCCGGGAAAGGGTCCCGATGCAAGCACCCTAAGACCCGGGAAAGGGTCCCGATGCAAGCACCCTCAGACCCGGGAAAGGGTCCCGATGCAAGCACCCTCAGACCCGGGAAAGGGTCCCGATGCAAGCACCCTCAGACCCGGGAAAGGGTCCCGATGCAAGCACCCTCAGACCCGGGAAAGGGTCCCGATGCAAGCACCCTCAGACCCGGGAAAGGGTCCCGATGCAAGCACCCTCAGACCCGGGAAAGGGTCCCGATGCAAGCACCCTCAGACCCGGGAAAGGGTCCCGATGCCTGCACCCTCAGACCCAAGGTGTGTACCGATGCCTGCACCTTCAGACCCAAGGTGAGTCCCGATGCCTGCACCCTCAGACCCGGGAAAGGGTCCCGATGCAAGCACCCTAAGACCCGGGAAAGGGTCCCGATGAAAGCACCCTCAGACCCGGGAAAGGGTCCCGATGCAAGCACCCTCAGACCCGGGAAAGGGTCCCGATGCAAGCACCCTCAGACCCGGGAAAGGGTCCCGATGCAAGCACCCTCAGACCCGGGAAAGGGTCCCGATGCAAGCACCCTCAGACCCGGGAAAGGGTCCCGATGCAAGCACCCTCAGACCCGGGAAAGGGTCCCGATGCAAGCACCCTCAGACCCGGGAAAGGGTCCCGATGCTTGCACCCTCAGACCCGGGGAAGGGTCCCGATACCTGCACCCTCAGACCCCGGGAAGGGTCCCGATGCCTGCACCCTCAGACCCGGGAAAGGGTCCCGATGCCTGCACCCTCAGACCCGGGAAAGGGTCCCGATGCCTGCACCCTCAGACCCGGGAAAGGGTCCCGATGCCTGCACCCTCAGACCCGGGAAAGGGTCCCGATGCCTGCACCCTCAGACCCAAGGTGGGTCCCGATGCCTGCACCCTCAGACCCAAGGTGGGTCCCGATGCCTGCACCCTCAGACCCGGGAAAGGGTCCCGATGCCTGCACCCTCAGACCCGGGAAAGGGTCCCGATGCCTGCACCCTCAGACCCGGGAAAGGGTCCCGATGCCTGCACCCTCAGACCCGGGAAAGGGTCCCGATGCCTGCACCCTCAGAAACGGGAAAGGGTCCCGATGCCTGCACCCTCAGACCCAAGTTCGGTCCCGATGCCTGCACCCTCAGACCCAAGTTCGGTCCCGATGCCTGCACCCTCAGCCCCGGGAAAGGGTCCCGATGCCTGCACCCTCAGCCCCGGGAAAGGGTCCCGATGCCTGCACCCTCAGCCCCGGGAAAGGGTCCCGATGCCTGCACCCTCAGCCCCGGGAAAGGGTCCCGATGCCTGCACCCTCAGCCCCGGGAAAGGGTCCCGATGCCTGCACCCTCAGCCCCGGGAAAGGGTCCCGATGCCTGCACCCTCAGACCCGGGAAAGGGTCCCGATGCCTGCACCCTCAGACCCGGGAAAGGGTCCCGATGCCTGCACCCTCAGACCCGGGAAAGGGTCCCGATGCCTGCACCCTCAGACCCGGGAAAGGGTCCCGATGCCTGCACCCTCAGACCCGGGAGTGGGTCCCGATGCCTACACCCTCAGACCCGGGAAAGGGTCCCGATGCAAGCACCCTAAGACCCGGGAAAGGGTCCCGATGCAAGCACCCTAAGACCCGGGAAAGGGTCCCGATGCAAGCACCCTCAGACCCGGGAAAGGGTCCCGATGCAAGCACCCTCAGACCCGGGAAAGGGTCCCGATGCAAGCACCCTCAGACCCGGGAAAGGGTCCCGATGCAAGCACCCTCAGACCCGGGAAAGGGTCCCGATGCCTGCACCCTCAGACCCAAGGTGTGTACCGATGCCTGCACCTTCAGACCCAAGGTGAGTCCCGATGCCTGCACCCTCAGACCCGGGAAAGGGTCCCGATGCCTGCACCCTCAGACCCGGGAAAGGGTCCCGATGCCTGCACCCTCAGACCCGGGAGTGGGTCCCGATGCCTGCACCCTCAGACCCGGGAGTGGGTCCCGATGCCTGCACCCTAAGACCCGGAAGTGGGTCCCGATGCCTGCACCCTCAGACCCCGGAAAGGGTCCCGATGCCTGCACCCTCAGACCCTGGAAAGGGTCCCGATGCCTGCACCCTCAGACCCCGGAAAGGGTCCCGATGCCTGCACCCTCAGACCCCGGAAAGGGTCCCGATGCCTGCACCCTCAGATCCCGGAAAGGGTCCCGATGCCTGCACCCTCAGACCCGGGAAAGGGTCCCGATGCCTGCACCCTCAGACCCAAGGAGGGTCCCGATGCCTGCACCCTCAGACCCAAGGAGGGTCCCGATGCCTGCACCCTCAGACCCAAGGAGGGTCCCGATGCCTGCACCCTCAGACCCAAGGAGGGTCCCGATGCCTGCACCCTCAGACCCGGGAAAGGGTCCCGATGCCTGCACCCTCAGACCCGGGAAAGGGTCCCGATGCCTGCACCCTCAGACCCAAGTTGGGTCCCGATGCCTGCACCCTCAGCCCCGTGAAAGGGTCCCGATGCCTGCACCCTCAGACCCGGGAAAGGGTCCCGATGCCTGCACCCTCAGACCCAAGGTGGGTCCCGATGCCTGCACCCTCAGACCAGGGAAAGGGTCCCGATGCCTGCACCCCCAGACCCGGGAAAGGGTCCCGATGCCTGCACCCTCAGACCCGGGAAAGGGTCCCGATGCCTGCACCCTAAGACCCGGGAGTGGGTCCCGATGCCTGCACCCTCAGACCCGGGAAAGGGTCCCGATGCAAGCACCCTAAGACCCGGGAAAGGGTCCCGATGCAAGCACCCTCAGACCCGGGAAAGGGTCCCGATGCAAGCACCCTCAGACCCGGGAAAGGGTCCCGATGCAAGCACCCTCAGACCCGGGAAAGGGTCCCGATGCAAGCACCCTCAGACCCGGGAAAGGGTCCCGATGCAAGCACCCTCAGACCCGGGAAAGGGTCCCGATGCAAGCACCCTCAGACCCGGGAAAGGGTCCCGATGCCTGCACCCTCAGACCCAAGGTGTGTACCGATGCCTGCACCTTCAGACCCAAGGTGAGTCCCGATGCCTGCACCCTCAGACCCGGGAAAGGGTCCCGATGCAAGCACCCTAAGACCCGGGAAAGGGTCCCGATGAAAGCACCCTCAGACCCGGGAAAGGGTCCCGATGCAAGCACCCTCAGACCCGGGAAAGGGTCCCGATGCAAGCACCCTCAGACCCGGGAAAGGGTCCCGATGCAAGCACCCTCAGACCCGGGAAAGGGTCCCGATGCAAGCACCCTCAGACCCGGGAAAGGGTCCCGATGCAAGCACCCTCAGACCCGGGAAAGGGTCCCGATGCTTGCACCCTCAGACCCGGGGAAGGGTCCCGATACCTGCACCCTCAGACCCCGGGAAGGGTCCCGATGCCTGCACCCTCAGACCCGGGAAAGGGTCCCGATGCCTGCACCCTCAGACCCGGGAAAGGGTCCCGATGCCTGCACCCTCAGACCCGGGAAAGGGTCCCGATGCCTGCACCCTCAGACCCGGGAAAGGGTCCCGATGCCTGCACCCTCAGACCCAAGGTGGGTCCCGATGCCTGCACCCTCAGACCCAAGGTGGGTCCCGATGCCTGCACCCTCAGACCCGGGAAAGGGTCCCGATGCCTGCACCCTCAGACCCGGGAAAGGGTCCCGATGCCTGCACCCTCAGACCCGGGAAAGGGTCCCGATGCCTGCACCCTCAGACCCGGGAAAGGGTCCCGATGCCTGCACCCTCAGACCCGGGAAAGGGTCCCGATGCCTGCACCCTCAGACCCAAGTTCGGTCCCGATGCCTGCACCCTCAGACCCAAGTTCGGTCCCGATGCCTGCACCCTCAGACCCGGGAAAGGGTCCCGATGCCTGCACCCTCAGACCCGGGAAAGGGTCCCGATGCCTGCACCCTCAGACCCGGGAAAGGGTCCCGATGCCTGCACCCTCAGACCCGGGAAAGGGTCCCGATGCCTGCACCCTCAGACCCAAGGTGGGTCCCGATGCCTGCACCCTCAGACCCAAGGTGGGTCCCGATGCCTGCACCCTCAGACCCGGGAAAGGGTCCCGATGCCTGCACCCTCAGACCCGGGAAAGGGTCCCGATGCCTGCACCCTCAGACCCGGGAAAGGGTCCCGATGCCTGCACCCTCAGACCCGGGAAAGGGTCCCGATGCCTGCACCCTCAGACCCGGGAAAGGGTCCCGATGCCTGCACCCTCAGACCCAAGTTCGGTCCCGATGCCTGCACCCTCAGACCCAAGTTCGGTCCCGATGCCTGCACCCTCAGCCCCGGGAAAGGGTCCTGATGCCTGCACCCTCAGCCCCGGGAAAGGGTCCCGATGCCTGCACCCTCAGCCCCGGGAAAGGGTCCCGATGCCTGCACCCTCAGCCCCGGGAAAGGGTCCCGATGCCTGCACCCTCAGCCCCGGGAAAGGGTCCCGATGCCTGCACCCTCAGCCCCGGGAAAGGGTCCCGATGCCTGCACCCTCAGACCCGGGAAAGGGTCCCGATGCCTGCACCCTCAGACCCGGGAAAGGGTCCCGATGCCTGCACCCTCAGACCCGGGAAAGGGTCCCGATGCCTGCACCCTCAGACCCGGGAAAGGGTCCCGATGCCTGCACCCTCAGACCCGGGAGTGGGTCCCGATGCCTACACCCTCAGACCCGGGAAAGGGTCCCGATGCAAGCACCCTAAGACCCGGGAAAGGGTCCCGATGCAAGCACCCTCAGACCCGGGAAAGGGTCCCGATGCAAGCACCCTCAGACCCGGGAAAGGGTCCCGATGCAAGCACCCTCAGACCCGGGAAAGGGTCCCGATGCAAGCACCCTCAGACCCGGGAAAGGGTCCCGATGCCTGCACCCTCAGACCCAAGGTGTGTACCGATGCCTGCACCTTCAGACCCAAGGTGAGTCCCGATGCCTGCACCCTCAGACCCGGGAAAGGGTCCCGATGCAAGCACCCTCAGACCCGGGAAAGGGTCCCGATGCCTGCACCCTCAGACCCGGGAGTGGGTCCCGATGCCTGCACCCTCAGACGCCGGAAAGGGTCCCGATGCCTGCACCCTCAGACGCCGGAAAGGGTCCCGATGCCTGCACCCTCAGACCCCGGAAAGGGTCCCGATGCCTGCACCCTCAGACCCCGGAAAGGGTCCCGATGCCTGCACCCTCAGACCCCGGAAAGGGTCCCGATGCCTGCACCCTCAGACCCCGCAAAGGGTCCCGATGCCTGCACCCTCAGACCCAAGGTGGGTCCCGATGCCTGCACCCTCAGACCGGGGAAAGGGTCCCGATGCCTGCACCCTCAGACCCGGGAAAGGGTCCCGATGCCTGCACCCTCAGACCCGGGAAAGGGTCCCGATGCCTGCACCCTCAGACCCGGGAAAGGGTCCCGATGCCTGCACCCTCAGACCCGGGAAAGGGTCCCGATGCCTGCACCCTCAGACCCGGGAAAGGGTCCCGATGCCTGCACCATCAGACCCGGGAAAGGGTCCCGATGCCTGCACCCTCAGACCCCGGGAAAGGGTCCCGATGCCTGCACCCTCAGACCCCGGGAAGGGTCCCGATGCCTGCACCCTCAGACCCCGGGAAGGGTCCCGATGCCTGCACCCTCAGACCCCGGGAAGGGTCCCGATGCCTGCACCCTCAGACCCCGGGAAGGGTCCCGATGCCTGCACCCTCAGACCCCGGGAAGGGTCCCGATGCCTGCACCCTCAGACCCCGGGAAGGGTCCCGATGCCTGCACCCTCAGACCCCGGGAAGGGTCCCGATGCCTGCACCCTCAGACCCAAGGTGGGTCCCGATGCCTGCACCCTCAGACCCGGGAGTGGTTCCCGATGCCTGCACCCTCAGACCCGGGAGTGGGTCCCGATGCCTGCACCCTCAGACCCCGGGAGTGGGTCCCGATGCCTGCACCCTCAGGCCCCGGGAAGGGTCCCGATGCCTGCACCCTCAGACACGGGAGTGGGTCCCGATGCCTGCACCCTCAGACCCGGGAGTGGGTCCCGATGCCTGCACCCTAAGACCCGGAAGTGGATCCCGATGCCTGCACCCTCAGAACCGGGAAAGGGTCCCGATGCCTGCACCCTCAGACCCGGGAAAGGGTCCCGAAGCCTGCACCCTCAGACCCAGGAGTGGGTCCCGATGCCTGCACCCTCAGACCCAGGAGTGGGTCCCGATGCCTGCACCCTCAGACCCGGGAAAGGGTCCCGATGCCAGCACCCTCAGACCCGGGAGTGGGTCCCGATGCCTGCACCCTCAGACCCCGGAAAGGGTCCCGGATGCCTGCACCCTCAGACCCCGGAAAGGGTCCCGATGCCTGCACCCTCAGACCCCGGAAAGGGTCCCGATGCCTGCACCCTCAGACCCCGGAAAGGGTCCCGATGCCTGCACCCTCAGACCCCGGAAAGGGTCCCGATGCCTGCACCCTCAGACCCCGGAAAGGGTCCCGATGCCTGCACCCTCAGACCCCGGAAAGGGTCCCGATGCCTGCACCCTCAGACCCCGGAAAGGGTCCCGATGCCTGCACCCTCAGACCCCGGAAAGGGTCCCGATGCCTGCACCCTCAGACCCCGGAAAGGGTCCCGATGCCTGCACCTTCAGACCCCGGAAAGGGTCCCGATGCCTGCACCCTCAGACCCCGGAAAGGGTCCCGATGCCTGCACCCTCAGACCTCGGAAAGGGTCCCGATGCCTGCACCCTCAGACCTCGGAAAGGGTCCCGATGCCTGCACCCTCAGACCCGGGAAAGGGTCCCGATGCCTGCACCCTAAGACCCAAGTTGGGTCCCGATGCCTGCACCCTCAGACCCGGGAAAGGATCCCGATGCCTGCACCCTCAGACCCAAGGTGGGTCCCGATGCCTGCACCCTCAGACCCGGGAAAGGGTCCCGATGCCTGCACCCTCAGACCCGGGAGTGGGTCCCGATGCCTGCACCCTCAGACCCGGAAAGGGTCCCGATGCCTGCACCCTCAGACCCGGGAAAGGGTCCCGATGCCTGCACCCTCAGACCCAAGGTGGGTCCCGATGCCTGCACCCTCAGACCCAAGGTGGGTCCCGATGCCTGCACCCTCAGACCCAAGGTGGGTCCCGATGCCTGCACCCTCAGACCCAAGGTGGGTCCCGATGCCTGCACCCTCAGACCCAAGGTGGGTCCCGATGCCTGCACCCTCAGACCCAAGGTGGGTCCCGATGCCTGCACCCTCAGACCCGGGAAAGGGTCCCGATGCCTGCACCCTCAGACCCAAGTTGAGTCCCGATGCCTGCACCCTCAGACCCGGGAAAGGGTCCCGATGCCTGCACCCTCAGACCCAAGGTGGGTCCCGATGCCTGCACCCACAGACCCAAGGTGGGTCCCGATGCCTGCACCCTCAGACCCGGGAAAGGGTCCCGATGCCTGCACCCTCAGACCCGGGAAAGGGTCCCGATGCCTGCACCCTCAGACCCGGGAAAGGATCCCGATGCCTGCACCCTCAGACCCGGGAAAGGATCCCGATGCCTGCACCCTCAGACCCGGGAAAGGATCCCGATGCCTGCACCCTCAGACCCGGGAAAGGATCCCGATGCCTGCACCCTCAGACCCAAGGTGGGTCCCGATGCCTGCACCCTCAGACCCGGGAAAGGGTCCCGATGCCTGCACCCTCAGACCCGGGAAAGGGTCCCGATGCCTGCACCCTCAGACCCGGGAAAGGGTCCCGATGCCTGCACCATCAGACCCGGGAAAGGGTCCCGATGCTTGCACCCTCAGACCCAAGGTGGGTCCCGATGCCTGCACCCTCAGACCCCGGGAAGGGTCCCGATGCCTGCACCCTCAGACCCCGGGAAGGGTCCCGATGCCTGCACCCTCAGACCCCGGGAAGGGTCCCGATGCCTGCACCCTCAGACCCCGGGAAGGGTGCCGATGCCTGCACCCTCAGACCCCGGGAAGGGTCCCGATGCCTGCACCCTCAGACCCCGGGAAGAGTCCCGATGCCTGCACCCTCAGACCCAAGGTGGGTCCCGATGCCTGCACCCTCAGACCCGGGAGTGGTTCCCGATGCCTGCACCCTCAGACCCGGGAGTGGTTCCCGATGCCTGCACCCTCAGACCCGGGAGTGGGTCCCGATGCCTGCACCCTCAGACCCCGGGAGTGGGTCCCGATGCCTGCACCCTCAGGCCCCGGGAAGGGTCCCGATGCCTGCACCCTCAGACCCGGGAAATGGTCCCGAAGCCTGCACCCTCAGACCCAGGAGTGGGTCCCGATGCCTGCACCCTAAGACCCAGGAGTGGGTCCCGATGCCTGCACCCTCAGACCCAGGAGTGGGTCCCGATGCCAGCACCCTCAGACCCGGGAGTGGGTCCCAATGCTTGCACCCTCAGACCCTGAAAAGGGTCCCGATGCCTGCACCTTCAGACCCGGGAATGGGTCCCGATGCCTGCACCCTCAGACCCAAGGTGGGTCCCGATACCTGCACCCTCAGACCCCGGAAAGGGTCCCGATGCCTGCACCCTCAGACCCCGGAAAGGGTCCCGATGCCTGCACCCTCAGACCCCGGAAAGGGTCCCGATGCCTGCACCCTCAGACCCCGGAAAGGGTCCCGATGCCTGCACCCTCAGACCCCGGAAAGGGTCCCGATGCCTGCACCTTCAGACCCCGGAAAGGGTCCCGATGCCTGCACCCTCAGACCCCGGAAAGGGTCCCGATGCCTGCACCCTCAGACCTCGGAAAGGGTCCCGATGCCTGCACCCTCAGACCTCGGAAAGGGTCCCGAGGCCTGCACCCTCAGACCCGGGAAAGGGTCCCGATGCCTGCACCCTAAGACCCAAGTTGGGTCCCGATGCCTGCACCCTCAGACCCGGGAAAGGTTCCCGATGCC
This sequence comes from Staurois parvus, assembly GCF_062004578.1. Classification (NCBI taxonomy): domain Eukaryota; kingdom Metazoa; phylum Chordata; class Amphibia; order Anura; family Ranidae; genus Staurois; species Staurois parvus. Next base: position 33,894 of record NW_028320549.1, read on the forward strand.
TGCACCCTCAGACCCAAGGTGGGTCCCGATGCCTGCACCCTCAGACCCGGGAAAGGGTCCCGATGCCTGCACCCTCAGACCCGGGAGTGGGTCCCGATGCCTGCACCCTCAGACCCGGGAGTGGGTCCCGATGCCTGCACCCTCAGACCCGGGAGTGGGTCCCGATGCCTGCACCCTCAGACCCGGAAAGGGTCCCGATGCCTGCACCCTCAGACCCGGGAAAGAGTCCCGATGCCTGCACCCTCTGACCCGGGAGTGGGTCCCGATGCCTGCACCCTCAGACTCGGGAAAGGGTCCCGATGCCTACACCCTCAGACCCGGGAAAGGGTCCCGATGCCTGCACCCTCAGACCCGGGAAAGGGTCCCGATGCCTGCACCCTCAGACCCAAGTTGGGTCCCGATGCCTGCACCCTCAGACCCAAGTTGGGTCCCGATGCCTGCACCCTCAGACCCAAGTTGGGTCCCGATGCCTGCACCCTCAGACCCAAGTTGGGTCCCGATGCCTGCACCCTCAGACCCAAGTTGGGTCCCGATGCCTGCACCCTCAGACCCAAGTTGGGTCCCGATGCCTGCACCCTCAGACCCGGGAAAGGGTCCCGATGCCTGCACCCTCAGACCCGGGAAAGGGTCCCGATGCCTGCACCCTCAGACCCGGGAAAGGGTCCCGATGCCTGCACCCTCAGACCCAAGGTGGGTCCCGATGCCTGCACCCTCAGACCCAAGGTGGGCCCCGATGCCTGCACCCTCAGACCCAAGGTGGGTCCCGATGCCTGCACCCTCAGACCCAAGGTGGGTCCCGATGCCTGCACCCTCAGACCCAAGGTGGGTCCCGATGCCTGCACCCTCAGACCCAAGGTGGGTCCCGATGCCTGCACCCTCAGACCCGGGAAAGGGTCCCGATGCCTGCACCCTCAGACCCGGGAAAGGGTCCCGATGCCTGCACCCTCAGACCCGGGAAAGGGTCCCGATGCCTGCACCCTCAGACCCAAGTTGAGTCCCGATGCCTGCACCCTCAGACCCGGGAAAGGGTCCCGATGCCTGCACCCTCAGACCCAAGGTGGGTCCCGATGCCTGCACCCACAGACCCAAGGTGGGTCCCGATGCCTGCACCCTCAGACCCAAGGTGGGTCCCGATGCCTGCACCCTCAGACCCGGGAAAGGGTCCCGATGCCTGCACCCTCAGACTCGGGAAAGGGTCCCGATGCCTGCACCCTCAGACCCGGGAAAGGGTCCCGATGCCTGCACCCTCAGACCCGGGAAAGGATCCCGATGCCTGCACCCTCAGACCCGGGAAAGGATCCCGATGCCTGCACCCTCAGACCCGGGAAAGGATCCCGATGCCTGCACCCTCAGACCCGGGAAAGGATCCCGATGCCTGCACCCTCAGACCCAAGGTGGGTCCCGATGCCTGCACCCTCAGACCCGGGAAAGGGTCCCGATGCCTGCACCCTAAGACCCGGGAAAGGGTCCCGATGCCTGCACCCTCAGACCCGAGAAAGGGTCCCGATGCCTGCACCCTCAGACCCAAGGTGGGTCCCGATGCCTGCACCCTCAGACCCAAGGTGGGTCCCGATGCCTGCACCCTCAGACCCAAGGTGGGTCCCGATGCCTGCACCCTCAGACCCAAGGTGGGTCCCGATGCCTGCACCCTCAGACCCAAGGTGGGTCCCGATGCCTGCACCCTCAGACCCAAGGTGGGTCCCGATGCCTGCACCCTCAGACCCAAGGTGGGTCCCGATGCCTGCACCCTCAGATGCAAGGTGGGTCCCGATGCCTGCACCCTCAGACCCGGGAAAGGGTCCCGATGCCTGCAACTCAGACCCAAGGTGGGTCCCAATGCCTGCACCCTCAGACCCGGGAAAGGGTCCCGATGCCTGCACCCTCAGACCCAAGGTGGGTCCCGATGCCTGCACCCTCAGACCCAGGAAAGGGTCCCGATGCCTGCACCCTAAGACCCGGAAGTGGGTCCCGATGCCTGCACCCTCAGACCCCGGAAAGGGTCCCGATGCCTGCACCCTCAGACCCCGGAAAGGGTCCCGATGCCTGCACCCTCAGATCCCGGAAAGGGTCCCGATGCCTGCACCCTCAGACCCGGGAAAGGGTCCCGATGCCTGCACCCTCAGACCCAAGGAGGGTCCCGATGCCTGCACCCTCAGACCCAAGGAGGGTCCCGATGCCTGCACCCTCAGACCCAAGGAGGGTCCCGATGCCTGCACCCTCAGACCCGGGAAAGGGTCCCGATGCCTGCACCCTCAGACCCGGGAAAGGGTCCCGATGCCTGCACCCTCAGACCTGGGAAAGGGTCCCGATGCCTGCACCCTCAGACCCAAGTTGGGTCCCGATGCCTGCACCCTCAGCCCCGTGAAAGGGTCCCGATGCCTGCACCCTCAGACCCGGGAAAGGGTCCCGATGCCTGCACCCTCAGACCCCGCAAAGGGTCCCAATGCCTGCACCCTAAGACCCAAGGTGGGTCCCGATGCCTGCACCCTCAGACCCGGGAAAGGGTCCCGATGCCTGCACCCTGAGACCCGGGAAAGTGTCCCGATGCCTGCACCATCAGACCCGGGAAAGGGTCCCGATGCCTGCACCCTCAGACCCCGGGAAAGGGTCCCGATGCCTGCACCCTCAGACCCAAGGTGGGTCCCGATGCCTGCACCCTCAGACCCCGGGAAGGGTCCCGATGCCTGCACCCTCAGACCCCGGGAAGGGTCCCGATGCCTGCACCCTCAGACCCCGGGAAGGGTCCCGATGCCTGCACCCTCAGACCCCGGGAAGGGTCCCGATGCCTGCACCCTCAGACCCCGGGAAGGGTCCCGATGCCTGCACCCTCAGACCCCGGGAAGGGTCCCGATGCCTGCACCCTCAGACCCCGGGAAGGGTCCCGATGCCTGCACCCTCAGACCCCGGGAAGGGTCCCGATGCCTGCACCCTCAGACCCCGGGAAGGGTCCCGATGCCTGCACCCTCAGACCCCGGGAAGGGTACCGATGCCTGCACCCTAAGACCCAAGGTGGGTCCCGATGCCTGCACCCTCAGACCCGGGAAAGGGTCCCGATGCCTGCACCCTCAGACCCGGGAAAGGGTCCCGATGCCTGCACCCTCAGACCCGGGAAAGGGTCCCGATGCCTGCACCATCAGACCCGGGAAAGGGTCCCGATGCCTGCACCCTCAGACCCCGGGAAAGGGTCCCGATGCCTGCACCCTCAGACCCAAGGTGGGTCCCGATGCCTGCACCCTCAGACCCCGGGAAGGGTCCCGATGCCTGCACCCTCAGACCCCGGGAAGGGTCCCGATGCCTGCACCCTCAGACCCCGGGAAGGGTCCCGATGCCTGCACCCTCAGACCCCGGGAAGGGTCCCGATGCCTGCACCCTCAGACCCCGGGAAGGGTGCCGATGCCTGCACCCTCAGACCCCGGGAAGGGTGCCGATGCCTGCACCCTCAGACCCCGGGAAGGGTCCCGATGCCTGCACCCTCAGACCCCGGGAAGGGTCCCGATGCCTGCACCCTCAGACCCCGGGAAGGGTCCCGATGCCTGCACCCTCAGACCCCGGGAAGGGTCCCGATGCCTGCACCCTCAGACCCGGGAGTGGGTCCCGATGCCTGCACCCTCAGACCCGGGAGTGGGTCCCGATGCCTGCACCCTCAGACCCGGGAGTGGGTCCCGATGCCTGCACCCTCAGACCCGGGAGTGGGTCCCGATGCCTGCACCCTCAGACCCCGGGAGTGGGTCCCGATGCCTGCACCCTCAGGCCCCGGGAAGGGTCCCGATGCCTGCACCCTCAGACCCGGGAGTGGGTCCCGATGCCTGCACCCTCAGACCCGGGAGTGGGTCCCGATGCCTGCACCCTCAGACCCAAGGTGGGTCCCGATGCCTGCACCCTCAGACCCAAGGTGGGTCCCGATGCCTGCACCCTCAGACCCAAGGTGGGTCCCGATGCCTGCACCCTCAGACCCAAGGTGGGTCCCGATGCCTGCACCCTCAGACCCAAGGTGGGTCCCGATGCCTGCACCCTCAGACCCAAGGTGGGTCCCGATGCCTGCACCCTCAGACCCAGGAAAGGGTCCCGATGCCTGCACCCTCAGACCCAAGGTGGGTCCCGATGCCTGCAACCTCAGACCCGGGAAAGGGTCGCGATGCCTGCAACCTCAGACCCGGGAAAGGGTCCCGATGCCTGCACCCTCAGACCCAAGGTGGGTCCCGATGCCTGCACCCTCACACCCGGGAAAGGGTCCCGATGCCTGCACCCTCAGACCCAAGGTGGGTCCCGATGCCTGCACCCTCAGACCCAAGGTGGGTCCCGATGCCTGCACCCTCAGACCCAAGGTGGGTCCCGATGCCTGCACCCTCAGACCCAAGGTGGGTCCCGATGCCTGCACCCTCAGACCCAAGGTGGGTCCCGATGCCTGCACCCTCAGACCCAAGGTGGGTCCCGATGCCTGCACCCTCAGACCCAAGGTGGGTCCCGATGCCTGCACCCTCAGACCCAAGGTGGGTCCCGATGCCTGCACCCTCAGACCCAAGGTGGGTCCCGATGCCTGCACCCTCAGACCCAAGGTGGGTCCCGATGCCTGCACCCTCAGACCCGGGAAAGGGTCCCGATGCCTGCACCCTCAGACCCGGGAAAGGGTCCCGATGCCTGCACCCTCAGACCCGGGAAAGGGTCCCGATGCCTGCACCCTCAGACCCGGGAGTGGGTCCCGATGCCTGCACCCTCAGACCCGGGAAAGGGTCCCGATGCCTGCACCCTCAGACCCGGGAAAGGGTCCCGATGCCTGCACCCTCAGACCCGGGAAAGGGTCCCGATGCCTGCACCCTCAGACCCGGGAAAGGGTCCCGATGCCTGCACCCTCAGACCCGGGAAAGGGTCCCGATGCCTGCACCCTCAGACCCGGGAAAGGGTCCCGATGCCTGCACCCTCAGACCCGGGAAAGGGTCCCGATGCCTGCACCCTCAGACCCGGGAAAGGGTCCCGATGCCTGCACCCTCAGACCCGGGAAAGGGTCCCGATGCCTGCACCCTCAGACCCGGGAAAGGGTCCCGATGCCTGCACCCTCAGACCCGGGAAAGGGTCCCGATGCCTGCAACCTCAGACCCAAGTTGGGTCCCGATGCCTGCACCCTCAGACCCGGGAAAGGGTCCCGATGCCTGCACCTTCAGACCCGGGAAAGGGTCCCGATGCCTGCACCTTCAGACCCGGGAAAGGGTCCCGATGCCTGCACCTTCAGACCCGGGAAAGGGTCCCGATGCCTGCACCCTCAGACCCGGGAAAGGGTCCCGATGCCTGCACCCTCAGACCCGGGAAAGGGTCCCGATGCCTGCACCCTCAGACCCGGGAAAGGGTCCCGATGCCTGCACCCTCAGACCCGGGAAAGGGTCCCGATGCCTGCACCCTCAGACCCAAGGTGGGTCCCGATGCCTGCACCCTCAGACCCAAGGTGGGTCCCGATGCCTGCACCCTCAGACCCAAGGTGGGTCCCGATGCCTGCACCCTCAGACCCAAGGTGGGTCCCGATGCCTGCACCCTCAGACCCGGGAGTGGGTCCCGATGCCTGCACCCTCAGACCCAAGGTGGGTCCCGTTGCCAGCACCCTCAGACCCAAGGTGGGTCCCGATGCCTGCACCCTCAGACCCGGGAAAGGGTCCCGATGCCTGCACCCTCAGACCCGGGAAAGGGTCCCGATGCCTGCACCCTCAGACCCGGGAAAGGGTCCCGATGCCTGCACCCTCAGACCCGGGAAAGGGTCCCGATGCCTGCACCCTCAGACCTGGGAAAGGGTCCCGATGCCTGCACCCTCAGACCCCGGGAGTGGGTCCCGATGCCTGCACCCTCAGACCCCGGGAGTGGGTCCCGATGCCTGCACCCTCAGGCCCCGGGAAGGGTCCCGATGCCTGTACCCTCAGACCCGGGAGTGGGTCCCGATGCCTGCACCCTCAGACCCGGGAGTGGGTCCCGATGCCTGCACCCTCAGACCCCGGGAAGGGTCCCGATGCCTGCACCCTCAGACCCAAGGTGGGTCCCGATGCCAGCACCCTCAGACCCGGGAGTGGGTCCCAATGCGTGCACCCTCAGACCCTGAAAAGGGTCCCGATGCCTGCACCTTCAGACCCGGGAGTGGGTCCCGATGCCTGCACCCTCAGACCCGGGAGTGGGTCCCGATGCCTGCACCCTCAGACCCGGGAAAGGGTCCCGATGCCTGCACCCTCAGACCCGGGAAAGGGTCCCGATGCCTGCACCCTCAGACCCGGGAAAGGGTCCCGATGCCTGCACCCTCAGACCCGGGAAAGGGTCCCGATGCCTGCACCCTCAGACCCGGGAAAGGGTCCCGATGCCTGCACCCTCAGACCCGGGAGTGGGTCCCGATGCCTGCACCCTCAGACCCGGGAGTGGGTCCCGATGCCTGCACCCTCAGACCCGGGAGTGGGTCCCGATGCCTGCACCCTCAGACCCGGGAGTGGGTCCCGATGCCTGCACCCTCAGACCCGGGAGTGGGTCCCGATGCCTGCACCCTCAGACCCGGGAGTGGGTCCCGATGCCTGCACCCTCAGACCCGGGAGTGGGTCCCGATGTTTGCACCCTCAGACCCGGGAAAGGGTCCCGATGCCAGCACCCTCAGACCCGGGAGTGGGTCCCGATGCGTGCACCCTCAGACCCTGAAAAGGGTCCCGATGCCTGCACCTTCAGACCCGGGAATGGGTCCCGATGCCTGCACCCACAGACCCGGGAGTGGGTCCCGATGCCTGCACCCTCAGACCCGGGAGTGGGTCCCGATGCCTGCACCCTCAGACCCGGGAAAGGGTCCCGATGCCTGCACCCTCAGACCCGGGAAAGGGTCCCGATGCCTGCACCCTCAGACCCGGGAAAGGGTCCCGATGCCTGCACCCTCAGACCCGGGAAAGGGTCCCGATGCCTGCACCCTCAGACCCGGGAAAGGGTCCCGATGCCTGCACCCTCAGACCCGGGAAAGGGTCCCGATGCCTGCACCCTCAGACCCGGGAAAGGGTCCCGATGCCTGCACCCTCAGACCCGGGAAAGGGTCCCGATGCCTGCACCCTCAGACCCGGGAAAGGGTCCCGATGCCTGCACCCTCAGACCCGGGAAAGGGTCCCGATGCCTGCAACCTCAGACCCAAGTTGGGTCCCGATGCCTGCACCCTCAGACCCGGGAAAGGGTCCCGATGCCTGCACCTTCAGACCCGGGAAAGGGTCCCGATGCCTGCACCTTCAGACCCGGGAAAGGGTCCCGATGCCTGCACCCTCAGACCCGGGAAAGGGTCCCGATGCCTGCACCCTCAGACCCGGGAAAGGGTCCCGATGCCTGCACCCTCAGACCCGGGAAAGGGTCCCGATGCCTGCACCCTCAGACCCGGGAAAGGGTCCCGATGCCTGCACCCTCAGACCCAAGGTGGGTCCCGATGCCTGCACCCTCAGACCCAAGGTGGGTCCCGATGCCTGCACCCTCAGACCCAAGGTGGGTCCCGATGCCTGCACCCTCAGACCCAAGGTGGGTCCCGATGCCTGCACCCTCAGACCCGGGAGTGGGTCCCGATGCCTGCACCCTCAGACCCAAGGTGGGTCCCGTTGCCAGCACCCTCAGACCCAAGGTGGGTCCCGATGCCTGCACCCTCAGACCCGGGAAAGGGTCCCGATGCCTGCACCCTCAGACCCGGGAAAGGGTCCCGATGCCTGCACCCTCAGACCCGGGAAAGGGTCCCGATGCCTGCACCCTCAGACCCGGGAAAGGGTCCCGATGCCTGCACCCTCAGACCCGGGAGTGGGTCCCGATGCCTGCACCCTCAGGCCCCGGGAGTGGGTCCCGATGCCTGCACCCTCAGGCCCCGGGAGTGGGTCCCGATGCCTGCACCCTCAGGCCCCGGGAAGGGTCCCGATGCCTGCACCCTCAGACCCGGGAGTGGGTCCCGATGCCTGCACCCTCAGACCCGGGAGTGGGTCCCGATGCCTGCACCCTCAGACCCGGGAGTGGGTCCCGATGCCTGCACCCTCAGACCCGGGAGTGGGTCCCGATGCCTGCACCCTCAGACCCCGGGAAGGGTCCCGATGCCTGCACCCTCAGACCCAAGGTGGGTCCCGATGCCAGCACCCTCAGACCCGGGAGTGGGTCCCGATGCCTGCACCCTCAGACCCCGGGAAGGGTCCCGATGCCTGCACCTTCAGACCCGGGAGTGGGTCCCGATGCCTGCACCCTCAGACCCGGGAGTGGGTCCCGATGCCTGCACCCTCAGACCCGGGAAAGGGTCCCGATGCCTGCACCCTCAGACCCGGGAAAGGGTCCCGATGCCTGCACCCTCAGACCCGGGAAAGGGTCCCGATGCCTGCACCCTCAGACCCGGGAAAGGGTCCCGATGCCTGCACCCTCAGACCCGGGAAAGGGTCCCGATGCCTGCACCCTCAGACCCGGGAAAGGGTCCCGATGCCTGCACCCTCAGACCCGGGAAAGGGTCCCGATGCCTGCACCCTCAGACCCGGGAAAGGGTCCCGATGCCTGCACCCTCAGACCCGGGAAAGGGTCCCGATGCCTGCACCCTCAGACCCGGGAAAGGGTCCCGATGCCTGCACCCTCAGACCCGGGAAAGGGTCCCGATGCCTGCACCCTCAGACCCGGGAAAGGGTCCCGATGCCTGCACCCTCAGACCCGGGAAAGGGTCCCGATGCCTGCACCCTCAGACCCGGGAAAGGGTCCCGATGCCTGCACCCTCAGACCCGGGAAAGGGTCCCGATGCCTGCACCCTCAGACCCGGGAAAGGGTCCCGATGCCTGCACCCTCAGACCCGGGAAAGGGTCCCGATGCCTGCACCTTCAGACCCGGGAAAGGGTCCCGATGCCTGCACCCTCAGACCCGGGAAAGGGTCCCGATGCCTGCACCCTCAGACCCGGGAAAGGGTCCCGATGCCTGCACCCTCAGACCCAAGGTGGGTCCCGATGCCTGCACCCTCAGACCCAAGGTGGGTCCCGATGCCTGCACCCTCAGACCCGGGAAAGGGTCCCGATGCCTGCACCCTCAGACCCAAGTTGAGTCCCGATGCCTGCACCCTCAGACCCGGGAAAGGGTCCCGATGCCTGCACCCTCAGACCCAAGGTGGGTCCCGATGCCTGCACCCTCAGACCCAAGGTGGGTCCCGATGCCTGCACCCTCAGACCCAAGGTGGGTCCCGATGCCTGCACCCTCAGACCCAAGGTGGGTCCCGATGCCTGCACCCTCAGACCCAAGGTGGGTCCCGATGCCTGCACCCTCAGACCCAAGGTGGGTCCCGATGCCTGCACCCTCAGACCCGGGAGTGGGTCCCGATGCCTGCACCCTCAGACCCAAGGTGGGTCCCGTTGCCAGCACCCTCAGACCCAAGGTGGGTCCCGATGCCTGCACCCTCAGACCCGGGAAAGGGTCCCGATGCCTGCACCCTCAGACCCGGGAAAGGGTCCCGATGCCTGCACCCTCAGACCCGGGAGTGGGTCCCGATGCCTGCACCCTCAGACCCCGGGAGTGGGTCCCGATGCCTGCACCCTCAGACCCCGGGAGTGGGTCCCGATGCCTGCACCCTCAGACCCCGGGAGTGGGTCCCGATGCCTGCACCCTCAGACCCCGGGAGTGGGTCCCGATGCCTGCACCCTCAGACCCCGGGAGTGGGTCCCGATGCCTGCACCCTCAGACCCCGGGAGTGGGTCCCGATGCCTGCACCCTCAGACCCCGGGAGTGGGTCCCGATGCCTGCACCCTCAGACCCCGGGAGTGGGTCCCGATGCCTGCACCCTCAGACCCCGGGAGTGGGTCCCGATGCCTGCACCCTCAGACCCCGGGAGTGGGTCCCGATGCCTGCACCCTCAGACCCCGGGAGTGGGTCCCGATGCCTGCACCCTCAGACCCCGGGAGTGGGTCCCGATGCCTGCACCCTCAGACCCCGGGAGTGGGTCCCGATGCCTGCACCCTCAGACCCCGGGAGTGGGTCCCGATGCCTGCACCCTCAGACCCCGGGAGTGGGTCCCGATGCCTGCACCCTCAGACCCCGGGAGTGGGTCCCGATGCCTGCACCCTCAGACCCCGGGAGTGGGTCCCGATGCCTGCACCCTCAGACCCCGGGAGTGGGTCCCGATGCCTGCACCCTCAGACCCCGGGAGTGGGTCCCGATGCCTGCACCCTCAGACCCCGGGAGTGGGTCCCGATGCCTGCACCCTCAGACCCCGGGAGTGGGTCCCGATGCCTGCACCCTCAGACCCCGGGAGTGGGTCCCGATGCCTGCACCCTCAGACCCCGGGAGTGGGTCCCGATGCCTGCACCCTCAGACCCCGGGAGTGGGTCCCGATGCCTGCACCCTCAGACCCCGGGAGTGGGTCCCGATGCCTGCACCCTCAGACCCCGGGAGTGGGTCCCGATGCCTGCACCCTCAGACCCCGGGAGTGGGTCCCGATGCCTGCACCCTCAGACCCCGGGAGTGGGTCCCGATGCCTGCACCCTCAGACCCCGGGAGTGGGTCCCGATGCCTGCACCCTCAGACCCCGGGAGTGGGTCCCGATGCCTGCACCCTCAGACCCCGGGAGTGGGTCCCGATGCCTGCACCCTCAGACCCCGGGAGTGGGTCCCGATGCCTGCACCCTCAGACCCCGGGAGTGGGTCCCGATGCCTGCACCCTCAGACCCCGGGAGTGGGTCCCGATGCCTGCACCCTCAGACCCCGGGAGTGGGTCCCGATGCCTGCACCCTCAGACCCCGGGAGTGGGTCCCGATGCCTGCACCCTCAGACCCCGGGAGTGGGTCCCGATGCCTGCACCCTCAGACCCCGGGAGTGGGTCCCGATGCCTGCACCCTCAGACCCCGGGAGTGGGTCCCGATGCCTGCACCCTCAGACCCCGGGAGTGGGTCCCGATGCCTGCACCCTCAGACCCCGGGAGTGGGTCCCGATGCCTGCACCCTCAGACCCCGGGAGTGGGTCCCGATGCCTGCACCCTCAGACCCCGGGAGTGGGTCCCGATGCCTGCACCCTCAGACCCCGGGAGTGGGTCCCGATGCCTGCACCCTCAGACCCCGGGAGTGGGTCCCGATGCCTGCACCCTCAGACCCCGGGAGTGGGTCCCGATGCCTGCACCCTCAGACCCCGGGAGTGGGTCCCGATGCCTGCACCCTCAGACCCCGGGAGTGGGTCCCGATGCCTGCACCCTCAGACCCCGGGAGTGGGTCCCGATGCCTGCACCCTCAGACCCCGGGAGTGGGTCCCGATGCCTGCACCCTCAGACCCCGGGAGTGGGTCCCGATGCCTGCACCCTCAGACCCCGGGAGTGGGTCCCGATGCCTGCACCCTCAGACCCCGGGAGTGGGTCCCGATGCCTGCACCCTCAGACCCCGGGAGTGGGTCCCGATGCCTGCACCCTCAGACCCCGGGAGTGGGTCCCGATGCCTGCACCCTCAGACCCCGGGAGTGGGTCCCGATGCCTGCACCCTCAGACCCCGGGAGTGGGTCCCGATGCCTGCACCCTCAGACCCCGGGAGTGGGTCCCGATGCCTGCACCCTCAGACCCCAGGAGTGGGTCCCGATGCCTGCACCCTCAGACCCCGGGAGTGGGTCCCGATGCCTGCACCCTCAGACCCCGGGAGTGGGTCCCGATGCCTGCACCCTCAGACCCCGGGAGTGGGTCCCGATGCCTGCACCCTCAGACCCCGCAGTGGGTCCCGATGCCTGCACCCTCAGACCCCGCAGTGGGTCCCGATGCCTGCACCCTCAGACCCCGCAGTGGGTCCCGATGCCTGCACCCTCAGACCCCGGGAGTGGGTCCCGATGCCTGCACCCTCAGACCCCGGGAGTGGGTCCCGATGCCTGCACCCTCAGACCCCGGGAGTGGGTCCCGATGCCTGCACCCTCAGACCCCGCAGTGGGTCCCGATGCCTGCACCCTCAGACCCCGCAGTGGGTCCCGATGCCTGCACCCTCAGACCCCGCAGTGGGTCCCGATGCCTGCACCCTCAGACCCCGCAGTGGGTCCCGATGCCTGCACCCTCAGACCCCGCAGTGGGTCCCGATGCCTGCACCCTCAGACCCCGGAGTGGGTCCCGATGCCTGCACCCTCAGACCCCGCAGTGGGTCCCGATGCCTGCACCCTCAGACCCCGGAGTGGGTCCCGATGCCTGCACCCTCAGACCCCGGAGTGGGTCCCGATGCCTGCACCCTCAGACCCCGCAGTGGGTCCCGATGCCTGCACCCTCAGACCCCGGAGTGGGTCCCGATGCCTGCACCCTCAGACCCCGGAGTGGGTCCCGATGCCTGCACCCTCAGACCCGGGAGTGGGTCCCGATGCCTGCACCCTCAGACCCGGGAGTGGGTCCCGATGCCTGCACCCTCAGACCCGGGAGTGGGTCCCGATGCCTGCACCCTCAGACCCGGGAGTGGGTCCCGATGCCTGCACCCTCAGACCCGGGAGTGGGTCCCGATGCCTGCACCCTCAGACCCGGGAGTGGGTCCCGATGCCTGCACCCTCAGACCCGGGAGTGGGTCCCGATGCCTGCACCCTCAGACCCGGGAGTGGGTCCCGATGCCTGCACCCTCAGACCCGGGAGTGGGTCCCGATGCCTGCACCCTCAGACCCGGGAGTGGGTCCCGATGCCTGCACCCTCAGACCCGGGAGTGGGTCCCGATGCCTGCACCCTCAGACCCGGGAGTGGGTCCCGATGCCTGCACCCTCAGACCCGGGAGTGGGTCCCGATGCCTGCACCCTCAGACCCGGGAGTGGGTCCCGATGCCTGCACCCTCAGACCCGGGAGTGGGTCCCGATGCCTGCACCCTCAGACCCGGGAGTGGGTCCCGATGCCTGCACCCTCAGACCCCAAGGTGGGTCCCGATGCCTGCACCCTAAGACCCCAAGGTGGGTCCCGATGCCTGCACCCTAAGACCCCAAGGTGGGTCCCGATGCCTGCACCCTAAGACCCCAAGGTGGGTCCCGATGCCTGCACCCTCAGACCCGGGAAAGGGTCCCGATGCCTGCACCCTCAGACCCGGGAAAGGGTCCCGATGCCTGCACCCTCAGACCCGGGAAAGGGTCCCGATGCCTGCACCCTCAGACCCGGGAAAGGGTCCCGATGCCTGCACCCTCAGACCCGGGAAAGGGTCCCGATGCCTGCACCCTCAGACCCGGGAAAGGGTCCCGATGCCTGCACCCTCAGACCCAAGGTGGGTCCCGATGCCTGCACCCTCAGACCCAAGGTGGGTCCCGATGCCTGCACCCTCAGACCCAAGGTGGGTCCCGATGCCTGCACCCTCAGACCCAAGGTGGGTCCCGATGCCTGCACCCTCAGACCCAAGGTGGGTCCCGATGCCTGCACCCTCAGACCCGGGAAAGGGTCCCGATGCCTGCACCCTCAGACTCGGGAAAGGGTCCCGATGCCTGCACCCTCAGACCCGGGAAAGGGTCCCGATGCCTGCACCCTCAGACCCGGGAAAGGGTCCCGATGCCTGCACCCTCAGGCCCCGGGTGGGGTCTGTGCGATGCCTGCACCCTCAGGCCCCGGGTGGGGTCTGTGCGATGCCTGCACCCTCAGGCCCCGGGTGGGGTCTGTGCGATGCCTGCACCCTCAGGCCCCGGGTGGGGTCTGTGCGATGCCTGCACACACAGGCCCCGGGTGGGGTCTGTGCGATGCCTGCACACACAGGCCCCGGGTGGGGTCTGTGCGATGCCTGCACACACAGGCCCCGGGTGGGGTCTGTGCGATGCCTGCACACACAGGCCCCGGGTGGGGTCTGTGCGATGCCTGCACACACAGGCCCCGGGTGGGGTCTGTGCGATGCCTGCACCCACAGGCCCCGGGTGGGGTCTGTGCGATGCCTGCACCCACAGGCCCCGGGTGGGGTCTGTGCGATGCCTGCACCCACAGGCCCCGGGTGGGGTCTGTGCGATGCCTGCACCCACAGGCCCCGGGTGGGGTCTGTGCGATGCCTGCACCCACAGGCCCCGGGTGGGGTCTGTGCGATGCCTGCACCCACAGGCCCCGGGTGGGGTCTGTGCGATGCCTGCACCCACAGGCCCCGGGTGGGGTCTGTGCGATGCCTGCACCCACAGGCCCCGGGTGGGGTCTGTGCGATGCCTGCACCCACAGGCCCCGGGTGGGGTCTGTGCGATGCCTGCACCCACAGGCCCCGGGTGGGGTCTGTGCGATGCCTGCACCCACAGGCCCCGGGTGGGGTCTGTGCGATGCCTGCACCCACAGGCCCCGGGTGGGGTCTGTGCGATGCCTGCACCCACAGGCCCCGGGTGGGGTCTGTGCGATGCCTGCACCCACAGGCCCCGGGTGGGGTCTGTGCGATGCCTGCACCCACAGGCCCCGGGTGGGGTCTGTGCGATGCCTGCACCCACAGGCCCCGGGTGGGGTCTGTGCGATGCCTGCACCCACAGGCCCCGGGTGGGGTCTGTGCGATGCCTGCACCCACAGGCCCCGGGTGGGGTCTGTGCGATGCCTGCACCCACAGGCCCCGGGTGGGGTCTGTGCGATGCCTGCACCCACAGGCCCCGGGTGGGGTCTGTGCGATGCCTGCACCCACAGGCCCCGGGTGGGGTCTGTGCGATGCCTGCACCCACAGGCCCCGGGTGGGGTCTGTGCGATGCCTGCACCCACAGGCCCCGGGTGGGGTCTGTGCGATGCCTGCACCCACAGGCCCCGAGAGGGGTCTGTGCGATGCCTGCACCCACAGGCCCCGAGAGGGGTCTGTGCGATGCCTGCACCCACAGGCCCCGAGAGGGGTCTGTGCGATGCCTGCACCCACAGGCCCCGTGTGGGGTCTGTGCGATGCCTGCACCCACAGGCCCCGTGTGGGGTCTGTGCGATGCCTGCACCCACAGGCCCCGAGAGGGGTCTGTGCGATGCCTGCACCCACAGGCCCCGTGTGGGGTCTGTGCGATGCCTGCACCCACAGGCCCCGTGTGGGGTCTGTGCGATGCCTGCACCCACAGGCCCCGTGTGGGGTCTGTGCGATGCCTGCACCCACAGGCCCCAAGAGGGGTCTGTGCGATGCCTGCCCCCTCAGGCCCCGTGAGCGTCCTGAAGCCTGCCCCCTCAGGCCCCGTGAGCGTCCTGAAGCCTGCCCCCTCAGGCCCCTGAAGCCTGCCCCCTCAGGCCCCGAGAGGGTCCTCTGCGATGCCTGAACCCACAGGCCCCGAGAGGGTCCTCTGCGATGCCTGAGCCCACAGGCCCCGAGAGGGTCCTCTGCGATGCCTGAGCCCACAGGCCCCGAGAGGGTCCTCTGCGATGCCTGAGCCCACAGGCCCCGAGAGGGTCCTCTGCGATGCCTGAGCCCACAGGCCCCGAGAGGGTCCTCTGCGATGCCTGAGCCCACAGGCCCCGAGAGGGTCCTCTGCGATGCCTGAGCCCACAGGCCCCGAGAGGGTCCTCTGCGATGCCTGAGCCCACAGGCCCCGAGAGGGTCCTCTGCGATGCCTGCGCCCACAGGCCCCGAGAGGGTCCTCTGCGATGCCTGCGCCCACAGGCCCCGAGAGGGTCCTCTGCGATGCCTGCGCCCACAGGCCCCGAGAGGGTCCTCTGCGATGCCTGCGCCCACAGGCCCCGAGAGGGTCCTCTGCGATGCCTGCGCCCACAGGCCACGAGAGGGTCCTCTGCGATGCCTGCGCCCACAGGCCACGAGAGGGTCCTCTGCGATGCCTGCACCCACAGGCCACGAGAGGGTCCTCTGCGATGCCTGCACCCACAGGCCACGAGAGGGTCCTCTGCGATGCCTGCACCCACAGGCCACGAGAGGGTCCTCTGCGATGCCTGCACACACAGGCCCCGAGAGGGGTCTGTGCGATGCCTGCAGCATTAGAGATCATGTGGGTCCCAATGCCGTTGTAGCGGCAAGATGAGTTCCCCCACGATGAGTGTGTCTCTGATACATCTGCGAATGTCATGGTTTTCGGCAGCAGTAGACGATCGCCGATCACCATTCATAGCACAGAACTGCCACATTTAAGAAATTAATTATTAGACCCCAGTGGTGGAGGCGGGGCTTAGTGTTATGGTAGGTGTGGCAAAGCAGTAAGTTAGAATGAAGTCAAAGTCATATGCCCAGTGTGGTGCTGGGATATCTACTACTGATTACATTGTACTAGGCCCCACAGTCGGCTTGTCTGTGGACATCGGCGATTTGACAGCTTTGGTGAATAGGTGATTTATTAACCAATCACTGCACTATGGCAGATATATTGCTACAGGGTGGCTGCTCTGCGCAAAATCACATGAATAGACGCGATTTTGCAGTTCTGGGTACAGAACAACCCCCTCCGAAGCGCCAGCTCTCATCTTCTGCAGGGAGAACCATACAGGGCGCTCCCGGTAATTCTACTGTCTTTTTCCGCCTCCGTTCCGCAATCCGCTCCCATCCACCCAGAGACCAGATCAACCCCGCTCATATGTTCGTGGCTCCTCCTACCTGTGCAGGCTTCGTAGTCCATTGGTCCGTCTGTATGACACTCCACTGCGCCACATACGTGTTGATCCCAGCAGTGTCAGCACTCCTCTGAGCTAAAGCGACGCAGAGCGCTGAAAGACACTGATTGGTTGCTAGAGACGTGACGTCATTAGCAACCCATGCCACGCCCATGTTCACATGTAATGCCACGCCCCTGCCGAGTGTATTAGGCCACGCCCTTTACCCTTGCTTGCCCGTTTGTGCTGACTATCTGTGAAATCATTGTAATTGTAGATGATCAGTGTGTCACCAATAGTGCCGCTGATCTGAGTAGGAGGGAGGGACTGCTAATGACTTGTTCCTCCTCCTTTTCAGAGGGAGAGTAAACAGGAAGTGCAGGATCCCTACAAGCAGTAAACGGATCACAGCACTGTACACAAGGAGCTCTGTACAGACAGCTGACAATCATCATCAACACACTGACATGTTACCTGCAGCATCTTCAAGAAGGCCGCTGATCAGTGTGTCCCCCTTCCAGCCTGCAGTGTGCAGCTCAGGTAATGATCACTGATTAGGGAACATCTCCCCTGGCTCTTGTCCCGCAGGGTTCCTTGTTTCTGTGTGTACACTAGCACTGCACACCGGAGGGGGACTACCGATCAGGAGACTTGTGGAAGACGCTGCAGCTGGCATTCCATGTGAGGGGGTCACACATCTCTACTGATGACTTTCAGCTGTTTATGATCAGAGTCCTGTGTGAGCCCTCCATGATTTATTTCATGCTTTCCTTTATGTTGCCTTTGCAGGATTTAGACTGGTCAGGCTGGCAGCGTCACATATGTGTTAACCATTTACTGCCCTCCTAACTGTGCTTGAGCAATTGACTGGAAGATAGAAATTTCAACTGCTGCGGATTTCTGCCACTTTCTTATATTTTGCAAACCTGTCCACATTTGCGCTGACTGGTGTTTATCCAACACTGGAGAACACTGGTCACTGCTAGAACACACTTGCAGCATGCTTGCAGTCTCCCGCGCCGTGTCCGCAGCCCCTGGCCGTCTCCCGCGCCGTGTCCGCAGCCCCTGGCCGTCTCCCGCGCCGTGTCCGCAGCCCCTGGCCGTCTCCCGCGCCGTGTCCGCAGCCCCTGGCCGTCTCCCGCGTCCGCAGCCTCTGAATGTCTCCTATACTGTAACATGTCCGTAGTCCCTGACCATCTCTTGTACCATGTCCGCAGCCTCTGAATGTCTCCTATATCACAGTATGTTGCAGTTCTGACCTGTGAAACTCCATGGCAAGCTTGATAGAGTGAGAAATGCATTTCAACTTTTATTTTTCAGCTCACACTCTAGCTTTGGTCACTCTGCTGGCTGCTGACCCCCCTTGGGTTGCTATGGCAACTCGCTCTACAGCAAGCTCAGAGGAACTTTTATAAACAAACTGCTCCAACTTGCTAACTTCACTGTCGTTTGCCATCTTCAAGCGGTTGTAGTTTTTAAAAGTAGAAATCCTACAGCAAAGAGCTTTACATTGTGAGAATCACAAGACCCAGACCTACATTTTGATGCATAGTATGTCTCTGAAATATTAAACATGAAGGCACAGTCGCAGTTTAAAAATGTCCCTTAAAAATTCAGGTGGCTGGGAATGGAGATTCAATGAATGTCAATGGGCGGCGTGAGTTGCAAACAAATGGTCATATTGTGAAAACTATCAGGACTATGGCTTAGCCGTGGGCATTTTTAGTGGTAGCAGGGATAGCTGAACGTTTTGATATAAGATTTGTGTAGGTGGGCTTGAAAATGAGGGAGTGATGGCAGTTTACAAATCTTATCCTGATTTTTCCTTTCACACTCTAGCTTTGTCAGCTCACACTCTAGTTGCGCCATTCATTCCTATGGGACAAATTTCATCACAAAAAACACCAATATTTCGTGAACCATTCGGCGAAACGTTCCACAAAGTAATAGCACACCAATCGGGAACAATCCGCACGTTTCGGTATATTACTGTCTATGTAGTGTAAAAACTGTGGGAGGAGTTAGGGTGGTAAATTTGGCAATAATAATAATATATATGTGAGATAACAGTAGGTGGTCTGCCATGCAGGAACACTTAATAAAACAGCTAGTAAAACATTCGATTTTTTCATGAAGACTGGTGACACGCGTGATAAAAATCCTATAATAGGTGCATTTCTAAATAGCAAAAAGTCCAAAAATAAAGTGTCCAAAAGTATTTAAATAATAACAATTGGGATTGGCTGACATCTAGTGAAAAGTAAATCGGTGACAATCCTTCCTCCTAATGCACTCATCAGAAGCAAAGGATAAATGAGCTTTTGTAAAACAACTCCTCCAAAAGGTATAACCCCTCCATGGCCAGAATAGATGTATATCAGATACAGCTGCGCTCTATATGGAAGTCCCTCTGGACAAAGTATGACTTCTCCACGGCATAACTCGGCCACCGGTCTGATAAGGATGAATCCTGGAGGGAGAAAGCTCACAATCCGGAGCCCAAGAGAAGCCACATATGGTGTAGAATTTTTTATTTATAAATTCATCCTTATTGGACGGGTGTCCGAGTTATGCCGTGGAGAAGTCATACTTTGTCCAGAGGGACTTCCATATAGAGCCCAGCTGTATCTGATATACATCTATTCTGGCCATGGAGGGGTTATACCTTTTGGAGGAGTTGTTTTACAAAAGCTCATTTATCCTTTGCTTCTGATCAGTGCATTAGGAGGAAGGATTGTCACCGATTTACTTTTCACTAGATGTCACCCAATCCCGATTGTTATTATTTAAATACTTTTGGGCACTTTTATTTTTGGACTTTTTGCTATTTAGAAATGCACCGGTTATAGGATTTTTATCACGTATGACTTTTATCACACGTCATCAGTCTTCATGATATAATTATTCTAGTGTTTTATTAGCCGTTTTATTATTTATGGTATACACATTAACACTGCAGCTTTTTTTTTTTTAATATATGTTTTTGAGGATGAAGTGGGTTTGTCTTTCTGTGCCAGCTGCTTGCGGATTTTCTTTTTGTGGTCACTGCATATTTTTTCACATTATTTTTTACCAAGTTGTTATGAGTTAAAGCGGCGTTCCAGCTGAAAAAAAAAAAATAAAGGTCAGCAGCTACTAAAACTGTAGCTGCTGACTTTTAAAATACAGACACCTACCTGTCCCTCAGTCCAGTGATGTCCTCACCACGGCTGGTTTCACCGGCCGTGTTCTCTCCCCGGCATCTTCAGTGTGGGCACCCGGCTGTGACAGCTTGTGGCTTTACAGCCGGGTGCCCACTGGGCTTGTGCGAGAAGCGCTGTGCTTTGTGAATGGCCCTGTAGTCTTCTGGGACCTGTCACGTGTCCCAGAAGGGTACGGCGAGAGAGGGGGGGAGGGCAGCTTCTGCTTCCGATCACCTAGGTGATAGCAGCGGAAGTGGGAGCGGGTACCTGTCAAATTCGAGTAACCACTCCTACCCGCTCCCCAATGGGGAGCAGGGGATGAAGGCTTAAAGCAGACCTTTCCCTTTTGGGTGGAGCTCCGCTTTAAGTTCTGCTTTAAGGCTCCCTGCACACAAATATTGTTTTTTAAGCTCCTAGAAGCTATTAGCATTTTTTTCTGCTCCTAGAAGCTAAATAGTGTTCTCCTATGTGTCCATGCACACTAGGCTATTAGCATTTTTTGAGCTTCAGCGTCTAGAAGCAGAAAAAAAAATGTTTTTGTAGAGTTTTTAGAGTGTTTTTCCAGCTCCTAATTGTTACTAAACTGCTCCTAACACCTTCTTTTCTAGCTTTTGTTTCCCTCTGCATGAACTGTAAAAACACTCCTAAACACTTCTGAATGCTACTAAAAATGCTGTTACCAGTGTTTTTTATTCAGCGTTTTTTTTTATCTTCAAATAAATTGCTAGTGTGCATGGAGCCTAATGCTAAACTCCTGCCAAAAACCATATCTAGCTGTTTGCGCCTAAAAATGGAACACTAACGAAGTGTGTACAATGTGTGGCTTTTCCTGTGTTGTGTACTGCTATTACTTTAATTCCACCCCTCCCCCCATACAGTACAGTCAGCATCAAATGTCTGGTGCTGAAACTTACAGCTCCATCTGGAGTATTCGATTGGGCAGCTGGCCGCTCACTCGCTGTGCAGCTCAGCAATTCTGAAAACCTTTTGCATTCTTTTCAGTGAATGCCAAGTGCTTTGTGATTGGAGGAGGAGAGATTGTGATGCTCATCTGTACCTCCTCCAATCTCAGAATGCCTTGTATAGGAAAGCAAAATGTTATCAGAACGGATGGGCTGCAAAGCGGGCAATTTACTCTACAGGAGGAATAAAAGTAAAATTTACATACCACAGCAACAGCTGTACATTTCACACACTTCATTAGTATTCATTTGTTACAGTGCAAAGGGGCAATTTTTTAAAAATCAGTTTAGCTTTAATTACGAAGAGGGGATTTACCTCACTTTAGAGTGATTTTCTTTCATTTCCTGTAGTATTTATAGCTCAGGAAGCAAACAGAAATCTTACCAATGGGACACAGGTGGCGAAAAAAATCCTTTAACCACTTCCCGTCCGGCCCATGTACATAAACGGCCGGACGGGAGCAGTGCGCCTGCATTTACAGCCTGTGCGCGCTCCCCAGACACAGCGGAACGCCGATCGCTGTGTGTACGGGACCTCTGTGTGAGGTCCCGATCATGTGATCACTGATTGGCCAATCGGTGATCACATGAATAGTAGTAAACAAGATGTCACTTGCTGACCTCATTGCTTACTACTTGTGAAATCTGTGAATGATCACAGAGGTCACATGGTACAAGGCTGTTGTGAATAGCCCTGTACTATGTGACAAGCTGTGACCAATCACAGCTCTCACAGTATTTCTCAATGGCTGCAAGAATGCAGTGAATGGCTGGGCATAGTTTGTAGCCTGTTTACTTATGGCAGCCAGGTGACTTTTTCTTCATCATAAACTGAGAAATAACAGGTCATTGCATGCCCTAGCATTTGTGGTGTTCTTCTGCATGCGTGGATGGCAGGACCTGCTGGGACTTATCATTGTATATCTGATCTGACAGGTTGCTTTAACTACATGCAGAACTTTTTCATTTTAGGTTTGAATGAACTGGTGAAGTGTTAGACAACAATAAAACAAAAATAGTGGGTCTATGTCCCTGTTATAGAGATTTCTGATTGTCCTGTTTACCAGTGTCATTGGTAATGAAAGTGAGGGTAAATCCAAAATTTTGAGTTACCACCAGAACAGGAATAGAGGGGAGATCTTCCAATGGGGACCCTTGTTCCTTCTAATGGGACATAGATGGGAATTGAATCTCATTGTGTTTTTAACCCTCCCCCTACTCTATACTATAATTTTTGGCTTTAGGTCAGTGGTCTCCAAACTGCGGCCGAATGTGGCCCTTTGCTAGCCTTTATCTGGCCCTTGGGGCACTATTCCTCTGACACCAACAGTGGGGTATAATTCCTGCCCTGACACCAATGATGGGGTATTATTCATCCCACACATGCCAATGATGGAGCACTACTCTTCCTATTTCTGACCATCAACCCCGAGGCCATGTTTATTTTCACCAATGCTGGGCCTAGGACATTTTCTACCCCCACTGGCCATAATCTGGCCCCTCAAAAGTCTGAAGGACAGTAAACTGGCCCTTTTGTTTGAAAAGTTTGGAGACCCAGGCTTAAGGTAAACTTATTCACACTAAGTTGTGCTAACATACAGAGAAAATAGATTTCCATGTGTTTTTTGCGCGTGTTGATCTGCGTTTTCACACTTGTAAAATGCAGGTCATCACATAGACAAATAAAAAAAACAATAGTTTTTTATGTGGACTGTTCATACTACAGCCCTGTGTTGAGCTGTGTCAAACCAACATGTTTCCATTTGAACGCACTGCAATACAGGTCAACGCAGCATTGTAGTGTGAACAGGACACATAAAAAGCAAAAGGCGCATAAAATGGATGGAAATGTACATCTGTTTTCCCAAAATTTTAGCAGAAATCAGTGTAAATTCAGCCTTAAGATGGATTGCATGTTAATCTTAAAGCGGAGTTCCACTCAACCTATCAAAAAATAAAAGTCAGCAGCTACAAAAACTGTAGCTGCTGACTTTTAAAAAATAGCCACTTACCTGTCCCTCGGTCCCGTGGTGCGTCCCCCGCAGCTCGTTTCACCAGCCATCCTGTATTATAGGAGGCCGATATCTTCAGTGTGGGCACCCGGCTGTGATAGCTTGCGGCTTCACAGCCAGGTACCCACTGTGCATGCGCGAGTAGCACTGCACTCGTGAATGGTCCTGTAGCCTTCTGGGACCTGTCATGTGTCCCAAAAGACCTCAAGGAGGGAGGGAGGACACCTAGGCGATCGGACCGGAAGTAGAAGCGGGTACCCGTCAAATTCGGGTACCCGCTCTTCAAAGGTGCCAATCTTTAATGGGGAGCGGGGGAGCAGTCCTTAAAGCAGAACTTCCCCTTTTGGGTGGGGCTCTGCTTTACCTTTTTTGTGATTTAAGGAAAGTATTTGATTTTGGTTTGTGTCTTATATTTACAGTCAGGTCCATAAATATTGGGACATCGACACAATTCTAACATTTTTGGCTCTATACACCACCACAATGGCTTTGAAATTAAACGAACAAGATGCGCTTTAACTGCAGACTGTCAGCTTTAATTTGAGGGTATTTACATCCAAATCAAGTGAACGGTGTAGGAATTACAACAGTTTGCATATGTGCCTCCCACTTGTTAAGGGACCAAAAGTAATGGGACAGAATAATAATCATAAATCAAACTTTCACTTTTTAATACTTGGTTGCAAATCCTTTGCAGTCCATTACAGCCTGAAGTCTGGAATGCATAGACATCTGCAGATGCTGGGTTTCATCCCTGGTGATGCTCTGCCAGGCCTCTACTGCAACTGTCTTCAGTTCCTGCTTGTTCTTGGGGCATTTTCCCTTCAGTTTTGTCTTCAGCAAGTGAAATGCATGCTCAATCGGATTCAGGTCAGGTGATTGACTTGGCCATTGCATAACATTCCACTTCTTTCCCTTAAAAAACTCTTTGGTTGCTTTTGCAGTATGCTTTGGGTCATTGTCCATCTGCACTGTGAAGCGGCGTCCAATGAGTTGTGAAGCATTTGGCTGAATATGAGCAGATAATATTGCCCGAAACACTTCAGAATTCATCCTGCTGCTTTTGTCAGCAGTCACATCATCAATAAATACAAGAGAACCAGTTCCATTGGCAGCCATACATGCCCACGCCATGACACTACCACCACCATGCTTCACTGATGAGGTGGTATGCTTAGGATCATGAGCAGTTCCTTTCCTTCTCCATACTCTTCTCTTCCCATCACTCTGGTACAAGTTGATCTTGGTCTCATCTGTCCATAGGATGTTGTTCCAGAACTGTGAAGGCTTTTTTAGATGTCAATTGGCAAACTCTAATCTGGCCTTCCTGTTTCCAGGTCCCCTTGCATGACAAACCACTAGGAGTATTGACAAGATGCCCATCAAGAGCGAGGCTCTTTCTGTCCATACATCATACATCAGCATCAGAGGTTGGTCATCAGCTCTGAGGGAAGGGATTCGTCCCCGAAATGCTTTTTAGATACATGCTTTGTCTGTGAGTATGTTTTTATTATTTCATTCCTACAATAAACCTTGGATAATGCACTAGGTGTGTGCGCCACCTGTTTTATCTCTATCCAGTGGCTGATTTCCCCGTCTGAGGAGGGCTGCACCCCTGGAACATTTTCTTTTGGTTGTCGCTGTCCTGGTACCCTTGGCTTCCCTTTTGGCTGTGCATATCCTGAGGCGCTGGAGAGTACATACGATATCCGATGATAGGAAGCGAGTAAAAATCTCCCCAGTGATGGCATAGGCAGCAGTTAATTAAAAAAAGTTTTAACCCTTTTCCACTGTTTACAAAACCTAAGTTTTGCCTGGAGTTCTACTTTAATAGTCTAACCTACAATTAGATGTGTGGCCAGGCTCAGCAGCTCTAATAAGACATTACTAGGCTTTTTTTTCATCAGTGTACAAAATGCTGCTTCGAAGGGACTTTAGCATTGCATGGCACCCCAACCCACTCACACCGGATTCTAGAAGCTCCTACAATACCTCATTTGTTCTGATGCAAAACTTAATTTGCTTTCTTCCTTGGTAATGTACAATCATTATGTAACATGACTTTTTTTGATTGGACTATAAATGTATTTTTCCTTTAATAAAAATATTTTATTTTGTAATGCAAACAGTAACACTATTTTCTACAACCAGAAAAAAAAATTTACTTAAAGCAGAACTACACTGCCTCTGAGCAACACAAACTAAAAACACTATTTCATTCATTTTTAATATTCAAAGCAAACTCCTCCATCCATCTATGTCTCTATGCTTTAGTTTACTGAGAAATCACTTTGAAAAACACCTGCTAGCATTTCTGGCAGCAGCCATCTTGAATAAGGGCAGTAGCATTCCTGGAATCCATATTCCCTTAGCTGAGTTATACAGGCAGGAGGATGTGCTTAGCTAAGAAAACGCCTCCTGAAGACACCTGAAATGTATAACAGCATTTGCCTGAACATAGAACCCTATCTATTTACTAATGGTAGCAGCATAAGAATTACAAAAATGCAGTGTTGATTGGGAGAGTGAAGTTCCGCTTTAAGGTGGATTTCCAGAAAAACTGAATGTCCTCTGTTGGTGTTTAACCTTCCATTCAATACAGGTGATCCCTTCTCCCATACATTGCTCCTGACCTCTGACCTGTCATTTCCAGCCCCATCTTCTGGTTAGACCTGGTACTACTATGTGATCTTACAATGAGAGGCTCCATGGGTTGATTTGGATTTCAGTTAAACCTTATTGGAAACGGGAAGATTAGAGGAGAAGTCCTGGTCTATTGGGAGGGGCCCCAGACAAATAGGTCATTTTTTTTTCTCTGGGAAAACTCTTTTAAAGGAAACCTGTACCAAGAGGAAAAAACAGGAGCTGTCGTTACCACTAGTGGTCCTGCTGTCTCCTACTTCAGTATCTTGTTATGGACCCTGAAATGAGCATACAAATTAGGACTCACATGGCCCCTGTACTGCAGGAAGGAGGCATTTGTTTTTGTACCTGTATCCACAGCTGTCTATGGATATGAATGCAGCAGCTGCATGACCACATACCCCATGTCAAACTTTGACACGGATGCATGGGGTCTGCAACACCAAATGCAGATGCTTTTTTGCAGCAGATTAATTTTGCATTTCTATACATTAAAGGAACACGAGAGTTGTTTGAAACAGGTGAAACTGCAGGTTAAACGCACCTGTCAGTGAATTCTGAATGATCTCAGAAGTAAAATCAGAAAACAGCACTAAAGCCAAATATAAAATAAATACAATAACATAAAACATAATAATTTGTGATATATAAAAGTGAGATACAAAGTCCTTTCACAATCCATATAGTATTAAAGGTCCCAAAAAGTGAAAAACGTGAAAGAAAAAAAAAATCCAGCTTGTCCCCAATGACATTTTTTTTGCTGAAACGCATTGGGCGTGGCCACAATGTAACATGATCTGACACGCCCGCCGACCAAAGCCTGGTACAGTTTCAGCCTGCTACTTTGGAAGTTAATGTGCTTTGTGCAGTTTTGGAGTTTGCTTTTGATGTGACATGTATACTGTTACTTAGTGACTGTGCATATACAGTTGTGTTCAAAATAATAGCAGTCAGACATCACTAACCTGATCAATCACTGTTTTTGGTAGAAATGATATTTCTACATGGCAAATAATTTACTAGCAGGTGTAGTAGAGTAATAGAAATCCAACAGACCCAACAGTCATGACATGCATGCTGCTGATTCTGTGTAATTGAATCACTAATTGAAAGGGGCATGTTCAAAATAATAGCAGTGTGGAGTTCTATTAGTGAGGTCATTCATTCTTTGATAAACAGGTGGCAATTATTGCTCTTATTTAAGGAAGGAAGGCAGCAAATGTTGTACATGCTGGTTACAGTGCATTTCTCTCTGAAATTCTGAGGAAAATGGGTCGTTCCAGACATTGTTCAGAACAGCGTACCTTGATTAAAAAGTTGATTGGAGAGGGGAAAACATATAAAGAAGTGCAGAAAATTATAGGCTGCTCAGCTAAAATGATCGCAAATGCTTTAAAATGGCATCCAAAACCTGAAAGACGTGGAAGAAAGCGAAAAACTACCATTTGAATGGATAGAATAGCCAAAATGGCAAGGACTCAGCCAACAATCAGCTCCAGGAAGAACAAAGAAGGTGTAAAGTTACCTGTGAGTACTGTTACAATTAGAAGACGCCTATGTGAAGCTAAGCTATCTGCAAGAAGCCCCCGCAAAGTCCCACTGTTGAAAAAAACACATGCTGAAGAGGTTACAATTTGCCAAAGAGCACATTGACTGGCCTAAAGAGAAATGGCGCAACATATTGTGGACTGATAAAGGAAGATTGTTATTTTTGGGTCTAGTGGCCGGAGACAGTTTGTCAGACGACCCCCAAACACTGAATTCAAGCCACAGTACACTGTGAAGACAGTGAAGCATGGTGGTGCAAGCATCATGATATGGGGATGTTTCTCATACTACGGTGTTGGGCCTATTTATCGCATACCAGGGATCATGGATCAGTTTGAATACATCAGAATACTTGTAGAGGTCATGCTGCCTTATGCTGAAGAGGAAATGCCCTTGAAATGGGTGTTTCAACAAGACAATGACCCCAACCAATAAACGTGCAACATCTTGGTTCCAGACCAACAAAATTGACGTTATGGAGTGGCCAGCCCAATCCCCGGATCTTAATCCAATAGAAAACTTGTGGGGTGACATCAAAAATGCAGTTTCTGAGGCAAAACCAAGAAATAGAGAAGAACTGTGGAATGTAGTCCAATCATCCTGGGCTGGACTACCTGATCACAGGTGCCAGAAGTTGGGGGACTCCATGCAACACAGATGTACAGCAGTTCTCAGAAACAGTGCTTATACAACCAAATATTCATTAAGTGATTCAAAGGAAAGCAAAATCTTCAAACATTTTTCAGTTTATATAGTGAATGTTTGAGTTTGTAAAGAAGAATACAAACACTGCTATTTTTTTGAACAGTCTAATATTCACTTTTCTTCACTTTTTTTTAGAGGAACAACACAAATGTGATATATTTTTCTTCATGTTTTGATTTGGAATAGAATGTGTAGTGTTCCCAATGCATTTGTGTGTATGGAAATAAAAGCTATTAGAAGGATTTTGAGCTTTATTCACTTTTATCAACACACTGCTATTATTTTGAACACAACTGTGTATATTTAAACTGGTGTCTCTTAGTGGTTTTTACATACTACACTATGGGATTTTTATCTTTCCCAAACTTCTAATGCTGGCAGAGATTCCAATGGAGGACGTACCTTATGCCTGAAGAATTGTGGTTAAAGGATATGTCTAAGCGCTTTTGGCCATTTACATTCTAATAGTCCACATTGTCTGGTAAGAGGCTCCCGAAATGGTGTCACTTAGTGGTGGATGCACGTTCTATCAGGAAGTTGGAGTGCGGGGACACCTTCAGTATTATATGGATTGTGAAAGTACTTTTTCTTGATTTCACATTTTACTTTTTTGGGACCTTTTAGTACTATGGATTGTGAAAAGACTCTTTGTATCTCACATGTTTTTTTTCACTTTTTTTGTGATTTAACTTTTATATATCATGAATTGTTATTGTATTTATTTTATATTTGGATTTCTGATTTTATGTTTATCTATTGGTATCACAAATGCATTTCTACTTCTTGTGTTGAGGCCATTAACACAAGCCCATAGCTACAGGCCCCTAAGAAGTCAGAACCTCTGATCTACATACTTGTTTTGGACAGAGACTCTGGTTTTTGAAGCCACTGCAGCATGACAGCCAGGCAACTAGAATTTCCAGAAGGAGGTGACAGCATTGGCAGCCCATAAATTTTCAATACAGGATCTGTTGAAATGCTGTATTAAAACACACACCGCATACTCAGACATGAAAGGTGCCCCCGTTAAATTTATTTTAGTATACAGTACATACAGTTCTGTGTCCTACCCACCAGAAAGAAAATAAATACAATGGCTTCCATTAACAGTCCAAATATTGACATTTTACACATAGCACAAACATCTCCACTATGGTGGAAGAATTATAAAAGAAAACATTAACCCCTTCTCTATCTGAGACCCTAACAAGGTATGTCATAGCGAACAGGGGTCCTTGTCTGTAGGACTCGCTCTTCCCTTGTCATGTACAATTATAGCCTATCTCAAAGTAAAAGGCACACAGAACAGACTGGAAGTAAATCTGTCACAAACCTCAGTCATCCAAACAAAGCCTAGGATATAAAAACAGTATAAACCTTCAGGGAGAACATACTAATACAATTCAAAGAGTCAGAGCTGCAGGCAACTGGAACTACATGCAAATCTTGACTTTCCCTGTAAGCCAAGCTTGGCCCCAAAGACCTACCCATTGGTCCTTTGATGTGCTGGGTGGCCTCATTACCCAATATTAAGAAGGGAGTGGAGCCAAGCTCAACATTTACAGGAAAAGTTGCAATTTTCATATAGTTTCTGCTGTCATAACCTCCTAAATCAGGGGTAGAGGCAACCTCGGCACTCCAGCTGTGGTAGAACTTCAGATCCGAAGAGGCATGGCAAGACTGACAGTCACAGGGGTGACTCCCACAGCATGGTGGGTTTTGTAATTTCACTAAAGCTGGAGTGTCCAGGTCGCCTGCCCCTGC
The DNA here is from genome assembly GCF_062004578.1 of Staurois parvus. Classification (NCBI taxonomy): domain Eukaryota; kingdom Metazoa; phylum Chordata; class Amphibia; order Anura; family Ranidae; genus Staurois; species Staurois parvus. The sequence continues at coordinate 63,117 of NW_028320549.1, forward strand.
TTTAGATCATTTTAGTATGCTGGTAAGCTCTGCTTATGCATCTTTTCACATATGGCCAGTTTGAATGGAATGGTTTGAGACAGGCTTACCTTAATGGTGCTAAATGACCCAGAGCCAACAGAATGATTCAGTTAAAGGCACTTCCAGGGACAGGAGGTAAATTCTTAGATAGAAGCAGACCTCCTCCTGCCAGGTGAGTCATGCAGTGCTGAGCCTTCTCATAGCACAAAACCAGCCGTACACGGGTCGAATTACGTAAGAGTTTTCTTTCGAAAATCTTTTCTAAGAATTTTGGTTTGAATTTCGCACCATTAGTGGGCCACAAAAATGGCCGGTTTTTGTGCGACCATCGAATTTGAGTGATCGGGTATGTTGGAAATTTTTTGAAAAATTAATGAATTTCTAATCAATGATGGGAGAATAGTGTGAGAAATATAACTGAAAGAGAGACAAGCATAAGCTGTGACCTGGAAAGAAAAGAAAATTCTTGGCCATGAAAATTATTTTCTGTAGCAACGTGAAATTGAAGGCTTGGTTGGTCGAATTTTGAAATCAATGGTGGCATCATCGATTTACAAAACATACGAAATTTCAGATTTTCTAAAGAATATTTGTTCTGACTTTGACCCATGTATGGCCTGCATAAGTGCTTCTATGATCACTCCATCTGTCACTGAAAATTTGCTGCTGAGTGGGAACAGGCGTGCTCTGGCAAGTGCCAAGTCATTGGCTGCACTATTCCTAAGCAGCGTTCCAGCAGCAGTAAAGATTTCACAAAATCCTGTCTAGTGCAACTTTAGGTCTCTATTTATTTAAAAGTAATCAGAAGATGGAAGTAATGACTTACACTATGGGAAAAGCAGCTGCTGTCGTTTGATTTTTTTGCCACCAAATGTACTCTTTTGGGAATGGTTCCTGTAAGCAAGTCTTTGGAAACACTAGTCTGAATGGCAGTATGTAAAGGAAGCATTTACAAAGCTGTAAACTGGCTGAGAAGCTTTCCTATAGCTTTACAAGCACCCTTTTTCACCAGTATGTGGATGTTAAAGTGTATGTAAGCCCAAACACAAATCGATTACATCTTTCCAGTCCAAAGTTGTTCTAGTTTTGTTTTCCAAATATTTTTTTTATTTTCACCCAGTGATCCTGCCAGTAACACACTTCCTGTTACAGGGTGACAGCATTAACACAGTGGGGTTGATTTACTAAAGACAAACAGACTGCGTTCTGCAAGTGAAGTTGCTCCAGAGCTTGGTAAATGAGGGGAAGCTTCACTTTGCAAGGACTTCCTTCCTGACTTCCATCATCCAATAACGTCCAAGAAAAACATTGTTTTTTTTTCCAATTTTCTATGCATGTGATTGGGTATTCTTTGCAAAGTAAAGCTTCCCCTCATTTATAAGTTCTGCAGCAACTATACTTGCAAAGTGCACAGTCTATTTGCCTTTAGTAAATGAACCCCAGTGTAGTGTATCTATGGAGCATTGCGGTCACATAACTACAGAACTCCTCCAAATCTCTTCTCCAAAAACTGGAAAGAGGGAGTGTTCTGTAGTCCACAAAGACCTGAAAAAAAATGTAACTGATAACAGCACAGAGTATTCCTGTATCAGCTCACACAATTTCCGTCAGATCAACAGGTAGCAGGCATGAAGCTTGCTGAAAGCGACAACCAGCACATCTATAGAATTCAGGGTTTGACCTGAACAGGCTTTGGAAGGTGATTTATTGCTATAAAAAAGCTCCTTTAAGCAGGATGACAACTGTAATTGTTTGAAGAGCTGTGTGCACAGCAAGCTTTTATAAAAGGAATGTTTATAAGCAGAGGTCTGGAATCAGGCCTAATGGTGCCCCTACATGTACAAATGAATGGGTCACCACCAGCCTAAAGCAGGCCATAGATTATGCAATTTTCTTTTCTTCACCCATGGGTGAAGAAAAGAAAATTGCTCAATTCACCCCTCCCACCATTATATTGTGTTCTGCCGACAAGGAGCCATCCCAGCCGGCAGAACACAGTGATTAATGTTGCTGGCTATAGCCGGTGGCACTAATCGTTTGGGAAAAACACAACAGGCTGGTTGTACACAAGTTGATCGATACATCGCTTCTGTGCAACCAGGGTACCCATACATGGATAGAAATTCAGGCAAACCCTGCTAAACCAGCCGAGTTTCAATCCATGTATGGCTGGCTTTAGTGTCCAATAGCTATCCAGTCAGAAATTATTTGGATATAGAATATGCAGTAGTACAAAGGATGGAAGTGTATCAATACAGGTTGTTTATGGTCACCTGCATTATATAGACCTATACCTGTCAATTGTCTGGATCACACAAAGGTCAGATCACTGTAGGTGACCCCTTTCTCCAAGAAGGAAATGTCTGGGGCAGCTATAACTGCAGGTAAATGGGCAGCTTAGCAACTTAGTGTGTGCTATGGAACACAAAACCTGACAGTGGGGGATAAATCATTTACAAACACATGCAATGTTATGTACGATATGCAAACTTATGCCCAGAAATGACAAATCCACACAGCTGCGGTTATAAATTCTGTGTGACATAACCTACACTACAGGGACTTGTGCAGAATGTAAACGCACGCCTGGGCAAGCTGTAATCTGTGCAGGAAATCATTACTGAAAAAAGCATGCAAGTTTGTTTTTAAACCACAAGCAAAGCTGAAGCAAACAGATATGCTTAACAAGAAAAAACCTGCCAGATCCACAACTGAAGAAAATAATTGCAAAAATCTTGCACAGAAATAATACCCCACATAAATGTCAGTGTTCCAGGAATGAGCTTTCAATAGGAACGCTTTGCTCACAGAGGGTGTGCTATAGTTTGCAGGTCCGTGTCCCTGAATGCAGACAGTGTGAGTTTGGGGACATGTACCGGCACCAACATGGCTGTCATATTAAGACACAATGGCTTGTCAGTGTAGCCACTGTGTCCCAATAGACATTGATGGAGCTGTCTGTCTGGGGGTGCATGGAACACCTGTACAACCCTGTGCTGGTAAACATGGTGTACACTTGTACCGTACAGTACACCCTGTGTGAACAAGGCAGAGAAATAGTCTGCCACTGTTGACTTCCTTCTATGTAAAATGTAAGTTGTCTGGGTGTCATTTATCCATTGGCTTCAATTCTTTCTGAGTCACTAACCTGGAAAAAGTATACAGAACAGATGATTTCAATGGCTGCGTACTTTCACCAGGCTAGTGGTGGCACTAAAGTTCCTAGAGTCTGTGACTCAGCAACTCATCCAAAGGTTTCCTCAAGGCCCCCTTTACACTTCTGCATTTTGGTAATGCACAGAACTCAGTGTGGTGCCTTCTTTTAGAAAGACACCAAAATCCAGTAGGTTCCAAGGACCAGCACTGCAGAGCACCACAACACACATGCAGTGCATTTGGCGCTCCCCATCCAAAAAAAAAAAAAACAAACAAAAAAAGTGCAAGTCTTGCTTTTATTTTGTTTCCAATCCATTCCAAAGAATGGGCTGCTTTAACACATTGCACATGTACGTGTGTGGTAGCACACGGCAATGGAACAGATACGTGTAAAAGGGCCATCAGCCTGATCTTCTACCTTTAGCACCGATATTGTGAAGCAGGAATCTGGAATGATCAACTTTCCAAATGATTTATTCTCTTGTTCCACTAGGCTTGTACAGGCTGTTATGTTTTCTAGAACAACAATCATCACTGTCTGTACTGTATTGCAGGATCCCATTGATAAAACATGGGTGAATCCACAATTGCCGATGTCTACAGCACATCCCCAGTTTGTATACACGAGCAAATGTAAAGCAGCAGAAATAACATATGAAGAATGTTACAGTCCTTCCTGATCCAAGCAAGTCATTGTTTCAAGTGGGCAAGATATCCATTGGGCACAACGTGAACCTGCTAGATCAGAGCACCAAATGCTATTTGGTTAATCTGTCAGATTTCAGCAGCAGCAGAATGTTATAAAGCAGGTGAAAGTAGTACTCGGCTGAAAAGGGGGCAAATGTGGGCTTTACAAATACTGCAGAACTCTGTGAATTTTCAGTTCCTTTATGACATTGAAATGTGAATGTTTCATTGGGCTCAGGCATTAGGGAACAAAATAATAATCTTTACAAAGATGATCATTTCCCTGCTCTGTCACAGGGTGGCCACACACAGTACAAATGTTCTGAACGCTTTGAACGCCTCTTGTGACAGATAACAACCTGCCCTTTGAGGGCTGACCAGCATCAGATGGTTATTGCAGAGATATTCTAAATCTCATGAGCAGGTGCCGATCATTCCCTTTACAATGAAGGGAGTGAACTTCTTTTCATATGTGCACCACTTCTGTAAGCTGATCATACTGTGGACATTGCGCCATCCCAATAGGGAACTGATTAGGGCCAACCTGGGACCAATTGGGACCAAATGAGGCTCTAAGCTCACTAACCCTAGAATGGTTGAAATCAACATGAAACTTTGAGGTGGGCTGTGACTGTAGTCAGAGATGGATGGACCTCCGAAGTAAAAACATACTTCTTGGGTAATGTACCTCTACATAGCAGCCTTTCCTTCCTTCAATAGCAGACACATTAACCTGTAAACTGGTTTAAAAACAGCTAGAAATAGCACAATGTGTTTTTTGTTTAGCAGTGCAGCTTTTGAGCAATCAGCATCGTTTCAGCACCAGAAGCAAATCCACAATCAGGAATTCTGCTGGCAAGCTATGCTGCAATTATGGGTCTCACTAACAGAAACCCCTCACAGGCTAGCAGCAGGATTCTGTTGCAGTACATTCTGAAATTTGTGTCACACTTGTCCTCTGGTCTTCCGGTGATCATAAAACAGATCTTCATTTACATTCAACACATAAGAAAGCCAGAGATTACATGTGGGTGACGCCAAGTTGTACTGTTAGTAAGGTAGAGCGGTTGCCGCACTCTAAGGCCGCAGGGGCTGCACAGCCGCGGACATTCTGCATTGATATATTAACATGATCTTTCGGTTATGATGGCGTTCCTCTTATGTGCTTCAACGCTGCAGGAAGTCCTTTGGTATGCGACTCCTTTTCTGGCCTGTGGAATACACGGCAAGAACAGGCTGACAAGGGTGTGTGAAGGCAGCGTCTTCATTGTACAGGATGCCATCCTCTTACTGCACCACTTTCACTGGAGGAGGAAACAAGAGGGATTACAATCAAAACCACATTATCAATTTTTTTTCCTCATTTTTAAACATTTTTTATTAGGACTCCTAGACTTTATTCAACCCATATCCTGAGTCCAGGCTGTCATGGACAGGAGGACATCCTTGTGCAACCTGGATTCAGATTACTACTGCACCAAACTTCATTCACACATTACTTGGGCATCATTCAGTGCGGGAAGATGGACCTTCCACCACCAGAGAAGAGGAAGGACCCACCTTCATGCCACTGGACTGGCTAGGAGACCTTTGGACTTTATTCACTGTAAAATCCTTTTCTTGGTAAGGACACAGCAAGTCCTAAACCTTTGGGTTACACTACCACCTACATGGGGGCTGGAAAATGGGAAACAAAAACTGTAGGTCACCCCAGAGTTTAACCCCCTCCTACTTCTAGAATGCCTCAGTTTTGTACCAAAGCAGTACTGACAGCATTATCACACGTAGAGAGGGGTGGGAGCTGTGTCTCTCAACGTTCTTCAAGGGAAGGATTTTTCAGTCTATTGAGGGACATGGGAAGTCAAAGTACTGGAACTTCCAAAAACAGTCAAACTTAGGGAAGGGTAATAGCAAATAACTGGTAACAGACCCATTAAAAACAAAAACTGGAGACTGTCTGCAGACCAACACCTGAAGCTGGCACCAAATGAGGCCAAAAATCCCACCCCATGATAAGACCAGGAGGAGACCAAATGGGACTAAGCCCGATGCCTCAAGACATCCAAAATACAGCTTCATATTTAAAATCTAAACATAAATGAGTAGGTAATATATTTGTATGCATACTTGTTGCTGAGATGTATTTACTGATATGGTATTGTGTAATATGTTGCTGTCTAATGAGTGTAGTGACCTTCCAATTGGTAAGATTTGTAATCTTACTATTTGTATATGTTGTTGTATGAAAACGATAGAAAAACACCAAATCTTTGTGCTCCTCAGTGTAACACGGTGTCTGTCACTTGATGGGGTGCAGCCCTCTAAGGATGGGGGAATATAAGGACTGTTAAGAGAAAACAAAAGAGGACGCACTTGTGATTTCCCCTATATATGGGGTATTGGCACCTCCAGTTGTCTTAGCTTTGAGGAAGGGAGTGCATCTCCTGAAATGCGTCAGCTATTTCCAACCGGGCAGTTGTTGAGACAGGACCCTTGTGTCTGGGGCTGAAAGAATTGGCTCAATGTCTGTTTTTATGGTCTTTTTGTGAGTACACTTTTGTTACCTACTTTTTAATAAAAAATTTTATCACGGTATGAGGAGAGTGCGCCCTCTTTTATTTTCTCTTAACATATGCTGTCGTACATCTGGTCTCCCAAACATTTCATCACATGCAGCTGCCAAATAGACAGATACGATCTCCTAAATATCACATGCAAAGTGGAGGGACTAGTGTATCTTATGCATGTATAAGGCCTTTTAAGTACTGTAAGCAAACCTAAGAGACCGTTATGGAACCAGATATACGACTACATATAATTTATAATCACAGCTATATTTGTACAGTACAGCCATTTATACTGTTTTACCATTGTATATTTAGCGCAGTTGTTATGATACACGTTTTTGTTATCATTTGTAAATGCATGAAGCAGGTTGTGATATACGCAGTGTGTATATACCTCCCCCTATCTTTATTGTTCATCTGAGGTCAACTGGACAAGCTGGGACACCTAGCCCATGTGGATGTGTTCCAGGGATGTCGCAAGTTGTGGGGCAGGACCTACCACCAGGGGCTATTGGATCTTCTGTCCATTCTTTGTTCTTCCTTCTCTCTGTGAGGAGTAGGGAAGGTGTCTGTCATCCTATAGAGGAGACCCTCTCAGCAAAGCTAATGCACAGTTCCAGTCGTCAATCTGTGATGGTTCTGACCAGTCAAGTCTGTCCCGACAGCGCTCAAGGGAGAAGAAAGCGAGCAGTGGGGATTTCATATCCCCAGACAGGTGGAGCAGCTGCAGGTGCTCTAACAGTGGAGAATCACCACAGGCAAGGACAGTGGAGACCTGGGGGTGGGGAGGGAGTAAAGTTTGCACACCCATTCATTGGGAAGATCAGTATGCAGCAGTTTCTCCTTCCATAGCTCCTATGTAGCTGACAACAGAGGGAATGTGATTACTTATAAAAATGGGCAGGGGGAAGGTATAACTTTTTTTTATATCTGAACACAAATGTTTTGCCTTTCATTTCTATTTTAAACTGAATGGGTTGGTTAATAAGGTGAGGGCTTACAATCACTTCAAGAGTAAACTGCTATTACTAGGTGATGGGAGAATCAGGCTTGGAAGACCTAGGCATATTTATTCCTGGAGTAGGAGAAAGAAGGGGACTTAGCCTGCCCTTTTGAAGACTTTTTAACAGAGCCAGGCAGAGGCCCTGCCTCCAGTGATATTCTTAATGATAATATCAAGGCTTAGACTGAAGGGATGTTGTCCCTTGCAGACCAGGCGCTCCTTTAATCACAGTGCTCTGCGCATTTATATGGACAACAGGTACACATGGGAGACAAGCTGGCCATAATAGCTGAAGCGTAAAGCTGCTCCACATGCTCAGTCAGGAAGAGATCCGCTGCTGCAGTTGTGAGATCTCCAGGGATTTAGACCATTTTACCAGTTGGACAAATCAGGTGTCATTAACATGGGAATATAAATCCATGCCCCATGTGAGGGCCGTGTATTCCCGCATGGGGACGCACAGGGGTTCCATGCATCCCCTTGCAGGCAGACCCATTGCTGTCAATTGGGACACAGCAGGTGCACAGACAGTCGCTGCTCCCAATGTGCGGGTACATGCCCCAGAAAGCACACAGGATTTATATGTCCCATGTGAATGAGGCTTTAAGGTCACAGAGAGAACAGGGCAAAGGACAGGGTCTTCCAATGAGAACTGGGTCTTAAAGAGGGATTCTAACTATTGGTTGGCAGAAACATTGAAAATAAGGATACTCTCTACTGACCTAGGGTTGGGTGACAGGCAGATGCACAGTGGGTGTAGACCAAAATCCTTCCCAAAGGGGAGCAAATCCAGTAAGTGCTTAAGAGGTGTCCAGGGTCCATCAAGGTGCTTTTAGTCTTCATAGAGAAATACCTCGAGGGTATAATGGAAAGATCCTTGCAGCTACCGGAGCTCTGCAGGACCCCCGACTGGGGACAGCAGGCTAAGCCTCTAAATGTAGAGTAGTATGTACTACATCAATAAGAGTTGAAATAGGCAATAGCAATTCCTCAAAGATAGTCAGGGAAAGACTAAAGTGACCCAAAATCAGAGTAGGAAATAGCTACTGAAACCAGTGACATGCCTCTCTCTAAGGACTCTACAAGGAAAGAAGCAGTAGTGTGCTTAGGGCCTCTGAAGTCAGGAGCAGCAAGGAAACTGGGTGACTGCGGCCACATTCTGGTCTAAAGTATGATGTGACTATAGGGTTTGTAAGGCAAAGGAGGACACTGCCTCAACTGGCAGAGCTAATGAGTACTCTGATGACAAGTGAAAAATCCTCGTAGAGTTGCAATGTGCATCAAATTGGCCATTTATGGTTATACACCTGACAATTTTCTAGCAGGTTTAACCACTTTTAACCAGACTTTGATCACAAAAACATCCATATGGATCAAAGCAGCCTACCATCAGCTCCAAAGATCGAAGCCGTTACAGTCTTGAACAAAACTGAAATTGAGGTTTGATCACCACTATTCTTGTTTGGAAGATGTGAGTTTTCAGCTGCACCATGAAAACACATGCGACATGACTTGTAGCTCCTTCACACCTGGAGGAGTTCAGTTTTATAATGCCAACAAATTCTATACCCAACTGAGCAAGAAACCTCTGATCAGCCAGATGCCATTACCTTCCTTGTAACAGGGTCCATCACCAGCCACTTCTCTGTCACCGTTTGAAGGTCTTGACCATTAAGAGGCTCCCTTAATCTAACTTTTACCTCTAGTTTCCCTCCAGTTGGTTTTCTTCCATCAAACACCTGAAATAGGAAGTTCATTAATATATGCTTAAGTATATCACTGCAAAGGTAAAGTATAGTATTCTTATTTTATTTGTATTTTTTTTACTAGATGTATGCATTAAAATGATATTACTATTACCTCTACAATCTCTCGAATCTCACACTGCGTCTCCAACTTGTCCAGTTTTACACTTGCGGTCCCCATTTGCTTATCACTTCTGAACAAGAATACTCTGCAGAAGAGGAGAGAAAAGTATTTTTAACAACATCTGATTAAGTAAACAAGTCTATGGGCTGCACACAACCATGATATGGACATCTTCTGTATATATCTCTGTTGTCGATCAAACAGAGCGGGTATGCTTCATTTTGGATGCAATGAAAAAATACCCACCAATCATATCGCTTACTATATTTACAGACAACTCTAGGCAGCCCAGAACACTTACAAACCTTTAGTACTTTATCCTAAGTCAGGAGTAAGGAGCCAGCTCTTACTAGGAGGGGGGTACAGTTGGAATGAACATTTGACGTTTATATTGTTATATGGGGCAAAAAGGATGAGGATTAAAAGCTTAAAGACCACCCTATAGCAGATATACTGCTACAGGGCGGCACCTATGCGCAAAAGCACTTGTATATACGTGATTTTGCATTTCCGGGTAGGGGTCGCGAGCCGCGCCGCCATTCGCAGATGTCAATCACTGGGTCCCGCCCGGTGATTACCGAGCATCTCCGACGGGGAGGAAGATTGTAAACAAAACAAACAATCTTCCTCCCTGTCAGCTCGAGCACACTGCTCGGGATGGCTGTGCACAGTACAGCCATCCCGATCAGTGCACTTACAGTGAAGAACACAACCCCTGCCCCCTAGTAAAACACTCCCAGCACATAGTTAACCCTTTGATCACTCCTCACATTAACCCCTTCTTGCACAGTGCCATTAGTACAGTGTCAATTCTTTTTTTTTTTTGCACTGATCACTGTATTGGTGTCAGTGACACCAAGTTAGTTCCCACCAGTGTCAGAATGTCCGCCGCAGTCCCACTAAAAATGGCTGATTGCCGCCATTACTAATAGGGAAAAAAAAAATCTATAACGCCATTTGTAAAAGCTATAACTTTCAGGTAAACCAATTAATTTACAAATATTGGGATTTTTTTTTTAGCAGACATGTAGCAGAATACATTTTGGCCTAAATTTATGATGAAATTTGATTTTTAAATTTTTTTTACTGGACATGTTTAATAGCAAAAAATCTAAAATATTTTTTCTCAAAATTGTCTTTGCTTATAGCACAAAACAAAAAAAAAAACACACAGGCGATCAAATAACACCAAAAGTTCAATTTGTGGGAAAAAAGGACATAAATTTCATTTGGGTGCAGCGTTGCATGACCGCGCAATTGTCAGTTAAAGTAATGCAGCGCCATAACACAAAAAATGGCCTGGTCATGAAGGGGGGTAAATCTTCAGGAGGGCAAGTGGTTAAAACCTGTCAAAGCTAACACTGGCTACAGCTTTGGGGAAGGCCATGGCTCTCTGTCCTCTCCAACAGTACTAGTCACTCACCCTTTGTGGAAGATCTCAAACTTGATGCCTTTGGCCTGAACCACCCGTTTGAAGCCTCTGTGGTTGCGGTTGATATTTAGTTTAAACGACTGTTCGTACTCTGTATAAAAGATCACACAAACAGAAAATACATCATCTCGGTACAACAGACAAATTATTCAATCACTGTGTGTAATTGACAGGACAGTGCAGAGTGATAAGTAAAGCAGTATTTCTCAACCTTTTTCCAGTCAAGGCAACCTTTAAAATTATGAGCAGGCATCAATCTCGAGGCACCCCCTTCTAAAATGTAAAATACTAAACTAATAATTCTACATATTGCAGCAGCATCCACACACGTTAAGACACACAACACTAGAGGAGATTTATTATTTCATAGCAAATACATTTTTGCATACTGGTACTGACTAATATTTCAGCATTTTTTTTTCCTCATTTTCTCTCCACTACGCAGCCAATGTGACCCCAGTCCTCATGGAGGCGGGTCCAACAAGGATGTTGTTTAGGCTCCCGATATCCTCCACATCAACCATTGATGTCAGCAGTTGTTAGGAAACTTGTGGCTTTGTGTAACAAAAAAGCCCGATTCCATGAACACAGTTTTTGGGCAATTTGGAGCAATTTTTAGGCAATTTGCCAAGGCACCCTGATTGAAAAAGGCTGCGGTAAAGCACACACAAGACTTGAAAGCATTTGTTAAGCTGGCTATACACTGTTCAAATTGTGGCCAGTTCCGGTCGCCCCCTCCCATTTGACCTTTCAACTGAAAGGAGTCTGGAGTGGAAAATTGTTGGCCAAACAGCAGCTGCATCCAATCAGATGCGGCTGCAATTTGGGTATTCTGATTTCTGCCAGCCTCAGTGGGAGGTGTATAGGGTGGATGGAGGAATCTATTAGATTTGTTTCATTCAGCCACCAGACTAAATGGAAAAAAATCTAAGTTTGGAAGGCCAGCCTTATTACAGTAAAGTCTCTACTACTGAGTTGCTATAGATTCCTTTTTCTCCCTAAATATTAAAGAATCACATTACAGCAGGTGCACCGCTTTTAAATATCACCTGAATCAGGAAAAATTATATATAATTAATATATAAGATATAAGCAGATCTGTAGTTGTAATTCTTGAGGAGAGATCTGCTACAAATGGTAATTAGATGTATGGCATGATCTTACTATAAACAGACATGAACAGATTACCCTTGCATGCACATTTAGAGGAGCACTGCTATAGAAAGTAAAAGCAATTGGCTAAAAAAAAAAATCCAAATTGGTACACCTCTTTACTTTCATAATGTAACCCACTGACACATGAAAGAAAATTTAACTTTCAGAGAGAATCAGTTTGATTTTAGCAATTTTTCAGGTTCCACCCACAAAAGATGTACTCGGAGGATGCTGTAAGTCCAAATAAACACAACAGAGAATGAAAATTAGAGACCGAGGCCTGTTCAGTACTTAAAAAATACAACATATTCCTCCAAGAACCACTAATTATATTAAATGGATTAAACATAGGGGTTGATTTACTAAAGGCAGACTCTTCACTTCGTACGTGTAGTTGCACACCACAAGGAAATTAGTTACAGAGATTAGTAAATGAGGTAAACATTCACTTTGCAAAGTAAACGCAATCACATTTTTGCTAGCACATGATTGAATGATGGAAGTCAGTAGAGCTTCCCCTCATTTACCAAACTCTGGAGCAAATTCCCTTGCAGAGTGCAACTGTCTATTTGTCTTTCGTAAATCAACCCTGTAGTATATTATCCATAAACAGAAACACGGGGAGATTTACTAAAACTGGTGTACACAGAATTTGGGGTAGTTGTGCATAGTAACCAATCAGCTTCTGAAATTCAGCTTTGACAATGAAACCTGGAAGCTGATTGGTTACCATGCACAACTGCACTAGTTTTAGAAAATATTCCCCACGGTGGCATTCCAAGCTGGGTTTATTCTTGTGGACATATAGCATCACCTTCCTGCAGCAATATTCTGACTAGCGATGGCTTTAGCTCTCACATCGCACATATTTTGGCCCACAGCACCACTAGACACAAAAATACTTGAGCAATGTCACCTGGAGAGTTGGTGTTCTTAACTACATAGGTTTTATTTCTCTGTGGCTGTTCCTGCAAGAGACAAACATTGACGGTGTTTAAAAGCTCAAACAGAATTAAATGTTGCATTTCAAAACATAATTCCATTCCAGCACAATAATAGGAGCATGAGATGGTGTGCTTCACCAGTCTTAAAATATAAAGACAGGACTGCAGCAACATTACACTTGTCAGCTGTCTCTGGCCTTTGAAACCCTCAATGAAGAATTTCAGAGACAGAGATTTCACAGGTACAATCAGTTTCCTCTTCACTTCTTACCGTGCTTGGATATGGAAAATCAAACTTCACAAACGCATGCAGGTCGTTGGGTGCCATTCCTGTGAAACAGATTAATAGAAGTGAGCAATTTTCATTGGATACCAAGTGACACTACAACTAAAAAATAACCGAGAAAAGAAACTACATATAAAACATGGAGTTGTATGGTGACACATGGGGCAACACAGCCATGGATAGAGTCCACATTCTGCAGTATATTCAGCAGCTCCTGAAGGGCCATTTGAGCGTTTGTGCCATTAAAGGAAATCTTGCTTTGTCCATCCAGGGCAAAACAACAAGGTGCCTTGAATGCCCCCCTCTCCTGCATAACATGCTTCTTTTCATCATTTCCCCGAGTGCTACATTCAGTCACTTGCAGCTAAAAAATAAATATGGTACTTTTGTGAGTCAGGGAGGATGTTACTAAAGCAAGCCATACATGGATCAAAATTCGTCCAGTTCAGCAGGGACCATCCAAGATTCCATCCATGTATGGGCAAGCTGACTGTTCCCCAAATCGATCCATCAATCGACTTGGGTACAACCAGCCTGTAGGAATTTTCTACATGTAATTACTGCCAGCGGCTATAGCCTCTAGGAGTAATCAGTGTTCTGCCTGCTAGGAAGGCTCCCTGTGCTCCCGCCTGCTGGCAGAACATAGCTGAACATGGCTCAGCGTGAGGCATTGTTGATGGGGGAATCAAGCGGTTTTCTTTCCTTTCTTTCAAATCATCTATGGACTGTCCAACTCCCTTTTCTCTCACATGATCACATTGGTGCTTGTGATTGAGTCAGTGTTGCCACATGGGGTTGGGAGAGAGAATCTTCAGCGCCTTTGTAAGCTTAACAAGAACACAGGGATTTCCTTCCTCGACTGTTGAAAGAAGGCATGGGAGATCAACAAATAGGCGAGCATAGGAGAAGGTGGCATTAAAGTCAACAAGTTGCTTTACAATGCATGTGCAAAGCACAGGTTCACTTGAATCTTTCAGGTTACAAGATCAAAATGCAACTGAACAAGAAAAAAATAGATTTCATTTAAGAATACAAGTGAAAAACTCATTAACGTTTCTCTAAAATCTAACTGTAGTTCAGGCAGGGGCGGACTAACAACTCATGAGGCCCCTGGGAAATAGGGGATCATGGGGCGCCTGTGTCCTTGCCCAAACTCAAAAAAGCCTATGAAAAAGGTACCAGGGGCATCTCATGGGGCCCCCTACTGACCTTGGGCAGTGCCCGAGTTTCCAAATGGTCAGTCCGCCCCTGAGTTCGGTGACATGAAGTTCCGGGGTGTGTTCAGAGAAGTGCCAATCAGCACTGGCTTTAGCAGTTCAGAGTCTCTCTGGAGTCATATAGTACTCAATGAGCCCAGGATGTTACTGCAACACTAGTGAATGGATGCTCTAGCAGAGACACCAGCCATGGGGTGAGACAAACAGGGCCGATCAACTCCAAACTGAGTTCCAATTGCAGATCAGAGCATGGAGGCAGATACATAAATCTTAGTAAATCACACCTCCCTTCTATATTTTGTGTTACAGAAACCCTAAACACTGCTTTGGACAGCCCTGAAATAAATGTGGAAAAAAGCTCAGCTGAACTCATTTGGCCAATTTGTATACAGAGATGGTAGACATGTCAGATAACAGCTGACACCATTCTAGTGTAGTAAGGGACTATGGTGACAGGCTTTTATTCACTTCAAGCAGTTTTGCATCTTCATACAAGTCTATGGGAAAGCAAAACCAATTTGAAGCAGAAGTGTCTCAAACTCATGTCATCAACACAAGCTCAACTTCCATTGACAACAACCCTAAGAATGGCAGCAAAATGAGACAACTGATATGCTAGACTCAGCCAGGCTATTCAGTAGGTGCAGGAAAAAAGCGCACCTATTCTGGGGTTGGTCTAAAATAAGTATCCACATGCAACTGGATGCTCTCTTTGATGACTGGTTAGTGAACCAATATACTAATGTTATTATCAGAAACCAGAAAAACAGTTTCATACTATAAAAGAGTTGAGAAATGGGAGCAGGACACAGATGAAGAGGTGCTTAAAAAGCACCCACTGAATATAAATGAGCATACAAAGTAGGAATATTCAATATTTAATATTTGCCAGACAAAAAAGAAAATCTATTTTTGTTAATTTTTTTTTTTTTTAACTCTAACCATAATATTCAAAATATATAAAAAAACACTACACATTACCTTAAAACCCAAGTTCAGGTTGGAAGAAAAAAAACTCTTGCAGCGGGGGTCCCTATTCTCCTTAGCAGTGCAAGGGTATGTTTAAATTTGTCTAGAGGCAGATAAGAAGGCTGCATTACTTGCCTTACCCCCACTCTGGCCAGCTCCGGCGCTCCAGTCTGTAGGTGGTCCCTTGGAATCCATAATGTGCCATGTAGGGCATTTGCAGGTAGAGATCGCAAGAGTGAGACTGTAGCCAGGAGGGCCTTGGAGAAGAGGTTGGGGGGGACCAGGGACAACAATGGAGGGACCCTGCAGGAGTGAAGAATAAGGTAAGTATTCACACCTTATTCCTCATCCCCTAGACAAAAATAAGCAAACCCTTGCAGTGCTGGCACTGAAACAGTCATTTTTTCCTGTCCTTGGAGTGGGGCTTTAAAAATAAATACAATAAAAAAAAATACACTGATAAAAACAACCTGCAATATGCAGACACCTCTCCTCTCAAAAGAGCAGGTAAGAATATGGCTGAGAAATATCTGCAGTTTGCTAGACAAACATGTTTTCCTCCAGAATACATTACAAAACAACTAAAGAGGAAGAGAGCACTCTTTGGAAGGTGTTGAAAGGGACAGAGACAAGGAGAATGTCACCTGCAGGGGCTGGAAGATTAATGCCTCGTACTATAATCAGCAGCATCTCTGTACTACTTAGCTCCGAGAATACTCTGTTGGGAAAGAAGGATCATGATCAGTTATATACAGACCAACAATTAGTCCAAACAACTCACATAACCTCCCCCTTTTCATTTCAATATTCTACCATTTCCAAAAAGAAAAAAACATAGACACTGTATCTGAACAGTTACTGGTGTTGGAGTCTGACCTATGCCTGACCGGAACAGCTAATGGTTGTAGATTTGACATATTACTGGTGTTAGATCTGTTCTATGATCTGCTCTGTGACTGACCCAAACAGTTACTGGTGTTAGATCTGACATATGCCTGAGCTAAATAGTTGCTGGAGTTTGGTCTAATTTATGGCTGACCTGAACATTTAGTGGTCTTAGGTTTGATCTATGCCTGATCAACAGTTACTGGTGCTTGATCAGACCTATGCCTGCCCTGAACTGCTTCTCAACATTCCTCACAGTCAGTATTGATCAAAATGGTTACCGGACTATTCTCAATGTCTTGTCTTCAAAATGATAGGGAGGTGGATCCCGGCCCTGAGCTTGAGATAGGTGAAGGATATCACAATTCTTCTTGCATTCATCTTCCATTTTTTCGAACCTGCCACAAGAACACAAACAACATCAGACATTGCTGAAGATTTAGCCCAAGGAGCACTGTCAAGACTTCTACATATTCTCAGTTTATCAAAGACGGGAATAACAATATAATACAACAAAAATATTGATTTGTGTACTTACCATTAACTTTTTTTCTTGGAGCCCAATGAGGGATACAGAATTTTATAATCCTGTAGGTTATACTGCTGCCTGTAGGGAGGACTGGATACTGGCAAACAAAAAAAACTGTAGAACAGCCCAAGGTATAACCCTCCTACTATCAGCATGCCTCAAAATAATTTTATATGGTTTAAAAATAGAAAAATAAAATTTATATACACACAAATACATATACACATACATAAATGTCACAAAGGCTTGATGCCGTATAGCTGAAGAGGTGCTTAGTGAAGAAAGCCAGCCCAATCTTGAAGACCAAAGCCTGAACCTTGGTTTGTCCAAGCCACCTAGAGATGGTGAAACTGGAAACCTGGGAGCCCATGCTGTGCCCCCGTCTGAGATGTCAACAAGGGAATCCATCTTCATGAAAGAAGCAGCAGCTGAAACATTCACACAGCCTGAACCACATCCAACCAATAGAGAAAATTTCAATTTTGTGAACTGCAGCTGGACAAAAGGGATGGAATTACAATGATCTGGTTAGGGTGCAAAACAGAGACTACTTTGGGAAGAAAGGAAGCCCAGGACCTCAATACAACATTGTCCTTGTGCAAGAACATAAAGGGTTTCTTGCAGGATATACAGTGGGGAAAAAAAGTTTTTAGTCAGCCACCAATTGTGCAAGTTCTCCCACTTAAAAAGATGAGAGAGGCCTGTAATTGGCATCATGGGTAGACCTCAACTATGAGAGACAAAATGAGAAAAAAAATCCAGACAATCACATTGGCTGATTAGGAAAGAATTTATTTGCAAATTATGGTGGAAAATAAGTATTTGGTCAATTACAAACAAGCAAGATTTCTGGCTCTCACAGACCTGTACCTTCTTCTTTAAGAGGCTCCTCTGTCCTGCACTCATTACCTGTATCAATGGCACCTGTTTGAACTTGTTATCAATATAAAAGACACCTGTCCACAACCTCAAACAGTCACACTCCAAACTCCACTATGGTGAAGACCAAAGAGCTGTCGAAGGACACCAGAAACAAAATTGTAGACCTGCACCAGGCTGGGAAAACTGAATCTGCAATAGGCAAGCAGATTGGTGTGAACAAATCAACTGTGGGAGCAATAATTAGAAAATGGAAGACATACAAGACCACTGATAATCTCCCTTGATCTGGGGCTCCACGCAAGATCTCACCCCGTGGGGTCAAAATGATCACAAGAACGGTGAGCAAAAATCCCAGGACCACACGTGGGGACCTAGTGAATGACCTGCAGAGAGCTGGGACCAACGTAACAAAGGCTACCATCAGTAACACGCTACTCCGGCAGGGACTCAGATCCTGCAGTGCCAGACGTGTCCCCCTGCTTAAGCCAGTACATGTCTGGGCCCGTCTGAAGTTTACTAGAGAGCATTTGGATGATCCAGAAGAGGATTGGGAGAATGTCATATGGTCAGATGAAACCAAAATAGAACTGTTTGGTAGAAACACAACTCGTCGTGTTTGGAGGAGAGAGAATGCTGAGTTGCATCCAAAGAACACCATACCTACTGTGAAGCATGGGGGTGGCAACATCATGCTTTGGGGCTGTTTCTCCGCAAAGGGACCAGGACGACTGATCCATGTACAGGACAGAATGAATGGGGCCATGTATCATGAGATTTTGAGTGCAAACCTCCTTCCATCAGCAAGGGCATTGAAGATGAAACGTGGCTGGGTCTTCCAACATGACAATGATCCCAAACATACCGCCCGGGCAACGAAGGAGTGGCTTCGTAAGAAGCATTTCAAGGTCCTGGAGTGGCCCAGCCAGTCTCCAGATCTCAACCCCATAGAAAACCTGTGGAGACAGTTGAAAGTCCATGTTGCCCAGCGACAGCCCCAAAAAATCACTGCTCTAGAGGAGATCTGCATGGAGGAATGGGCCAACCTACCAGCAACAGTGTGTGCCAACCTTGTGAAGACTTACAGGAAACATTTGACCTCTGTCATTGCCAACAAAGGATATATAACAAAGTATTGAGATGAACTTTTGATATTGACCAAATACTTATTTTCCACCATAATTTGCAAATAAATTCTTTCCAAATCAGCCAATGTGATTGTCTGGATTTTGTTTCTCATTTTGTCTCTCATAGTTGATGTCTACCTATGATGCCAATTACAGGCCTCTCTGATCTTCTTAAGTGGGAAAACTTGCACAATTGGTGACTGACTAAATACTTTTTTGCCCCACTGTAGCTGTCAGCTCATACACTTGCCTAGCCGAGGTGTTTGCCACAAGAAATGCAACCTTGTGAGTCTGACCGTAGAGTGGAAGGTTCAAAGGGGAATGGACTGGGAGCCCCATGCAAAACCCCTACACAAAGGGTTTAATTATAAAATGGAAAGCCAACAGTCTCTGAAACTAAATGGAAAGGGCAGAAATCCAACCCATGGTACTACCAGCCAGGTGTTGGTTCAGATCAACTGCAAAAAAGAACAGATCTGTCATGGAGAAACTCCAGGGGTGGAAGCCGTTAGACCCACAGCAAGCAAAGTGCACCTTCCATGTCTGGTGGTAAACCTTGTGGGAAGTGTATTTCCTAGCCTTCAGTAACATAGGAATCAAACTTAAGAGATGCCCTGTATGTTAAAACCTGGGTTTTAACAGTCATGCTGTTAAAGCAAGGGACCAGCAGTCAACAGATCCACAGTAGAAATGAACAGCTTTGGAACAAAACAGTAAAGGCAAGTGCTTAGAATTAGCAAACAGCCTATCAGGGCATTTTCAATCTCTGTACAGGAATAAGGCCTTGATTGTACGGGTGGCAACAGGATGGTAAAAGCCATGATTTTACCATCCCTGACTGCCCACCTAAAAAACTTACCATGGCAACTGAAGGGGAACCTTGTGGCTACGATGCTTTGCTTAACGATCACCTTAACTTGGCATGTCCCCACTGAAGTCACTGTGACCGTGCAGTAACTGAGAGCTAAACCTTAATTAATGATTGTAGCAAGGTATTTATATATAAAATCTACCTTTATAATAATAAAGCAATAATTGAGGCTTGCTGGTAAGTAGGAGAATTATACCCTGGGCCGGGCTACATTTTTTTCTTTGCCAAAGCTAGTGTAGGCGGTAGCATAAATAAAAGGTTTAAGACTCTCTACATTTCTCAAAGGACAAGAAAGAAAATGTGTCTGTGTACCATTCTCTTTGAATAACGTGACTTGAGGACAGGTGTGCCTTCATTCCCTAATGTCTATGGCCATCTTTACATTCTATCTGGTTACTGATGTAGAGACTCTTTACTCACCTTGTGGTTTCTGCAACATTTCCCATCTGAGTAAATTGCTTGGAGTACCGCAAACATTTCTAGGAGGAAACAAAAGACTGGATGATGCCAGTCCATAAAGCCTCAGATGTATGTGGACACCCTTCCTGGTGAGGGGTACTGTTAAAGCTACAAACACAGACATTTTAGACAATTGTAGACTTCTAGCTTTGGTGGTTTCAACTTGGAGAAGACCCTCTTTTGTTCCGGCATATATTTGTGCTCCTGTGCACAACGCCAGATCAATAAAACATGCATTGGCAAGTTTGGTGTGTCAGAACCAGCATTGCCTGCACAGAGCTAACTTGAATGCTGACTGAGCCAGGCCGCTTTCTCCAACATCGATATTCAACCTTGAAAATGCTATTGTGGCTTAATGGGCTCGAAAATTCTGCAGACACACTCCAGAGCTTTTTCAGAACAGTGGTGGCTGCTTAAAGCAACCAAGAAGGGGGTGGAGGGGGGGCATCTCAATTTGAATGCCCATGGTTTTGGAATGGGTTTTCAAGCAAGCTAATGTAGGTGTGATGGTCAGGTGTCCACAAACATTTGACCATACAATCAATGCATTTAGAAACAAAAAGACACTATACAGTATATGCCGAAAAAACCTTTGGCAGGCCTTGAAGACAGATGAAATCCAATAAGGTTCAATTCATAAAGATTTATGCAAGGATAAGGATTTTTATTTTATCCATGTGACATTAAATTTTGAATCTCACTGGACTCAGCCTAAAACAGCTTTCCTTTAAAAATAAAGATCTTTATCCTGGTGTTTTAGTTTTGTTAATTTGGCTTCTAGTGATAATAAAATCATATATTGTAGTATAGATCATTAGACACTACCCAAGATGTTTCAGTTTTGGTCTTGCTCATTTGAGAGATTCATATACACAAATAATTTAATATGTATCCATAAATAACATTTAATATAAAGCCTACAACATCCTTATTCAAAAGGTTCACAGTTCATATGTCATACATTATCACCACTCAATCAAAGTAGTTTCATCACAAAACCTTAAGAAGTATGATGCTTCAATGTAAATAATATCACGATCCCACTATTTCCAGTAACCAATCACAGTTCAACTTTAAAGGAAAAGGAAAGTAATTTTTTTTCATGAGTACATAATGTGAGATAATAGCAGGATATACTCTGAAGTAATTCCTTAGAGTCTTTCACATTTTTACTAACTTGCTGCCCAATGTTTCTTTTGTATTGTCATAAACACAGCAATATTTGTAGATTCGCTCATAGATGAAGCTCTAGGGATAAGCTATATCACTGGGGAGTAGATTATTTTTAATGGCTTCGCTGATTCATAGATTTGCACTGTGAGACGGTGCACTAGGGCATAACCATGTGACCAGGACAGAAAGTGAGAAGAATCTCTGGAGCGGGGACACACAAATTCCATTCTATCAATTTGAAAAAAAAAAAAAAAAAAAAAGAAAAAAAAAAAGGTAGGCTGGAGTTGATTTTTAGATATAAAATTAGAGAATATGATGGAATATTTGGAGAATCAGTGCAAGATACCTCATGCTGTTCATGAAGAAGCTTCAACAACTGAGAGTAAACTTCATCTGAGTTCTGTGGTGACTTGGTATCTTCATGTTCTACTACAACAAAGTCACTGTCCTCATCTGGAGGTGGTGGGATCTGGGGAATAAAAGCAAAGACTGCTTAATGATTTGAGGATATGTCAATCTGTTGCAATACGCCTACAATGAAAGATGGCTCATTAATTGCAATAAAGGATATGCAGTGGATGTGGGAATGTCTTAGATTTTTCTCATTCAGCCTATAGGTCAAACAAAAAATGATTAACCACTTGAAGACACTTTTCAGACATTTTTTGTTTACAAGTAAAAATCTGTATTTTCGGTCTCTGGTCAGCCGGTGGAACTGTGGACTTCAGTGCCGGGCTTCCCGATCACACGGGAGAGACCGGAGAGGCACTGGAGGGCAAGCCTCCTGCTACCTTTAAAAGCTGCTCAGAACACTTTTAAAAGGGTAGGCAATCCCTGGCTGAAAATGTTAATACTGGGGTTATTGCTAGCAGATGCAGCCATGGTCCCGGTATAACCACGTGAACACAATCACATATATTTACGTGATTGTGCTGCAAGTGGTTAAGCAATTGCTAGCTTAAGACCACTATATTTTCCCATTTCAAACAGTGGGATAAACAATCAAGACCCATAGAGCCAGCCTGCTCTGAGTGGATATAAATGTGTGCACACCTTTAACCACTTGCCTACAGGGCACGTATATTGTCCAGCCCAATTTTCAGCTTTCAGTGCTGTCACACTTTGAATGGCAATTGCGCGGTCATGCAATACTATACGCAATTATGACATTTTTATAATTTTTTTGAGACAGATAGAGCTTTCTTTTGGTGGTATTTAATCACCTCTGGGTTTTTTATTGTTTGCTAAACAAACCAAAAATAACTGAAAATTTAGAAAAAAAAAGTTTTTCCTTAGTTTTGTTATAAAATTTTGTAAATAAGTGATTTTTATCCTTCACTGATGTGCGCTAATGAGGCTGCGGTCATGGGCACTGATAGGCTGCACTGATGGCCACTGATGAGGAGGCACTGGTAGGTGGCACTGATGGGCATTGACAGGCATCACTGATGGGCACTGAAAGGCAGCACTCACATGGCAGTGATAGGCAGCACTGATAGGCGGCACTGACTGGCAGTGATAGGCGGCACTGACTGGCACTGTTAGGCGGCACTGATGCGCACTGATAGGTGGCACTGACAGGCAGCTCAGATGGGCACTGATATGTGGCATTGATGTGCACTGGTGGGCACTGATATGTGGCATTGATGGACACCGACAGGTGGCACTGCTGGGGCTACACTGATCATGAGCGCACACTGATCATCAGTGCCCTGATGATCTCTTAAGAGTTCATTCACAGTTGCCAAAATGGTAACTATGTGCAGAGTGATGTGCAAAAGCCACCCTAAAACACTGTACAATAGCAGCCAACAAACAATGTACTGGATGCAATAAAAGGGTAATGTGAATTTATTTTTTTGTCTGTCACAGTTCAGGAGCAGCCAATATATAATGAATGGGTTGCTTTACTGGAAAACAAGAAAAAACTCTGCAAGGGAATGCTGAAGTGGAAATTTGCCCTTAGGGCCCATTCACAGGACTGTGACTTGGTAAGACATGTGCATTTAATGTGCAGTATTCATGTGTTGATGTGCGCTGCAGTGAAGTGGCTACCAAACCCCCAGAATGCATAAAACATCATGTTTTTTTTCCAACATGCATCTTTAACATGCAGCATTTATGAGTTGAAAAGCGTTGGGTTAGGAAGCCCTCTCATTTTGGTGCTGCCAAACCACCACAACACACGAAACCTGGACAAGCACTATTTTTTTCCCAACACAGCATACTACAACGCACTAATAGTTAACATACAGGCAATACAGCGCACTGCCTAGGTGAGTTGGAGTGCCACTAAAATTTTAAGAAATGCCAACGTACTTTTTCATGTACTACCATATGCTACATTATTATTATTATTATTACTACGAGTTTATATAGCGCCAAAGGGTTTGCTCAGCGCTGTACAATAGGGGGGGACAATACATGGCACAGTACAACAAAGACAGACAGCGTACGAGGGGTAAGAGGGCCCTACTCTTACGAGCTTACAATCTGGGATAATGTACAGAAACCACACAATTATTTTAGGTGGAGCCCAGGACGCCATTGACACTACGCCGCCGGTGCCACGTGGAGGCCCGGCGGCCATCTTTAATCTTAAAGGGTCAGTCATTTGATTAAACCTGGCACCATTGTGAGTTTTTTCTGAACACTCCTGTTTTTCTTGAATAAAATCATTTTCTTTTACAAAGAATTTTATTGTAGATTGAGCAATGATAAACAAACATTCGGAACATAGAATCCTTGACCAATACATAGAAAGTTATTCTGTATGATTGAGAAATAATGTAACATGTACATTGGAAAAAAAAGCTCAAAACATCAGCTATAACTTATAGCAGAAATGCCCGGTAGAAAGGGTACGATTCACAGTCTTTGATGGTCAATGATAGTGTAGATTCTAAGAGAGAAAATTGCTACATCAAGAAATATTGGACAAGAGTATAATAAAGACACAGACCAAGAAGAGAGAGAAGAAGAGATAAAGATAAAAAGATAAAAAAAAAAAAAAAAAAAAAAAAGGGGGGGGGGGGGGGGGAGGAAGTAGGGCTCCGGGGAGATTGCAGCAGAATCCAATCTCATATCGACAGAAGGGACTGGTCGAATCTCGATGGTTGGGCTATATCCAGCCAGGGACGCCATATCCGCAAAAATTTTGTATGGGTATCCAATAATATGGCCGTCAATTTTTCATTAACCATTATGAAGTTCATCCGATTTTTGACAGCCTCAAAGCTGAGAAGAGGAGTCTTCCAAGCCCTCGCAATTGTCAACTTAGTAGCCATAAATAAGTATGATGCCAGCTGCCATTCAGAACGGAGAAGGCCCTCCATTGGTTTAAATAGAAGCGCTTCGTACGGGTTACGCTTAATGTCTGTGTGAAGCATAGTGCGAAGGAGGGCATACACCCTAATCCATATAATCTGCTTACTTTAGGGCAAGTCCACCAGATATGAGCCATGGTACCCAATTGTTGGCATCCTCGAAAGCAAACCGGGGAATATGTAGGGATGAAACTAGCTAAACGAGCAGGTGTATAATACCATCGATAAAGAATTTTGTAGGAATTCTCAAGAATAATGACATTCCTAGAGCATTTAGATAATGCTTGGGTCATGGTCCGCCAATCCTGTTGATTTAAAGTCCCCCCCAATTCAGACTGCCAGCGCTGATGATAGGAGCGAACCGGAGGGGTTCTATAAGAAATAATGGAGGAGTAAATCAGGGAAATCAAACCCGGAGCATGGGGTCAATGTCTGCACTGGCTTTCAAAGGGGGACAGATGATACGGTCCCGAATGTGTGCGTATTAGTGTATTGACAAAGTGACAAAGTTGAAGATATCCAAAGTGCTCCCGCAAAGGAATATTATAAGAAGAGCGCAGAGTTTCAAAAGAAAGTATTCGAGTGGGAGATAGAAGTGAATGTACATCGTAAAAACCATGCGTTTGCCACCAGGCAAACTGCCTGGGATTGTCCCGACCTGGAGGGAATAACGGGTTATGCAATAGTCGTAACAGCGGCAGGTGAGCAGAGATAAGGCCAGTGGAAAATTTGATGGAATCCCAGAGACGTAGAGAGAGCGTCAGCGTCGGGCTAAGGGCAGACGGACGTTTAGAAGTAGGAAGCCATGGCAAGGAGGAGAGCGGTATCGGGTGGGAGTCCATCATATCCATGACAGCCCACAAGGGAAAGTGATGAGAAGCATGGATATGGTCCAAAGGGGCAATATTAGCCGCCAGATAGTAAGACTGGAGATTTGGGACCGACAACCCACCCTCACTCTTACGCGCGAACAAAATATGTTTACTAATTCTGGGCCGGGAAGAGCTCCAAATAAAAGACAAAAGTTTTCGCTGATGAATACGCAATATATGCGAAGGTACTGGAACTGGTAAAACCTGAAATAAGTACAGTAGTTTAGGAAGATAGGTCATACGGATCGCATTAATTCTGCCGAACCATGAAAGCGGGAAATGAGACCAGGAGGTCAATAGTTCGGTCAGCTCCTGAAAAACAGTGGGAAAATTAGCCTGGTACAGTCCGTCATATGTCGGGGTGAGCTTAATTCCTAAATATGGTAGGGCCGAATGCCATTGAAAAGGAAACGTTTGCTTCAAAGTCATCAAAAGTGATAGTGGAAGGGTAATCGACATAGCTTTCGATTTGGTGGGGTTAACGTGAAGACCCGAAAGATTTGCAAAGGAATCGAGAACCGCGAGCAAATTAGGCAGAGTAACCCCCGGATTTGAAATCGACAATAGTATATCGTCTGCAAACAGAGACAATTTATGTTGGGAGCCCGCCACCTCAATCCCCTTAATATCATGATTCATACGAATGGCTTCCGCCAATGGTTCCAAGGCTAGGATAAAGAGTATAGGGGAGAGCGGACAACCTTGTCTAGTGCCTCTGGCGACTGAGAACGTAGAAGACTCAAATCCGTAATATTTAAGTTTCGCTTGAGGGGAAGTGTATACCAAAGAGATCCATCTTAGAAACGAAGGACCAAAGCCAAAGCGGTGAAGGACTGATAGGAGATAAGGCCATGATAAAGTGTCGAAGGCCTTATTGATATCTAAGGATAAAAGCATCATGTCGAGTTTACGGATATGGGCTAAATGTTGTAATTGTAGGATACGTCTGATAGCATCTCCAGCTTGTCTATGGGGAACAAAGCCCACCTGGTCCTTCTTGATCAAACGGGAAAGGAAGGAATTCAATCGAGTAGCCAGAATCTTAGTGAGAATCTTCATATCGATGTTAATAAGGGAGATAGGCCTATAATTTGCCCAGGAAGAGTGATCTCAATCCGGTTTAGGAATCATAACCACATTGGCGGTCAAAGAATCTGGGGAAACGTCCACGCCCCCCTTCACCGCGTTAAACATAGCGGCAAGGTGGGGCGCGAGCACATCAGCTAATTTCTTATAATATAGTGCCGTGTAGCCATCCGGACCTGGGCGCTTGCCCGTCTTCAGGTCTGCTATGCATTTCAATACCTCAGATGTTTGAATATTACGGTCCATTAGATCCCTATGTGCCGGTGTCAAAGTAGGCAGGGACAGACGAGATAGAAAGTCAGAAATGGATTGGGAATCAGCCCGTGTAGGGTCAGTGTAAAGTTTGGCCAGACGAAACCGGAACTCTTCCAAAACCGCAACCGGATCACTCGTAAGGGTATTATGCCGAGTGCGTAAAGATATCGGTTTGGGATGGTGCGCAAAAAATCGAAGTCTACGAGCCAACATGGAGTCCGGTTTGTTTGCTTTACTGTACCACTTCTGGCGTGTCCAGCGTAAGGAGCGTTCAGCCTCATCCGTTAAGCACAGATCCAGTTCTAAACGGGCCTGATCCAACAATCTACGATTCGATGGGGTAGGTGACTGTTTAAATTGGGCCGATATGGAGGTCAACTTTGATTCTAACTGACACTGTTTAAGCTGTCGTTCCTTCTTTCGTCTTGAAGCTATCTGGATAATATGTTCCCTAAGAACTGCCTTGTATGCTTCCCACAATGTTACTGAAGAAGAGACAGAACCCGAGTTTAATTGGAAGTATTCCTGAGATTTACGATGGAGTTCCGTCTGAATCTCCTTCAGTGAAAGCAAGGAGTCATTCATTATCCACGAAGAAAAGGCCGGCCTACATAGAAGAGATTGACAGACCACCAAAATAGGCTCATGGTCAGACCACGGTACCGTGAGAATAGAAATAGCACGAACCAAGGGGAGATGTTCAGGTGATACGAAGGTGTGGTCAGTTCTGGAATGAGAACGATGAGGGTGGGAGTAGTAGGTATAATCTGTCCCCCGGGGATGAAATTCACGCCATAAGTCCACCAGATCGTGGATATGTAATGTACGTATAAAAGACTTTGCCGAAGCGGAAGGGTCAGAATGTTCTGCTGGATATTTATCCAACGCCGGATTTAACACTAAATTAGAATCCCCGGCCATCAAAAGAGTACCCCGTTGATGTGTTGCCAGGAGAGAACACAGATGTGACAGAAAAGGTCCAGGGTTAACGTTAGGAGCGTGATAGGACATTATGGTAACTTCTATACCTTGTATTGTGCCCCGGAGTAGAAGGTATCTGCCATTGGGATCAGCAATACGTCTCACACAGACAAATGGAGTTTTACTATGAAAGGCGATCAATACACCTCTCTGTTTAGTGGGGCCATTAGCCTGAAATATCTGAGGGTAACGAGCATCAAAGTATTTTGGGGCAGAAGTAGATGAGAAATGGGTTTCTTGCAAACAAGCAATGTCAACTTGACGAGCTCGGAGAAATTTAAATATCTTTACCCGTTTCTGCGGAGAGTTCATCCCCTGGACATTCAATGATAACCAGTTCAACGACATGGTGATCTATAAGAAGAAAGATCAAATCCACTGCAATCCCCGGGAGCCCTGAAAAAAACATTTACGAAGACACACAAAGCAAAAAAGAAAAGAGAGGAGATGGAAAAGAAAGGAGAAGACAAGAAGACATCTAATATACAAGCAATATATCTATGAGACAATAAGGTTAATTCAAACATCATAGCAGGTAACTGTGGGTAAAACACCCACATAGAGGCTGGGTAGCGGTCGGGAGAAAAAACCAGACCGCTAGTCAGCTCGGAGGGGGACACGTTGGTCCACCGGAATAACTCGGCAATAACAAAAAAGAGATATAAACATATTATATAAAACAACTTAGGCTAATACACCTGTGGATGATAAATCCAAAAATCGCAGGGCTAGAAAAATCTCAACCAATCAGTGCGGAAAAAACAAACAGCCACCCTAGATTGGAAGGGATAAAACACATGGAGGTCATGGAACCTCTGAACAACTCTAGCATTAAACCCAAGAAGTGGCAATAAAAATCCACTTGTGATGAGAGTACATACTGGTGATCAGCCACTAAGCATCAAGTCGCGGAGACTTCCTGGAAACGTTGGGCCCGCAGAGACCGGAGGGCCTGGGAGCTACCTTGACTAGGAGGAGATTTACGGAGA
Organism: Staurois parvus; assembly: GCF_062004578.1. Taxonomy (NCBI): domain Eukaryota; kingdom Metazoa; phylum Chordata; class Amphibia; order Anura; family Ranidae; genus Staurois; species Staurois parvus. The sequence goes on from NW_028320549.1 coordinate 91,855, forward strand.
GGCTGGGAATTTGGAGGACGTGAGGAGACTGAGGCCTCCTCATTCTGGGAATGTGGTAGTTCCAGATTCAGTTCCCGAAAATGGCGTCGAAGATCCGCTGGCGAAGAGGCCTGGAATTGACGACCTTGAGAGGAGAATGATAGCTTGAAAGGGAAACCCCATCTGTACTTAATATCAGCCGATTTAAGAATTTGGAGATAGGGCCTCAAGGTGCGACGTTTGGCAATCGTGACTGGGGATAGATCTGCAAACAGTTGGATAGAATATCCCTGGAATTCCAACGCTAAACGGTTCCGAGCCGCCTGCAGCAGGCGTTCTTTAGTACGGTAGAAGTGTAATTTAATAATAATGTCTCTGGGAGGACCCTCCGTGGACTTAGGTGCCAAGGCTCTATGAATACGGTCAAACTCTAAACGCTCCAAGGGAATCTCAGGGGCCAATTCCTGAAAAAGAGCGGTGGCAGTCCCCTGTAGATCTGTGATTGCCTCGGGGACTCCGCGGATACGGAGATTATCCCTGCATGCCCTATTTTCAGCGTCCTCTAATTTATCTTTTAAAGTGTCCAACTCAGCATGTAGATCCTCCACTTCCTGTTCATGTCCTTCCAAAACTGTAGTTGCCAGATCCATACGCTGTTCCAATTGATGAGCATGAAGGCCCAACTCCTTTAGGCCTCTCGCCAGATCAGAAGATAATTTACGTGAGGCGACGGTAATCTCCTCTCGCACTATAGCACGGAATTTGTGTAGCAAGTCTTCAGGATGTTGTTCAAGAGTATCTGCCATCCCCGATGGAAATTGCCGCTGACTATCGCCATCAGACTCAGGATCTCCAGGAAGCTGAGTATTATCGTCTGATTCAGGTGGACTAGGCATCAGCTTAGTGGCACGGCCCTGCGGGGGGGATTGCTGTTGGGCCCGATGTTTTGGTTTAGTGCGAGGAGTGCGGTGCATTGTTAGGAGTGGTTCAGAGGATGCCAAATCACTATCAAACTATTGAGATATTACATTAGGGTGTGGAAGCCCATTTGCCAAGAAGTATATTTCGGTGGCACGGCACCAGAAGGTCACTCAGGCATTTCCTCCCGGTGCGTGTACGTGTCCCCCACCAGGGAGGTGTTCACATGTGATTCATGCTGATAATACAGCCTTGGAGGCGCTGGTAGTTATGGTAGTTGGGCCAGGTGTTCATACAGTATGTCAATTATCCTAAAGTGCTCCAGGCACCCCAGATTCATCCACTCAGGATGGGGGCTGACAGAGGGAACTTCTCTACCCAAGCATCACCACCCCCGCAAAGAGAGAGATCCCCAGTTCCTCTGGGACGGTACAGGGGCTTGGCATGGACTACAGAGCCACCAGCAGAACCAGGGGGACTCACCCAGGCTGCCCCAGTAACTGTCCCGTCTCAGGGGCCAGAGGAGCAGAGCAGCGCCGCGATCACCCCGCCGCGGCGGTAATCCACCCCGGCCACGGGATTAGGCGAGACCGCGGCTCCACACGCCGCGACAGGCCGCAAGCCCTCCCGCGGTCCGGTCCGTCGGAGAGGGGCCAAAACCACTCAGCACCCCTCCCCACAAGCCAGGTAAGGTCCGGACAGCCCGAAGTCTGCAGCAGGTTACCGCTGTCCCCCAGATGGCAGTGGATGGAGGTTCAGGCTGCCGGAGCTTTCAAAAAAGCGACTGTTCCCGGCGCCATCTTGGACACGCCCCCGAATAAAATCATTTTCATCAACCTACTATACTATGGGATCTTTCCTGTGTCTTCTGCGATGAGCCTTTTCAGCTTCTGCAGACCCAGATTGATCCCTGCACCAGCCTTTGAGAGGAGGAATTTTCCACTTCACACACTTCTGTAAGGATTTCTGTGACCTGCTGTACCTCAATTTCACCACATGAGGGTGCTTCATCTCTACTATCTCCAGCTCCTGCCCATTACCAGACCAGAAAAGAGAGGGGAATCTCCATGATATATACACATGCGTATTATTAATACGTTTCTGGTTAGTGCGCATCTCTAACTTTTGCACTGGGAATCAGCGAGCACCATTACTGGACTGTGATTTATTTGATTTTTTTATTTTTTTTTTATTAATTTATTCATTTGCTTTGGTTTCATTTATTATTTATATTTGCCCGCAATATAGTAACATCACACAGCGCTGCATTTTCTTTATATATATATTTTTGGGACTTTTATGTGTTTTCCTTGAATGTTCACCTGCTGACCATTGGAGTGCTCACTGTATTTTTTATACTCTCAAGGATCTAAGTTGCCCCTTGACAACCCATGATACAAAAAAGCCTATCTTCTTATTGTTCTGTGATTTACCGGATCAGCTGTGTTACTGCGGAGATGGCAACAATATAAGAGGAAGGCTGTCAAATTAAAGACAACATTCCACTGCTATTACAAAATTTAAATATATACATTTTCCTGTTTACCTGCCACAACTGTGCCATTTTGGCCAGCTATTTTATATCTTGTTATGACTCAAGAGAAACAGTAAACATATGCGGCTGAAATAAAAACTTTAAGTACATTTGTCCTTTGCAAAGACATGGAGTACTCATCTCTCCTGCTGCCTGTGTTGCTGATCGCTGCAGTAGTGAAGAAAAAATGGTGCCTGACGGGCATGTAAAGTCTAACATGTCAACCGTGATTCAACCAAACAGCCCTGATGTCACCACTGTATCCTGTAGTGGCACAGCAGCTGATGGAAGAAACCACAGAGCACAGCAGAGAACCAGGAAATCAGCACTCCTGGGAAGAGAAGTCTTAATCTACCCATAGATGGACTGAATTAAGCCGGTTCGGCAAGGACCATACAAATTTCAATTCATCTATGGCCATTCCTCATCGACTGTTGGAAAACTTTTGTCAGTTAACAGCTTGCAGCAAATTGGCTGCAGCCGCTGATCAAAGTATTCTGACAGTGGAAAAGACCCACTGTCAGAATACAATGGCACAGCAGGGAGGATTCCTCCACCCACCTAGCTTGTGTGGATGGGGGAATCCATTCACTTTTTTTTTTTCGGTCAACTAGCTAACTGATCAAACAAAAAAAAATGAACCGTCTACGGCCAGCATTACTTTAACAACTAGGACTGCATTAATGGATTAAAAATAAAAACTAGGCCTGCAATCAGAAGAAATGTTAGCCTGTGTCAATAAGCTATTTGATGGAATTTACATGTAGAACAAAACAAGTAATATGTTACCTGGAGGTGCTGGGAGCTCTGCCAGATTCACTGATCTGCCAGCTTTGGAAGCCCGTATGGCATCCTGATATTGCTGCAATAAAGAAATTAATTTGGTTACATTTAACAGGGAACAGATCCTTGTGTGCTCTGCCTAGCTTCCGATACTTTGTTTAGTTTTCCCTTTATGGAAAAGTAAAGGATTAATAAAACACAACCACTATTGTTTGTGCACTGCATATAAAGTCATAAAGGTATAATATTAATAATTATTTTTGGTCAACAGAACATTATCTTTATCAGTGTGGCTTTGTTCACTGGACAAATCAGCCTGTACAGCAGTTTTTATATAAAATGACTAAACCTTTTGTAGATTGAAGACAAACTCCAGATAAAAAACTTTTTTTTGTTAGATTAGCAAAGGATGGGTAAGGGGTCAAGATGCCTGCACCCTCAGAACCCGGGAAAGGGTCCAGATGCAAGCACCCTCAGACCCGGGAAAGGGTCCCGATGCCTGCACCCTCAGACCCAAGGTGTGTCCCGATGCCTGCACCTTCAGACCCCGGGAAGGGTCCCGATGCCTGCACCCTCAGACCCCGGGAAGGGTCCCGATGCCTGCACCCTCAGACCCAAGGTGTGTCCCGATGCCTGCACCTTCAGACCCCGGGAAGGGTCCCGATGCCTGCACCCTCAGACCCCGGGAAGGGTCCCGATGCCTGCACCCTCAGACCCCGGGAAGGGTCCCGATGCCTGCACCCTCATACCCCTGGAAGGGTCCCGATGGCTGCACCCTCAGACCCCGGGAAGGGTCCCGATGCCTGCACCCTCAGACCCGGGAAAGGGTCCCGATGCCTGCACCCTCAGACCCGGGAAAGGGTCCCGATGCCTGCACCCTCAGACCCGGGAAAGGGTCCCGATGCCTGCACCCTCAGACACGAGAAAGGGTCCCGATGCCTGCACCCTCAGACCCGGGAAAGGGTCCCGATGCCTGCACCCTCAGACCCGGGAAAGGGTCCCGATGCCTGCACCCTCAAACCCGGGAGTGGGTCCCGATGCCTGCACCCTCAGACCCGGGAAAGGGTCCCGATGCCTGCACCCTCAGACCCGGGAAAGGGTCCCGATGCAAGCACCCTCAGACCCGGGAAAGGGTCCCGATGCCTGCACCCTCAGACCCCGGGAAGGGTCCCGATGCCTGCACCCTCAGACCCCGGGAAGGGTCCCGATGCCTGCACCCTCAGACCCCGGGAAGGGTCCCGATGCCTGCACCCTCAGACCCCGGGAAGGGTCCCGATGCCTGCACCCTCAGACCCCGGGAAGGGTCCCGATGCCTGCACCCTCAGACCCCGGGAAGGGTCCCGATGCCTGCACCCTCAGACCCCGGGAAGGGTCCCGATGCCTGCACCCTCAGACCCCGGGAAGGGTCCCGATGCCTGCACCCTCAGACCCCGGGAAGGGTCCCGATGCCTGCACCCTCAGATCCCGGGAAGGGTCCCGATGCCTGCACCCTCAGACCCCGGGAAGGGTCCCGATGCCTGCACCCTCAGACCCCGGGAAGGGTCCCGATGCCTGCACCCTCAGAACCGGGAAAGGGTCCCGATGCAAGCACGCTCAGACCCGGGAAAGGGTCCCGATGCAAGCAAGCTCAGACCCGTAAAAGGGTCCCGATGTCTGCACCCTCAGACCCAAGGTGGGTCCCGATGCCTGCACCCTAAGACCCGGGAGTGGGTCCTGATGCCTGCACCCTCAGACCCGGGAAAGGGTCCCGATGCCTGCACCCTAAGACCCGGGAAAGGGTCCCGATGCAAGCACCCTCAGACCCGGGAAAGGGTCCCGATGCAAGCACCCTCAGACCCGGGAAAGGGTCCCGATGCAAGCACCCTCAGACCCCGGAAAGGGTCCCGATGCCTGCACCCTCAGACCCCGGAAAGGGTCCCGATGCCTGCACCCTCAGACCCCGGAAAGGGTCCCGATGCCTGCATCCTCAGACCCCGGAAAGGGTCCCGATGCCTGCACCCTCAGACCCCGGAAAGGGTCCCGATGCCTGCACCCTCAGACCCCGGAAAGGGTCCCGATGCCTGCACCCTCAGACCCCGGAAAGGGTCCCGATGCCTGCACCCTAACACCCAAGGTGGGTCCCGATGCCTGCACCCTCAGACCCCGGAAAGGGTCCCGATGCCTGCACCCTAAGACCCAAGGTGGGTCCCGATGCCTGCACCCTCAGACCCGGGAAAGGGTCCCGATGCCTGCACCCTCAGACCCGGGAAAGGGTCCCGATGCAAGCACCCTCAGACCCAAGGTGGGTCCCGATGACTGCACCCTCAGACCCGGGAAAGGGTCCCGATGCCTGCACCCTCAGACCCGGGAAAGGGTCCCGATGCCTGCACCCTCAGACCCGGGAAAGGGTCCCGATGCCTGCACCCTCAGACCCGGGAAAGGGTCCCGATGCCTGCACCCTCAGACCCAAGTTCGGTCCCGATGGCTGCACCCTCAGACCCGGGAAAGGATCCCGATGCCTGCACCCTCAGACCCGGGAAAGGATCCCGATGCCTGCACCCTCAGACCCGGGAAAGGATCCCGATGCCTGCACCCTCAGACCCAAGGTGGGTCCCGATGCCTGCACCCTCAGACCCGGGAAAGGGTCCCGATGCCTGCACCCTCAGACCCGGGAAAGGGTCCCGATGCCTGCACCCTCAGACCCGGGAAAGGGTCCCGATGCCTGCACCCTCAGACCCAAGGTGGGTCCCGATGCCTGCACCCTCAGACCCAAGGTGGGTCCCGATGCCTGCACCCTCAGACCCAAGGTGGGTCCCGATGCCTGCACCCTCAGACCCAAGGTGGGTCCCGATGCCTGCACCCTCAGACCCAAGGTGGGTCCCGATGCCTGCACCCTCAGACCCAAGGTGGGTCCCGATGCCTGCACCCTCAGACCCGGGAAAGGGTCCCGATGCCTGCAACTCAGACCCAAGGTGGGTCCCAATGCCTGCACCCTCAGACCCGGGAAAGGGTCCCAATGCCTGCACCCTCAGACCCAAGGTGGGTCCCGATGCCTGCACCCTCAGTCCCAGGAAAGGGTCCCGATGCCTGCACCCTCAGACCCGGGAGTGGGTCCCGATGCCTGCACCCTCAGACCCGGGAGTGGGTCCCGATGCCTGCACCCTCAGACCCCGGAAAGGGTCCCGATGCCTGCACCCTCAGACCCCGGAAAGGGTCCCGATGCCTGCACCCTCAGACCCCGGAAAGGGTCCCGATGCCTGCACCCTCAGATCCCGGAAATGGTCCCGATGCCTGCACCCTCAGACCCGGGAAAGGGTCCCGATGCCTGCACCCTCAGACCCAAGGAGGGTACCGATGCCTGCACCCTCAGACCCAAGGAGGGTCCCGATGCCTGCACCCTCAGACCCGGGAAAGGGTCCCGATGCCTGCACCCTCAGACCTGGGAAAGGGTCCCGATGCCTGCACCCTCAGACCCAAGTTGGGTCCCGATGCCTGCACCCTCAGCCCCGTGAAAGGGTCCCGATGCCTGCACCCTCAGACCCGGGAAAGGGTCCCGATGCCTGCACCCTCAGACCCAAGGTGGGTCCCGATGCCTGCACCCTCAGACCCGGGAAAGGGTCCCGATGCCTGCACCCTCAGACCCGGGAAAGGGTCCCGATGCCTGCACCCTAAGACCCGGGAGTGGGTCCCGATGCCTGCACCCTCAGACCCGGGAAAGGGTCCCGATGCAAGCACCCTAAGACCCGGGAAAGGGTCCCGATGCAAGCACCCTCAGACCCGGGAAAGGGTCCCGATGCAAGCACCCTCAGACCCGGGAAAGGGTCCCGATGCAAGCACCCTCAGACCCGGGAAAGGGTCCCGATGCAAGCACCCTCAGACCCGGGAAAGGGTCCCGATGCCTGCACCCTCAGACCCAAGGTGTGTACCGATGCCTGCACCTTCAGACCCAAGGTGAGTCCCGATGCCTGCACCCTCAGACCCGGGAAAGGGTCCCGATGCAAGCACCCTAAGACCCGGGAAAGGGTCCCGATGAAAGCACCCTCAGACACGGGAAAGGGTCCCGATGCAAGCACCCTCAGACCCGGGAAAGGGTCCCGATGCAAGCACCCTCAGACCCGGGAAAGGGTCCCGATGCAAGCACCCTCAGACCCGGGAAAGGGTCCCGATGCAAGCACCCTCAGACCCGGGAAAGGGTCCCGATGCTTGCACCCTCAGACCCGGGGAAGGGTCCCGATGCTTGCACCCTCAGACCCGGGGAAGGGTCCCGATGCTTGCACCCTCAGACCCGGGGAAGGGTCCCGATGCCTGCACCCTCAGACCCCGGCAAGGGTCCCGATGCCTGCACCCTCAGACCCCGGCAAGGGTCCCGATGCCTGCACCCTCAGACCCGGGAAAGGGTCCCGATGCCTGCACCCTCAGACTCGGGAGTGGGTCCCGATGCCTGCACCCTCAGACCCGGGAAAGGGTCCCGATGCCTGCACCCTCAGACCCAAGGTGGGTCCCGATGCCTGCACCCTCAGACCCGGGAAAGGGTCCCGATGCCTGCACCCTCAGACCCGGGAAAGGGTCCCGATGCCTGCACCCTCAGACCCGGGAAAGGGTCCCGATGCCTGCACCCTCAGACCCGGGAAAGGGTCCCGATGCCTGCACCCTCAGACCCAAGTTCGGTCCCGATGGCTGCACCCTCAGCCCCGAGTTGGGTCCCGATGCCTGCACCCTCAGCCCCGTGAAAGGGTCCCGATGCCTGCACCCTCAGACCCGGGAAAGGGTCCCGATGCCTGCACCCTCAGACCCGGGAAAGGGTCCCGATGCCTGCACCCTCAGACCCGGGAAAGGGTCCCGATGCCTGCACCCTCAGACCCGGGAAAGGGTCCCGATGCCTGCACCCTCAGACCCGGGAGTGGGTCCCGATGCCTGCACCCTCAGACCCGGGAAAGGGTCCCGATGCAAGCACCCTAAGACCCGGGAAAGGGTCCCGATGCAAGCACCCTCAGACCCGGGAAAGGGTCCCGATGCAAGCACCCTCAGACCCGGGAAAGGGTCCCGATGCAAGCACCCTCAGACCCGGGAAAGGGTCCCGATGCAAGCACCCTCAGACCCGGGAAAGGGTCCCGATGCAAGCACCCTCAGACCCGGGAAAGGGTCCCGATGCAAGCACCCTCAGACCCGGGAAAGGGTCCCGATGCAAGCACCCTCAGACCCGGGAAAGGGTCCCGATGCCTGTACCCTCAGACCCGGGAAAGGGTCCCGATGCCTGCACCCTAAGACCCGGGAGTGGGTCCCGATGCCTGCACCCTCAGACCCGGGAAAGGGTCCCGATGCAAGCACCCTAAGACCCGGGAAAGGGTCCCGATGCAAGCACCCTCAGACCCGGGAAAGGGTCCCGATGCAAGCACCCTCAGACCCGGGAAAGGGTCCCGATGCAAGCACCCTCAGACCCGGGAAAGGGTCCCGATGCAAGCACCCTCAGACCCGGGAAAGGGTCCCGATGCAAGCACCCTCAGACCCGGGAAAGGGTCCCGATGCCTGCACCCTCAGACCCAAGGTGTGTACCGATGCCTGCACCTTCAGACCCAAGGTGAGTCCCGATGCCTGCACCCTCAGACCCGGGAAAGGGTCCCGATGCAAGCACCCTAAGACCCGGGAAAGGGTCCCGATGAAAGCACCCTCAGACCCGGGAAAGGGTCCCGATGCAAGCACCCTCAGGCCCGGGAAAGGGTCCCGATGCAAGCACCCTCAGACCCGGGAAAGGGTCCCGATGCTTGCACCCTCAGACCCGGGGAAGGGTCCCGATACCTGCACCCTCAGACCCCGGGAAGGGTCCCGATGCCTGCACCCTCAGACCCGGGCAAGGGTCCCGATGCCTGCACCCTCAGACCCGGGAAAGGGTCCCGATGCCTGCACCCTCAGACCCGGGAGTGGGTCCCGATGCCTGCACCCTCAGACCCGGGAAAGGGTCCCGATGCCTGCACCCTCAGACCCGGGAAAGGGTCCCGATGCCTGCACCCTCAGACCCGGGAAAGGGTCCCGATGCCTGCACCCTCAGACCCGGGAAAGGGTCCCGATGCCTGCACCCTCAGACCCGGGAAAGGGTCCCGATGCCTGCACCCTCAGACCCGGGAAAGGGTCCCGATGCCTGCACCCTCAGACCCGGGAAAGGGTCCCGATGCCTGCACCCTCAGACCCGGGAAAGGGTCCCGATGCCTGCACCCTCAGACCCGGGAAAGGGTCCCGATGCCTGCACCCTCAGACCCGGGAAAGGGTCCCGATGCCTGCACCCTCAGACCCAAGTTCGGTCCCGATGCCTGCACCCTCAGCCCCGTGAAAGGGTCCCGATGCCTGCACCCTCAGCCCCGTGAAAGGGTCCCGATGCCTGCACCCTCAGACCCGGGAAAGGGTCCCGATGCCTGCACCCTCAGACCCGGGAAAGGGTCCCGATGCCTGCACCCTCAGACCCGGGAAAGGGTCCCGATGCCTGCACCCTCAGACCCGGGAGTGGGTCCCGATGCCTGCACCCTCAGACCCGGGAAAGGGTCCCGATGCAAGCACCCTAAGACCCGGGAAGGGGTCCCGATGCAAGCACCCTCAGACCCGGGAAAGGGTCCCGATGCAAGCACCCTCAGACCCGGGAAAGGGTCCCGATGCAAGCACCCTCAGACCCGGGAAAGGGTCCCGATGCAAGCACCCTCAGACCCGGGAAAGGGTCCCGATGCAAGCACCCTCAGACCCGGGAAAGTGTCCCGATGCCTGCACCCTCAGACCCCGGGAAGGGTCCCGATGCCTGCACCCTCAGACCCCGGGAAGGGTCCCGATGCCTGCACCCTCAGACCCCGGGAAGGGTCCCGATGCCTGCACCCTCAGACCCCGGGAAGGGTCCCGATGCCTGCACCCTCAGACCCCGGGAAGGGTCCCGATGCCTGCACCCTCAGACCCCGGGAAGGGTCCCGATGCCTGCACCCTCAGACCCCGGGAAGGGTCCCGATGCCTGCACCCTCAGACCCCGGGAAGGGTCCCGATGCCTGCACCCTCAGACCCCGGGAAGGGTCCCGATGCCTGCACCCTCAGACCCCGGGAAGGGTCCCGATGCCTGCACCCTCAGACCCCGGGAAGGGTCCCGATGCCTGCACCCTCAGAACCGGGAAAGGGTCCCGATGCAAGCACGCTCAGACCCGGGAAAGGGTCCCGATGCAAGCAAGCTCAGACCCGTAAAAGGGTCCCGATGTCTGCACCCTCAGACCCAAGGTGGGTCCCGATGCCTGCACCCTAAGACCCGGGAGTGGGTCCCGATGCCTGCACCCTCAGACCCGGGAAAGGGTCCCGATGCCTGCACCCTAAGACCCGGGAAAGGGTCCCGATGCAAGCACCCTCAGACCCGGGAAAGGGTCCCGATGCAAGCACCCTCAGACCCGGGAAAGGGTCCCGATGCAAGCACCCTCAGACACGGGAAAGGGTCCCGATGCAAGCACCCTCAGACCCGGGAAAGGGTCCCGATGCAAGCACCCTCAGACCCCGGAAAGGGTCCCGATGCCTGCACCCTCAGACCCCGGAAAGGGTCCCGATGCCTGCACCCTCAGACCCCGGAAAGGGTCCCGATGCCTGCACCCTCAGACCCCGGAAAGGGTCCCGATGCCTGCACCCTCAGACCCCGGAAAGGGTCCCGATGCCTGCACCCTCAGACCCCGGAAAGGGTCCCGATGCCTGCACCCTCAGACCCCGGAAAGGGTCCCGATGCCTGCACCCTAAGACCCAAGGTGGGTCCCGATGCCTGCACCCTCAGACCCCGGAAAGGGTCCCGATGCCTGCACCCTAAGACCCAAGGTGGGTCCCGATGCCTGCACCCTCAGACCCGGGAAAGGGTCCCGATGCCTGCACCCTCAGACCCGGGAAAGGGTCCCGATGCAAGCACCCTCAGACCCAAGGTGGGTCCCGATGACTGCACCCTCAGACCCAAGGTGGGTCCCGATGCCTGCACCCTCAGACCCGGGAAAAGGTCCCGAAGCCTGCACCCTCAGACCCGGGAAAAGTTCCCGATGCCTGCACCCTCAGACCCGGGAAAGGGTCCCGATGCCTGCACCAGCAGACCCGGGAAAGGGTCCCGATGCCTACACAAGCAGACCCGGGAGTGGGTCCCGATGCCTGCACCCTCAGACCCGGGAAAGGGTCCCGATGCAAGCACCCTCAGACCCGGGAAAGGGTCCCGATGCAAGCACCCTCAGACCCGGGAAAGGGTCCCGATGCAAGCACCCTCAGACCCGGGAAAGGGTCCCGATGCCTGCACCCTCAGACCCAAGGTGTGTCCTGATGCCTGCACCTTCAGACCCCGGGAAGGGTCCCGATGCCTGCAACCTCAGACCCCGGGAAGGGTCCCGATGCCTGCAACCTCAGACCCCGGGAAGGGTCCCGATGCCTGCAACCTCAGACCCCGGAAAGGGTCCCGATGCCTGCACCCTCAGACCCCGGAAAGGGTCCCGATGCCTGCACCCTCAGACCCCGGAAAGGGTCCCGATGCCTGCACCCTCAGACCCCGGAAAGGGTCCCGATGCCTGCACCCTCAGACCCGGGAAAGGGTCCCGATGCCTGCACCCTCAGACCCGGGAAAGGGTCCCGATGCCTGCACCCTCAGACCCGGGAAAGGGTCCCGATGCCTGCACCCTCAGACCCGGGAAAGGGTCCCGATGCCTGCACCCTCAGACCCCGGGAAGGGTCCCGATGCCTGCACCCTCAGACCCCGGGAAGGGTCCCGATGCCTGCACCCTCAGACCCCGGGAAGGGTCCCGATGCCTGCACCCTCAGACCCCGGGAAGGGTCCCGATGCCTGCACCCTCAGACCCCGGGAAGGGTCCCGATGCCTGCACCCTCAGACCCCGGGAAGGGTCCCGATGCCTGCACCCTCAGACCCCGGGAAGGGTCCCGATGCCTGCACCCTCAGACCCCGGGAAGGGTCCCGATGCCTGCACCCTCAGAACCGGGAAAGGGTCCCGATGCAAGCACGCTCAGACCCGGGAAAGGGTCCCGATGCAAGCAAGCTCAGACCCGTAAAAGGGTCCCGATGTCTGCACCCTCAGACCCAAGGTGGGTCCCGATGCCTGCACCCTAAGACCCGGGAGTGGGTCCCGATGCCTGCACCCTCAGACCCGGGAAAGGGTCCCGATGCCTGCACCCTAAGACCCGGGAAAGGGTCCCGATGCAAGCACCCTCAGACCCGGGAAAGGGTCCCGATGCAAGAACCCTCAGACCCGGGAAAGGGTCCCGATGCAAGCACCCTCAGACACGGGAAAGGGTCCCGATGCAAGAACCCTCAGACCCGGGAAAGGGTCCCGATGCAAGCACCCTCAGACCCCGGAAAGGGTCCCGATGCCTGCACCCTCAGACCCCGGAAAGGGTCCCGATGCCTGCACCCTCAGACCCCGGAAAGGGTCCCGATGCCTGCACCCTCAGACCCCGGAAAGGGTCCCGATGCCTGCACCCTCAGACCCCGGAAAGGGTCCCGATGCCTGCACCCTCAGACCCCGGAAAGGGTCCCGATGCCTGCACCCTCAGACCCCGGAAAGGGTCCCGATGCCTGCACCCTCAGACCCCGGAAAGGGTCCCGATGCCTGCACCCTCAGACCCCGGAAAGGGTCCCGATGCCTGCACCCTAAGACCCAAGGTGGGTCCCGATGCCTGCACCCTCAGACCCCGGAAAGGGTCCCGATGCCTGCACCCCAAGACCCAAGGTGGGTCCCGATGCCTGCACCCTCAGACCCGGGAAAGGGTCCCGATGCCTGCACCCTCAGACCCGGGAAAGGGTCCCGATGCAAGCACCCTCAGACCCAAGGTGGGTCCCGATGACTGCACCCTCAGACCCAAGGTGGGTCCCGATGCCTGCACCCTCAGACCCGGGAAAAGGTCCCGAAGCCTGCACCCTCAGACCCGGGAAAAGTTCCCGATGCCTGCACCCTCAGACCCGGGAAAGGGTCCCGATGCCTGCACCAGCAGACCCGGGAAAGGGTCCCGATGCCTACACAAGCAGACCCGGGAGTGGGTCCCGATGCCTGCACCCTCAGACCCGGGAAAGGGTCCCGATGCAAGCACCCTCAGACCCGGGAAAGGGTCCCGATGCAAGCACCCTCAGACCCGGGAAAGGGTCCCGATGCAAGCACCCTCAGACCCGGGAAAGGGTCCCGATGCCTGCACCCTCAGACCCAAGGTGTGTCCTGATGCCTGCACCTTCAGACCCCGGGAAGGGTCCCGATGCCTGCAACCTCAGACCCCGGGAAGGGTCCCGATGCCTGCAACCTCAGACCCCGGAAAGGGTCCCGATGCCTGCACCCTCAGACCCCGGAAAGGGTCCCGATGCCTGCACCCTCAGACCCCGGAAAGGGTCCCGATGCCTGCACCCTCAGACCCCGGAAAGGGTCCCGATGCCTGCACCCTCAGACCCGGGAAAGGGTCCCGATGCCTGCACCCTCAGACCCGGGAAAGGGTCCCGATGCCTGCACCCTCAGACCCGGGAAAGGGTCCCGATGCCTGCACCCTCAGACCCGGGAAAGGGTCCCGATGCCTGCACCCTCAGACCCGGGAAAGGGTCCCGATGCCTGCACCCTCAGACCCGGGAAAGGGTCCCGATGCCTGCACCCTCAGACCCCGGGAAAGGGTCCCGATGCCTGCACCCTCAGACCCCGGGAAAGGGTCCCGATGCCTGCACCCTCAGACCCCGGGAAGGGTCCCGATGCCTGCACCCTCAGACCCCGGGAAGGGTCCCGATGCCTGCACCCTCAGACCCCGGGAAGGGTCCCGATGCCTGCACCCTCAGACCCCGGGAAGGGTCCCGATGCCTGCACCCTCAGAACCGGGAAAGGGTCCCGATGCAAGCACGCTCAGACCCGGGAAAGGGTCCCGATGCAAGCAAGCTCAGACCCGTAAAAGGGTCCCGATGTCTGCACCCTCAGACCCAAGGTGGGTCCCGATGCCTGCACCCTAAGACCCGGGAGTGGGTCCCGATGCCTGCACCCTCAGACCCGGGAAAGGGTCCCGATGCCTGCACCCTAAGACCCGGGAAAGGGTCCCGATGCAAGCACCCTCAGACCCGGGAAAGGGTCCCGATGCAAGCACCCTCAGACCCGGGAAAGGGTCCCGATGCAAGCACCCTCAGACCCGGGAAAGGGTCCCGATGCAAGCACCCTCAGACACGGGAAAGGGTCCCGATGCAAGCACCCTCAGACCCGGGAAAGGGTCCCGATGCAAGCACCCTCAGACCCCGGAAAGGGTCCCGATGCCTGCACCCTCAGACCCCGGAAAGGGTCCCGATGCCTGCACCCTCAGACCCCGGAAAGGGTCCCGATGCCTGCACCCTCAGACCCCGAAAAGGGTCCCGATGCCTGCAACCTCAGACCCCGGAAAGGGTCCCGATGCCTGCACCCTCAGACCCCGGAAAGGGTCCCGATGCCTGCACCCTAAGACCCAAGGTGGGTCCCGATGCCTGCACCCTCAGACCCCGGAAAGGGTCCCGATGCCTGCACCCTAAGACCCAAGGTGGGTCCCGATGCCTGCACCCTCAGACCCGGGAAAGGGTCCCGATGCAAGCACCCTCAGACCCAAGGTGGGTCCCGATGACTGCACCCTCAGACCCAAGGTGGGTCCCGATGCCTGCACCCTCAGACCCGGGAAAAGGTCCCGAAGCCTGCACCCTCAGACCCGGGAAAAGTTCCCGATGCCTGCACCCTCAGACCCGGGAAAGGGTCCCGATGCCTGCACCAGCAGACCCGGGAAAGGGTCCCGATGCCTGCACCAGCAGACCCGGGAGTGGGTCCCGATGCCTGCACCCTCAGACCCGGGAAAGGGTCCCGATGCAAGCACCCTCAGACCCGGGAAAGGGTCCCGATGCAAGCACCCTCAGACCCGGGAAAGGGTCCCGATGCAAGCACCCTCAGACCCGGGAAAGGGTCCCGATGCCTGCACCCTCAGACCCAAGGTGTGTCCTGATGCCTGCACCTTCAGACCCCGGGAAGGGTCCCGATGCCTGCAACCTCAGACCCCGGGAAGGGTCCCGATGCCTGCACCCTCAGACCCCGGGAAGGGTCCCGATGCCTGCACCCTCAGACCCCGGAAAGGGTCCCGATGCCTGCACCCTCAGACCCCGGAAAGGGTCCCGATGCCTGCACCCTCAGACCCGGGAAAGGGTCCCGATGCCTGCACCCTCAGACCCGGGAAAGGGTCCCGATGCCTGCACCCTCAGACCCGGGAAAGGGTCCCGATGCCTGCACCCTCAGACCCGGGAAAGGGTCCCGATGCCTGCACCCTCAGACCCGGGAAAGGGTCCCGATGCCTGCACCCTCAGACCCCGGGAAAGGGTCCCGATGCCTGCACCCTCAGACCCCGGGAAAGGGTCCCGATGCCTGCACCCTCAGACCCCGGGAAAGGGTCCCGATGCCTGCACCCTCAGACCCCGGGAAAGGGTCCCGATGCCTGCACCCTCAGACCCCGGGAAAAGGTCCCGATGCCTGCACCCTCAGACCCAAGGTGGGTCCCGATGCCTGCACCCTCATACCCCGGGAAGGGTCCCGATGCCTGCACCCTCATACCCCGGGAAGGGTCCCGATGCCTGCACCCTCAGACCCCGGGAAGGGTCCCCATGCCTGCACCCTCAGACCCCGGGAAGGGTCCCCATGCCTGCACCCTCAGACCCCGGGAAGGGTCCCCATGCCTGCACCCTCAGACCCCGGGAAGGGTCCCGATGCCTGCACCCTCTGACCCGGGAGTGGGTCCCGATGCCTGCACCCTCAGACCCGGGAGTGGGTGCCGATGCCTGCACCCTCAGACCCGGGAAAGGGTCCCGATGCCTGCACCCTCAGACCCGGGAAAGGGTCCCGATGCCTGCACCCTCAGACCCGGGAAAGGGTCCCGATGCCTGCACCCTCAGACCTGGGAAAGGGTCCCGAAGCCTGCACCCTCAGACCCGGGAAAGGGTCCCGATGCCTGCACCCTCAGACCCAAGTTGGGTCCCGATGCCTGCACCCTCAGACCCGTGAAAGGGTCCCGATGCCTGCACCCTCAGACCCGTGAAAGGGTCCCGATGCCTGCACCCTCAGACCCGTGAAAGGGTCCCGATGCCTGCACCCTCAGACCCGTGAAAGGGTCCCGATGCCTGCACCCTCAGACCCGGGAAAAGATCCCGATGCCTGCACCCTCAGACCCGGGAAAGGGTCCCGATGCCTGCACCCTCAGACCCGGGAAAGGATCCCGATGCCTGCACCCTCAGACCCGGGAAAGGATCCCGATGCCTGCACCCTCAGACCCAAGGTGGGTCCCGATGCCTGCACCCTCAGACCCGGGAAAGGGTCCCGATGCCTGCACCCTCAGACCCGGGAAAGGGTCCCGATGCCTGCACCCTCAGACCCGGGAAAGGGTCCCGATGCCTGCACCCTCAGACCCGGGAAAGGGTCCCGATGCCTGCACCCTCAGACCCGGGAAAGGGTCCCGATGCCTGCACCCTCAGACCCGGGAAAGGGTCCCGATGCCTGCACCCTCAGACCCGGGAAAGGGTCCCGATGCCTGCACCCTCAGACCCGGGAAAGGGTCCCGATGCCTGCACCCTCAGACCCGGGAGTGGGTCCCGATGCCTGCACCCTCTGACCCGGGAGTGGGTCCCGATGCCTGCACCCTCAGACCCGGGAGTGGGTGCCGATGCCTGCACCCTCAGACCCGGGAAAGGGTCCCGATGCCTGCACCCTCAGACCCGGGAAAGGGTCCCGATGCCTGCACCCTCAGACCCGGGAAAGGGTCCCGATGCCTGCACCCTCTGACCCGGGAGTGGGTCCCGATGCTTGCACCCTCAGACCCTGAAAAGGGTCCCGATGCCAGCACCTTCAGACCCGGGAATGGGTCCCGATGCCTGCACCCTCAGACCCAAGGTGGGTCCCGATGCCTGCACCCTCAGACCCCGGAAAGGGTCTCGATGCCTGCACCCTCAGACCCCGGAAAGGGTCCCGATGCCTGCACCCTCAGACCCCGGAAAGGGTCCCGATGCCTGCACCCTCAGACCCCGGAAAGGGTCCCGATGCCTGCACCCTCAGACCCCGGAAAGGGTCCCGATGCCTGCACCCTCAGACCCCGGAAAGGGTCCCGATGCCTGCACCCTCAGACCCCGGAAAGGGTCCCGATGCCTGCACCCTCAGACCCCGGAAAGGGTCCCGATGCCTGCACCCTCAGACCCGGGAAAGGGTCCCGATGCCTGCACCCTCAGACCCAAGGTGGGTCCCGATGCCTGCACCCTCAGACCTGGGAAAGGGTCCCGATGCCTGCACCCTCAGACCCGGGAAAGGGTCCCGATGCCTGCACCCTCAGACCCAAGTTGGGTCCCGATGCCTGCACCCTCAGACCCGTGAAAGGGTCCCGATGCCTGCACCCTCAGACCCGTGAAAGGGTCCCGATGCCTGCACCCTCAGACCCGTGAAAGGGTCCCGATGCCTGCACCCTCAGACCCGTGAAAGGGTCCCGATGCCTGCACCCTCAGACCCGGGAAAAGATCCCGATGCCTGCACCCTCAGACCCGGGAAAGGGTCCCGATGCCTGCACCCTCAGACCCGGGAAAGGATCCCGATGCCTGCACCCTCAGACCCGGGAAAGGATCCCGATGCCTGCACCCTCAGACCCAAGGTGGGTCCCGATGCCTGCACCCTCAGACCCGGGAAAGGGTCCCGATGCCTGCACCCTAAGACCCGGGAAAGGGTCCCGATGCCTGCACCCTCAGACCCGGGAAAGGGTCCCGATGCCTGCACCCTCAGACCCAAGGTGGGTCCCGATGCCTGCACCCTCAGACCCAAGGTGGGTCCCGATGCCTGCACCCTCAGACCCAAGGTGGGTCCCGATGCCTGCACCCTCAGACCCAAGGTGGGTCCCGATGCCTGCACCCTCAGACCCAAGGTGGGTCCCGATGCCTGCACCCTCAGACCCAAGGTGGGTCCCGATGCCTGCACCCTCAGACCCAAGGTGGGTCCCGATGCCTGCACCCTCAGACCCGGGAAAGGGTCCCGATGCCTGCAACTCAGACCCAAGGTGGGTCCCAATGCCTGCACCCTCAGACCCGGGAAAGGGTCCCAATGCCTGCACCCTCAGACCCAAGGTGGGTCCCGATGCCTGCACCCTCAGACCCAGGAAAGGGTCCCGATGCCTGCACCCTCAGACCCGGGAGTGGGTCCCGATGCCTGCACCCTCAGACCCGGGAGTGGGTCCCGATGCCTGCACCCTAAGACCCGGAAGTGGGTCCCGATGCCTGCACCCTCAGACCCCGGAAAGGGTCCCGATGCCTGCACCCTAAGACCCGGGAAAGGGTCCCGATGCCTGCACCCTCAGACCCGGGAAAGGGTCCCGATGCCTGCACCCTCAGACCCGGGAAAGGGTCCCGATGCAAGCACCCTCAGACCCAAGGTGGGTCCCGATGACTGCACCCTCAGACCCAAGGTGGGTCCCGATGCCTGCACCCTCAGACCCGGGAAAAGGTCCCGAAGCCTGCACCCTCAGACCCGGGAAAAGTTCCCGATGCCTGCACCCTCAGACCCGGGAAAGGGTCCCGATGCCTGCACCAGCAGACCCGGGAAAGGGTCCCGATGCCTGCACCAGCAGACCCGGGAGTGGGTCCCGATGCCTGCACCCTCAGACCCGGGAAAGGGTCCCGATGCAAGCACCCTCAGACCCGGGAAAGGGTCCCGATGCAAGCACCCTCAGACCCGGGAAAGGGTCCCGATGCAAGCACCCTCAGACCCGGGAAAGGGTCCCGATGCCTGCACCCTCAGACCCAAGGTGTGTCCTGATGCCTGCACCTTCAGACCCCGGGAAGGGTCCCGATGCCTGCAACCTCAGACCCCGGGAAGGGTCCCGATGCCTGCACCCTCAGACCCCGGGAAGGGTCCCGATGCCTGCACCCTCAGACCCCGGAAAGGGTCCCGATGCCTGCACCCTCAGACCCGGGAAAGGGTCCCGATGCCTGCACCCTCAGACCCGGGAAAGGGTCCCGATGCCTGCACCCTCAGACCCGGGAAAGGGTCCCGATGCCTGCACCCTCAGACCCGGGAAAGGGTCCCGATGCCTGCACCCTCAGACCCGGGAAAGGGTCCCGATGCCTGCACCCTCAGACCCGGGAAAGGGTCCCGATGCCTGCACCCTCAGACCCCGGGAAAGGGTCCCGATGCCTGCACCCTCAGACCCCGGGAAAGGGTCCCGATGCCTGCACCCTCAGACCCCGGGAAAGGGTCCCGATGCCTGCACCCTCAGACCCCGGGAAAAGGTCCCGATGCCTGCACCCTCAGACCCAAGGTGGGTCCCGATGCCTGCACCCTCATACCCCGGGAAGGGTCCCGATGCCTGCACCCTCATACCCCGGGAAGGGTCCCGATGCCTGCACCCTCAGACCCCGGGAAGGGTCCCCATGCCTGCACCCTCAGACCCCGGGAAGGGTCCCCATGCCTGCACCCTCAGACCCCGGGAAGGGTCCCCATGCCTGCACCCTCAGACCCCGGGAAGGGTCCCGATGCCTGCACCCTCTGACCCGGGAGTGGGTCCCGATGCCTGCACCCTCAGACCCGGGAGTGGGTCCCGATGCCTGCACCCTCAGACCCGGGAAAGGGTCCCGATGCCTGCACCCTCAGACCCGGGAAAGGGTCCCGATGCCTGCACCCTCAGACCCGGGAAAGGGTCCCGATGCCTGCACCCTCAGACCCGGGAAAGGGTCCCGATGCCTGCACCCTCAGACCCGGGAAAGGGTCCCGATGCCTGCACCCTCAGACCCAAGTTGGGTCCCGATGCCTGCACCCTCAGACCCGTGAAAGGGTCCCGATGCCTGCACCCTCAGACCCGTGAAAGGGTCCCGATGCCTGCACCCTCAGACCCGTGAAAGGGTCCCGATGCCTGCACCCTCAGACCCGGGAAAAGATCCCGATGCCTGCACCCTCAGACCCGGGAAAGGGTCCCGATGCCTGCACCCTCAGACCCGGGAAAGGATCCCGATGCCTGCACCCTCAGACCCGGGAAAGGATCCCGATGCCTGCACCCTCAGACCCAAGGTGGGTCCCGATGCCTGCACCCTCAGACCCGGGAAAGGGTCCCGATGCCTGCACCCTCAGACCCGGGAAAGGGTCCCGATGCCTGCACCCTCAGACCCGGGAAAGGGTCCCGATGCCTGCACCCTCAGACCCGGGAAAGGGTCCCGATGCCTGCACCCTCAGACCCGGGAAAGGGTCCCGATGCCTGCACCCTCAGACCCGGGAAAGGGTCCCGATGCCTGCACCCTCAGACCCGGGAAAGGGTCCCGATGCCTGCACCCTCAGACCCGGGAAAGGGTCCCGATGCCTGCACCCTCAGACCCGGGAAAGGGTCCCGATGCCTGCACCCTCTGACCCGGGAGTGGGTCCCGATGCCTGCACCCTCTGACCCGGGAGTGGGTCCCGATGCCTGCACCCTCAGACCCGGGAGTGGGTGCCGATGCCTGCACCCTCAGACCCGGGAAAGGGTCCCGATGCCTGCACCCTCAGACCCGGGAAAGGGTCCCGATGCCTGCACCCTCAGACCCGGGAAAGGGTCCCGATGCCTGCACCCTCTGACCCGGGAGTGGGTCCCGATGCTTGCACCCTCAGACCCTGAAAAGGGTCCCGATGCCAGCACCTTCAGACCCGGGAATGGGTCCCGATGCCTGCACCCTCAGACCCAAGGTGGGTCCCGATGCCTGCACCCTCAGACCCAAGGTGGGTCCCGATGCCTGCACCCTCAGACCCCGGAAAGGGTCTCGATGCCTGCACCCTCAGACCCCGGAAAGGGTCCCGATGCCTGCACCCTCAGACCCCGGAAAGGGTCCCGATGCCTGCACCCTCAGACCCCGGAAAGGGTCCCGATGCCTGCACCCTCAGACCCCGGAAAGGGTCCCGATGCCTGCACCCTCAGACCCCGGAAAGGGTCCCGATGCCTGCACCCTCAGACCCCGGAAAGGGTCCCGATGCCTGCACCCTCAGACCCCGGAAAGGGTCCCGATGCCTGCACCCTCAGACCCCGGAAAGGGTCCCGATGCCTGCACCCTCAGACCCGGGAAAGGGTCCCGATGCCTGCACCCTCAGACCCAAGGTGGGTCCCGATGCCTGCACCCTCAGACCTGGGAAAGGGTCCCGATGCCTGCACCCTCAGACCCGGGAGTGGGTCCCGATGCCTGCACCCTCAGACCCGGGAGTGGGTCCCGATGCCTGCACCCTAAGACCCGGAAGTGGGTCCCGATGCCTGCACCCTCAGACCCCGGAAAGGGTCCCGATGCCTGCACCCTCAGACCCCGGAAAGGGTCCCGATGCCTGCACCCTCAGACCCCGGAAAGGGTCCCGATGCCTGCACCCTCAGATCCCGGAAAGGGTCCCGATGCCTGCACCCTCAGACCCGGGAAAGGGTCCCGATGCCTGCACCCCCAGACCTGGGAAAGGGTCCCGATGCCTGCACCCTCAGACCCGGGAAAGGGTCCCGATGCCTGCACCCTAAGACCCGGGAGTGGGTCCCGATGCCTGCACCCTCAGACCCGGGAAAGGGTCCCGATGCAAGCACCCTAAGACCCGGGAAAGGGTCCCGATGCAAGCACCCTCAGACCCGGGAAAGGGTCCCGATGCAAGCACCCTCAGACCCGGGAAAGGGTCCCGATGCAAGCACCCTCAGACTCGGGAAAGGGTCCCGATGCAAGCACCCTCAGACCCGGGAAAGGGTCCCGATGCAAGCACCCTCAGACCCGGGAAAGGGTCCCGATGCCTGCACCCTCAGACCCAAGGTGTGTACCGATGCCTGCACCTTCAGACCCAAGGTGAGTCCCGATGCCTGCACCCTCAGACCCGGGAAAGGGTCCCGATGCAAGCACCCTAAGACCCGGGAAAGGGTCCCGATGAAAGCACCCTCAGACCCGGGAAAGGGTCCCGATGCAAGCACCCTCAGACCCGGGAAAGGGTCCCGATGCAAGCACCCTCAGACCCGGGAAAGGGTCCCGATGCAAGCACCCTCAGACCCGGGAAAGGGTCCCGATGCAAGCACCCTCCGACCCGGGAAAGGGTCCCGATGCTTGCACCCTCAGACCCGGGGAAGGGTCCCGATGCCTGCACCCTCAGACCCAAGGTGGGTCCCGATGCCTGCACCCTCAGACCCAAGGTGGGTCCCGATGCCTGCACCCTCAGACCCAACGTGGGTCCCGATGCCTGCACCCTCAGACCCAAGGTGGGTCCCGATGCCTGCACCCTCAGACCCCGGAAAGGGTCCCGATGCCTGCACCCTCAGACCCCGGAAAGGGTCCCGATGCCTGCACCCTCAGACCCGGGAAAGGGTCCCGATGCCTGCACCCTCAGACCCGGGAAAGGGTCCCGATGCCTGCACCCTCAGACCCAAGGTGGGTCCCGATGCCTGCACCCTCAGACCCGAGAAAGGGTCCCGATGCCTGCACCCTCAGACCCGGGAAAGGGTCCCGATGCCTGCACCCTCAGACCCGGAAAAGGGTCCCGATGCCTGCACCCTCAGACCCGGGAAAGGGTCCCGATGCCTGCACCCTCAGACCCGGGAAAGGGTCCCGATGCAAGCACCCTCAGACCCGGGAAAGGGTCCCGATGCAAGCACCCTCAGACCCAAGTTCGGTCCCGATGCCTGCACCCTCAGACCCGAGTTCGGTCCCGATGCCTGCACCCTCAGCCCCGAGTTGGGTCCCGATGCCTGCACCCTCAGCCCCGTGAAAGGGTCCCGATGCCTGCACCCTCAGACCCGGGAAAGGGTCCCGATGCCTGCACCCTCAGACCCGGGAAAGGGTCCCGATGCCTGCACCCTCAGACCCGGGAAAGGGTCCCGATGCCTGCACCCTCAGACCCGGGAGTGGGTCCCGATGCCTGCACCCTCAGACCCGGGAAAGGGTCCCGATGCAAGCACCCTAAGACCCGGGAAAGGGTCCCGATGCAAGCACCCTCAGACCCGGGAAAGGGTCCCGATGCAAGCACCCTCAGACCCGGGAAAGTGTCCCGATGCCTGCACCCTCAGACGCAAGGTGTGTACCGATGCCTGCACCTTCAGACCCAAGGTGAGTCCCGATGCCTGCACCCTCAGACCCGGGAAAGGGTCCCGATGCAAGCACCCTAAGACCCGGGAAAGGATCCCGATGCAAGCACCCTCAGACCCGGGAAAGGGTCCCGATGCCTGCACCCTCAGACCCGGGAGTGGGTCCCGATGCCTGCACCCTCAGACCCCGGAAAGGGTCCCGATGCCTGCAGCCTCAGACCCCGGAAAGGGTCCCGATGCCTGCACCCTCAGACCCCGGAAAGGGTCCCGATGCCTGCACCCTCAGACCCCGGAAAGGGTCCCGATGCCTGCACCCTCAGACCCCGGAAAGGGTCCCGATGCCTGCACCCTCAGACCCCGGAAAGGGTCCCAATGCCTGCACCCTCAGACCCCGGAAAGGGTCCCGATGCCTGCACCCTCAGACCCCGCAAAAGGTCCCGATGCCTGCACCCTAAGACCCAAGGTGGGTCCCGATGCCTGCACCCTCAGACCCGGGAAAGGGTCCCGATGCCTGCACCCTCAGACCCGGGAAAGGGTCCCGATGCCTGCACCCTCAGACCCGGGAAAGGGTCCCGATGCCTGCACCATCAGACCCGGGAAAGGGTCCCGATGCCTGCACCCTCAGACCCCGGGAAAGGGTCCCGATGCCTGCACCCTCAGACCCAAGGTGGGTCCCGATGCCTGCACCCTCAGACCCCGGGAAGGGTCCCGATGCCTGCACCCTCAGACCCCGGGAAGGGTCCCGATGCCTGCACCCTCAGACCCCGGGAAGGGTCCCGATGCCTGCACCCTCAGACCCCGGGAAGGGTCCCGATGCCTGCACCCTCAGACCCCGGGAAGGGTCCCGATGCCTGCACCCTCAGACCCCGGGAAGGGTCCCGATGCCTGCACCCTCAGACCCCGGGAAGGGTCCCGATGCCTGCACCCTCAGACCCCGGGAAAGGGTCCCGATGCCTGCACCCTCAGACCCAAGGTGGGTCCCGATGCCTGCACCCTCAGACCCGAGAAAGGGTCCCGATGCCTGCACCCTCAGACCCGGGAAAGGGTCCCGATGCCTGCACCCTCAGACCCGGGAAAGGGTCCCGATGCCTGCACCCTCAGACCCGGGAAAGGGTCCCGATGCCTGCACCCTCAGACCCGGGAAAGGGTCCCGATGCAAGCACCCTCAGACCCGGGAAAGGGTCCCGATGCAAGCACCCTCAGACCCAAGTTCGGTCCCGATGCCTGCACCCTCAGACCCCGGGAAGGGTCCCGATGCCTGCACCCTCAGACCCCGGGAAAGGGTCCCGATGCCTGCACCCTCAGACCCAAGGTGGGTCCCGATGCCTGCACCCTCAGACCCGAGAAAGGGTCCCGATGCCTGCACCCTCAGACCCGGGAAAGGGTCCCGATGCCTGCACCCTCAGACCCGGGAAAGGGTCCCGATGCCTGCACCCTCAGACCCGGGAAAGGGTCCCGATGCCTGCACCCTCAGACCCGGGAAAGGGTCCCGATGCAAGCACCCTCAGACCCGGGAAAGGGTCCCGATGCAAGCACCCTCAGACCCAAGTTCGGTCCCGATGCCTGCACCCTCAGACCCAAGTTCGGTCCCGATGCCTGCACCCTCAGCCCCGAGTTGGGTCCCGATGCCTGCACCCTCAGCCCCGTGAAAGGGTCCCAATGCCTGCACCCTCAGACCCGGGAAAGGGTCCCGATGCCTGCACCCTCAGACCCGGGAAAGGGTCCCGATGCCTGCACCCTCAGACCCGGGAAAGGGTCCCGATGCCTGCACCCTCAGACCCGGGAGTGGGTCCCGATGCCTGCACCCTCAGACCCGGGAAAGGGTCCCGATGCAAGCACCCTAAGACCCGGGAAAGGGTCCCGATGCAAGCACCCTCAGACCCGGGAAAGGGTCCCGATGCAAGCACCCTCAGACCCGGGAAAGTGTCCCGATGCCTGCACCCTCAGACGCAAGGTGTGTACCGATGCCTGCACCTTCAGACCCAAGGTGAGTCCCGATGCCTGCACCCTCAGACCCGGGAAAGGGTCCCGATGCCTGCACCCTCAGACCCGGGAAAGGGTCCCGATGCCTGCACCCTCAGACCCGGGAAAGGGTCCCGATGCCTGCACCCTCAGACCCGGGAGTGGGTCCCGATGCCTGCACCCTCAGACCCCGGAAAGGGTCCCGATGCCTGCACCCTCAGACCCCGGAAAGGGTCCCGATGCCTGCACCCTCAGACGCCGGAAAGGGTCCCGATGCCTGCAGCCTCAGACCCCGGAAAGGGTCCCGATGCCTGCACCCTCAGACCCCGGAAAGGGTCCCGATGCCTGCACCCTCAGACCCCGGAAAGGGTCCCGATGCCTGCACCCTCAGACCCCGGAAAGGGTCCCGATGCCTGCACCCTCAGACCCCGGAAAGGGTCCCGATGCCTGCACCCTCAGACCCCGGAAAGGGTCCCGATGCCTGCACCCTCAGACCCCGGAAAGGGTCCCGATGCCTGCACCCTCAGACCCCGCAAAAGGTCCCGATGCCTGCACCCTAAGACCCAAGGTGGGTCCCGATGCCTGCACCCTCAGACCCGGGAAAGGGTCCCGATGCCTGCACCCTCAGACCCGGGAAAGGGTCCCGATGCCTGCACCCTCAGACCCGGGAAAGGGTCCCGATGCCTGCACCATCAGACCCGGGAAAGGGTCCCGATGCCTGCACCCTCAGACCCCGGGAAAGGGTCCCGATGCCTGCACCCTCAGACCCAAGGTGGGTCCCGATGCTTGCACCCTCAGACCCCGGGAAGGGTCCCGATGCCTGCACCCTCAGACCCCGGGAAGGGTCCCGATGCCTGCACCCTCAGACCCCGGGAAGGGTCCCGATGCCTGCACCCTCAGACCTCGGGAAGGGTCCCGATGCCTGCACCCTCAGACCCCGGGAAGGGTCCCGATGCCTGCACCCTCAGACCCCGGGAAGGGTCCCGATGCCTGCACCCTCAGACCCCGGGAAGGGTCCCGATGCCTGCACCCTCAGACCCCGGGAAGGTTCCCGATGCCTGCACCCTCAGACCCCGGGAAGGGTGCCGATGCCTGCACCCTCAGACCCCGGGAAGGGTCCCGATGTCTGCACCCTCAGACCCCGGGAAGGGTCCCGATGCCTGCACCCTCAGACCCAAGGTGGGTCCCGATGCCTGCACCCTCAGACCCAGGAGTGGTTCCCGATGCCTGCACCCTCAGACCCGGGAGTGGGTCCCGATGCCTGCACCCTCAGACCCCGGGAGTGGGTCCCGATGCCTGCACCCTCAGGCCCCGGGAGTGGGTCCCGATGCCTGCACCCTCAGGCCCCGGGAAGGGTCCCGATGCCTGCACCCTCAGACACGGGAGTGGGTCCCGATGCCTGCACCCTCAGACCCGGGAGTGGGTCCCGATGCCTGCACCCTAAGACCCGGAAGTGGATCCCGATGCCTGCACCCTCAGAACCGGGAAAGGGTCCCGATGCCTGCACCCTCAGACCCGGGAAAGGGTCCCGAAGCCTGCACCCTCAGACCCAGGAGTGGGTCCCGATGCCTGCACCCTCAGACCCAGGAGTGGGTCCCGATGCCTGCACCCTCAGACCCGGGAAAGGGTCCCGATGCCAGCACCCTCAGACCCGGGAGTGGGTCCCAATGCTTGCACCCTCAGACCCTGAAAAGGGTCCCGATGCCTGCACCTTCAGACCCGGGAATGGGTCCCGATGCCTGCACACTCAGACCCAAGGTGGGTCCCGATGCCTGCACCCTCAGACCCCGGAAAGGGTCCCGATGCCTGCACCCTCAGACCCCGGAAAGGGTCCCGATGCCTGCACCCTCAGACCCCGGAAAGGGTCCCGATGCCTGCACCCTCAGACCCCGGAAAGGGTCCCGATGCCTGCACCCTCAGACCCCGGAAAGGGTCCCGATGCCTGCACCCTCAGACCCCGGAAAGGGTCCCGATGCCTGCACCTTCAGACCCCGGAAATGGTCCCGATGCCTGCACCCTCAGACCCCGGAAAGGGTCCCGATGCCTGCACCCTCAGACCTCGGAAAGGGTCCCGATGCCTGCACCCTCAGACCTCGGAAAGGGTCCCGATGCCTGCACCCTCAGACCTCGGAAAGGGTCCCGATGCCTGCACCCTCAGACCCGGGAAAGGGTCCCGATGCCTGCACCCTCAGACCCGGGAAAGGGTCCCGATGCCTGCACCCTCAGACCCCGGGAAAGGGTCCCGATGCCTGCACCCTCAGACCCCGGGAAAGGGTCCCGATGCCTGCACCCTCAGACCCCGGGAAAGGGTCCCGATGCCTGCACCCTCAGACCCCGGGAAAGGGTCCCGATGCCTGCACCCTCAGACCCCGGGAAAGGGTCCCGATGCCTGCACCCTCAGACCCCGGGAAAGGGTCCCGATGCCTGCACCCTCAGACCCGGGAAAGGGTCCCGATGCCTGCACCCTCAGACCAAAGGAGGGTCCCGATGCCTGCACCCTCAGACCCGGGAAAGGGTCCCGATGCCTGCACCCTCAGACCCCGGGAAAGAGTCCCGATGCCTGCACCCTCAGACCCCGGGAAAGGGTCCCGATGCCTGCACCCTCAGACCCCGGGAAAGGGTCCCGATGCCTGCACCCTCAGACCCGGGAAAGGGTCCCGATGCCTGCACCCTCAGACTAAAGGAGGGTCCCGATGCCTGCACCCTCAGACCCGGGAAAGGGTCCCGATGCCTGCACCCTCAGACCCGGGAAAGGGTCCCGATGACTGCACCCTCAGACCCGGGAAAGGGTCCCGATGCCTGCACCCTCAGACCCGGGAAAGGGTCCCGATGCCTGCACCCTCAGACCCGGGAAAGGGTCCCGATGCCTGCACCCTCAGACCCGGGAAAAAGTCCCGATGCCTGCACCCTCAGACCCGGGAAAGGGTCCCGATGCCTGCACCCTCAGACCCGGGAAAGGGTCCCGATGCCTGCACCCTCAGACCCAAGGAGGGTCCCGATGCCTGCACCCTCAGACCCAAGGAGGGTCCCGATGCCTGCACCCTCAGACCCAAGGAGGGTCCCGATGCCTGCACCCTCAGACCCAAGGAGGGTCCCGATGCCTGCACCCTCAGACCCAAGGTGGGTCCCGATGCCTGCACCCTCAGACTCAAGGTGGGTCCCGATGCCTGCACCCTCAGACCCAAGGTGGGTCCCGATGCCTGCACCCTCAGACCCAAGGTGGGTCCCGATGCCTGCAACCTCAGACCCAAGGTGGGTCCCGATGCCTGCACCCTCAGACCCGGGAAAGGGTCCCGATGCCTGCACCCTCAGACCCAAGGTGGGTCCCGATGCCTGCACCCTCAGACCCGGGAGTGGGTCCCGATGCCTGCACCCTCAGACCCCGGGAGCGGTTCCCGATGCCTGCACCCTCAGGCCCCGGGAGCGGGTCCTGATGCCTGCACCCTCAGGCCCCGGGAGGGGGTCCCGATGCCTGCACCCTCAGGCCCCGGGAGGGGGTCCCGATGCCTGCACCCTCAGGCCCCGGGAAGGGTCCCGATGCCTGCACCCTCAGGCCCGGGAGTGGGTCCCGATGCCTGCACCCTCAGACCCGGGAGTGGGTCCCGATGCCTGAACCCTCAGACCCGGGAGTGGGTCCCGATGCCTGCACCCTAAGACCCGGAAGTGGGTCCCGATGCCTGCACCCTCAGACCCGGGAAAGGGTCCCGATGCCTGCACCCTCAGACCCGGGAGTGGGTCCCGATGCCTGCACCCTCAGACCCGGGAGTGGGTCCCGATGCCTGCACCCTCAGACCCGGGAAAGGGTCCCGATGCCTGCACCCTCAGACCCGGGAAAGGGTCCCGATGCCTGCACCCTCAGACCCAAGGTGGGTCCCGATGCCTGCACCCTCAGACCCAAGGTGGGTCCCGATGCCTGCACCCTCAGACCCAAGGTGGGTCCCGATGCCTGCACCCTCAGACCCAAGGTGGGTCCCGATGCCTGCACCCTCAGACCCAAGGTGGGTCCCGATGCCTGCACCCTCAGACCCAAGGTGGGTCCCGATGCCTGCACCCTCAGACCCGGGAAAGGGTCCCGATGCCTGCACCCTCAGACCCGGGAAAGGGTCCCGATGCCTGCACCCTCAGACCCAAGGTGGGTCCCGATGCCTGCACCCTCAGACCCGGGAGTGGGTCCCGATGCCTGCACCCTCAGACCCGGGAGTGGGTCCCGATGCCTGTACCCTCAGACCCCGGGAAGGGTTCCGGTGCCTGCACCCTCAGACCCCGGGAAGGGTCCCGGTGCCTGCACCCTCAGACCCCGGGAAGGGGTCCCGGTGCCTGCACCCTCAGACCCCGGGAAGGGTCCCGGTGCCTGCACCCTCAGACCCAAGGTGGGTCCCGATGCCTGCACCCTCAGACCCGGGAGCGGTTCCCGATGCCTGCACCCTCAGACCCCGGGAGCGGGTCCCGATGCCTGCACCCTCAGGCCCCGGGAGCGGGTCCCGATGCCTGCACCCTCAGGCCCCGGGAAGGGTCCCGATGCCTGCACCCTCAGGCCCCGGGAAGGGTCCCGATGCCTGCACCCTCAGACTCGGGAGTGGGTCCCGATGCCTGAACCCTCAGACCCGGGAGTGGGTCCCGATGCCTGCACCCTCAGACCCGGGAAAGGGTCCCGATGCCTGCACCCTCAGACCCGGGAGTGGGTCCCGATGCCTGCACCCTCAGACCCGGGAGTGGGTCCCGATGCCTGCACCCTCAGACCCGGGAAAGGGTCCCGATGCCTGCACCCTCAGACCCGGGAAAGGGTCCCGATGCCTGCACCCTCAGACCCGGGAAAGGGTCCCGATGCCTGCACCCTCAGACCCGGGAAAGGGTCCCGATGCCTGCACCCTCAGACCCGGGAAAGGGTCCCGATGCCTGCAACCTCAGACCCAAGTTGGGTCCCGATGCCTGCACCCTCAGACCCGGGAAAGGGTCCCGATGCCTGCACCTTCAGACCCGGGAAAGGGTCCCGATGCCTGCACCCTCAGACCCGGGAAAGGGTCCCGATGCCTGCACCCTCAGACCCGGGAAAGGGTCCCGATGCCTGCACCCTCAGACCCAAGGTGGGTCCCGATGCCTGCACCCTCAGACCCAAGGTGGGTCCCGATGCCTGCACCCTCAGACCCGGGAAAGGGTCCCGATGCCTGCACCCTCAGACCCAAGTTGAGTCCCGATGCCTGCACCCTCAGACCCGGGAAAGGGTCCCGATGCCTGCACCCTCAGACCCAAGGTGGGTCCCGATGCCTGCACCCTCAGACCCAAGGTGGGTCCCGATGCCTGCACCCTCAGACCCAAGGTGGGTCCCGATGCCTGCACCCTCAGACCCAAGGTGGGTCCCGATGCCTGCACCCTCAGACCCAAGGTGGGTCCCGATGCCTGCACCCTCAGACCCAAGGTGGGTCCCGATGCCTGCACCCTCAGACCCGGGAAAGGGTCCCGATGCCTGCACCCTCAGACCCGGGAGTGGGTCCCGATGCCTGCACCCTCAGACCCGGGAGTGGGTCCCGATGCCTGCACCCTCAGACCCAAGGTGGGTCCCGTTGCCAGCACCCTCAGACCCAAGGTGGGTCCCGATGCCTGCACCCTCAGACCCGGGAAAGGGTCCCGATGCCAGCACCCTCAGACCCGGGAGTGGGTCCCGATGCTTGCACCCTCAGACCCTGAAAAAGGGTTCCGATGCCTGCACCTTCAGACCCGGGAATGGGTCCCGATGCCTGCACCCTCAGACCCGGAAAAGGGTCCCGATGCCTGCACCCTCAGACCCGGAAAAGGGTCCCGATGCCTGCACCCTCAGACCCGGAAAAGGGTCCCGATGCCTGCACCCTCAGACCCGGAAAAGGGTCCCGATGCCTGCACCCTAAGACCCAAGGTGGGTCCCGATGCCTGCACCCTCAGACCCCGTAAAGGGTCCCGATGTCTGCACCCTCAGACCCCGGAAAGGGTCCCGATGCCTGCACCCTCAGACCCCGGAAAGGGTCCCGATGCCTGCACCCTCAGACCCAAGTTGAGTCCCGATGCCTGCAACCTCAGACCCAAGTTGAGTCCCGATGCCTGCAACCTCAGACCCGGGAAAGGGTCCCGATGCCTGCACCCTCAGACCCAAGGTGGGTCCCGATGCCTGCACCCTCAGACCCAAGGTGGGTCCCGATGCCTGCACCCTCAGACCCAAGGTGGGTCCCGATGCCTGCACCCTCAGACCCAAGGTGGGTCCCGATGCCTGCACCCTCAGACCCAAGGTGGGTCCCGATGCCTGCACCCTCAGACCCAAGGTGGGTCCCGATGCCTGCACCCTCAGACCCAAGGTGGGTCCCGATGCCTGCACCCTCAGACCCGGGAAAGGGTCCTGATGCCTGCACCCTCAGACCCAAGGTGGGTCCCGATGCCTGCACCCTCAGACCCGGGAGTGGGTCCCGATGCCTGCACCCTCAGACCCGGGAGTGGGTCCCGATGCCTGCACCCTCAGACCCGGGAGTGGGTCCCGATGCCTGCACCCTCAGACCCGGGAGTGGGTCCCGATGCCTGCACCCTCAGACCCGGGAGTGGGTCCCGATGCCTGCACCCTCAGACCCGGGAGTGGGTCCCGATGCCTGCACCCTCAGACCCGGGAGTGGGTCCCGATGCCTGCACCCTCAGACCCAAGGTGGGTCCCGTTGCCTGCACCCTCAGACCCAAGGTGGGTCCCGATGCCTGCACCCTCAGACCCGGGAAAGGGTCCCGATGCCTGCACCCTCAGACCCGGGAAAGGGTCCCGATGCCTGCACCCTCAGACCCGGGAGTGGTTCCCGATGCCTGCACCCTCAGACCCGGGAGTGGTTCCCGATGCCTGCACCCTCAGACCCGGGAAAGGGTCCCGATACCTGCACCCTCAGACCCGGGAAAGGGTCCCGATGCCTGCACCCTCAGACCCGGGAAAGGGTCCCGATGCCTGCACCCTCAGACCCGGGAGTGGGTCCCGATGCCTGCACCCTCAGACCCGGGAGTGGGTCCCGATGCCTGCACCCTCAGACCCGGGAGTGGGTCCCGATGCCTGCACCCTCAGACCCGGGAGTGGGTCCCGATGCCTGCACCCTCAGACCCGGGAGTGGGTCCCGATGCCTGCACCCTCAGACCCGGGAGTGGGTCCCGATGCCTGCACCCTCAGACCCGGGAGTGGGTCCCGATGCCTGCACCCTCAGACCCGGGAGTGGGTCCCGATGCCTGCACCCTCAGACCCGGGAGTGGGTCCCGATGCCTGCACCCTCAGACCCGGGAGTGGGTCCCGATGCCTGCACCCTCAGACCCGGGAGTGGGTCCCGATGCCTGCACCCTCAGACCCGGGAGTGGGTCCCGATGCCTGCACCCTCAGACCCGGGAAAGGGTCCCGATGCCTGCACCCTCAGACCCGGGAAAGGGTCCCGATGCCAGCACCCTCAGACCCGGGAGTGGGTCCCAATGCTTGCACCCTCAGACCCTGAAAAAGGGTCCCGATGCCTGCACCTTCAGACCCGGGAATGGGTCCCGATGCCTGCAACCTCAGACCCGGGAAAGGGTCCCGATGCCTGCACCCTCAGACCCAAGGTGGGTCCCGATGCCTGCACCCTCAGACCCAAGGTGGGTCCCGATGCCTGCACCCTCAGACCCAAGGTGGGTCCCGATGCCTGCACCCTCAGACCCCGGAAAGGGTCCCGATGCCTGCACCCTCAGACCCGGGAAAGGGTCCCGATGCCAGCACCCTCAGACCCGGGAGTGGGTCCCAATGCTTGCACCCTCAGACCCTGAAAAAGGGTCCCGATGCCTGCACCTTCAGACCCGGGAATGGGTCCCGATGCCTGCAACCTCAGACCCGGGAAAGGGTCCCGATGCCTGCACCCTCAGACCCAAGGTGGGTCCCGATGCCTGCACCCTCAGACCCAAGGTGGGTCCCGATGCCTGCACCCTCAGACCCAAGGTGGGTCCCGATGCCTGCACCCTCAGACCCAAGGTGGGTCCCGATGCCTGCACCCTCAGACCCCGGAAAGGGTCCCGATGCCTGCACCCTCAGACCCCGGAAAGGGTCCCGATGCCTGCACCCTCAGACCCCGGAAAGGGTCCCGATGCCTGCACCCTCAGACCCCGGAAAGGGTCCCGATGCCTGCACCTTCAGACCCCGGAAAGGGTCCCGATGCCTGCACCCTCAGACCCGGGAAAGGGTCCCGATGCCTGCACCCTCAGACCCGGGAAAGGGTCCCGATGCCTGCAACCTCAGACCCAAGTTGGGTCCCGATGCCTGCACCCTCAGACCCGGGAAAGGGTCCCGATGCCTGCACCTTCAGACCCGGGAAAGGGTCCCGATGCCTGCACCCTCAGACCCGGGAAAGGGTCCCGATGCCTGCACCCTCAGACCCGGGAAAGGGTCCCGATGCCTGCACCCTCAGACCCAAGGTGGGTCCCGATGCCTGCACCCTCAGACCCAAGGTGGGTCCCGATGCCTGCACCCTCAGACCCGGGAAAGGGTCCCGATGCCTGCACCCTCAGACCCAAGTTGAGTCCCGATGCCTGCACCCTCAGACCCGGGAAAGGGTCCCGATGCCTGCACCCTCAGACCCAAGGTGGGTCCCGATGCCTGCACCCTCAGACCCAAGGTGGGTCCCGATGCCTGCACCCTCAGACCCAAGGTGGGTCCCGATGCCTGCACCCTCAGACCCAAGGTGGGTCCCGATGCCTGCACCCTCAGACCCAAGGTGGGTCCCGATGCCTGCACCCTCAGACCCAAGGTGGGTCCCGATGCCTGCACCCTCAGACCCAAGGTGGGTCCCGATGCCTGCACCCTCAGACCCGGGAAAGGGTCCCGATGCCTGCACCCTCAGACCCGGGAGTGGGTCCCGATGCCTGCACCCTCAGACCCGGGAGTGGGTCCCGATGCCTGCACCCTCAGACCCAAGGTGGGTCCCGTTGCCAGCACCCTCAGACCCAAGGTGGGTCCCGATGCCTGCACCCTCAGACCCGGGAAAGGGTCCCGATGCCAGCACCCTCAGACCCGGGAGTGGGTCCCGATGCTTGCACCCTCAGACCCTGAAAAAGGGTTCCGATGCCTGCACCTTCAGACCCGGGAATGGGTCCCGATGCCTGCACCCTCAGACCCAAGGTGGGTCCCGATGCCTGCACCCTAAGACCCAAGGTGGGTCCCGATGCCTGCACCCTCAGACCCCGTAAAGGGTCCCGATGTCTGCACCCTCAGACCCCGGAAAGGGTCCCGATGCCTGCACCCTCAGACCCCGGAAAGGGTCCCGATGCCTGCAACCTCAGACCCGGGAAAGGGTCCCGATGCCTGCACCCTCAGACCCAAGGTGGGTCCCGATGCCTGCACCCTCAGACCCAAGATGGGTCCCGATGCCTGCACCCTCAGACCCAAGGTGGGTCCCGATGCCTGCACCCTAAGACCCAAGGTGGGTCCCGATGCCTGCACCCTCAGACCCCGTAAAGGGTCCCGATGTCTGCACCCTCAGACCCCGGAAAGGGTCCCGATGCCTGCACCCTCAGACCCCGGAAAGGGTCCCGATGCCTGCAACCTCAGACCCGGGAAAGGGTCCCGATGCCTGCACCCTCAGACCCAAGGTGGGTCCCGATGCCTGCACCCTCAGACCCAAGATGGGTCCCGATGCCTGCACCCTCAGACCCAAGGTGGGTCCCGATGCCTGCACCCTAAGACCCAAGGTGGGTCCCGATGCCTGCACCCTCAGACCCCGTAAAGGGTCCCGATGTCTGCACCCTCAGACCCCGGAAAGGGTCCCGATGCCTGCACCCTCAGACCCCGGAAAGGGTCCCGATGCCTGCAACCTCAGACCCGGGAAAGGGTCCCGATGCCTGCACCCTCAGACCCAAGGTGGGTCCCGATGCCTGCACCCTCAGACCCAAGGTGGGTCCCGATGCCTGCACCCTCAGACCCAAGGTGGGTCCCGATGCCTGCACCCTCAGACCCAAGGTGGGTCCCGATGCCTGCACCCTCAGACCCAAGGTGGGTCCCGATGCCTGCACCCTCAGACCCAAGGTGGGTCCCGATGCCTGCACCCTCAGACCCAAGGTGGGTCCCGATGCCTGCACCCTCAGACCCAAGGTGGGTCCCGATGCCTGCACCCTCAGACCCGGGAAAGGGTCCTGATGCCTGCACCCTCAGACCCAAGGTGGGTCCCGATGCCTGCACCCTCAGACCCGGGAAAGGGTCCCGATGCCTGCACCCTCAGACCCGGGAGTGGGTCCCGATGCCTGCACCCTCAGACCCGGGAGTGGGTCCCGATGCCTGCACCCTCAGACCCGGGAGTGGGTCCCGATGCCTGCACCCTCAGACCCGGGAGTGGGTCCCGATGCCTGCACCCTCAGACCCGGGAGTGGGTCCCGATGCCTGCACCCTCAGACCCGGGAGTGGGTCCCGATGCCTGCACCCTCAGACCCAAGGTGGGTCCCGATGCCTGCACCCTCAGACCCAAGGTGGGTCCCGATGCCTGCACCCTCAGACCCGGGAAAGGGTCCCGATGCCTGCACCCTCAGACCCGGGAAAGGGTCCCGATGCCTGCACCCTCAGACCCGGGAGTGGTTCCCGATGCCTGCACCCTCAGACCCGGGAGTGGTTCCCGATGCCTGCACCCTCAGACCCGGGAAAGGGTCCCGATGCCTGCACCCTCAGACCCGGGAAAGGG
Organism: Staurois parvus; assembly: GCF_062004578.1. Lineage (NCBI taxonomy): Eukaryota > Metazoa > Chordata > Amphibia > Anura > Ranidae > Staurois > Staurois parvus. The sequence continues at coordinate 127,711 of NW_028320549.1, forward strand.
TCCCGATGCCTGCACCCTCACACCCGGGAGTGGGTCCCGATGCCTGCACCCTCAGACCCGGGAGTGGGTCCCGATGCCTGCACCCTCAGACCCGGGAGTGGGTCCCGATGCCTGCACCCTCAGACCCGGGAGTGGGTCCCGATGCCTGCACCCTCAGACCCGGGAGTGGGTCCCGATGCCTGCACCCTCAGACCCGGGAGTGGGTCCCGATGCCTGCACCCTCAGACCCGGGAGTGGGTCCCGATGCCTGCACCCTCAGACCCGGGAGTGGGTCCCGATGCCTGCACCCTCAGACCCGGGAGTGGGTCCCGATGCCTGCACCCTCAGACCCGGGAAAGGGTCCCGATGCCTGCACCCTCAGACCCGGGAAAGGGTCCCGATGCCAGCACCCTCAGACCCGGGAGTGGGTCCCCATGCTTGCACCCTCAGACCCTGAAAAAGGGTCCCGATGCCTGCACCTTCAGACCCGGGAATGGGTCCCGATGCCTGCAACCTCAGACCCGGGAAAGGGTCCCGATGCCTGCACCCTCAGACCCAAGGTGGGTCCCGATGCCTGCACCCTCAGACCCAAGGTGGGTCCCGATGCCTACACCCTCAGACCCAAGGTGGGTCCCGATGCCTGCACCCTCAGACCCCGGAAAGGGTCCCGATGCCTGCACCCTCAGACCCGGGAAAGGGTCCCGATGCCAGCACCCTCAGACCCGGGAGTGGGTCCCAATGCTTGCACCCTCAGACCCTGAAAAAGGGTCCCGATGCCTGCACCTTCAGACCCGGGAATGGGTCCCGATGCCTGCAACCTCAGACCCGGGAAAGGGTCCCGATGCCTGCACCCTCAGACCCAAGGTGGGTCCCGATGCCTGCACCCTCAGACCCAAGGTGGGTCCCGATGCCTGCACCCTCAGACCCAAGGTGGGTCCCGATGCCTGCACCCTCAGACCCAAGGTGGGTCCCGATGCCTGCACCCTCAGACCCAAGGTGGGTCCCGATGCCTGCACCCTCAGACCCCGGAAAGGGTCCCGATGCCTGCACCCTCAGACCCCGGAAAGGGTCCCGATGCCTGCACCCTCAGACCCCGGAAAGGGTCCCGATGCCTGCACCCTCAGACCCCGGAAAGGGTCCCGATGCCTGCACCTTCAGACCCCGGAAAGGGTCCCGATGCCTGCACCTTCAGACCCCGGAAAGGGTCCCGATGACTGCACCCTCAGACCCCGGAAAGGGTCGCGATGACTGCACCCTCAGACACGGGAGTGGGTCCCGATGCCTGCACCCTCAGACCCGGGAGTGGGTCCCGATGCCTGCACCCTCAGACCCGGGAGTGGGTCCCGATGCCTGCACCCTCAGACCCGGGAGTGGGTCCCGATGCCTGCACCCTCAGACCCGGGAAAGGGTCCCGATGCCTGCACCCTCAGACCCGGGAAAGGGTCCCGATGCCTGCACCCTCAGACCCGGGAAAGGGTCCCGATGCCAGCACCCTCAGACCCGGGAGTGGGTCCCGATGCCAGCACCCTCAGACCCTGAAAAAGGGTTTCGATGCCTGCACCTTCAGACCCGGGAATGGGTCCCGATGCCTGCACCCTCAGACCCGGAAAAGGGTCCCGATGCCTGCACCCTCAGACCCAAGGTGGGTCCCGATGCCTGCACCCTAAGACCCAAGGTGGGTCCCGATGCCTGCACCCTCAGACCCCGGAAAGGGTCCCGATGCCTGCACCCTCAGACCCCGGAAAGGGTCCCGATGCCTGCACCCTCAGACCCCGGAAAGGGTCCCGATGCCTGCACCCTCAGACCCCGGAAAGGGTCCCGATGCCTGCACCCTCAGACCCCGGAAAGGGTCCCGATGCCTGCACCCTCAGACCCCGGAAAGGGTCCCGATGCCTGCACCCTCAGACCCAAGTTGGGTCCCGATGCCTGCACCCTCAGACCCAAGGTGGGTCCCGATGCCTGCACCCTCAGACCCAAGGTGGGTCCCGATGCCTGCACCCTCAGACCCAAGGTGGGTCCCGATGCCTGCACCCTCAGACCCAAGGTGGGTCCCGATGCCTGCACCCTCAGACCCAAGGTGGGTCCCGATGCCTGCACCCTCAGACCCAAGGTGGGTCCCGATGCCTGCAACCTCAGACCCAAGGTGGGTCCCGATGCCTGCACCCTCAGACCCAAGGTGGGTCCCGATGCCTGCACCCTCAGACCCAAGGTGGGCCCCGATGCCTGCACCCTCAGACCCAAGGTGGGTCCCGATGCCTGCACCCTCAGACCCAAGGTGGGTCCCGATGCCTGCACCCTCAGACCCAAGGTGGGTCCCGATGCCTGCACCCTCAGACCCGGGAAAGGGTCCCGATGCCTGCACCCTCAGACCCGGGAGTGGGTCCCGATGCCTGCACCCTCAGACCCGGGAGTGGGTCCCGATGCCTGCACCCTCAGACCCGGGAGTGGGTCCCGATGCCTGCACCCTCAGACCCGGGAGTGGGTCCCGATGCCTGCACCCTCAGACCCGGGAGTGGGTCCCGATGCCTGCACCCTCAGACCCCGGAAAGGGTCCCGATGCCTGCACCCTCAGACCCCGGAAAGGGTCCCGATGCCTGCACCCTCAGACCCCGGAAAGGGTCCCGATGCCTGCACCCTCAGACCCAAGTTGAGTCCCGATGCCTGCACCCTCAGACCCGGGAAAGGGTCCCGATGCCTGCACCCTCAGACCCAAGGTGGGTCCCGATGCCTGCACCCTCAGACCCGGGAAAGGGTCCCGATGCCTGCACCCTCAGACCCAAGGTGGGTCCCGATGCCTGCACCCTCAGACCCAAGGTGGGTCCCGATGCCTGCACCCTCAGACCCAAGGTGGGTCCCGATGCCTGCACCCTCAGACCCAAGGTGGGTCCCGATGCCTGCACCCTCAGACCCAAGGTGGGTCCCGATGCCTGCACCCTCAGACCCAAGGTGGGTCCCGATGCCTGCACCCTCAGACCCAAGGTGGGTCCCGATGCCTGCACCCTCAGACCCAAGGTGGGTCCCGATGCCTGCACCCTCAGACCCAAGGTGGGTCCCGATGCCTGCACCCTCAGACCCAAGGTGGGTCCCGATGCCTGCACCCTCAGACCCAAGGTGGGTCCCGATGCCTGCACCCTCAGACCCGGGAAAGGGTCCCGATGCCTGCACCCTCAGACCCAAGGTGGGTCCCGATGCTTGCACCCTCAGACCCAGGAAAGGGTCCCGATACCTGCACCCTCAGACCCGGGAGTGGGTCCCGATGCCTGCACCCTCAGACCCAAGAAGGGTCCCGATGCCTGCACCCTCAGACCCAAGAAGGGTCCCGATGCCTGCACCCTCAGACCCAAGAAGGGTCCCGATGCCTGCACCCTCAGACCCGGGAGTGGGTCCCGATGCCTGCACCCTCAGACCCGGGAGTGGGTCCCGATGCCTGCACCCTCAACCCAAGAAGGGTCCCCATGCCTGCACCCTCAGACCCGGGAGTGGGTCCCGATGCCTGCACCCTCAGACCCGGGAGTGGGTCCCCATGCCTGCACCCTCAGACCCGGGAGTGGGTCCCCATGCCTGCACCCTCAGACCCAAGAAGGGTCCCCATGCCTGCACCCTCAGACCCGGGAGTGGGTCCCGATGCCTGCACCCTCAGACCCGGGAGTGGGTCCCGATGCCTGCACCCTCAGACCCGGGAGTGGGTCCCGATGCCTGCACCCTCAGACCCGGGAGTGGGTCCCGATGCCTGCACCCTCAGACCCGGGAGTGGGTCCCGATGCCTGCACCCTCAGACCCGGGAGTGGGTCCCGATGCCTGCACCCTCAAACCCGGGAGTGGGTCCCGATGCCTGCACCCTCAGACCCGGGAGTGGGTCCCGATGCCTGCACCCTCAGACCCGGGAGTGGGTCCCGATGCCTGCACCCTCAGACCCCGGGAGTGGGTCCCGATGCCTGCACCCTCAGACCCCGGGAGTGGGTCCCGATGCCTGCACCCTCAGACCCCGGGAGTGGGTCCCGATGCCTGCACCCTCAGACCCCGGGAGTGGGTCCCGATGCCTGCACCCTCAGACCCCGGGAGTGGGTCCCGATGCCTGCACCCTCAGACCCCGGGAGTGGGTCCCGATGCCTGCACCCTCAGACCCCGGGAGTGGGTCCCGATGCCTGCACCCTCAGACCCCGGGAGTGGGTCCCGATGCCTGCACCCTCAGACCCCGGGAGTGGGTCCCGATGCCTGCACCCTCAGACCCCGGGAGTGGGTCCCGATGCCTGCACCCTCAGACCCCGGGAGTGGGTCCCGATGCCTGCACCCTCAGACCCCGGGAGTGGGTCCCGATGCCTGCACCCTCAGACCCCGGGAGTGGGTCCCGATGCCTGCACCCTCAGACCCCGGGAGTGGGTCCCGATGCCTGCACCCTCAGACCCCGGGAGTGGGTCCCGATGCCTGCACCCTCAGACCCCGGGAGTGGGTCCCGATGCCTGCACCCTCAGACCCCGGGAGTGGGTCCCGATGCCTGCACCCTCAGACCCCGGGAGTGGGTCCCGATGCCTGCACCCTCAGACCCCGGGAGTGGGTCCCGATGCCTGCACCCTCAGACCCCGGGAGTGGGTCCCGATGCCTGCACCCTCAGACCCCGGGAGTGGGTCCCGATGCCTGCACCCTCAGACCCCGGGAGTGGGTCCCGATGCCTGCACCCTCAGACCCCGGGAGTGGGTCCCGATGCCTGCACCCTCAGACCCCGGGAGTGGGTCCCGATGCCTGCACCCTCAGACCCGGGAAAGGGTCCCGATGCCTGCACCCTCAGACCCGGGAAAGGGTCCCGAAGCCTGCACCCTCAGACCCGGGAAAGGGTCCCGATGCCTGCACCCTAAGACCCGGGAATGGGTCCTGATGCCTGCACCCTCAGACCCAAGGTGGGTCCCGATGCCTGCACCCTCAGACCCGGGAAAGGGTCCCGATGCCTGCACCCTCAGACCCGGGAAAGGGTCCCGATGCCTGCACCCTCAGACCCGGGAAAGGGTCCCGATGCCTGCACCCTCAGACCCAAGGTGGGTCCCGATGCCTGCACCCTCAGACCCAAGGTGGGTCCCGATGCCTGCACCCTCAGACCCCGGGAGTGGGTCCCGATGCTTGCACCCTCAGACCCCGGGAGTGGGTCCCGATGCTAGCACCCTCAGACCCCGGGAGTGGGTCCCGATGCTAGCACCCTCAGACCCCGGGAGTGGGTCCCCATGCCTGCACCCTCAGACCCCGGAGTGGGTCCCGATGCCTGCACCCTCAGACCCCGGAGTGGGTCCCGATGCCTGCACCCTCAGACCCCGCAGTGGGTCCCGATGCCTGCACCCTCAGACCCCGGAGTGGGTCCCGATGCCTGCACCCTCAGACCCCGGAGTGGGTCCCGATGCCTGCACCCTCAGACCCCGGAGTGGGTCCCGATGCCTGCACCCTCAGACCCCGGAGTGGGTCCCGATGCCTGCACCCTCAGACCCCGGAGTGGGTCCCGATGCCTGCACCCTCAGACCCAAGAAGGGTCCCGATGCCTGCACCCTCAGACCCAAGAGGGGTCCCGATGCCTGCACCCTCAGACCCGGGAGTGGGTCCCGATGCCTGCACCCTCAGACCCGGGAGTGGGTCCCGATGCCTGCACCCTCAGACCCAAGAAGGGTCCCCATGCCTGCACCCTCAGACCCGGGAGTGGGTCCCGATGCCTGCACCCTCAGACCCGGGAGTGGGTCCCCATGCCTGCACCCTCAGACCCGGGAGTGGGTCCCCATGCCTGCACCCTCAGACCCGGGAGTGGGTCCCCATGCCTGCACCCTCAGACCCGGGAGTGGGTCCCCATGCCTGCACCCTCAGACCCGGGAGTGGGTCCCCATGCCTGCACCCTCAGACCCGGGAGTGGGTCCCCATGCCTGCACCCTCAGACCCGGGAGTGGGTCCCCATGCCTGCACCCTCAGACCCGGGAGTGGGTCCCCATGCCTGCACCCTCAGACCCGGGAGTGGGTCCCCATGCCTGCACCCTCAGACCCGGGAGTGGGTCCCGATGCCTGCACCCTCAGACCCGGGAGTGGGTCCCGATGCCTGCACCCTCAGACCCGGGAGTGGGTCCCGATGCCTGCACCCTCAGACCCGGGAGTGGGTCCCGATGCCTGCACCCTCAGACCCGGGAGTGGGTCCCGATGCCTGCACCCTCAGACCCGGGAGTGGGTCCCGATGCCTGCACCCTCAGACCCGGGAGTGGGTCCCGATGCCTGCACCCTCAGACCCGGGAGTGGGTCCCGATGCCTGCACCCTCAGACCCGGGAGTGGGTCCCGATGCCTGCACCCTCAGACCCGGGAGTGGGTCCCGATGCCTGCACCCTCAGACCCGGGAGTGGGTCCCGATGCCTGCACCCTCAGACCCGGGAGTGGGTCCCGATGCCTGCACCCTCAGACCCGGGAGTGGGTCCCGATGCCTGCACCCTCAGACCCGGGAGTGGGTCCCGATGCCTGCACCCTCAGACCCGGGAGTGGGTCCCGATGCCTGCACCCTCAGACCCGGGAGTGGGTCCCGATGCCTGCACCCTCAGACCCGGGAGTGGGTCCCGATGCCTGCACCCTCAGACCCGGGAGTGGGTCCCGATGCCTGCACCCTCAGACCCGGGAGTGGGTCCCGATGCCTGCACCCTCAGACCCGGGAGTGGGTCCCGATGCCTGCACCCTCAGACCCGGGAGTGGGTCCCGATGCCTGCACCCTCAGACCCGGGAGTGGGTCCCGATGCCTGCACCCTCAGACCCGGGAGTGGGTCCCGATGCCTGCACCCTCAGACCCGGGTAAGGGTCCCGATGCCTGCACCCTCAGACCCGGGTAAGGGTCCCGATGCCTGCACCCTCAGACCCCGGGAGTGGGTCCCGATGCCTGCACCCTCAGACCCCGGGAGTGGGTCCCGATGCCTGCACCCTCAGACCCCGGGAGTGGGTCCCGATGCCTGCACCCTCAGACCCCGGGAGTGGGTCCCGATGCCTGCACCCTCAGACCCCGGGAGTGGGTCCCGATGCCTGCACCCTCAGACCCAAGGTGGGTCCCGATGCCTGCACCCTCAGACCCAAGGTGGGTCCCGATGCCTGCACCCTCAGACCCAAGGTGGGTCTGTGCGATGCCTGCACCCACAGGCCCCGAGAGGGGTCTGTGCGATGCCTGCACCCACAGGCCCCGAGAGGGGTCTGTGCGATGCCTGCACCCACAGGCCCCGGGTGGGGTCTGTGCGATGCCTGCACCCACAGGCCCCGGGTGGGGTCTGTGCGATGCCTGCACCCACAGGCCCCGGGTGGGGTCTGTGCGATGCCTGCACCCACAGGCCCCGGGTGGGGTCTGTGCGATGCCTGCACCCACAGGCCCCGGGTGGGGTCTGTGCGATGCCTGCACCCACAGGCCCCGGGTGGGGTCTGTGCGATGCCTGCACCCACAGGCCCCGGGTGGGGTCTGTGCGATGCCTGCACCCACAGGCCCCGGGTGGGGTCTGTGCGATGCCTGCACCCACAGGCCCCGGGTGGGGTCTGTGCGATGCCTGCACCCACAGGCCCCGGGTGGGGTCTGTGCGATGCCTGCACCCACAGGCCCCGGGTGGGGTCTGTGCGATGCCTGCACCCACAGGCCCCGGGTGGGGTCTGTGCGATGCCTGCACCCACAGGCCCCGGGTGGGGTCTGTGCGATGCCTGCACCCACAGGCCCCGGGTGGGGTCTGTGCGATGCCTGCACCCACAGGCCCCGGGTGGGGTCTGTGCGATGCCTGCACCCACAGGCCCCGAGAGGGGTCTGTGCGATGCCTGCACCCACAGGCCCCGAGAGGGGTCTGTGCGATGCCTGCACCCACAGGCCCCGAGAGGGGTCTGTGCGATGCCTGCACCCACAGGCCCCGTGTGGGGTCTGTGCGATGCCTGCACCCACAGGCCCCGTGTGGGGTCTGTGCGATGCCTGCACCCACAGGCCCCGTGTGGGGTCTGTGCGATGCCGGCACCCACAGGCCCCGTGTGGGGTGTGTGCGATGCCGGCACCCACAGGCCCCGTGTGGGGTCTGTGCGATGCCGGCACCCACAGGCCCCGTGTGGGGTCTGTGCGATTCCGGCACCCACAGGCCCCGTGTGGGGTCTGTGCGATGCCTGCACCCACAGGCCCCGAGAGGGGTCTGTGCGATGCCGGCACCCACAGGCCCCGTGTGGGGTCTGTGCGATGCCTGCACCCACAGGCCCCGTGTGGGGTCTGTGCGATGCCTGCACCCACAGGCCCCGTGTGGGGTCTGTGCGATGCCTGCACCCACAGGCCCCGTGTGGGGTCTGTGCGATGCCGGCACCCACAGGCCCCGTGTGGGGTCTGTGCGATGCCGGCACCCACAGGCCCCGTGTGGGGTCTGTGCGATGCCGGCACCCACAGGCCCCGAGAGGGGTCTGTGCGATGCCGGCACCCACAGGCCCCGTGTGGGGTCTGTGCGATGCCGGCACCCACAGGCCCCGAGAGGGGTCTGTGCGATGCCGGCACCCACAGGCCCCGTGTGGGGTCTGTGCGATGCCTGCACCCACAGGCCCCGTGTGGGGTCTGTGCGATGCCTGCACCCACAGGCCCCGTGTGGGGTCTGTGCGATGCCTGCACCCACAGGCCCCGTGTGGGGTCTGTGCGATGCCGGCACCCACAGGCCCCGTGTGGGGTCTGTGCGATGCCTGCACCCACAGGCCCCGTGTGGGGTCTGTGCGATGCCGGCACCCACAGGCCCCGAGAGGGGTCTGTGCGATGCCTGCACCCACAGGCCCCGAGAGGGGTCTGTGCGATGCCTGCACCCACAGGCCCCGTGTGGGGTCTGTGCGATGCCTGCACCCACAGGCCCCGTGTGGGGTCTGTGCGATGCCTGCACCCACAGGCCCCGTGTGGGGTCTGTGCGATGCCTGCACCCACAGGCCCCGTGTGGGGTCTGTGCGATGCCTGCACCCACAGGCCCCGTGTGGGGTCTGTGCGATGCCGGCACCCACAGGCCCCGTGTGGGGTCTGTGCGATGCCTGCACCCACAGGCCCCGTGTGGGGTCTGTGCGATGCCGGCACCCACAGGCCCCGAGAGGGGTCTGTGCGATGCCGGCACCCACAGGCCCCGAGAGGGGTCTGTGCGATGCCGGCACCCACAGGCCCCGTGTGGGGTCTGTGCGATGCCTGCACCCACAGGCCCCGTGTGGGGTCTGTGCGATGCCTGCACCCACAGGCCCCGAGAGGGGTCTGTGCGATGCCTGCACCCACAGGCCCCGAGAGGGGTCTGTGCGATGCCTGCACCCACAGGCCCCGTGTGGGGTCTGTGCGATGCCTGCACCCACAGGCCCCGTGTGGGGTCTGTGCGATGCCTGCACCCACAGGCCCCGGGTGGGGTCTGTGCGATGCCTGCACCCACAGGCCCCGGGTGGGGTCTGTGCGATGCCTGCACCCACAGGCCCCGAGAGGGGTCTGTGCGATGCCTGCACCCACAGGCCCCGAGAGGGGTCTGTGCGATGCCTGCACCCACAGGCCCCGAGAGGGGTCTGTGCGATGCCTGCACCCACAGGCCCCGTGTGGGGTCTCTGCGATGCCTGAACCCACAGGCCCCCGAGAGGGTCCTCTGCGATGCCTGAACCCACAGGCCCCCGAGAGGGTCCTCTGCGATGCCTGAACCCACAGGCCCCGAGAGGGTCCTCTGCGATGCCTGAACCCACAGGCCCCGAGAGGGTCCTCTGCGATGCCTGAACCCACAGGCCCCGAGAGGGTCCTCTGCGATGCCTGAACCCACAGGCCCCGAGAGGGTCCTCTGCGATGCCTGAACCCACAGGCCCCGAGAGGGTCCTCTGCGATGCCTGAACCCACAGGCCCCGAGAGGGTCCTCTGCGATGCCTGAACCCACAGGCCCCGAGAGGGTCCTCTGCGATGCCTGAACCCACAGGCCCCGAGAGGGTCCTCTGCGATGCCTGAACCCACAGGCCCCGAGAGGGTCCTCTGCGATGCTTGCACCCACAGGCCCCGAGAGGGTCCTCTGCGATGCCTGCACCCACAGGCCCCGAGAGGGTCCTCTGCGATGCCTGCACCCACAGGCCCCGAGAGGGTCCTCTGCGATGCCTGCACACACAGGCCCCGAGAGGGTCTGCACGATGCCTGCAGCGTTAGAGATCATGTGGGTCCCAATGCCATTGTAGCGGCAAGATGAGTTCCCCCACGATGAGTGTGTCTCTGATACATCTGCGAATGTCATGGTTTTCGGCAGCAGTAGACGATCGCCGATCACCATCCATAGCACAGAACTGCCACATTTAAGAAATTAATTATTAGACCCCAGTGGTGGAGGCGGGGCTTAGTGTTGTGGTAGGTGTGGCAAAGCAGTAAGTTAGAATGAAGTCAAAGCCATATGCCCTGTGTGGTGCTGGGATATCTACTACTGATTACATTGTACTAGGCCCCACAGTCGGCTTGTCTGTGGACATCGGCGATTTGACAGCTTTGGTGAATAGGTGATTTATTAACCAATCACTGCACTATGGCAGATATATTGCTACAGGGCGGCTGCTCTGCGCAAAATCACATGAATAGACGCGATTTTGCAGTTCTGGGTACAGAACAACCCCCTCCGAAGCGCCAGCTCTCATCTTCTGCAGGGAGAACCATACAGGGCGCTCCCAGTAATTCTACTGTCTTTTTCCGCCTCCGTTCCGCAATCCGCTCCCATCCACCCAGAGACCAGATCAACCCCCGCTCATATGTTCGTGGCTCCTCCTACCTGTGCAGGCTTCGTAGTCCATTGGTCCGTCTGTATGACACTCCACTGCGCCACATACGTGTTGATCCCAGCAGTGTCAGCACTCCTCTGAGCTAAAGCGACGCAGAGCGCTGAAAGACACTGATTGGTTGCTAGAGACGTGACGTCATTAGCAACCCATGCCACGCCCATTTTCACATGTAATGCCACGCCCCTGCCGAGTGTATTAGGCCACGCCCCTTACCCTTGCTTGCCCGTTTGTGCTGACTATCTGTGAAATCATTGTAATTGTAGATGATCAGTGTGTCACCAATAGTGCCGCTGATCTGAGTAGGAGGGAGGGACTGCTAATGACTTGTTCCTCCTCCTTTTCAGAGGGAGAGTAAACAGGAAGTGCAGGATCCCTAGAAGGAGTAAACGAATCACAGCACTGTACACAAGGAGCTCTGTACAGACAGCTGACAATCATCATCAACACACTGACATGTTACCTGCAGCATCTTCAAGAAGGCCGCTGATCAGTGTGTCCCCCTTCCAGCCTGCAGTGTGCAGCTCAGGTAATGATCACTGATTAGGGAACATCTCCCCTGGCTCTTGTCCCGCTGGGTTCCTTGTTTCTGTGTGTACACTAGCACTGCACACCGGAGGGGGACTACCGATCAGGAGACTTGTGGAAGACGCTGCAGCTGGCATTCCATGTGAGGGGGTCACACATCTCTACTGATGACTTTCAGCTGTTTATGATCAGAGTCCTGTGTGAGCCCTCCATGATTTATTTCATGCTTTCCTTTATGTTGCCTTTGCAGGATTTAGACTGGTCAGGCTGGCAGCTTCACATAGGTGTTAACCATTTACTGCCCTCCTAACTGTGCTTGAGCAATTGACTGGAAGATAGAAATTTCAACTGCTGCGGATTTCTGCCACTTTCTTATATTTTGCAAAACTGTCCACATATGCGCTGACTGGTGTTTTTCCAACACTGGGAGAACACTGGTCACTGCTAGAACACACTTGCAGCATGCTTGCAGTCTCCCGCGCCGTGTCCGCAGCCCCTGGCCGTCTCCCGCGCCGTGTCCGCAGCCCCTGGCCGTCTCCCGCGCCGTGTCCGCAGCCCCTGGCCGTCTCCCGCGCCGTGTCCGCAGCCCCTGGCCGTCTCCCGCGTCCGCAGCCTCTGAATGTCTCCTATACTGTAACATGTCCGTAGTCCCTGACCATTTCTTGTACCGTGTCCGCAGCCTCTGAATGTCTCCTATATCACAGTATGTTGCAGTTCTGACCTGTGAAACTCCATGGCAAGCTTGATAGAGTGAGAAATGCATTTCAACTTTTATTTTTCAGCTCACACTCTAGCTTTGGTCACTCTGCTGGCTGCTGACCCCCCTTGGGTTGCTATGGCAACTCACTCTACAGCAAGCTCAGAGGAACTTTTATAAACAAACTGCTCCAACTTGCTAACTTCACTGTCGTTTGCCATCTTCAAGCGGTTGTAGTTTTTAAAAGTAGAAATCCTACAGCAAAGAGCTTTACATTGTGAGAATCACAAGACCCAGACCTACATTTTGATGCATAGTATGTCTCTGAAATATTAAAAATGAAGGCACAGTCGCAGTTTAAAAATGTCCCTTAAAAATTCAGGTGGCTGGGAATGGAGATTCAATGAATGTCAATGGGCGGCGTGAGTTGCAAACAAATGGTCATATTGTGAAAACTATCAGGACTATGGCTTAGCCGTGAACATTTGTAGTGGCAGCAGGGATAGCTGAACGTTTGATATAAGATTTGTGTAGGTGGGCTTGAAAATGAAGGAGTGATGGCAGTTTACAAATCTTATCCTGATTTTTCCTTTCACACTCTAGCTTTGTCAGCTCACACTCTAGTTGCGCCATTCATTCCTATGGGACAAATTTCATCACAAAAAACACCAATATTTCGTGAACCATTCGGCGAAACGTTCCACAAAGTAATAGCACACCAATCGGGAACAATCCGCATGTTTCGGTATATTACTGTCTGTAGTGTAAAAACTGTGGGAGGAGTTAGGGTGGTAAATTTGGCTATAATAATAAGTATATATGTGAGATAACAGTAGGTGGTCTGCCATGCAGGAACACTTAATAAAACAGCTAGTAAAACATTCGATTATTTCATGAAGACTGGTGACACACGTGATAAAAATTCTATAATAGGTGCATTTCTAAATAGCAAAAAGTCCAAAAATAAAGTGTTCAAAAGTATTTAAATAATAACAATTGGGATTGGGTGACATCTAGTGAAAAGTAAATCGGTGACAATCCTTCCTCCTAATGCACTGATCAGAAGCAAAGGATAAATGAGCTTTTGTAAAACAACTCCTCCAAAAGGTATAACCCCTCCATGGCCAGAATAGATGTATATCAGATACAGCTGGGCTCTATATGGAAGTCCCTCTGGACAAAGTATGACTTCTCCACGGCATAACTCGGCCACCGGTCTGATAAGGCTGAATCCTGGAGGGAGAAAGCTCACAATCCGGAGCCCAAGAGAAGCCACATATGGTGTAGAATTTTTTATTTATAAATTCATCCTTATTGGACGGGTGTCCGAGTTATGCCGTGGAGAAGTCATACTTTGTCCAGAGGGACTTCCATATAGAGCCCAGCTGTATCTGATATACATCTATTCTGGCCGTGGAGGGGTTATACCTTTTGGAGGAGTTGTTTTACAAAAGCTCATTTATCCTTTGCTTCTGATCAGTGCATTAGGAGGAAGGATTGTCACCGATTTACTTTTCACTAGATGTCACCCAATCCCGATTGTTATTATTTAAATACTTTTGGGCACTTTTATTTTTGGACTTTTTGCTATTTAGAAATGCACCGATTATAGGATTTTTATCACGTATGACTTTTATCACACGTCATCAGTCTTCATGATATAATTATTCTAGTGTTTTACTAGCCGTTTTATTATTTATGGTATACACATTAACACTGCAGCTTTTTTTTTTTTAATATATGTTTTTGAGGATGAAGTGGGTTTGTCTTTCTGTGCCAGCTGCTTGTGGATTTTCTTTTTGTGGTCACTGCATATTTTTTCACATTATTTTTTACCAAGTTGTTATGAGTTAAAGTGGAGTTCCAGCTGAAAAAAAAAAAATAAAGGTCAGCAGCTACTAAAACTGTAGCTGCTGACTTTTAAAATACAGACACCTACCTGTCCCTCAGTCCAGTGATGTCCTCACCACGGCTGGTTTCACCGGCCGTGTTCTCTCCCCGGCATCTTCAGTGTGGGCATTCGGCTGTGACAGCTTGTGGCTTTACAGCCGGGTGCCCACTGGGCTTGTGCGAGAAGCGCTGTGCTTTGTGAATGGCCCTGTAGTCTTCTGGGACCTGTCACGTGTCCCAGAAGGGTACGGCGAGAGAGGGGGGGAGGGCAGCTTCTGCTTCCGATCACCTGGGTGATAGCAGCGGAAGTGGGAGCGGGTACCTGTCAAATTCGAGTAACCACTCCCCAATGGGGAGCAGGGGATGAAGGCTTAAAGCAGACCTTTCCCTTTTGGGTGGAGCTCCGCTTTAAGTTCTGCTTTAAGGCTCCCTGCACACAAATATTGTTTTTTAAGCTCCTAGAAGCTATTAGCATTTTTTTCTGCTCCTAGAAGCTAAATAGTGTTCTCCTATGTGTCCATGCACACTAGGCTATTAGCATTTTTTGAGCTTCAGCGTCTAGAAGCAGAAAAAAAAATGTTTTTGTAGAGTTTTTAGAGTGTTTTTCCAGCTCCTAATTGTTACTAAACTGCTCCTAACACCTTCTTTTCTAGCTTTTGTTTCCCTCTGCATGAACTGTAAAAACACTCCTAAACACTTCTGAATGCTACTAAAAATGCTGTTACCAGTGTTTTTTATTCAGCGTTTTTTTTTATCTTCAAATAAATTGCTAGTGTGCATGGAGCCTAATGCTAAACTCCTGCCAAAAACCATATCTAGCTGTTTGCGCCTAAAAATGGAACACTAACGAAGTGTGTACAATGTGTGGCTTTTCCTGTGTTGTGTACTGCTATTACTTTAATTCCACCCCTCCCCCCATACAGTACAGTCAGCATCAAATGTCTGGTGCTGAAACTTACAGCTCCATCTGGAGTATTCGATTGGGCAGCTGGCCGCTCACTCGCTGTGCAGCTCAGCAATTCTGAAAACCTTTTGCATTCTTTTCAGTGAATGCCAAGTGCTTTGTGATTGGAGGAGGAGAGATTGTGATGCTCATCTGTACCTCCTCCAATCTCAGAATGCCTTGTATAGGAAAGCAAAATGTTATCAGAACGGATGGGCTGCAAAGCGGGCAATTTACTCTACAGGAGGAATAAAAGTAAAATTTACATACCACAGCAACAGCTGTACATTTCACACACTTCATTAGTATTCATTTGTTACAGTGCAAAGGGGCAATTTTTTAAAAATCAGTTTAGCTTTAATTACGAAGAGGGGATTTACCTCACTTTAGAGTGATTTTCTTTCATTTCCTGTAGTATTTATAGCTCAGGAAGCAAACAGAAATCTTACCAATGGGACACAGGTGGCGAAAAAAATCCTTTAACCACTTCCCGTCCGGCCCATGTACATAAACAGCCGGACGGGAGCAGTGCGCCTGCATTTACAGCCTGTGCGCGCTCCCCAGACACAGCGGAACGGCGATCGCTGTATGTACGGGACCTCTGTGTGAGGTCCCGATCATGTGATCACTGATTGGCCAATCAGTGATCACATGAATAGTAGTAAACAAGATGTCACTTGCTGACCTCATTGCTTACTACTTGTGAAATCTGTGAATGATCACAGAGGTCACATGGTACAAGGCTGTTGTGAATAGCCCTGTACTATGTGACAAGCTGTGACCAATCACAGCTCTCACAGTATTTCCCAATGGCTGCAAGAATGCAGTGAATGGCTGGGCATAGTTTGTAGCCTGTTTACTTATGGCAGCCAGGTGACTTTTCTTCATCATAAACTGAGAAATAACAGGTCATTGCATGCCCTAGCATTTGTGGTGTTCTTCTGCATGCGTGGATGGCAGGACCTGCTGGGACTTATCATTGTATATCTGATCTGACAGGTTGCTTTAACTACATGCAGAACTTTTTCATTTTAGGTTTGAATGAACTGGTGAAGTGTTAGACAACAATAAAACAAAAATAGTGGGTCTATGTCCCTGTTATAGAGATTTCTGATTGTCCTGTTTACCAGTGTCATTGGTAATGAAAGTGAGGGTAAATCCAAAATTTTGAGTTACCACCAGAACAGGAATAGAGGGGAGATCTTCCAATGGGGACCCTTGTTCCTTCTAATGGGACATAGATGGGAATTGAATCTCATTGTGTTTTTAACCCTCCCCCTACTCTATACTATAATTTTTGGCTTTAGGTCAGTGGTCTCCAAACTGCGGCCGAATGTGGCCCTTTGCTAGCCTTTATCTGGCCCTTGGGGCACTATTCCTCTGACACCAACAGTGGGGTATAATTCCTGCCCTGACACCAATGATGGGGTATTATTCATCCCACACATGCCAATGATGGAGCACTACTCTTCCTATTTCTGACCATCAACCCCGAGGCCATGTTTATTTTCACCAATGCTGGGCCTAGGACATTTTCTACCCCCACTGGCCATAATCTGGCCCCTCAAAAGTCTGAAGGACAGTAAACTGGCCCTTTTGTTTGAAAAGTTTGGAGACCCAGGCTTAAGGTAAACTTATTCACACTAAGTTGTGCTAAAATACAGAGAAAATAGATTTCCATGTGTTTTTTGCGCGTGTTGATCTGCGTTTTAATACACTTGTAAAATGCAGGTCATCACATAGACACATAAAAAAAACAATAGTTTTTTATGTGGACTGTTCATACTACAGCCCTGTGTTGAGCTGTGTCAAACCAACATGTTTCCATTTGAACGCACTGCAATACAGGTCAACGCAGCATTGTAGTGTGAACAGGACACATAAAAAGCAAAAGGCGCATAAAATGGATGGAAATGTACATCTGTTTTCCCAAAAGTTTAGCAGAAATCAGTGTAAATTCAGCCTTAAGATGGATTGCATGTTAATCTTAAAGCGGAGTTCCACTCAACCTATCAAAAAATAAAAGTCAGCAGCTACAAAAACTGTAGCTGCTGACTTTTAAAAAATAGCCACTTACCTGTCCCTCGGTCCCGTGGTGTGTCCCCCGCAGCTCGTTTCACCAGCCATCCTGTATTATAGGAGGCCGATATCTTCAGTGTGGGCACCCGGCTGTGATAGCTTGCGGCTTCACAACCAGGTACCCACTGTGCATGCGCGAGTAGCACTGCACTCGTGAATGGTCCTGTAGCCTTCTGGGACCTGTCATGTGTCCCAAAAGACCTCAAGGAGGGAGGGAGGACACCTAGGCGATCGGACCGGAAGTAGAAGCGGGTACCCGTCAAATTCGGGTACCCGCTCTTCAAAGGTGCCAATCTTTAATGGGGAGCGGGGGAGCAGTCCTTAAAGCAGAACTTCCCCTTTTGGGTGGGGCTCTGCTTTACCTTTTTTGTGATTTAAGGAAAGTATTTGATTTTGGTTTGTGTCTTATATTTACAGTCAGGTCCATAAATATTGGGACATCGACACAATTCTAACATTTTTGGCTCTATACACCACCACAATGGCTTTGAAATTAAACGAACAAGATGCGCTTTAACTGCAGACTGTCAGCTTTAATTTGAGGGTATTTACATCCAAATCAAGTGAACGGTGTAGGAATTACAACAGTTTGCATATGTGCCTCCCACTTGTTAAGGGACCAAAAGTAATGGGACAGAATAATAATCATAAATCAAACTTTCACTTTTTAATACTTGGTTGCAAATCCTTTGCAGTCCATTACAGCCTGAAGTCTGGAATGCATAGACATCTGCAGATGCTGGGTTTCATCCCTGGTGATGCTCTGCCAGGCCTCTACTGCAACTGTCTTCAGTTCCTGCTTGTTCTTGGGGCATTTTCCCTTCAGTTTTGTCTTCAGCAAGTGAAATGCATGCTCAATCGGATTCAGGTCAGGTGATTGACTTGGCCATTGCATAACATTCCACTTCTTTCCCTTAAAAAACTCTTTGGTTGCTTTTGCAGTATGCTTTGGGTCATTGTCCATCTGCACTGTGAAGCGGCGTCCAATGAGTTGTGAAGCATTTGGCTGAATATGAGCAGATAATATTCCCGAAACACTTCAGAATTCATCCTGCTGCTTTTGTCAGCAGTCACATCATCAATAAATACAAGAGAACCAGTTCCATTGGCAGCCATACATGCCCACGCCATGACACTACCACCACCATGCTTCACTGATGAGGTGGTATGCTTAGGATCATGAGCAGTTCCTTTCCTTCTCCATACTCTTCTCTTCCCATCACTCTGGTACAAGTTGATCTTGGTCTCATCTGTCCATAGGATGTTGTTCCAGAACTGTGAAGGCTTTTTTAGATGTCAATTGGCAAACCCTAATCTGGCCTTCCTGTTTCCAGGTCCCCTTGCATGACAAACCACTAGGAGTATTGACAAGATGCCCATCAAGAGCGAGGCTCTTTCTGTCCATACATCATACATCCGCATCAGAGGTTGGTCATCAGCTCTGAGGGAAGGGATTCGTCCCCGAAATGCTTTTTAGATACATGCTTTGTCTGTGAGTATGTTTTTATTATTTCATTCCTACAATAAACCTTGGATAATGCACTAGGTGTGTGCGCCACCTGTTTTCTCTCTATCCAGTGGCTGATTTCCCCGTCTGAGGAGGGCTGCACCCCTGGAACATTTTCTTTTGGTTGTCGCTGTCCTGGTACCCTTGGCTTCCCTTTTGGCTGTGCATATCCTGAGGCGCTGGAGAGTACATACGATATCCGATGATAGGAAGTGAGTAAAAATCTCCCCAGTGATGGCATAGGCAGCAGTTAATTAAAAAAAGTTTTAACCCTTTTCCACTGTTTACAAAACCTAAGTTTTGCCTGGAGTTCTACTTTAATAGTCTAACCTACAATTAGATGTGTGGCCAGGCTCAGCAGCTCTAATAAGACATTACTAGGCTTTTTTTTTCATCAGTGTACAAAATGCTGCTTCGAAGGGACTTTAGCATTGCATGGCACCCCAACCCACTCACACCGGATTCTAGAAGCTCCTACAATACCTCATTTGTTCTGATGCAAAACTTAATTTGCTTTCTTCCTTGGTAATGTACAATCATTATGTAACATGACTTTTTTTGATTGGACTATAAAATGTATTTTTCCTTTAATAAAAATATTTTATTTTGTAATGCAAACAGTAACACTATTTTCTACAACCAGAAAAAAAATTTACTTAAAGCAGAACTACACTGCCTCTGAGCAACACAAACTAAAAACACTATTTCATTCATTTTTAATATTCAAAGCAAACTCCTCCATCCATCTATGTCTCTATGCTTTAGTTTACTGAGAAATCACTTTGAAAAACACCTGCTAGCATTTCTGGCAGCAGCCATCTTGAATAAGGGCAGTAGCATTCCTGGAATCCATATTCCCTTAGCTTAGGCATGCAGGCAGGAGGATGTGCTTAGCTAAGAAAACGCCTCCTGAAGACACCTGAAATGTATAACATCATTTGCCTGAACATAGAACCCTATCTATTTACTAATGGTAGCAGCATAAGAATTACAAAAATGCAGTGTTGATTGGGAGAGTGAAGTTCCGCTTTAAGGTGGATTTCCAGAAAAACTGAATGTCCTCTGTTGGTGTTTAACCTTCCATTCAATACAGGTGATCCCTTCTCCCATACATTGCTCCTGACCTCTGACCTGTCATTTCCAGCCCCATCTTCTGGTTAGACCTGGTACTACTATGTGATCTTACAATGAGAGGCTCCATGGGTTGATTTGGATTTCAGTTAAACATTATTGGAAACGGGAAGATTAGAGGAGAAGTCCTGGTCTATTGGGAGGGGCCCCAGACAAATAGGTCATTTTTTTTTCTCTGGGAAAACTCTTTTAAAGGAAACCTGTACCAAGAGGAAAAAACAGGAGCTGTCGTTACCACTAGTGGTCCTGCTGTCTCCTACTTCAGTATCTTGTTATGGACCCTGAAATGAGCATACAAATTAGGACTCACATGGCCCCTGTACTGCAGGAAGGAGGCATTTGTTTTTGTACCTGTATCCACAGCTGTCTATGGATATGAATGCAGCAGCTGCATGACCACATACCCCATGTCAAACTTTGACACGGATGCATGGGGTCTGCAACACCAAATGCAGATGCTTTTTTGCAGCAGATTAATTTTGCATTTCTATACATTAAAGGAACACGAGAGTTGTTTGAAACAGGTGAAACTGCAGGTTAAACGCACCTGTCAGTGAATTCTGAATGATCTCAGAAGTAAAATCAGAAAACAGCACTAAAGCCAAATATAAAATAAATACAATAACATAAAACATAATAATTTGTGATATATAAAAGTGAGATACAAAGTCCTTTCACAATCCATATAGTATTAAAGGTCCCAAAAAGTGAAAAACGTGAAAGAAAAAAAAAATCCAGCTTGTCCCCAATGACATTTTTTTTTTGCTGAAACGCATTGGGCGTGGCCACAATGTAACATGATCTGACACGCCCGCCGACCAAAGCCTGGTACAGTTTCAGCCTGCTACTTTGGAAGTTAATGTGCTTTGTGCAGTTTTGGAGTTTGCTTTTGATGTGACATGTATACTGTTACTTAGTGACTGTGCATATACAGTTGTGTTCAAAATAATAGCAGTCAGACATCACTAACCTGATCAATCACTGTTTTTGGTAGAAATGATATTTCTACATGGCAAATAATTTACTAGCAGGTGTAGTAGAGTAATAGAAATCCAACAGACCCAACAGTCATGACATGCATGCTGCTGATTCTGTGTAATTGAATCACTAATTGAAAGGGGCATGTTCAAAATAATAGCAGTGTGGAGTTCTATTAGTGAGGTCATTCATTCTTTGATAAACAGGTGGCAATTATTGCTCTTATTTAAGGAAGGAAGGCAGCAAATGTTGTACATGCTGGTTACAGTGCATTTCTCTCTGAAATTCTGAGGAAAATGGGTCATTCCAGACATTGTTCAGAACAGCGTACCTTGATTAAAAAGTTGATTGGAGAGGGGAAAACATATAAAGAAGTGCAGAAAATTATAGGCTGCTCAGCTAAAATGATCGCAAATGCTTTAAAATGGCATCCAAAACCTGAAAGACGTGGAAGAAAGCGAAAAACTACCATTTGAATGGATAGAATAGCCAAAATGGCGCGGACTCAGCCAACAATCAGCTCCAGGAAGAACAAAGAAGGTGTAAAGTTACCTGTGAGTACTGTTACAATTAGAAGACGCCTATGTGAAGCCAAGCTATCTGCAAGAAGCCCCCGCAACGGCCCACTGTTGAAAAAAAACACATGCTGAAGAGGTTACAATTTGCCAAAGAGCACATTGACTGGCCTAAAGAGAAATGGCGCAACATTTTGTGGACTGATAAAGGAAGATTGTTATTTTTGGGTCTAGTGGCCGGAGACAGTTTGTCAGACGACCCCCAAACACTGAATTCAAGCCACAGTACACTGTGAAGACAGTGAAGCATGGTGGTGCAAGCATCATGATATGGGGATGTTTCTCATACTACGGTGTTGGGCCTATTTATCGCATACCAGGGATCATGGATCAGTTTGAATACATCAGAATACTTGTAGAGGTCATGCTGCCTTATGCTGAAGAGGAAATGCCCTTGAAATGGGTGTTTCAACAAGACAATGACCCCAACCAATAAACGTGCAACATCTTGGTTCCAGACCAACAAAATTGACGTTATGGAGTGGCCAGCCCAATCCCCGGATCTTAATCCAATAGAAAACTTGTGGGGTGACATCAAAAATGCAGTTTCTGAGGCAAAACCAAGAAATAGAGAAGAACTGTGGAATGTAGTCCAATCATCCTGGGCTGGAATACCTGTTCACAGGGGCCAGAAGTTGGGGGACTCCATGCAACACAGATGTACAGCATTTCTCAGAAACAGTGCTTATACAACCAAATATTCATTAAGTGATTCAAAGGAAAGCAAAATCTTCAAACATTTTTCAGTTTATATAGTGAATGTTTGAGTTTGTAAAGAAGAATACAAACACTGCTATTTTTTTGAACAGTCTAATATTCACTTTTCTTCAATTTTTTTTAGAGGAACAACACAAATGTGATATATTTTTCTTCATGTTTTGATTTGGAATAGAATGTGTAGTGTTCCCAATGCATTTGTGTGTATGGAAATAAAAGCTATTAGAAGGATTTTGAGCTTTATTCACTTTTATCAACACACTGCTATTATTTTGAACACAACTGTGTATATTTAAACTGGTGTCTCTTAGTGGTTTTTACATACTACACTATGGGATTTTTATCTTTCCCAAACTTCTAATGCTGGCAGAGATTCCAATGGAGGACGTACCTTATGCCTGAAGAATTGTGGTTAAAGGATATGTCTAAGCGCTTTTGGCCATTTACATTCTAATAGTCCACATTGTCTGGTAAGAGGCTCCCGAAATGGTGTCACTTAGTGGTGGATGCACGTTCTATCAGGAAGTTGGAGTGCGGGGACACCTTCAGTATTATATGGATTGTGAAAGTACTTTTTCTTGATTTCACATTTTACTTTTTTGGGACCTTTTAGTACTATGGATTGTGAAAAGACTCTTTGTATCTCACATGTTTTTTTTCACTTTTTTTGTGATTTAACTTTTATATATCATGAATTGTTATTGTATTTATTTTATATTTGGATTTCTGATTTTATGTTTATCTATTGGTATCACAAATGCATTTCTACTTCTTGTGTTGAGGCCATCAACACAAGCCCATAGCTACAGGCCCCTAAGAAGTCAGAACCTCTGATCTACATACCGTATTTTCCGGCGTATAAGACGACTGGGCGTATAAGACGACCCCCCTACTTTTCCTGTTAAAATATAGGGTTTGGGCTATACTCGCCGTATAAGACTACCCCCCTCTTCCAACCAATCACGGCAAGCAATGTACCAGTATTTTCTGTGCACACTGTGCACACTGCATACAAAGCCTGCTTGGATTGGGTGGGTCAGCTCTCCCTGCCTGCCCAGCCCTGACTGTCTCCAAGATACCATAAATTGCACAGAACTGCCACAGACATTATAATATTAATAATTACCGTATCTCATAGCAGTTAAGGGGACAAGGTCGGATGCAGCAGTACCATACCGGTACTTCCGAGCTGACACTTCTGCACATGTCTAGGGCAGCAGTAGACGATCACTGATCACCATTCCTCGCAGAACTGCATGAGACGTCGGATGCAGCCGTTCAGTGCTCGATTGATCGTGACTGAAACTGTGACATGCGCAGAATCACTGTGTATCCCTTCTCTGCATATCACAGTTTCAGTCAAGCTCAATCGAGCACTGCTGCATCCGACGTCTCATGCAGTTCTGCGAGCTACGGTGATCCGCGATCGTCTACTGCTGCCGAAGACATGCGCAGTAGCGTCAACCCGGAAGTACGGTAAGGTTTCAGCACAGCACCCGGCGTATAAGACGACCCCCGACTTTGTAGACGATTTCCAGGGGTTAAAATGTCGTCTTATACGCCGGAAAATATGGTACTTGTTTTGGACAGAGACTCTGGTTTTTGAAGCCACTGCAGCATGACAGCCAGGCAACTAGAATTTCCAGAAGGAGGTGACAGCATTGGCAGCCCATAAATTTTCAATACAGGATCTGTTGAAATGCTGTATTAAAACACACACCGCATACTCAGACATGAAAGGTGCCCCCGTTAAATTTATTTTAGTATACAGTACATACAGTTCTGTGTCCTACCCACCAGAAAGAAAATAAATACAATGGCTTCCATTAACAGTCCAAATATTGACATTTTACACATAGCACAAACATCTCCACTATGGTGGAAGAATTATAAAAGAAAACATTAACCCCTTCTCTATCTGAGACCCTAACAAGGTATGTCATAGCGAACAGGGGTCCTTGTCTGTAGGACTCGCTCTTCCCTTGTCATGTACAATTATAGCCTATCTCAAAGTAAAAGGCACACAGAACAGACTGGAAGTAAATCTGTCACAAACCTCAGTCATCCAAACAAAGCCTAGGATATAAAAACAGTATAAACCTTCAGGGAGAACATACTAATACAATTCAAAGAGTCAGAGCTGCAGGCAACTGGAACTACATGCAAATCTTGACTTTCCCTGTAAGCCAAGCTTGGCCCCAAAGACCTACCCATTGGTCCTTTGATGTGCTGGGTGGCCTCATTACCCAATATTAAGAAGGGAGTGGAGCCAAGTTCAACATTTACAGGAAAAGTTGCAATTTTCATATAGTTTCTGCTGCCATAACCTCTAAATCAGGGGTAGAGGTAACCTCAGCACTCCAGCTGTGGTAGAACAGGTAGGCATGGCAAGACGGACAGTCACAGGGGTGACTCCCACAGCATGGTGGGTTTTGTATTTTCACTAAAGCTGGAGTGTCCAGGTCGCCTGCCCCTGCTTTAGATCATTTTAGTATGCTGGTAAGCTCTGCTTATGCATCTTTTCACATATGGCCAGTTTGAATGGAATGGTTTGAGACAGGCTTACCTTAATGGTGCTAAATGACCCAGAGCCAACAGAATGATTCAGTTAAAGGCACTTCCAGGGACAGGAGGTAAATTCTTAGATAGAAGCAGACCTCCTCCTGCCAGATGAGTCATGCAGTGCTGAGCCTTCTCATAGCACAAAACCGGCCATACACGGGTCGAATTACGTAAGAGTTTTCTTTCGAAAATCTTTTCTAAGAATTTTGGTTTGAATTTCGCACCATTAGTGGGCCACAAAATGAATTTGAGTGATCGGGTATGTTGGAAATTTTTTGAAAAATTAATGAATTTCTAATCAATGATGGGAGAATAGTGTGAGAAATATAACTGAAAGAGAGACAAGCATAAGCTGTGACCTGGAAAGAAAAGAAAATTCTTGGCCATGAAAATTATTTTCTGTAGCAACGTGAAATTGAAGGCTTGGTTGGTCGAATTTTGAAATCAATGGTGGCATCATCGATTTACAAAACATACGAAATTTCAGATTTTCTAAAGAATATTTGTTCTGACTTTGACCCATGTATGGCCTGCATAAGTGCTTCTATGATCACTCCATCTGTCACTGAAAATTTGCTGCTGAGTGGGAACAGGCATGCTCTGGCAAGTGCCAAGTCATTGGCTGCACTATTCCTAAGCAGCGTTCCAGCAGCAGTAAAGATTTCACAAAATCCTGTCTAGTGCAACTTTAGGTCTCTATTTATTTAAAAGTAATCAGAAGATGGAAGTAATGACTTACACTATGGGAAAAGCAGCTGCTGTCGTTTGATTTTTTTGCCACCAACTGTACTCTTTTGGGAATGGTTCCTGTAAGTCTTTGGAAACACTAGTCTGAATGGCAGTATGTAAAGGAAGCATTTACAAAGCTGTAAACTGGCTGAGAAGCTTTCCTATAGCTTTACAAGCACCCTTTTTCACCAGTATGTGGATGTTAAAGTGTATGTAAGCCCAAACACAAATAGATTACATCTTTCCAGTCCAAAGTTGTTCTAGTTTTGTTTTCCAAATATTTTTTTTATTTTCACCCAGTGATCCTGCCAGTAACACACTTCCTGTTACAGGGTGACAGCATTAACACAGTGGGGTTGATTTACTAAAGACAAACAGACTGCGTTCTGCAAGTGAAGTTGCTCCAGAGCTTGGTAAATGAGGGGAAGCTTCACTTTGCAAGGACTTCCTTCCTGACTTCCATCATCCAATAACGTCCAAGAAAAACATTGTTTTTTTTTCCAATTTTCTATGCATGTGATTGGGTATTCTTTGCAAAGTAAAGCTTCCCCTCATTTATAAGTTCTGCAGCAACTATACTTGCAAAGTGCACAGTCTATTTGCCTTTAGTAAATGAACCCCAGTGCAGTGTATCTATGGAGCATTGCGGTCACATAACTACAGAACTCCTCCAAATCTCTTCTCCAAAAACTGGAAAGAGGGAGTGTTCTGTAGTCCACAAAGACCTGAAAAAAAATGTAACTGATAACAGCACAGAGTATTCCTGTATCAGCTCACACAATTTCTGTCAGATCAACAGGTAGCAGGCATGAAGCTTGCTGAAAGCGACAACCAGCACATCTATAGAATTCAGGGTTTGACCTGAACAGGCTTTGGAAGGTGATTTATTGCTATAAAAAAGCTCCTTTAAGCAGGATGACAACTGTAATTGTTTGAAGAGCTGTGTGCACAGCAAGCTTTTATAAAAGGAATGTTTATAAGCAGAGGTCTGGAATCAGGCCTAATGGTGCCCCTACATGTACAAATGAATGGGTCACCACCAGCCTAAAGCAGGCCATAGATTATGCAATTTTCTTTTCTTCACCCATGGGTGAAGAAAAGAAAATTGCTCAATTCACCCCTCCCACCATTATATTGTGTTCTGCCGACAAGGAGCCATCCCAGCCGGCAGAACACAGTGATTAATGTTGCTGGCTATAGCCGGTGGCACTAATCGTTTGGGAAAAACACAACAGGCTGGTTGTACACAAGTTGATCGATACATCGCTTCTGTGCAACCAGGGTACCCATACATGGATAGAAATTCAGGCAAACCCTGCTAAACCAGCCGAGTTTCAATCCATGTATGGCTGGCTTTAGTGTCCAATAGCTATCCAGTCAGAAATTATTTGGATATAGAATATGCAGTAGTACAAAGGATGGAAGTGTATCAATACAGGTTGTTTATGGTCACCTGCATTATATAGACCTATACCTGTCAATTGTCTGGATCACACAAAGGTCAGATCACTGTAGGTGACCCCTTTCTCCAAGAAGGAAATGTCTGGGGCAGCTATAACTGCAGGTAAATGGGCAGCTTAGCAACTTAGTGTGTGCTATGGAACACAAAACCTGACAGTGGGGGATAAATCATTTACAAACACATGCAATGTTATGTACGATATGCAAACTTATGCCCAGAAATGACAAATCCACACAGCTGCGGTTATAAATTCTGTGTGACATAACCTACACTACAGGGACTTGTGCAGAATGTAAACGCACGCCTGGGCAAGCTGTAATCTGTGCAGGAAATCATTACTGAAAAAAGCATGCAAGTTTGTTTTTAAACCACAAGCAAAGCTGAAGCAAACAGATATGCTTAACAACAAGAAAAAACCTGCCAGATCCACAACTGAAGAAAATAATTGCAAAAATCTTGCACAGAAATAATACCCCACATAAATGTCAGTGTTCCAGGAATGAGCTTTCAATAGGAACGCTTTGCTCACAGAGGGTGTGCTATAGTTTGCAGGTCCGTGTCCCTGAATGCAGACAGTGTGAGTTTGGGGACATGTACCGGCACCAACATGGCTGTCATATTAAGACACAATGGCTTGTCAGTGTAGCCACTGTGTCCCAATAGACATTGATGGAGCTGTCTGTCTGGGGGTGCATGGAACACCTGTACAACCCTGTGCTGGTAAACATGGTGTACACTTGTACCGTACAGTACACCCTGTGTGAACAAGGCAGAGAAATAGTCTGCCACTGTTGACTTCCTTCTATGTAAAATGTAAGTTGTCTGGGTGTCATTTATCCATTGGCTTCAATTCTTTCTGAGTCACTAACCTGGAAAAAGTATACAGAACAGATGATTTCAATGGCTGCGTACTTTCACCAGGCTAGTGGTGGCACTAAAGTTCCTAGAGTCTGTGACTCAGCAACTCATCCAAAGGTTTCCTCAAGGCCCCCTTTACACTTCTGCATTTTGGTAATGCACAGAACTCAGTGTGGTGCCTTCATTTAGAAAGACACCAAAATCCAGTAGGTTCCAAGGACCAGCACTGCAGAGCACCACAACACACATGCAGTGCATTTGGCGCTCCCCATCCAAAAAAAAAAAAACAAACAAAAAAAGTGCAAGTCTTGCTTTTATTTTGTTTCCAATCCATTCCAAAGAATGGGCTGCTTTAACACATTGCACATGTACGTGTGTGGTAGCACACGGCAATGGAACAGATACGTGTAAAAGGGCCATCAGCCTGATCTTCTACCTTTAGCACCGATATTGTGAAGCAGGAATCTGGAATGATCAACTTTCCAAATGATTTATTCTCTTGTTCCACTAGGCTTGTACAGGCTGTTATGTTTTCTAGAACAACAATCATCACTGTCTGTACTGTATTGCAGGATCCCATTGATAAAACATGGGTGAATCCACAATTGCCGATGTCTACAGCACATCCCCAGTTTGTATACACAAGCAAATGTAAAGCAGCAGAAATAACATATGAAGAATGTTACAGTCCTTCCTGATCCAAGCAAGTCATTGTTTCAAGTGGGCAAGATATCCATTGGGCACAACGTGAACCTGCTAGATCAGAGCACCAAATGCTATTTGGTTAATCTGTCAGATTTCAGCAGCAGCAGAATGTTATAAAGCAGGTGAAAGTAGTACTCGGCTGAAAAGGGGGCAAATGTGGGCTTTACAAATACTGCAGAACTCTGTGAATTTTCAGTTCCTTTATGACATTGGCTTTGAACGCCTCTTGTGACAGATAACAACCTGCCCTTTGAGGGCTGACCAGCATCAGATGGTTATTGCAGAGATATTCTAAATCTCATGAGCAGGTGCCGATCATTCCCTTTACAATGAAGGGAGTGAACTTCTTTTCATATGTGCACCACTTCTGTAAGCTGATCATACTGTGGACATTGCGCCATCCCAATAGGGAACTGATTAGGGCCAACCTGGGACCAATTGGGACCAAATGAGGCTCTAAGCTCACTAACCCTAGAATGGTTGAAATCAACATGAAACTTTGAGGTGGGCTGTGACTGTAGTCAGAGATGGATGGACCTCCGAAGTAAAAACATACTTCTTGGGTAATGTACCTCTACATAGCAGCCTTTCCTTCCTTCAATAGCAGACACATTAACCTGTAAACTGGTTTAAAAACAGCTAGAAATAGCACAATGTGTTTTTTGTTTAGCAGTGCAGCTTTTGAGCAATCAGCATCGTTTCAGCACCAGAAGCAAATCCACAATCAGGAATTCTGCTGGCAAGCTATGCTGCAATTATGGGTCTCACTAACAGAAACCCCTCACAGGCTAGCAGCAGGATTCTGTTGCA
This sequence comes from Staurois parvus, assembly GCF_062004578.1. Classification (NCBI taxonomy): domain Eukaryota; kingdom Metazoa; phylum Chordata; class Amphibia; order Anura; family Ranidae; genus Staurois; species Staurois parvus. The sequence goes on from NW_028320549.1 coordinate 156,608, forward strand.
GTACATTCTGAAATTTGTGTCACACTTGTCCTCTGGTCTTCCGGTGATCATAAAACAGATCTTCATTTACATTCAACACATAAGAAAGCCAGAGATTACATGTGGGTGACGCCAAGTTGTACTGTTAGTAAGGTAGAGCGGTTGCCGCACTCTAAGGCCGCAGGGGCTGCACAGCCGCGGACATTCTGCATTGATATATTAACATGATCTTTCGGTTATGATGGCGTTCCTCTTATGTGCTTCAACGCTGCAGGAAGTCCTTTGGTATGCGACTCCTTTTCTGGCCTGTGGAATACACGGCAAGAACAGGCTGACAAGGGTGTGTGAAGGCAGCGTCTTCATTGTACAGGATGCCATCCTCTTACTGCACCACTTTCACTGGAGGAGGAAACAAGAGGGATTACAATCAAAACCACATTATCAATTTTTTTTCCTCATTTTTAAACATTTTTTATTAGGACTCCTAGACTTTATTCAACCCATATCCTGAGTCCAGGCTGTCATGGACAGGAGGACATCCTTGTGCAACCTGGATTCAGATTACTACTGCACCAAACTTCATTCACACATTACTTGGGCATCATTCAGTGCGGGAAGATGGACCTTCCACCACCAGAGAAGAGGAAGGACCCACCTTCATGCCACTGGACTGGCTAGGAGACCTTTGGACTTTATTCACTGTAAAATCCTTTTCTTGGTAAGGACACAGCAAGTCCTAAACCTTTGGGTTACACTACCACCTACATGGGGGCTGGAAAATGGGAAACAAAAACTGTAGGTCACCCCAGAGTTTAACCCCCTCCTACTTCTAGAATGCCTCAGTTTTGTACCAAAGCAGTACTGACAGCATTATCACACGTAGAGAGGGGTGGGAGCTGTGTCTCTCAACGTTCTTCAAGGGAAGGATTTTTCAGTCTATTGAGGGACATGGGAAGTCAAAGTACTGGAACTTCCAAAAACAGTCAAACTTAGGGAAGGGTAATAGCAAATAACTGGTAACAGACCCATTAAAAACAAAAACTGGAGACTGTCTGCAGACCAACACCTGAAGCTGGCACCAAATGAGGCCAAAAATCCCACCCCATGATAAGACCAGGAGGAGACCAAATGGGACTAAGCCCGATGCCTCAAGACATCCAAAATACAGCTTCATATTTAAAATCTAAACATAAATGAGTAGGTAATATATTTGTATGCATACTTGTTGCTGAGATGTATTTACTGATATGGTATTGTGTAATATGTTGCTGTCTAATGAGTGTAGTGACCTTCCAATTGGTAAGATTTGTAATCTTACTATTTGTATATGTTGTTGTATGAAAACGATAGAAAAACACCAAATCTTTGTGCTCCTCAGTGTAACACGGTGTCTGTCACTTGATGGGGTGCAGCCCTCTAAGGATGGGGGAATATAAGGACTGTTAAGAGAAAACAAAAGAGGACGCACTTGTGATTTCCCCTATATATGGGGTATTGGCACCTCCAGTTGTCTTAGCTTTGAGGAAGGGAGTGCATCTCCTGAAATGCGTCAGCTATTTCCAACCGGGCAGTTGTTGAGACAGGACCCTTGTGTCTGGGGCTGAAAGAATTGGCTCAATGTCTGTTTTTATGGTCTTTTTGTGAGTACACTTTTGTTACCTACTTTTTAATAAAAAATTTTATCACGGTATGAGGAGAGTGCGCCCTCTTTTATTTTCTCTTAACATATGCTGTCGTACATCTGGTCTCCCAAACATTTCATCACATGCAGCTGCCAAATAGACAGATACGATCTCCTAAATATCACATGCAAAGTGGAGGGACTAGTGTATCTTATGCATGTATAAGGCCTTTTAAGTACTGTAAGCAAACCTAAGAGACCGTTATGGAACCAGATATACGACTACATATAATTTATAATCACAGCTATATTTGTACAGTACAGCCATTTATACTGTTTTACCATTGTATATTTAGCGCAGTTGTTATGATACACGTTTTTGTTATCATTTGTAAATGCATGAAGCAGGTTGTGATATACGCAGTGTGTATATACCTCCCCCTATCTTTATTGTTCATCTGAGGTCAACTGGACAAGCTGGGACACCTAGCCCATGTGGATGTGTTCCAGGGATGTCGCAAGTTGTGGGGCAGGACCTACCACCAGGGGCTATTGGATCTTCTGTCCATTCTTTGTTCTTCCTTCTCTCTGTGAGGAGTAGGGAAGGTGTCTGTCATCCTATAGAGGAGACCCTCTCAGCAAAGCTAATGCACAGTCCCAGTCGTCAATCTGTGATGGTTCTGACCAGTCAAGTCTGTCCCGACAGCGCTCAAGGGAGAAGAAAGCGAGCAGTGGGGATTTCATATCCCCAGACAGGTGGAGCAGCTGCAGGTGCTCTAACAGTGGAGAATCGCCACAGGCAAGGACAGTGGAGACCTGGGGGTGGGGAGGGAGTAAAGTTTGCACACCCATTCATTGGGAAGATCAGTATGCAGCAGTTTCTCCTTCCATAGCTCCTATGTAGCTGACAACAGAGGGAATGTGATTACTTATAAAAATGGGCAGGGGGAAGGTATAACTTTTTTTTATATCTGAACACAAATGTTTTGCCTTTCATTTCTATTTTAAACTGAATGGGTTGGTTAATAAGGTGAGGGCTTACAATCACTTCAAGAGTAAACTGCTATTACTAGGTGATGGGAGAATCAGGCTTGGAAGACCTAGGCATATTTATTCCTGGAGTAGGAGAAAGAAGAGGACTTAGCCTGCCCTTTTGAAGACTTTTTAACAGAGCCAGGCAGAGGCCCTGCCTCCAGTGATATTCTTAATGATAATATCAAGGCTTAGACTGAAGGGATGTTGTCCCTTGCAGACCAGGCGCTCCTTTAATCACAGTGCTCTGCGCATTTGTATGGACAACAGGTACACATGGGAGACAAGCTGGCCATAATAGCTGAAGCGTAAAGCTGCTCCACATGCTCAGTCAGGAAGAGATCCGCTGCTGCAGTTGTGAGATCTCCAGGGATTTAGACCATTTTACCAGTTGGACAAATCAGGTGTCATTAACATGGGAATATAAATCCATGCCCCATGTGAGGGCCATGTATTCCCGCATGGGGACGCACAGGGGTTCCATGCATCCCCTTGCAGGCAGACCCATTGCTGTCAATTGGGACACAGCAGGTGCACAGACAGTCGCTGCTCCCAATGTGCGGGTACATGCCCCAGAAAGCACACAGGATTTATATGTCCCATGTGAATGAGGCTTTAAGGTCACAGAGAGAACAGGGCAAAGGACAGGGTCTTCCAATGAGAACTGGGTCTTAAAGAGGGATTCTAACTATTGGTTGGCAGAAACATTGAAAATAAGGATACTCTCTACTGACCTAGGGTTGGGTGACAGGCAGATGCACAGTGGGTGTAGACCAAAATCCTTCCCAAAGGGGAGCAAATCCAGTAAGTGCTTAAGAGGTGTCCAGGGTCCATCAAGGTGCTTTTAGTCTTCATAGAGAAATACCTCGAGGGTATAATGGAAAGATCCTTGCAGCTACTGGAGCTCTGCAGGACCCCCGACTGTGGACAGCAGGCTAAGCCTCTAAATGTAGAGTAGTATGTACTACATCAATAAGAGTTGAAATAGGCAATAGCAATTCCTCAAAGATAGTCAGGGAAAGACTAAAGTGACCCAAAATCAGAGTAGGAAATGGCTACTGAAACCAGTGACATGCCTCTCTCTAAGGACTCTACAAGGAAAGAAGCAGTAGTGTGCTTAGGGCCTCTGAAGTCAGGAGCAGCAAGGAAACTGGGTGACTGCGGCCACATTCTGGTCTAAAGTATGATGTGACTATAGGGTTTGTAAGGCAAAGGACACTGCCTCAACTGGCAGAGCTAAGGAGTACTCTGATGACAAGTGAAAAATCCTTGTAGGGGTTGCAATGTGCATCAAATTGGCCATTTATGGTTATACACCTGACAATTTTCTAGCAGGTTTAACCACTTTTAACCAGACTCTGATCACAAAAACATCCATATGGATCAAAGCAGCCTACCATCGGCTCCAAAGATCGTAGCCGTTACAGTCTTGAACAAAACTGAAATTGAGGTTTGATCACCACTATTCTTGTTTGGAAGATGTGAGTTTTCAGCTGCACCATGAAAACACATGCAACGTGACTTGTAGCTCCTTCACACCTGGAGGAGTTCAGTTTTATAATGCCAACAAATTCTATACCCAACTGAGCAAGAAACCTCTGATCAGCCAGATGCCATTACCTTCCTTGTAACAGGGTCCATCACCAGCCACTTCTCTGTCACCGTTTGAAGGTCTTGACCATTAAGAGGCTCCCTTAACCTAACTTTTACCTCTAGTTTCCCTCCAGTTGGTTTTCTTCCATCAAACACCTGAAATAGGAAGTTCATTAAGATATGCTTAAGTATATCACTGCAAAGGTAAAGTATAGTATTCTTATTTTATTTGTATTTTTTTTACTAGATGTATGCATTAAAATGATATTACTATTACCTCTACAATCTCTCGAATCTCACACTGCGTCTCCAACTTGTCCAGTTTAACACTTGCGGTCCCCATTTGCTTATCACTTCTGAACAAGAATACTCTGCAGAAGAGGAGAGAAAAGTATTTTTAACAACATCTGATTAAGTAAACAAGTCTATGGGCTGCACACAACCATGATATGGACATCTTCTGTATATATCTCTGTTGTCGATCAAACAGAGCGGGTATGCTTCATTTTGGATGCAATGAAAAAATACCCACCAATCATATCGCTTACTATATTTACAGACAACTCTAGACAGCCCAGAACACTTACAAACCTTTAGTACTTTATCCTAAGTCAGGAGTAAGGAGCCAGCTCTTACTAGGAGGGGGGTACAGTTGGAATGAACATTTGACGTTTATATTGTTATGTGGGGCAAAAAGGATGAGGATTAAAAGCTTAAAGACCACCCTATAGCAGATATACTGCTACAGGGCAGCACCTATGCGCAAAAGCACTTGTATATACGTGATTTTGCATTTCCGGGTAGGGGTCGCGAGCCGCGCTGCCATTCGCAGATGTCAATCACTGGGTCCCGCCCGGTGATTACCGAGCATCTCCGACGGGGAGGAAGATTGTTTTGTTTACAAACAATCTTCCTCCCTGTCAGCTCGAGCACACTGCTCGGGATGGCTGTGCACAGTACAGCCATCCCGATCAGTGCACTTACAGTGAAGAACACAACCCCTGCCCCCTAGTAAAACACTCCCAGCACATAGTTAACCCTTTGATCACGCCTCACATTAACCCCTTCTTGCACAGTGCCATTAGTACAGTGTCAATTCTTTTTTTTTTTGCACTGATCACTGTATTGGTGTCAGTGACACCAAGTTAGTTCCCACCAGTGTCAGAATGTCCGCCGCAGTCCCACTAAAAATGGCTGATTGCCGCCATTACTAATAGGAAAAAAAAATCTATAACGCCATTTGTAAAAGCTATAACTTTCAGGTAAACCAATTAATTTACAAATATTGGGATTTTTTTTTTAGCAGACATGTAGCAGAATACATTTTGGCCTAAATTTATGATGAAATTTGATTTTTAAATTTTTTTTACTGGACATGTTTAATAGCAAAAAATCTAAAATATTTTTTCTCAAAATTGTCTTTGCTTATAGCACAAAACAAAAAAAAAAACACACAGGCGATCAAATAACACCAAAAGTTCAATTTGTGGGAAAAAAGGACATAAATTTCATTTGGGTGCAGCGTTGCATGACCGCGCAATTGTCAGTTAAAGTAATGCAGCGCCATAACACAAAAAATGGCCTGGTCATGAAGGGGGGTAAATCTTCAGGAGGGCAAGTGGTTAAAACCTGTCAAAGCTAACACTGGCTACAGCTTTGGGGAAGGCCATGGCTCTCTGTCCTCTCCAACAGTACTAGTCACTCACCCTTTGTGGAAGATCTCAAACTTGATGCCTTTGGCCTGAACCACCCGTTTGAAGCCTCTGTGGTTGCGGTTGATATTTAGTTTAAACGACTGTTCGTACTCTGTATAAAAGATCACACAAACAGAAAATACATCATCTCGGTACAACAGACAAATTATTCAATCACTGTGTGTAATTGACAGGACAGTGCAGAGTGATAAGTAAAGCAGTATTTCTCAACCTTTTTCCAGTCAAGGCAACCTTTAAAATTATGAGCAGGCATCAATCTCGAGGCACCCCCTTCTAAAATGTAAAATACTAAACTAATAATTCTACATATTGCAGCAGCATCCACACACGTTAAGACACACAACACTAGAGGAGATTTATTATTTCATAGCAAATACATTTTTGCATACTGGTACTGACTAATATTTCAGCATTTTTTTTCCTCATTTTCTCTCCACTACGCAGCCAATGTGACCCCAGTCCTCATGGAGGCGGGTCCAACAAGGATGTTGTTTAGGCTCCCGATATCCTCCACATCAACCATTGATGTCAGCAGTTGTTAGGAAACTTGTGGCTTTGTGTAACAAAAAAGCCCGATGCCATGAACACAGTTTTTGGGCAATTCGGAGCAATTTTTAGGCAATTTGCCAAGGCACCCTGATTGAAAAAGGCTGCGGTAAAGCACACACAAGACTTGAAAGCATTTGTTAAGCTGGCTATACACTGTTCAAATTGTGGCCAGTTCCGGTCGCCCCCTCCCATTTGACCTTTCAACTGAAAGGAGTCTGGAGTGGAAAATTGTTGGCCAAACAGCAGCTGCATCCAATCAGATGCGGCTGCAATTTGGGTATTCTGATTTCTGCCAGCCTCAGTGGGAGGTGTATAGGGTGGAAGGAGGAATCTATTAGATTTGTTTCATTCAGCCACCAGACTAAATGGAAAAAAATCTAAGTTTGGAAGGCCAGCCTTATTACAGTAAAGTCTCTACTACTGAGTTGCTATAGATTCCTTTTTCTCCCTAAATATTAAAGAATCACATTACAGCAGGTGCACCGCTTTTAAAAATCACCTGAATCAGGAAAAATTATATATAATTAATATATAAGATATAAGCAGATCTGTAGTTGTAATTCTTGAGGAGAGATCTGCTACAAATGGTAATTAGATGTATGGCATGATCTTACTATAAACAGACATGAACAGATTACCCTTGCATGCACATTTAGAGGAGCACTGCTATAGAAAGTAAAAGCAATTGGCTAAAAAAAAAAATCCAAATTGGTACACCTCTTTCATAATGTAACCCACTGACACATGAAAGAAAATTTAACTTTCAGAGAGAATCAGTTTGATTTTAGCAATTTTTCAGGTTCCACCCACAAAAGATGTACTCGGAGGATGCTGTAAGTCCAAATAAACACAACAGAGAATGAAAATTAGAGACCGAGGCCTGTTCAGTACTTAAAAAATACAACATATTCCTCCAAGAACCACTAATTATATTAAATGGATTAAACATAGGGGTTGATTTACTAAAGGCAGACTCTTCACTTCGTACATGTAGTTGCACACCACAAGGAAATTAGTTACAGAGATTAGTAAATGAGGTAAAGATTCACTTTGCAAAGTAAACGCAATCACATTTTTGCTAGCACATGATTGAATGATGGAAGTCAGTAGAGCTTCCCCTCATTTACCAAACTCTGGAGCAAATTCCCTTGCAGAGTGCAACTGTCTATTTGTCTTTCGTAAATCAACCCTGTAGTATATTATCCATAAACAGAAACACGGGGAGATTTACTAAAACTGGTACACACAGAATCTGGGGTAGTTGTGCATAGTAACCAATCAGCTTCTGAAATTCAGCTTTGACAATGAAACCTGGAAGCTGATTGGTTACCATGCACAACTGCACTAGTTTTAGAAAATATTCCCCACGGTGGCATTCCAAGCTGGGTTTATTCTTGTGGACATATAGCATCACCTTCCTGCAGCAATATTCTGACTAGCGATGGCTTTAGCTCTCACATCGCACATATTTTGGCCCACAGCACCACTAGACACAAAAATACTTGAGCAATGTCACCTGGAGAGTTGGTGTTCTTAACTACATAGGTTTTATTTCTCTGTGGCTGTTCCTGCAAGAGACAAACATTGACGGTGTTTAAAAGCTCAAACAGAATTAAATGTTGCATTTCAAAACATAATTCCATTCCAGCACAATAATAGGAGCATGAGATGGTGTGCTTCACCAGTCTTAAAATATAAAGACAGGACTGCAGCAACATTACACTTGTCAGCTGTCTCTGGCCTTTGAAACCCTCAATGAAGAATTTCAGAGACAGAGATTTCACAGGTACAATCAGTTTCCTCTTCACTTCTTACCGTGCTTGGATATGGAAAATCAAACTTCACAAACGCATGCAGGTCGTTGGGTGCCATTCCTGTGAAACAGATTAATAGAAGTGAGCAATTTTCATTGGATACCAAGTGACACTACAACTAAAAAATAACCGAGAAAAGAAACTACATATAAAACATGGAGTTGTATGGTGACACATGGGGCAACACAGCCATGGATAGAGTCCACATTCTGCAGTATATTCAGCAGCTCCTGAAGGGCCATTTGAGCGTTTGTGCCATTAAAGGAAATCTTGCTTTGTCCATCCAGGGCAAAACAACAAGGTGCCTTGAATGCCCCCCTCTCCTGCATAACATGCTTCTTTTCATCATTTCCCCGAGTGCTACATTCAGTCACTTGCAGCTAAAAAATAAATATGGTACTTTTGTGAGTCAGGGAGGATGTTACTAAAGCAAGCCATACATGGATCAAAATTCGTCCAGTTCAGCAGGGACCATCCAAGATTCCATCCATGTATGGGCAAGCTGACTGTTCCCCAAATCGATCCATCAATCGACTTGGGTACAACCAGCCTGTAGGAATTTTCTACATGTAATTACTGCCAGCGGCTATAGCCTCTAGGAGTAATCAGTGTTCTGCCTGCTAGGAAGGCTCCCTGTGCTCCCGCCTGCTGGCAGAACATAGCTGAACATGGCTCAGCGTGAGGCATTGTTGATGGGGGAATCAAGCGGTTTTCTTTCCTTTCTTTCAAATCATCTATGGACTGTCCAACTCCCTTTTCTCTCACATGATCACATTGGTGCTTGTGATTGAGTCAGTGTTGCCACATGGGGTTGGGAGAGAGAATCTTCAGCGCCTTTGTAAGCTTAACAAGAACACAGGGATTTCCTTCCTCGACTGTTGAAAGAAGGCATGGGAGATCAACAAATAGGCGAGCATAGGAGAAGGTGGCATTAAAGTCAACAAGTTGCTTTACAATGCATGTGCAAAGCACAGGTTCACTTGAATCTTTCAGGTTACAAGATCAAAATGCAACTGAACAAGAAAAAAATAGATTTCATTTAAGAATACAAGTGAAAAACTCATTAACGTTTCTCTAAAATCTAACTGTAGTTCAGGCAGGGGCGGACTAACAACTCATGAGGCCCCTGGGAAATAGGGGATCATGGGGCGCCTGTGTCCTTGCCCAAACTCAAAAAAGCCTATGAAAAAGGTACCAGGGGCATCTCATGGGGCCCCCTACTGACCTTGGGCAGTGCCCGAGTTTCCAAATGGTCAGTCCGCCCCTGAGTTCGGTGACATGAAGTTCCGGGGTGTGTTCAGAGAAGTGCCAATCAGCACTGGCTTTAGCAGTTCAGAGTCTCTCTGGAGTCATATAGTACTCAATGAGCCCAGGATGTTACTGCAACACTAGTGAATGGATGCTCTAGCAGAGACACCAGCCATGGGGTGAGACAAACAGGGCCGATCAACTCCAAACTGAGTTCCAATTGCAGATCAGAGCATGGAGGCAGATACATAAATCTTAGTAAATCACACCTCCCTTCTATATTTTGTGTTACAGAAACCCTAAACACTGCTTTGGACAGCCCTGAAATAAATGTGGAAAAAAGCTCAGCTGAACTCATTTGGCCAATTTGTATACAGAGATGGTAGACATGTCAGATAACAGCTGACACCATTCTAGTGTAGTAAGGGACTATGGTGACAGGCTTTTATTCACTTCAAGCAGTTTTGCATCTTCATACAAGTCTATGGGAAAGCAAAACCAATTTGAAGCAGAAGTGTCTCAAACTCATGTCATCAACACAAGCTCAACTTCCATTGACAACAACCCTAAGAATGGCAGCAAAATGAGACAACTGATATGCTAGACTCAGCCAGGCTATTCAGTAGGTGCAGGAAAAAAGCGCACCTATTCTGGGGTTGGTCTAAAATAAGTATCCACATGCAACTGGATGCTCTCTTTGATGACTGGTTAGTGAACCAATATACTAATGTTATTATCAGAAACCAGAAAAACAGTTTCATACTATAAAAGAGTTGAGAAATGGGAGCAGGACACAGATGAAGAGGTGCTTAAAAAGCACCCACTGAATATAAATGAGCATACAAAGTAGGAATATTCAATATTTAATATTTGCCAGACAAAAAAGAAAATCTATTTTTGTTAATTTTTTTTTTTTTTAACTCTAACCATAATATTCAAAATATATAAAAAAACACTACACATTACCTTAAAACCCAAGTTCAGGTTGGAAGAAAAAAAAACTCTTGCAGCGGGGGTCCCTATTCTCCTTAGCAGTGCAAGGGTATGTTTAAATTTGTCTAGAGGCAGATAAGAAGGCTGCATTACTTGCCTTACCCCCACTCTGGCCAGCTCCGGCGCTCCAGTCTGTAGGTGGTCCCTTGGAATCCATAATGTGCCATGTAGGGCATTTGCAGGTAGAGATCGCAAGAGTGAGACTGTAGCCAGGAGGGCCTTGGAGAAGAGGTTGGGGGGGACCAGGGACAACAATGGAGGGACCCTGCAGGAGTGAAGAATAAGGTAAGTATTCACACCTTATTCCTCATCCCCTAGACAAAAATAAGCAAACCCTTGCAGTGCTGGCACTGAAACAGTCATTTTTTCCTGTCCTTGGAGTGGGGCTTTAAAAATAAATACAATAAAAAAAAATACACTGATAAAAACAACCTGCAATATGCAGACACCTCTCCTCTCAAAAGAGCAGGTAAGAATATGGCTGAGAAATATCTGCAGTTTGCTAGACAAACATGTTTTCCTCCAGAATACATTACAAAACAACTAAAGAGGAAGAGAGCACTCTTTGGAAGGTGTTGAAAAGGACAGAGACAAGGAGAATGTCACCTGCAGGGGCTGGAAGATTAATGCCTCGTACTATAATCAGCAGCATCTCTGTACTACTTAGCTCCGAGAATACTCTGTTGGGAAAGAAGGATCATGATCAGTTATATACAGACCAACAATTAGTCCAAACAACTCACATAACCTCCCCCTTTTCATTTCAATATTCTACCATTTCCAAAAAGAAAAAAACATAGACACTGTATCTGAACAGTTACTGGTGTTGGAGTCTGACCTATGCCTGACCGGAACAGCTAATGGTTGTAGATTTGACATATTACTGGTGTTAGATCTGTTCTATGATCTGCTCTGTGACTGACCCAAACAGTTACTGGTGTTAGATCTGACATATGCCTGAGCTAAATAGTTGCTGGAGTTTGGTCTAATTTATGGCTGACCTGAACATTTAGTGGTCTTAGGTTTGATCTATGCCTGATCAACAGTTACTGGTGCTTGATCAGACCTATGCCTGCCCTGAACTGCTTCTCAACATTCCTCACAGTCAGTATTGATCAAAATGGTTACCGGACTATTCTCAATGTCTTGTCTTCAAAATGATAGGGAGGTGGATCCCGGCCCTGAGCTTGAGATAGGTGAAGGATATCACAATTCTTCTTGCATTCATCTTCCATTTTTTCGAACCTGCCACAAGAACACAAACAACATCAGACATTGCTGAAGATTTAGCCCAAGGAGCACTGTCAAGACTTCTACATATTCTCAGTTTATCAAAGACGGGAATAACAATATAATACAACAAAAATATTGATTTGTGTACTTACCATTAACTTTTTTTCTTGGAGCCCAATGAGGGATACAGAATTTTATAATCCTGTAGGTTATACTGCTGCCTGTAGGGAGGACTGGATACTGGCAAACAAAAAAAACTGTAGAACAGCCCAAGGTATAACCCTCCTACTATCAGCATGCCTCAAAATAATTTTATATGGTTTAAAAATAGAAAAATAAAATTTATATACACACAAATACATATACACATACATAAATGTCACAAAGGCTTGATGCCGTATAGCTGAAGAGGTGCTTAGTGAAGAAAGCCAGCCCAATCTTGAAGACCAAAGCCTGAACCTTGGTTTGTCCAAGCCACCTAGAGATGGTGAAACTGGAAACCTGGGAGCCCATGCTGTGCCCCCGTCTGAGATGTCAACAAGGGAATCCATCTTCATGAAAGAAGCAGCAGCTGAAACATTCACACAGCCTGAACCACATCCAACCAATAGAGAAAATTTCAATTTTGTGAACTGCAGCTGGACAAAAGGGATGGAATTACAATGATCTGGTTAGGGTGCAAAACAGAGACTACTTTGGGAAGAAAGGAAGCCCAGGACCTCAATACAACATTGTCCTTGTGCAAGAACATAAAGGGTTTCTTGCAGGATATACAGTGGGGAAAAAAAGTTTTTAGTCAGCCACCAATTGTGCAAGTTCTCCCACTTAAAAAGATGAGAGAGGCCTGTAATTGGCATCATGGGTAGACCTCAACTATGAGAGACAAAATGAGAAAAAAAATCCAGACAATCACATTGGCTGATTAGGAAAGAATTTATTTGCAAATTATGGTGGAAAATAAGTATTTGGTCAATTACAAACAAGCAAGATTTCTGGCTCTCACAGACCTGTACCTTCTTCTTTAAGAGGCTCCTCTGTCCTGCACTCATTACCTGTATCAATGGCACCTGTTTGAACTTGTTATCAATATAAAAGACACCTGTCCACAACCTCAAACAGTCACACTCCAAACTCCACTATGGTGAAGACCAAAGAGCTGTCGAAGGACACCAGAAACAAAATTGTAGACCTGCACCAGGCTGGGAAAACTGAATCTGCAATAGGCAAGCAGATTGGTGTGAACAAATCAACTGTGGGAGCAATAATTAGAAAATGGAAGACATACAAGACCACTGATAATCTCCCTTGATCTGGGGCTCCACGCAAGATCTCACCCCGTGGGGTCAAAATGATCACAAGAACGGTGAGCAAAAATCCCAGGACCACACGTGGGGACCTAGTGAATGACCTGCAGAGAGCTGGGACCAACGTAACAAAGGCTACCATCAGTAACACGCTACTCCGGCAGGGACTCAGATCCTGCAGTGCCAGACGTGTCCCCCTGCTTAAGCCAGTACATGTCTGGGCCCGTCTGAAGTTTACTAGAGAGCATTTGGATGATCCAGAAGAGGATTGGGAGAATGTCATATGGTCAGATGAAACCAAAATAGAACTGTTTGGTAGAAACACAACTCGTCGTGTTTGGAGGAGAGAGAATGCTGAGTTGCATCCAAAGAACACCATACCTACTGTGAAGCATGGGGGTGGCAACATCATGCTTTGGGGCTGTTTCTCCGCAAAGGGACCAGGACGACTGATCCATGTACAGGACAGAATGAATGGGGCCATGTATCATGAGATTTTGAGTGCAAACCTCCTTCCATCAGCAAGGGCATTGAAGATGAAACGTGGCTGGGTCTTCCAACATGACAATGATCCCAAACATACCGCCCGGGCAACGAAGGAGTGGCTTCGTAAGAAGCATTTCAAGGTCCTGGAGTGGCCCAGCCAGTCTCCAGATCTCAACCCCATAGAAAACCTGTGGAGACAGTTGAAAGTCCATGTTGCCCAGCGACAGCCCCAAAAAATCACTGCCCTAGAGGAGATCTGCATGGAGGAATGGGCCAACCTACCAGCAACAGTGTGTGCCAACCTTGTGAAGACTTACAGGAAACATTTGACCTCTGTCATTGCCAACAAAGGATATATAACAAAGTATTGAGATGAACTTTTGATATTGACCAAATACTTATTTTCCACCATAATTTGCAAATAAATTCTTTCCAAATCAGCCAATGTGATTGTCTGGATTTTGTTTCTCATTTTGTCTCTCATAGTTGATGTCTACCTATGATGCCAATTACAGGCCTCTCTGATCTTCTTAAGTGGGAAAACTTGCACAATTGGTGACTGACTAAATACTTTTTTGCCCCACTGTAGCTGTCAGCTCATACACTTGCCTAGCCGAGGTGTTTGCCACAAGAAATGCAACCTTGTGAGTCTGACCGTAGAGTGGAAGGTTCAAAGGGGAATGGACTGGGAGCCCCATGCAAAACCCCTACACAAAGGGTTTAATTATAAAATGGAAAGCCAACAGTCTCTGAAACTAAATGGAAAGGGCAGAAATCCAACCCATGGTACTACCAGCCAGGTGTTGGTTCAGATCAACTGCAAAAAAGAACAGATCTGTCATGGAGAAACTCCAGGGGTGGAAGCCGTTAGACCCACAGCAAGCAAAGTGCACCTTCCATGTCTGGTGGTAAACCTTGTGGGAAGTGTATTTCCTAGCCTTCAGTAACATAGGAATCAAACTTAAGAGATGCCCTGTATGTTAAAACCTGGGTTTTAACAGTCATGCTGTTAAAGCAAGGGACCAGCAGTCAACAGATCCACAGTAGAAATGAACAGCTTTGGAACAAAACAGTAAAGGCAAGTGCTTAGAATTAGCAAACAGCCTATCAGGGCATTTTCAATCTCTGTACAGGAATAAGGCCTTGATTGTACGGGTGGCAACAGGATGGTAAAAGCCATGATTTTACCATCCCTGACTGCCCACCTAAAAAACTTACCATGGCAACTGAAGGGGAACCTTGTGGCTACGATGCTTTGCTTAACGATCACCTTAACTTGGCATGTCCCCACTGAAGTCACTGTGACCGTGCAGTAACTGAGAGCTAAACCTTAATTAATGATTGTAGCAAGGTATTTATATATAAAATCTACCTTTATAATAATAAAGCAATAATTGAGGCTTGCTGGTAAGTAGGAGAATTATACCCTGGGCCGGGCTACATTTTTTTCTTTGCCAAAGCTAGTGTAGGCGGTAGCATAAATAAAAGGTTTAAGACTCTCTACATTTCTCAAAGGACAAGAAAGAAAATGTGTCTGTGTACCATTCTCTTTGAATAACGTGACTTGAGGACAGGTGTGCCTTCATTCCCTAATGTCTATGGCCATCTTTACATTCTATCTGGTTACTGATGTAGAGACTCTTTACTCACCTTGTGGTTTCTGCAACATTTCCCATCTCAGTAAATTGCTTGGAGTACCGCAAACATTTCTAGGAGGAAACAAAAGACTGGATGATGCCAGTCCATAAAGCCTCAGATGTATGTGGACACCCTTCCTGGTGAGGGGTACTGTTAAAGCTACAAACACAGACATTTTAGACAATTGTAGACTTCTAGCTTTGGTGGTTTCAACTTGGAGAAGACCCTCTTTTGTTCCGGCATATATTTGTGCTCCTGTGCACAACGCCAGATCAATAAAACATGCATTGGCAAGTTTGGTGTGTCAGAACCAGCATTGCCTGCACAGAGCTAACTTGAATGCTGACTGAGCCAGGCCGCTTTCTCCAACATCGATATTCAACCTTGAAAATGCTATTGTGGCTTAATGGGCTCGAAAATTCTGCAGACACACTCCAGAGCTTTTTCAGAACAGTGGTGGCTGCTTAAAGCAACCAAGAAGGGGGTGGAGGGGGGGCATCTCAATTTGAATGCCCATGGTTTTGGAATGGGTTTTCAAGCAAGCTAATGTAGGTGTGATGGTCAGGTGTCCACAAACATTTGACCATACAATCAATGCATTTAGAAACAAAAAGACACTATACAGTATATGCCGAAAAAACCTTTGGCAGGCCTTGAAGACAGATGAAATCCAATAAGGTTCAATTCATAAAGATTTATGCAAGGATAAGGATTTTTATTTTATCCATGTGACATTAAATTTTGAATCTCACTGGACTCAGCCTAAAACAGCTTTCCTTTAAAAATAAAGATCTTTATCCTGGTGTTTTAGTTTTGTTAATTTGGCTTCTAGTGATAATAAAATCATATATTGTAGTATAGATCATTAGACACTACCCAAGATGTTTCAGTTTTGGTCTTGCTCATTTGAGAGATTCATATACACAAATAATTTAATATGTATCCATAAATAACATTTAATATAAAGCCTACAACATCCTTATTCAAAAGGTTCACAGTTCATATGTCATACATTATCACCACTCAATCAAAGTAGTTTCATCACAAAACCTTAAGAAGTATGATGCTTCAATGTAAATAATATCACGATCCCACTATTTCCAGTAACCAATCACAGTTCAACTTTAAAGGAAAAGGAAAGTAATTTTTTTTCATGAGTACATAATGTGAGATAATAGCAGGATATACTCTGAAGTAATTCCTTAGAGTCTTTCACATTTTTACTAACTTGCTGCCCAATGTTTCTTTTGTATTGTCATAAACACAGCAATATTTGTAGATTCGCTCATAGATGAAGCTCTAGGGATAAGCTATATCACTGGGGAGTAGATTATTTTTAATGGCTTCGCTGATTCATAGATTTGCACTGTGAGACGGTGCACTAGGGCATAACCATGTGACCAGGACAGAAAGTGAGAAGAATCTCTGGAGCGGGGACACACAAATTCCATTCTATCAATTTGAAAAAAAAAAAAAAAGAAAAAAAAAAAGGTAGGCTGGAGTTGATTTTTAGATATAAAATTAGAGAATATGATGGAATATTTGGAGAATCAGTGCAAGATACCTCATGCTGTTCATGAAGAAGCTTCAACAACTGAGAGTAAACTTCATCTGAGTTCTGTGGTGACTTGGTATCTTCATGTTCTACTACAACAAAGTCACTGTCCTCATCTGGAGGTGGTGGGATCTGGGGAATAAAAGCAAAGACTGCTTAATGATTTGAGGATATGTCAATCTGTTGCAATACGCCTACAATGAAAGATGGCTCATTAATTGCAATAAAGGATATGCAGTGGATGTGGGAATGTCTTAGATTTTTCTCATTCAGCCTATAGGTCAAACAAAAAATGATTAACCACTTGAAGACACTTTTCAGACATTTTTTGTTTACAAGTAAAAATCTGTATTTTCGGTCTCTGGTCAGCCGGTGGAACTGTGGACTTCAGTGCCGGGCTTCCCGATCACACGGGAGAGACCGGAGAGGCACTGGAGGGCAAGCCTCCTGCTACCTTTAAAAGCTGCTCAGAACACTTTTAAAAGGGTAGGCAATCCCTGGCTGAAAATGTTAATACTGGGGTTATTGCTAGCAGATGCAGCCATGGTCCCGGTATAACCACGTGAACACAATCACATATATTTACGTGATTGTGCTGCAAGTGGTTAAGCAATTGCTAGCTTAAGACCACTATATTTTCCCATTTCAAACAGTGGGATAAACAATCAAGACCCATAGAGCCAGCCTGCTCTGAGTGGATATAAATGTGTGCACACCTTTAACCACTTGCCTACAGGGCACGTATATTGTCCAGCCCAATTTTCAGCTTTCAGTGCTGTCACACTTTGAATGGCAATTGCGCGGTCATGCAATACTATACGCAATTATGACATTTTTATAATTTTTTTGAGACAGATAGAGCTTTCTTTTGGTGGTATTTAATCACCTCTGGGTTTTTTATTGTTTGCTAAACAAACCAAAAATAACTGAAAATTTAGAAAAAAAAAGTTTTTCCTTAGTTTTGTTATAAAATTTTGTAAATAAGTGATTTTTATCCTTCACTGATGTGCGCTAATGAGGCTGCGGTCATGGGCACTGATAGGCTGCACTGATGGCCACTGATGAGGAGGCACTGGTAGGTGGCACTGATGGGCATTGACAGGCATCACTGATGGGCACTGAAAGGCAGCACTCACATGGCAGTGATAGGCAGCACTGATAGGCGGCACTGACTGGCAGTGATAGGCGGCACTGACTGGCACTGTTAGGCGGCACTGATGCGCACTGATAGGTGGCACTGACAGGCAGCTCAGATGGGCACTGATATGTGGCATTGATGTGCACTGGTGGGCACTGATATGTGGCATTGATGGACACCGACAGGTGGCACTGCTGGGGCTACACTGATCATGAGCGCACACTGATCATCAGTGCCCTGATGATCTCTTAAGAGTTCATTCACAGTTGCCAAAATGGTAACTATGTGCAGAGTGATGTGCAAAAGCCACCCTAAAACACTGTACAATAGCAGCCAACAAACAATGTACTGGATGCAATAAAAGGGTAATGTGAATTTATTTTTTTGTCTGTCACAGTTCAGGAGCAGCCAATATATAATGAATGGGTTGCTTTACTGGAAAACAAGAAAAAACTCTGCAAGGGAATGCTGAAGTGGAAATTTGCCCTTAGGGCCCATTCACAGGACTGTGACTTGGTAAGACATGTGCATTTAATGTGCAGTATTCATGTGTTGATGTGCGCTGCAGTGAAGTGGCTACCAAACCCCCAGAATGCATAAAACATCATGTTTTTTTTCCAACATGCATCTTTAACATGCAGCATTTATGAGTTGAAAAGCGTTGGGTTAGGAAGCCCTCTCATTTTGGTGCTGCCAAACCACCACAACACACGAAACCTGGACAAGCACTATTTTTTTCCCAACACAGCATACTACAACGCACTAATAGTTAACATACAGGCAATACAGCGCACTGCCTAGGTGAGTTGGAGTGCCACTAAAATTTTAAGAAATGCCAACGTACTTTTTCATGTACTACCATATGCTACATTATTATTATTATTATTACTACGAGTTTATATAGCGCCAAAGGGTTTGCTCAGCGCTGTACAATAGGGGGGGACAATACATGGCACAGTACAACAAAGACAGACAGCGTACGAGGGGTAAGAGGGCCCTACTCTTACGAGCTTACAATCTGGGATAATGTACAGAAACCACACAATTATTTTAGGTGGAGCCCAGGACGCCATTGACACTACGCCGCCGGTGCCACGTGGAGGCCCGGCGGCCATCTTTAATCTTAAAGGGTCAGTCATTTGATTAAACCTGGCACCATTGTGAGTTTTTTCTGAACACTCCTGTTTTTCTTGAATAAAATCATTTTCTTTTACAAAGAATTTTATTGTAGATTGAGCAATGATAAACAAACATTCGGAACATAGAATCCTTGACCAATACATAGAAAGTTATTCTGTATGATTGAGAAATAATGTAACATGTACATTGGAAAAAAAAAAAAAAGCTCAAAACATCAGCTATAACTTATAGCAGAAATGCCCGGTAGAAAGGGTACGATTCACAGTCTTTGATGGTCAATGATAGTGTAGATTCTAAGAGAGAAAATTGCTACATCAAGAAATATTGGACAAGAGTATAATAAAGACACAGACCAAGAAGAGAGAGAAGAAGAGATAAAGATAAAAAGATAAAAAAAAAAAAAAAAAAAAAAAAAAAAAAGGGGGGGGGGGGGGGGGGAGGAAGTAGGGCTCCGGGGAGATTGCAGCAGAATCCAATCTCATATCGACAGAAGGGACTGGTCGAATCTCGATGGTTGGGCTATATCCAGCCAGGGACGCCATATCCGCAAAAATTTTGTATGGGTATCCAATAATATGGCCGTCAATTTTTCATTAACCATTATGAAGTTCATCCGATTTTTGACAGCCTCAAAGCTGAGAAGAGGAGTCTTCCAAGCCCTCGCAATTGTCAACTTAGTAGCCATAAATAAGTATGATGCCAGCTGCCATTCAGAACGGAGAAGGCCCTCCATTGGTTTAAATAGAAGCGCTTCGTACGGGTTACGCTTAATGTCTGTGTGAAGCATAGTGCGAAGGAGGGCATACACCCTAATCCATATAATCTGCTTACTTTAGGGCAAGTCCACCAGATATGAGCCATGGTACCCAATTGTTGGCATCCTCGAAAGCAAACCGGGGAATATGTAGGGATGAAACTAGCTAAACGAGCAGGTGTATAATACCATCGATAAAGAATTTTGTAGGAATTCTCAAGAATAATGACATTCCTAGAGCATTTAGATAATGCTTGGGTCATGGTCCACCAATCCTGTTGATTTAAAGTCCCCCCCAATTCAGACTGCCAGCGCTGATGATAGGAGCGAACCGGAGGGGTTCTATAAGAAATAATGGAGGAGTAAATCAGGGAAATCAAACCCGGAGCATGGGGTCAATGTCTGCACTGGCTTTCAAAGGGGGACAGATGATACGGTCCCGAATGTGTGCGTATTAGTGTATTGACAAAGTGACGAAGTTGAAGATATCCAAAGTGCTCCCGCAAAGGAATATTATAAGAAGAGCGCAGAGTTTCAAAAGAAAGTATTCGAGTGGGAGATAGAAGTGAATGTACATCGTAAAAACCATGCGTTTGCCACCAGGCAAACTGCCTGGGATTGTCCCGACCTGGAGGGAATAACGGGTTATGCAATAGTCGTAACAGCGGCAGGTGAGCAGAGATAAGGCCAGTGGAAAATTTGATGGAATCCCAGAGACGTAGAGAGAGCGTCAGCGTCGGGCTAAGGGCAGACGGACGTTTAGAAGTAGGAAGCCATGGCAAGGAGGAGAGCGGTATCGGGTGGGAGTCCATCATATCCATGACAGCCCACAAGGGAAAGTGATGAGAAGCATGGATATGGTCCAAAGGGGCAATATTAGCCGCCAGATAGTAAGACTGGAGATTTGGGACCGACAACCCACCCTCACTCTTACGCGCGAACAAAATATGTTTACTAATTCTGGGCCGGGAAGAGCTCCAAATAAAAGACAAAAGTTTTCGCTGATGAATACGCAATATATGCGAAGGTACTGGAACTGGTAAAACCTGAAATAAGTACAGTAGTTTAGGAAGATAGGTCATACGGATCGCATTAATTCTGCCGAACCATGAAAGCGGGAAATGAGACCAGGAGGTCAATAGTTCGGTCAGCTCCTGAAAAACAGTGGGAAAATTAGCCTGGTACAGTCCGTCATATGTCGGGGTGAGCTTAATTCCTAAATATGGTAGGGCCGAATGCCATTGAAAAGGAAACGTTTGCTTCAAAGTCATCAAAAGTGATAGTGGAAGGGTAATCGACATAGCTTTCGATTTGGTGGGGTTAACGTGAAGACCCGAAAGATTTGCAAAGGAATCGAGAACCGCGAGCAAATTAGGCAGAGTAACCCCCGGATTTGAAATCGACAATAGTATATCGTCTGCAAACAGAGACAATTTATGTTGGGAGCCCGCCACCTCAATCCCCTTAATATCATGATTCATACGAATGGCTTCCGCCAATGGTTCCAAGGCTAGGATAAAGAGTATAGGGGAGAGCGGACAACCTTGTCTAGTGCCTCTGGCGACTGAGAACGTAGAAGACTCAAATCCGTAATATTTAAGTTTCGCTTGAGGGGAAGTGTATACCAAAGAGATCCATCTTAGAAACGAAGGACCAAAGCCAAAGCGGTGAAGGACTGATAGGAGATAAGGCCATGATAAAGTGTCGAAGGCCTTATTGATATCTAAGGATAAAAGCATCATGTCGAGTTTACGGATATGGGCTAAATGTTGTAATTGTAGGATACGTCTGATAGCATCTCCAGCTTGTCTATGGGGAACAAAGCCCACCTGGTCCTTCTTGATCAAACGGGAAAGGAAGGAATTCAATCGAGTAGCCAGAATCTTAGTGAGAATCTTCATATCGATGTTAATAAGGGAGATAGGCCTATAATTTGCCCAGGAAGAGTGATCTCAATCCGGTTTAGGAATCATAACCACATTGGCGGTCAAAGAATCTGGGGAAACGTCCACGCCCCCCTTCACCGCGTTAAACATAGCAGCAAGGTGGGGCGCGAGCACATCAGCTAATTTCTTATAATATAGTGCCGTGTAGCCATCCGGACCTGGGCGCTTGCCCGTCTTCAGGTCTGCTATGCATTTCAATACCTCAGATGTTTGAATATTACGGTCCATTAGATCCCTATGTGCCGGTGTCAAAGTAGGCAGGGACAGACGAGATAGAAAGTCAGAAATGGATTGGGAATCAGCCCGTGTAGGGTCAGTGTAAAGTTTGGCCAGACGAAACCGGAACTCTTCCAAAACCGCAACCGGATCACTCGTAAGGGTATTATGCCGAGTGCGTAAAGATATCGGTTTGGGATGGTGCGCAAAAAATCGAAGTCTACGAGCCAACATGGAGTCCGGTTTGTTTGCTTTACTGTACCACTTCTGGCGTGTCCAGCGTAAGGAGCGTTCAGCCTCATCCGTTAAGCACAGATCCAGTTCTAAACGGGCCTGATCCAACAATCTACGATTCGATGGGGTAGGTGACTGTTTAAATTGGGCCGATATGGAGGTCAACTTTGATTCTAACTGACACTGTTTAAGCTGTCGTTCCTTCTTTCGTCTTGAAGCTATCTGGATAATATGTTCCCTAAGAACTGCCTTGTATGCTTCCCACAATGTTACTGAAGAAGAGACAGAACCCGAGTTTAATTGGAAGTATTCCTGAGATTTACGATGGAGTTCCGTCTGAATCTCCTTCAGTGAAAGCAAGGAGTCATTCATTATCCACGAAGAAAAGGCCGGCCTACATAGAAGAGATTGACAGACCACCAAAATAGGCTCATGGTCAGACCACGGTACCGTGAGAATAGAAATAGCACGAACCAAGGGGAGATGTTCAGGTGATACGAAGGTGTGGTCAGTTCTGGAATGAGAACGATGAGGGTGGGAGTAGTAGGTATAATCTGTCCCCCGGGGATGAAATTCACGCCATAAGTCCACCAGATCGTGGGTATGTAATGTACGTATAAAAGACTTTGCCGAAGCGGAAGGGTCAGAATGTTCTGCTGGATATTTATCCAACGCCGGATTTAACACTAAATTAGAATCCCCGGCCATCAAAAGAGTACCCCGTTGATGTGTTGCCAGGAGAGAACACAGATGTGACAGAAAAGGTCCAGGGTTAACGTTAGGAGCGTGATAGGACATTATGGTAACTTCTATACCTTGTATTGTGCCCCGGAGTAGAAGGTATCTGCCATTGGGATCAGCAATACGTCTCACACAGACAAATGGAGTTTTACTATGAAAGGCGATCAATACACCTCTCTGTTTAGTGGGGCCATTAGCCTGAAATATCTGAGGGTAACGAGCATCAAAGTATTTTGGGGCAGAAGTAGATGAGAAATGGGTTTCTTGCAAACAAGCAATGTCAACTTGACGAGCTCGGAGAAATTTAAATATCTTTACCCGTTTCTGCGGAGAGTTCATCCCCTGGACATTCAATGATAACCAGTTCAACGACATGGTGATCTATAAGAAGAAAGATCAAATCCACTGCAATCCCCGGGAGCCCTGAAAAAAACATTTACGAAGACACACAAAGCAAAAAAGAAAAGAGAGGAGATGGAAAAGAAAGGAGAAGACAAGAAGACATCTAATATACAAGCAATATATCTATGAGACAATAAGGTTAATTCAAACATCATAGCAGGTAACTGTGGGTAAAACACCCACATAGAGGCTGGGTAGCGGTCGGGAGAAAAAACCAGACCGCTAGTCAGCTCGGAGGGGGACACGTTGGTCCACCGGAATAACTCGGCAATAACAAAAAAGAGATATAAACATATTATATAAAACAACTTAGGCTAATACACCTGTGGATGATAAATCCAAAAATCGCAGGGCTAGAAAAATCTCAACCAATCAGTGCGGAAAAAACAAACAGCCACCCTAGATTGGAAGGGATAAAACACATGGAGGTCATGGAACCTCTGAACAACTCTAGCATTAAACCCAAGAAGTGGCAATAAAAATCCACTTGTGATGAGAGTACATACTGGTGATCAGCCACTAAGCATCAAGTCGCGGAGACTTCCTGGAAACGTTGGGCCCGCAGAGACCGGAGGGCCTGGGAGCTACCTTGACTAGGAGGAGATTTACGGAGAGGCTGGGAATTTGGAGGACGTGAGGAGACTGAGGCCTCCTCATTCTGGGAATGTGGTAGTTCCAGATTCAGTTCCCGAAAATGGCGTCGAAGATCCGCTGGCGAAGAGGCCTGGAATTGACGACCTTGAGAGGAGAATGATAGCTTGAAAGGGAAACCCCATCTGTACTTAATATCAGCCGATTTAAGAATTTGGAGATAGGGCCTCAAGGTGCGACGTTTGGCAATCGTGACTGGGGATAGATCTGCAAACAGTTGGATAGAATATCCCTGGAATTCCAACGCTAAACGGTTCCGAGCCGCCTGCAGCAGGCGTTCTTTAGTACGGTAGAAGTGTAATTTAATAATAATGTCTCTGGGAGGACCCTCCGTGGACTTAGGTGCCAAGGCTCTATGAATACGGTCAAACTCTAAACGCTCCAAGGGAATCTCAGGGGCCAATTCCTGAAAAAGAGCGGTGGCAGTCCCCTGTAGATCTGTGATTGCCTCGGGGACTCCGCGGATACGGAGATTATCCCTGCATGCCCTATTTTCAGCGTCCTCTAATTTATCTTTTAAAGTGTCCAACTCAGCATGTAGATCCTCCACTTCCTGTTCATGTCCTTCCAAAACTGTAGTTGCCAGATCCATACGCTGTTCCAATTGATGAGCATGAAGGCCCAACTCCTTTAGGCCTCTCGCCAGATCAGAAGATAATTTACGTGAGGCGACGGTAATCTCCTCTCGCACTATAGCACGGAATTTGTGTAGCAAGTCTTCAGGATGTTGTTCAAGAGTATCTGCCATCCCCGATGGAAATTGCCGCTGACTATCGCCATCAGACTCAGGATCTCCAGGAAGCTGAGTATTATCGTCTGATTCAGGTGGACTAGGCATCAGCTTAGTGGCACGGCCCTGCGGGGGGGATTGCTGTTGGGCCCGATGTTTTGGTTTAGTGCGAGGAGTGCGGTGCATTGTTAGGAGTGGTTCAGAGGATGCCAAATCACTATCAAACTATTGAGATATTACATTAGGGTGTGGAAGCCCATTTGCCAAGAAGTATATTTCGGTGGCACGGCACCAGAAGGTCACTCAGGCATTTCCTCCCGGTGCGTGTACGTGTCCCCCACCAGGGAGGTGTTCACATGTGATTCATGCTGATAATACAGCCTTGGAGGCGCTGGTAGTTATGGTAGTTGGGCCAGGTGTTCATACAGTATGTCAATTATCCTAAAGTGCTCCAGGCACCCCAGATTCATCCACTCAGGATGGGGGCTGACAGAGGGAACTTCTCTACCCAAGCATCACCACCCCCGCAAAGAGAGAGATCCCCAGTTCCTCTGGGACGGTACAGGGGCTTGGCATGGACTACAGAGCCACCAGCAGAACCAGGGGGACTCACCCAGGCTGCCCCAGTAACTGTCCCGTCTCAGGGGCCAGAGGAGCAGAGCAGCGCCGCGATCACCCCGCCGCGGCGGTAATCCACCCCGGCCACGGGATTAGGCGAGACCGCGGCTCCACACGCCGCGACAGGCCGCAAGCCCTCCCGCGGTCCGGTCCGTCGGAGAGGGGCCAAAACCACTCAGCACCCCTCCCCACAAGCCAGGTAAGGTCCGGACAGCCCGAAGTCTGCAGCAGGTTACCGCTGTCCCCCAGATGGCAGTGGATGGAGGTTCAGGCTGCCGGAGCTTTCAAAAAAGCGACTGTTCCCGGCGCCATCTTGGACACGCCCCCGAATAAAATCATTTTCATCAACCTACTATACTATGGGATCTTTCCTGTGTCTTCTGCGATGAGCCTTTTCAGCTTCTGCAGACCCAGATTGATCCCTGCACCAGCCTTTGAGAGGAGGAATTTTCCACTTCACACACTTCTGTAAGGATTTCTGTGACCTGCTGTACCTCAATTTCACCACATGAGGGTGCTTCATCTCTACTATCTCCAGCTCCTGCCCATTACCAGACCAGAAAAGAGAGGGGAATCTCCATGATATATACACATGCGTATTATTAATACGTTTCTGGTTAGTGCGCATCTCTAACTTTTGCACTGGGAATCAGCGAGCACCATTACTGGACTGTGATTTATTTGATTTTTTTATTTTTTTTTTATTAATTTATTCATTTGCTTTGGTTTCATTTATTATTTATATTTGCCCGCAATATAGTAACATCACACAGCGCTGCATTTTCTTTATATATATATTTTTGGGACTTTTATGTGTTTTCCTTGAATGTTCACCTGCTGACCATTGGAGTGCTCACTGTATTTTTTATACTCTCAAGGATCTAAGTTGCCCCTTGACAACCCATGATACAAAAAAGCCTATCTTCTTATTGTTCTGTGATTTACCGGATCAGCTGTGTTACTGCGGAGATGGCAACAATATAAGAGGAAGGCTGTCAAATTAAAGACAACATTCCACTGCTATTACAAAATTTAAATATATACATTTTCCTGTTTACCTGCCACAACTGTGCCATTTTGGCCAGCTATTTTATATCTTGTTATGACTCAAGAGAAACAGTAAACATATGCGGCTGAAATAAAAACTTTAAGTACATTTGTCCTTTGCAAAGACATGGAGTACTCATCTCTCCTGCTGCCTGTGTTGCTGATCGCTGCAGTAGTGAAGAAAAAATGGTGCCTGACGGGCATGTAAAGTCTAACATGTCAACCGTGATTCAACCAAACAGCCCTGATGTCACCACTGTATCCTGTAGTGGCACAGCAGCTGATGGAAGAAACCACAGAGCACAGCAGAGAACCAGGAAATCAGCACTCCTGGGAAGAGAAGTCTTAATCTACCCATAGATGGAATGAATTAAGCCGGTTCGGCAAGGACCATACAAATTTCAATTCATCTATGGCCATTCCTCATCGACTGTTGGAAAACTTTTGTCAGTTAACAGCTTGCAGCAAATTGGCTGCAGCCGCTGATCAAAGTATTCTGACAGTGGAAAAGACCCACTGTCAGAATACAATGGCACAGCAGGGAGGATTCCTCCATCCACCTAGCTTGTGTGGATGGGGGAATCCATTCACTTTTTTTTTTTCGGTCAACTAGCTAACTGATCAAACAAAAAAAAATGAACCGTCTACGGCCAGCATTACTTTAACAACTAGGACTGCATTAATGGATTAAAAATAAAAACTAGGCCTGCAATCAGAAGAAATGTTAGCCTGTGTCAATAAGCTATTTGATGGAATTTACATGTAGAACAAAACAAGTAATATGTTACCTGGAGGTGCTGGGAGCTCTGCCAGATTCACTGATCTGCCAGCTTTGGAAGCCCGTATGGCATCCTGATATTGCTGCAATAAAGAAATTAATTTGGTTACATTTAACAGGGAACAGATCCTTGTGTGCTCTGCCTAGCTTCCGATACTTTGTTTAGTTTTCCCTTTATGGAAAAGTAAAGGATTAATAAAACACAACCACTATTGTTTGTGCACTGCATATAAAGTCATAAAGGTATAATATTAATAATTATTTTTGGTCAACAGAACATTATCTTTATCAGTGTGGCTTTGTTCACTGGACAAATCAGCCTGTACAGCAGTTTTTATATAAAATGACTAAACCTTTTGTAGATTGAAGACAAACTCCAGATAAAAAACTTTTTTTTGTTAGATTAGCAAAGGATGGGTAAGGGGTCCAGATGCCTGCACCCTCAGAACCCGGGAAAGGGTCCCGATGCCTGCACCCTCAGACCCAAGGTGTGTCCCGATGCCTGCACCTTCAGACCCCGGGAAGGGTCCCGATGCCTGCACCCTCAGACCCCGGGAAGGGTCCCGATGCCTGCACCCTCAGACCCCGGGAAGGGTCCCGATGCCTGCACCCTCATACCCCTGGAAGGGTCCCGATGGCTGCACCCTCAGACCCCGGGAAGGGTCCCGATGCCTGCACCCTCAGACCCGGGAAAGGGTCCCGATGCCTGCACCCTCAGACCCGGGAAAGGGTCCCGATGCCTGCACCCTCAGACCCGGGAAAGGGTCCCGATGCCTGCACCCTCAGACACGAGAAAGGGTCCCGATGCCTGCACCCTCAGACCCGGGAAAGGGTCCCGATGCCTGCACCCTCAGACCCGGGAAAGGGTCCCGATGCCTGCACCCTCAAACCCGGGAGTGGGTCCCGATGCCTGCACCCTCAGACCCGGGAAAGGGTCCCGATGCCTGCACCCTCAGACCCGGGAAAGGGTCCCGATGCAAGCACCCTCAGACCCGGGAAAGGGTCCCGATGCCTGCACCCTCAGACCCCGGGAAGGGTCCCGATGCCTGCACCCTCAGACCCCGGGAAGGGTCCCGATGCCTGCACCCTCAGACCCCGGGAAGGGTCCCGATGCCTGCACCCTCAGACCCCGGGAAGGGTCCCGATGCCTGCACCCTCAGACCCCGGGAAGGGTCCCGATGCCTGCACCCTCAGACCCCGGGAAGGGTCCCGATGCCTGCACCCTCAGACCCCGGGAAGGGTCCCGATGCCTGCACCCTCAGACCCCGGGAAGGGTCCCGATGCCTGCACCCTCAGATCCCGGGAAGGGTCCCGATGCCTGCACCCTCAGACCCCGGGAAGGGTCCCGATGCCTGCACCCTCAGACCCCGGGAAGGGTCCCGATGCCTGCACCCTCAGAACCGGGAAAGGGTCCCGATGCAAGCACGCTCAGACCCGGGAAAGGGTCCCGATGCAAGCAAGCTCAGACCCGTAAAAGGGTCCCGATGTCTGCACCCTCAGACCCAAGGTGGGTCCCGATGCCTGCACCCTAAGACCCGGGAGTGGGTCCCGATGCCTGCACCCTCAGACCCGGGAAAGGGTCCCGATGCCTGCACCCTAAGACCCGGGAAAGGGTCCCGATGCAAGCACCCTCAGACCCGGGAAAGGGTCCCGATGCAAGCACCCTCAGACCCGGGAAAGGGTCCCGATGCAAGCACCCTCAGACCCCGGAAAGGGTCCCGATGCCTGCACCCTCAGACCCCGGAAAGGGTCCCGATGCCTGCACCCTCAGACCCCGGAAAGGGTCCCGATGCCTGCACCCTCAGACCCCGGAAAGGGTCCCGATGCCTGCACCCTCAGACCCCGGAAAGGGTCCCGATGCCTGCACCCTCAGACCCCGGAAAGGGTCCCGATGCCTGCACCCTCAGACCCCGGAAAGGGTCCCGATGCCTGCACCCTAAGACCCAAGGTGGGTCCCGATGCCTGCACCCTCAGACCCCGGAAAGGGTCCCGATGCCTGCACCCTAAGACCCAAGGTGGGTCCCGATGCCTGCACCCTCAGACCCGGGAAAGGGTCCCGATGCCTGCACCCTCAGACCCGGGAAAGGGTCCCGATGCAAGCACCCTCAGACCCAAGGTGGGTCCCGATGACTGCACCCTCAGACCCAAGGTGGGTCCCGATGCCTGCACCCTCAGACCCGGGAAAAGGTCCCGAAGCCTGCACCCTCAGACCCGGGAAAAGTTCCCGATGCCTGCACCCTCAGACCCGGGAAAGGGTCCCGATGCCTGCACCAGCAGACCCAAGGTGGGTCCCGATGCCTGCACCCTCAGACCCGGGAAAGGGTCCCGATGCCTGCACCCTCAGACCCGGGAAAGGGTCCCGATGCCTGCACCCTCAGACCCGGGAAAGGGTCCCGATGCCTGCACCCTCAGACCCGGGAAAGGGTCCCGATGCCTGCACCCTCAGACCCAAGTTCGGTCCCGATGGCTGCACCCTCAGACCCGGGAAAGGATCCCGATGCCTGCACCCTCAGACCCGGGAAAGGATCCCGATGCCTGCACCCTCAGACCCGGGAAAGGATCCCGATGCCTGCACCCTCAGACCCAAGGTGGGTCCCGATGCCTGCACCCTCAGACCCGTGAAAGGGTCCCGATGCCTGCACCCTCAGACCCGGGAAAGGGTCCCGATGCCTGCACCCTCAGACCCGGGAAAGGGTCCCGATGCCTGCACCCTCAGACCCGGGAAAGGGTCCCGATGCCTGCACCCTCAGACCCAAGGTGGGTCCCGATGCCTGCACCCTCAGACCCAAGGTGGGTCCCGATGCCTGCACCCTCAGACCCAAGGTGGGTCCCGATGCCTGCACCCTCAGACCCAAGGTGGGTCCCGATGCCTGCACCCTCAGACCCAAGGTGGGTCCCGATGCCTGCACCCTCAGACCCAAGGTGGGTCCCGATGCCTGCACCCTCAGACCCGGGAAAGGGTCCCGATGCCTGCAACTCAGACCCAAGGTGGGTCCCAATGCCTGCACCCTCAGACCCGGGAAAGGGTCCCAATGCCTGCACCCTCAGACCCAAGGTGGGTCCCGATGCCTGCACCCTCAGTCCCAGGAAAGGGTCCCGATGCCTGCACCCTCAGACCCGGGAGTGGGTCCCGATGCCTGCACCCTCAGACCCGGGAGTGGGTCCCGATGCCTGCACCCTAAGACCCGGAAGTGGGTCCCGATGCCTGCACCCTCAGACCCCGGAAAGGGTCCCGATGCCTGCACCCTCAGACCCCGGAAAGGGTCCCGATGCCTGCACCCTCAGACCCCGGAAAGGGTCCCGATGCCTGCACCCTCAGATCCCGGAAATGGTCCCGATGCCTGCACCCTCAGACCCGGGAAAGGGTCCCGATGCCTGCACCCTCAGACCCAAGGAGGGTACCGATGCCTGCACCCTCAGACCCAAGGAGGGTCCCGATGCCTGCACCCTCAGACCCGGGAAAGGGTCCCGATGCCTGCACCCTCAGACCTGGGAAAGGGTCCCGATGCCTGCACCCTCAGACCCAAGTTGGGTCCCGATGCCTGCACCCTCAGCCCCGTGAAAGGGTCCCGATGCCTGCACCCTCAGACCCGGGAAAGGGTCCCGATGCCTGCACCCTCAGACCCAAGGTGGGTCCCGATGCCTGCACCCTCAGACCCGGGAAAGGGTCCCGATGCCTGCACCCTCAGACCCGGGAAAGGGTCCCGATGCCTGCACCCTAAGACCCGGGAGTGGGTCCCGATGCCTGCACCCTCAGACCCGGGAAAGGGTCCCGATGCAAGCACCCTAAGACCCGGGAAAGGGTCCCGATGCAAGCACCCTCAGACCCGGGAAAGGGTCCCGATGCAAGCACCCTCAGACCCGGGAAAGGGTCCCGATGCAAGCACCCTCAGACCCGGGAAAGGGTCCCGATGAAAGCACCCTCAGACACGGGAAAGGGTCCCGATGCAAGCACCCTCAGACCCGGGAAAGGGTCCCGATGCAAGCACCCTAAGACCCGGGAAAGGGTCCCGATGAAAGCACCCTCAGACACGGGAAAGGGTCCCGATGCAAGCACCCTCAGACCCGGGAAAGGGTCCCGATGCAAGCACCCTCAGACCCGGGAAAGGGTCCCGATGCAAGCACCCTCAGACCCGGGAAAGGGTCCCGATGCAAGCACCCTCAGACCCGGGAAAGGGTCCCGATGCTTGCACCCTCAGACCCGGGGAAGGGTCCCGATGCTTGCACCCTCAGACCCGGGGAAGGGTCCCGATGCTTGCACCCTCAGACCCGGGGAAGGGTCCCGATGCCTGCACCCTCAGACCCCGGCAAGGGTCCCGATGCCTGCACCCTCAGACCCCGGCAAGGGTCCCGATGCCTGCACCCTCAGACCCGGGAAAGGGTCCCGATGCCTGCACCCTCAGACTCGGGAGTGGGTCCCGATGCCTGCACCCTCAGACCCGGGAAAGGGTCCCGATGCCTGCACCCTCAGACCCAAGGTGGGTCCCGATGCCTGCACCCTCAGACCCGGGAAAGGGTCCCGATGCCTGCACCCTCAGACCCGGGAAAGGGTCCCGATGCCTGCACCCTCAGACCCGGGAAAGGGTCCCGATGCCTGCACCCTCAGACCCGGGAAAGGGTCCCGATGCCTGCACCCTCAGACCCAAGTTCGGTCCCGATGGCTGCACCCTCAGCCCCGAGTTGGGTCCCGATGCCTGCACCCTCAGCCCCGTGAAAGGGTCCCGATGCCTGCACCCTCAGACCCGGGAAAGGGTCCCGATGCCTGCACCCTCAGACCCGGGAAAGGGTCCCGATGCCTGCACCCTCAGACCCGGGAAAGGGTCCCGATGCCTGCACCCTCAGACCCGGGAGTGGGTCCCGATGCCTGCACCCTCAGACCCGGGAAAGGGTCCCGATGCAAGCACCCTAAGACCCGGGAAAGGGTCCCGATGCAAGCACCCTCAGACCCGGGAAAGGGTCCCGATGCAAGCACCCTCAGACCCGGGAAAGGGTCCCGATGCAAGCACCCTCAGACCCGGGAAAGGGTCCCGATGCAAGCACCCTCAGACCCGGGAAAGGGTCCCGATGCAAGCACCCTCAGACCCGGGAAAGGGTCCCGATGCAAGCACCCTCAGACCCGGGAAAGGGTCCCGATGCAAGCACCCTCAGACCCGGGAAAGGGTCCCGATGCCTGTACCCTCAGACCCGGGAAAGGGTCCCGATGCCTGCACCCTAAGACCCGGGAGTGGGTCCCGATGCCTGCACCCTCAGACCCGGGAAAGGGTCCCGATGCAAGCACCCTAAGACCCGGGAAAGCGTCCCGATGCAAGCACCCTCAGACCCGGGAAAGGGTCCCGATGCAAGCACCCTCAGACCCGGGAAAGGGTCCCGATGCAAGCACCCTCAGACCCGGGAAAGGGTCCCGATGCAAGCACCCTCAGACCCGGGAAAGGGTCCCGATGCAAGCACCCTCAGACCCGGGAAAGGGTCCCGATGCCTGCACCCTCAGACCCAAGGTGTGTACCGATGCCTGCACCTTCAGACCCAAGGTGAGTCCCGATGCCTGCACCCTCAGACCCGGGAAAGGGTCCCGATGCAAGCACCCTAAGACCCGGGAAAGGGTCCCGATGAAAGCACCCTCAGACCCGGGAAAGGGTCCCGATGCAAGCACCCTCAGAC
Organism: Staurois parvus; assembly: GCF_062004578.1. Classification (NCBI taxonomy): domain Eukaryota; kingdom Metazoa; phylum Chordata; class Amphibia; order Anura; family Ranidae; genus Staurois; species Staurois parvus. The sequence goes on from NW_028320549.1 coordinate 189,421, forward strand.
CCGGGAAAGGGTCCCGATGCAAGCACCCTCAGACCCGGGAAAGGGTCCCGATGCTTGCACCCTCAGACCCGGGGAAGGGTCCCGATACCTGCACCCTCAGACCCCGGGAAGGGTCCCGATGCCTGCACCCTCAGACCCGGGCAAGGGTCCCGATGCCTGCACCCTCAGACCCGGGAAAGGGTCCCGATGCCTGCACCCTCAGACCCGGGAGTGGGTCCCGATGCCTGCACCCTCAGACCCGGGAAAGGGTCCCGATGCCTGCACCCTCAGACCCGGGAAAGGGTCCCGATGCCTGCACCCTCAGACCCGGGAAAGGGTCCCGATGCCTGCACCCTCAGACCCGGGAAAGGGTCCCGATGCCTGCACCCTCAGACCCGGGAAAGGGTCCCGATGCCTGCACCCTCAGACCCGGGAAAGGGTCCCGATGCCTGCACCCTCAGACCCGGGAAAGGGTCCCGATGCCTGCACCCTCAGACCCGGGAAAGGGTCCCGATGCCTGCACCCTCAGACCCAAGTTCGGTCCCGATGCCTGCACCCTCAGCCCCGTGAAAGGGTCCCGATGCCTGCACCCTCAGACCCGGGAAAGGGTCCCGATGCCTGCACCCTCAGACCCGGGAAAGGGTCCCGATGCCTGCACCCTCAGACCCGGGAAAGGGTCCCGATGCCTGCACCCTCAGACCCGGGAAAGGGTCCCGATGCCTGCACCCTCAGACCCGGGAGTGGGTCCCGATGCCTGCACCCTCAGACCCGGGAAAGGGTCCCGATGCAAGCACCCTCAGACCCGGGAAAGGGTCCCGATGCAAGCACCCTCAGACCCGGGAAAGGGTCCCGATGCAAGCACCCTCAGACCCGGGAAAGGGTCCCGATGCAAGCACCCTCAGACCCGGGAAAGGGTCCCGATGCAAGCACCCTCAGACCCGGGAAAGGGTCCCGATGCAAGCACCCTCAGACCCGGGAAAGGGTCCCGATGCAAGCACCCTCAGACCCGGGAAAGTGTCCCGATGCCTGCACCCTCAGACGCAAGGTGTGTACCGATGCCTGCACCTTCAGACCCAAGGTGAGTCCCGATGCCTGCACCCTCAGACCCGGGAAAGGGTCCCGATGCCTGCACCCTCAGACCCCGGGAAGGGTCCCGATGCCTGCACCCTCAGACCCCGGGAAGGGTCCCGATGCCTGCACCCTCAGACCCCGGGAAGGGTCCCGATGCCTGCACCCTCAGACCCCGGGAAGGGTCCCGATGCCTGCACCCTCAGACCCCGGGAAGGGTCCCGATGCCTGCACCCTCAGACCCCGGGAAGGGTCCCGATGCCTGCACCCTCAGACCCCGGGAAGGGTCCCGATGCCTGCACCCTCAGACCCCGGGAAGGGTCCCGATGCCTGCACCCTCAGAACCGGGAAAGGGTCCCGATGCAAGCACGCTCAGACCCGGGAAAGGGTCCCGATGCAAGCAAGCTCAGACCCGTAAAAGGGTCCCGATGTCTGCACCCTCAGACCCAAGGTGGGTCCCGATGCCTGCACCCTAAGACCCGGGAGTGGGTCCCGATGCCTGCACCCTCAAACCCGGGAAAGGGTCCCGATGCCTGCACCCTAAGACCCGGGAAAGGGTCCCGATGCAAGCACCCTCAGACCCGGGAAAGGGTCCCGATGCAAGCACCCTCAGACCCGGGAAAGGGTCCCGATGCAAGCACCCTCAGACAAGGGAAAGGGTCCCGATGCAAGCACCCTCAGACCCGGGAAAGGGTCCCGATGCAAGCACCCTCAGACCCCGGAAAGGGTCCCGATGCCTGCACCCTCAGACCCCGGAAAGGGTCACGATGCCTGCACCCTCAGACCCCGGAAAGGGTCCCGATGCCTGCACCCTCAGACCCCGGAAAGGGTCCCGATGCCTGCACCCTCAGACCCCGGAAAGGGTCCCGATGCCTGCACCCTCAGACCCCGGAAAGGGTCCCGATGCCTGCACCCTCAGACCCCGGAAAGGGTCCCGATGCCTGCACCCTAAGACCCAAGGTGGGTCCCGATGCCTGCACCCTCAGACCCCGGAAAGGGTCCCGATGCCTGCACCCTAAGACCCAAGGTGGGTCCCGATGCCTGCACCCTCAGACCCGGGAAAGGGTCCCGATGCCTGCACCCTCAGACCCGGGAAAGGGTCCCGATGCAAGCACCCTCAGACCCAAGGTGGGTCCCGATGACTGCACCCTCAGACCCAAGGTGGGTCCCGATGCCTGCACCCTCAGACCCGGGAAAAGGTCCCGAAGCCTGCACCCTCAGACCCGGGAAAAGTTCCCGATGCCTGCACCCTCAGACCCGGGAAAGGGTCCCGATGCCTGCACCAGCAGACCCGGGAGTGGGTCCCGATGCCTACACAAGCAGACCCGGGAGTGGGTCCCGATGCCTGCACCCTCAGACCCGGGAAAGGGTCCCGATGCAAGCACCCTCAGACCCGGGAAAGGGTCCCGATGCAAGCACCCTCAGACCCGGGAAAGGGTCCCGATGCAAGCACCCTCAGACCCGGGAAAGGGTCCCGATGCAAGCACCCTCAGACCCGGGAAAGGGTCCCGATGCCTGCACCCTCAGACCCAAGGTGTGTCCTGATGCCTGCACCTTCAGACCCCGGGAAGGGTCCCGATGCCTGCAACCTCAGACCCCGGGAAGGGTCCCGATGCCTGCAACCTCAGACCCCGGAAAGGGTCCCGATGCCTGCACCCTCAGACCCCGGAAAGGGTCCCGATGCCTGCACCCTCAGACCCCGGAAAGGGTCCCGATGCCTGCACCCTCAGACCCCGGAAAGGGTCCCGATGCCTGCACCCTCAGACCCCGGAAAGGGTCCCGATGCCTGCACCCTCAGACCCGGGAAAGGGTCCCGATGCCTGCACCCTCAGACCCGGGAAAGGGTCCCGATGCCTGCACCCTCAGACCCGGGAAAGGGTCCCGATGCCTGCACCCTCAGACCCGGGAAAGGGTCCCGATGCCTGCACCCTCAGACCCGGGAAAGGGTCCCGATGCCTGCACCCTCAGACCCCGGGAAGGGTCCCGATGCCTGCACCCTCAGACCCCGGGAAGGGTCCCGATGCCTGCACCCTCAGACCCCGGGAAGGGTCCCGATGCCTGCACCCTCAGACCCCGGGAAGGGTCCCGATGCCTGCACCCTCAGACCCCGGGAAGGGTCCCGATGCCTGCACCCTCAGACCCCGGGAAGGGTCCCGATGCCTGCACCCTCAGAACCGGGAAAGGGTCCCGATGCAAGCACGCTCAGACCCGGGAAAGGGTCCCGATGCAAGCAAGCTCAGACCCGTAAAAGGGTCCCGATGTCTGCACCCTCAGACCCAAGGTGGGTCCCGATGCCTGCACCCTAAGACCCGGGAGTGGGTCCCGATGCCTGCACCCTCAGACCCGGGAAAGGGTCCCGATGCCTGCACCCTAAGACCCGGGAAAGGGTCCCGATGCAAGCACCCTCAGACCCGGGAAAGGGTCCCGATGCAAGCACCCTCAGACCCGGGAAAGGGTCCCGATGCAAGCACCCTCAGACACGGGAAAGGGTCCCGATGCAAGAACCCTCAGACCCGGGAAAGGGTCCCGATGCAAGCACCCTCAGACCCCGGAAAGGGTCCCGATGCAAGCACCCTCAGACCCCGGAAAGGGTCCCGATGCCTGCACCCTCAGACCCCGTAAAGGGTCCCGATGCCTGCACCCTCAGACCCCGGAAAGGGTCCCGATGCCTGCACCCTCAGACCCCGGAAAGGGTCCCGATGCCTGCACCCTCAGACCCCGGAAAGGGTCCCGATGCCTGCACCCTCAGACCCCGGAAAGGGTCCCGATGCCTGCACCCTCAGACCCCGGAAAGGGTCCCGATGCCTGCACCCTAAGACCCAAGGTGGGTCCCGATGCCTGCACCCTCAGACCCCGGAAAGGGTCCCGATGCCTGCACCCCAAGACCCAAGGTGGGTCCCGATGCCTGCACCCTCAGACCCGGGAAAGGGTCCCGATGCCTGCACCCTCAGACCCGGGAAAGGGTCCCGATGCAAGCACCCTCAGACCCAAGGTGGGTCCCGATGACTGCACCCTCAGACCCAAGGTGGGTCCCGATGCCTGCACCCTCAGACCCGGGAAAAGGTCCCGAAGCCTGCACCCTCAGACCCGGGAAAAGTTCCCGATGCCTGCACCCTCAGACCCGGGAAAGGGTCCCGATGCCTGCACCAGCAGACCCGGGAAAGGGTCCCGATGCCTACACAAGCAGACCCGGGAGTGGGTCCCGATGCCTGCACCCTCAGACCCGGGAAAGGGTCCCGATGCAAGCACCCTCAGACCCGGGAAAGGGTCCCGATGCAAGCACCCTCAGACCCGGGAAAGGGTCCCGATGCAAGCACCCTCAGACCCGGGAAAGGGTCCCGATGCCTGCACCCTCAGACCCAAGGTGTGTCCTGATGCCTGCACCTTCAGACCCCGGGAAGGGTCCCGATGCCTGCAACCTCAGACCCCGGGAAGGGTCCCGATGCCTGCAACCTCAGACCCCGGAAAGGGTCCCGATGCCTGCACCCTCAGACCCCGGAAAGGGTCCCGATGCCTGCACCCTCAGACCCCGGAAAGGGTCCCGATGCCTGCACCCTCAGACCCCGGAAAGGGTCCCGATGCCTGCACCCTCAGACCCGGGAAAGGGTCCCGATGCCTGCACCCTCAGACCCGGGAAAGGGTCCCGATGCCTGCACCCTCAGACCCGGGAAAGGGTCCCGATGCCTGCACCCTCAGACCCCGGGAAAGGGTCCCGATGCCTGCACCCTCAGACCCCGGGAAAGGGTCCCGATGCCTGCACCCTCAGACCCCGGGAAAGGGTCCCGATGCCTGCACCCTCAGACCCCGGGAAGGGTCCCGATGCCTGCACCCTCAGACCCCGGGAAGGGTCCCGATGCCTGCACCCTCAGACCCCGGGAAGGGTCCCGATGCCTGCACCCTCAGACCCCGGGAAGGGTGCCGATGCCTGCACCCTCAGACCCCGGGAAGGGTCCCGATGCCTGCACCCTCAGACCCCGGGAAGGGTCCCGATGCCTGCACCCTCAGACCCCGGGAAGGGTCCCGATGCCTGCACCCTCAGAACCGGGAAAGGGTCCCGATGCAAGCACGCTAAGACCCGGGAAAGGGTCCCGATGCAAGCAAGCTCAGACCCGTAAAAGGGTCCCGATGTCTGCACCCTCAGACCCAAGGTGGGTCCCGATGCCTGCACCCTAAGACCCGGGAGTGGGTCCCGATGCCTGCACCCTCAGACCCGGGAAAGGGTCCCGATGCCTGCACCCTAAGACCCGGGAAAGGGTCCCGATGCAAGCACCCTCAGACCCGGGAAAGGGTCCCGATGCAAGCACCCTCAGACCCGGGAAAGGGTCCCGATGCAAGCACCCTCAGACCCGGGAAAGGGTCCCGATGCAAGCACCCTCAGACACGGGAAAGGGTCCCGATGCAAGCACCCTCAGACCCGGGAAAGGGTCCCGATGCAAGCACCCTCAGACCCCGGAAAGGGTCCCGATGCCTGCACCCTCAGACCCCGGAAAGGGTCCCGATGCCTGCACCCTCAGACCCCGGAAAGGGTCCCGATGCCTGCACCCTCAGACCCCGGAAAGGGTCCCGATGCCTGCAACCTCAGACCCCGGAAAGGGTCCCGATGCCTGCACCCTCAGACCCCGGAAAGGGTCCCGATGCCTGCACCCTAAGACCCAAGGTGGGTCCCGATGCCTGCACCCTCAGACCCCGGAAAGGGTCCCGATGCCTGCACCCTAAGACCCAAGGTGGGTCCCGATGCCTGCACCCTCAGACCCGGGAAAGGGTCCCGATGCCTGCACCCTCAGACCCGGGAAAGGGTCCCGATGCAAGCACCCTCAGACCCAAGGTGGGTCCCGATGACTGCACCCTCAGACCCAAGGTGGGTCCCGATGCCTGCACCCTCAGACCCGGGAAAAGGTCCCGAAGCCTGCACCCTCAGACCCGGGAAAAGTTCCCGATGCCTGCACCCTCAGACCCGGGAAAGGGTCCCGATGCCTGCACCAGCAGACCCGGGAAAGGGTCCCGATGCCTGCACCAGCAGACCCGGGAGTGGGTCCCGATGCCTGCACCCTCAGACCCGGGAAAGGGTCCCGATGCAAGCACCCTCAGACCCGGGAAAGGGTCCCGATGCAAGCACCCTCAGACCCGGGAAAGGGTCCCGATGCAAGCACCCTCAGACCCGGGAAAGGGTCCCGATGCCTGCACCCTCAGACCCAAGGTGTGTCCTGATGCCTGCACCTTCAGACCCCGGGAAGGGTCCCGATGCCTGCAACCTCAGACCCCGGGAAGGGTCCCGATGCCTGCACCCTCAGACCCCGGGAAGGGTCCCGATGCCTGCACCCTCAGACCCCGGGAAGGGTCCCGATGCCTGCACCCTCAGACCCCGGAAAGGGTCCCGATGCCTGCACCCTCAGACCCGGGAAAGGGTCCCGATGCCTGCACCCTCAGACCCGGGAAAGGGTCCCGATGCCTGCACCCTCAGACCCGGGAAAGGGTCCCGATGCCTGCACCCTCAGACCCGGGAAAGGGTCCCGATGCCTGCACCCTCAGACCCGGGAAAGGGTCCCGATGCCTGCACCCTCAGACCCCGGGAAAGGGTCCCGATGCCTGCACCCTCAGACCCCGGGAAAGGGTCCCGATGCCTGCACCCTCAGACCCCGGGAAAGGGTCCCGATGCCTGCACCCTCAGACCCCGGGAAAAGGTCCCGATGCCTGCACCCTCAGACCCAAGGTGGGTCCCGATGCCTGCACCCTCATACCCCGGGAAGGGTCCCGATGCCTGCACCCTCAGACCCCGGGAAGGGTCCCCATGCCTGCACCCTCAGACCCCGGGAAGGGTCCCCATGCCTGCACCCTCAGACCCCGGGAAGGGTCCCCATGCCTGCACCCTCAGACCCCGGGAAGGGTCCCCATGCCTGCACCCTCAGACCCCGGGAAGGGTCCCGATGCCTGCACCCTCTGACCCGGGAGTGGGTCCCGATGCCTGCACCCTCAGACCCGGGAAAGGGTCACGATGCCTGCACCCTCAGACCCGGGAAAGGGTCACGATGCCTGCACCCTCAGACCCGGGAAAGGGTCCCGATGCCTGCACCCTCAGACCCGGGAAAGGGTCCCGATGCCTGCACCCTCAGACCCGGGAAAGGGTCCCGATGCCTGCACCCTCAGACCCGGGAAAGGGTCCCGATGCCTGCACCCTCAGACCCAAGTTGGGTCCCGATGCCTGCACCCTCAGACCCGTGAAAGGGTCCCGATGCCTGCACCCTCAGACCCGTGAAAGGGTCCCGATGCCTGCACCCTCAGACCCGTGAAAGGGTCCCGATGCCTGCACCCTCAGACCCGTGAAAGGGTCCCGATGCCTGCACCCTCAGACCCGGGAAAAGATCCCGATGCCTGCACCCTCAGACCCGGGAAAGGGTCCCGATGCCTGCACCCTCAGACCCGGGAAAGGATCCCGATGCCTGCACCCTCAGACCCGGGAAAGGATCCCGATGCCTGCACCCTCAGACCCAAGGTGGGTCCCGATGCCTGCACCCTCAGACCCGGGAAAGGGTCCCGATGCCTGCACCCTCAGACCCGGGAAAGGGTCCCGATGCCTGCACCCTCAGACCCGGGAAAGGGTCCCGATGCCTGCACCCTCAGACCCGGGAAAGGGTCCCGATGCCTGCACCCTCAGACCCGGGAAAGGGTCCCGATGCCTGCACCCTCAGACCCGGGAAAGGGTCCCGATGCCTGCACCCTCAGACCCGGGAGTGGGTCCCGATGCCTGCACCCTCTGACCCGGGAGTGGGTCCCGATGCCTGCACCCTCAGACCCGGGAGTGGGTGCCGATGCCTGCACCCTCAGACCCGGGAAAGGGTCCCGATGCCTGCACCCTCAGACCCGGGAAAGGGTCCCGATGCCTGCACCCTCAGACCCGGGAAAGGGTCCCGATGCCTGCACCCTCTGACCCGGGAGTGGGTCCCGATGCTTGCACCCTCAGACCCTGAAAAGGGTCCCGATGCCAGCACCTTCAGACCCGGGAATGGGTCCCGATGATTGCACCCTCAGACCCAAGGTGGGTCCCGATGCCTGCACCCTCAGACCCAAGGTGGGTCCCGATGCCTGCACCCTCAGACCCCGGAAAGGGTCTCGATGCCTGCACCCTCAGACCCCGGAAAGGGTCCCGATGCCTGCACCCTCAGACCCCGGAAAGGGTCCCGATGCCTGCACCCTCAGACCCCGGAAAGGGTCCCGATGCCTGCACCCTCAGACCCCGGAAAGGGTCCCGATGCCTGCACCCTCAGACCCCGGAAAGGGTCCCGATGCCTGCACCCTCAGACCCCGGAAAGGGTCCCGATGCCTGCACCCTCAGACCCGGGAAAGGGTCCCGATGCCTGCACCCTCAGACCCAAGGTGGGTCCCGATGCCTGCACCCTCAGACCTGGGAAAGGGTCCCGATGCCTGCACCCTCAGACCCGGGAAAGGGTCCCGATGCCTGCACCCTCAGACCCAAGTTGGGTCCCGATGCCTGCACCCTCAGACCCGTGAAAGGGTCCCGATGCCTGCACCCTCAGACCCGTGAAAGGGTCCCGATGCCTGCACCCTCAGACCCGTGAAAGGGTCCCGATGCCTGCACCCTCAGACCCGTGAAAGGGTCCCGATGCCTGCACCCTCAGACCCGGGAAAAGATCCCGATGCCTGCACCCTCAGACCCGGGAAAGGGTCCCGATGCCTGCACCCTCAGACCCGGGAAAGGATCCCGATGCCTGCACCCTCAGACCCGGGAAAGGATCCCGATGCCTGCACCCTCAGACCCAAGGTGGGTCCCGATGCCTGCACCCTCAGACCCGGGAAAGGGTCCCGATGCCTGCACCCTAAGACCCGGGAAAGGGTCCCGATGCCTGCACCCTCAGACCCGGGAAAGGGTCCCGATGCCTGCACCCTCAGACCCAAGGTGGGTCCCGATGCCTGCACCCTCAGACCCAAGGTGGGTCCCGATGCCTGCACCCTCAGACCCAAGGTGGGTCCCGATGCCTGCACCCTCAGACCCAAGGTGGGTCCCGATGCCTGCACCCTCAGACCCAAGGTGGGTCCCGATGCCTGCACCCTCAGACCCAAGGTGGGTCCCGATGCCTGCACCCTCAGACCCAAGGTGGGTCCCGATGCCTGCACCCTCAGACCCAAGGTGGGTCCCGATGCCTGCACCCTCAGACCCGGGAAAGGGTCCCGATGCCTGCAACTCAGACCCAAGGTGGGTCCCAATGCCTGCACCCTCAGACCCGGGAAAGGGTCCCAATACCTGCACCCTCAGACCCAAGGTGGGTCCCGATGCCTGCACCCTCAGACCCAGGAAAGGGTCCCGATGCCTGCACCCTCAGACCCGGGAGTGGGTCCCGATGCCTGCACCCTAAGACCCGGAAGTGGGTCCCGATGCCTGCACCCTCAGACCCCGGAAAGGGTCCCGATGCCTGCACCCTCAGACCCCGGAAAGGGTCCCGATGCCTGCACCCTCAGACCCCGGAAAGGGACCCGATGCCTGCACCCTCAGATCCCGGAAAGGGTCCCGATGCCTGCACCCTCAGACCCGGGAAAGGGTCCCGATGCCTGCACCCTCAGACCCAAGGAGGGTCCCGATGCCTGCACCCTCAGACCCAAGGAGGGTCCCGATGCCTGCACCCTCAGACCCGGGAAAGGGTCCCGATGCCTGCACCCTCAGACCCGGGAAAGGGTCCCGATGCCTGCACCCTCAGACCTGGGAAAGGGTCCCGATGCCTGCACCCTCAGACCCAAGTTGGGTCCCGATGCCTGCACCCTCAGCCCCGTGAAAGGGTCCCGATGCCAGCACCCTCAGACCCGGGAGTGGGTCCCAATGCTTGCACCCTCAGACCCTGAAAAGGGTCCCGATGCCTGCACCTTCAGACCCGGGAATGGGTCCCGATGCCTGCACCCTCAGACCCAAGGTGGGTCCCGATGCCTGCACCCTCACACCCCGGAAAGGGTCCCGATGCCTGCACCCTCAGACCCCGGAAAGGGTCCCGATGCCTGCACCCTCAGACCCCGGAAAGGGTCCCGATGCCTGCACCCTCAGACCCCGGAAAGGGTCCCGATGCCTGCACCCTCAGACCCCGGAAAGGGTCCCGATGCCTGCACCCTCAGACCCCGGAAAGGGTCCCGATGCCTGCACCTTCAGACCCCGGAAAGGGTCCCGATGCCTGCACCCTCAGACCCCGGAAAGGGTCCCGATGCCTGCACCCTCAGACCTCGGAAAGGGTCCCGATGCCTGCACCCTCAGACCCGGGAAAGGGTCCCGATGCCTGCACCCTCAGACCCGGGAAAGGGTCCCGATGCCTGGACCCTCAGACCCGGGAAAGGGTCCCGATGCCTGCACCCTCAGACCCGGGAGTGGGTCCCGATGCCTGCACCCTCAGACCCGGGAGTGGGTACCGATGCCTGCACCCTCAGACCCGGGAGTGGGTCCCGATGCCTGCACCCTCAGACCCGGAAAGGGTCCCGATGCCTGCACCCTCAGACCCGGGAAAGGGTCCCGATGCCTGCACCCTCTGACCCGGGAGTGGGTCCCGATGCCTGCACCCTCAGACTCGGGAAAGGGTCCCGATGCCTGCACCCTCAAACCCGGGAAAGGGTCCCGATGCCTGCACCCTCAGACCCGGGAAAGGGTCCCGATGCCTGCACCCTCAGACCCGGGAAAGGGTCCCGATGCCTGCACCCTCAGACCCGGGAAAGGGTCCCGATGCCTGCACCCTCAGACCCGGGAAAGGGTCCCGATGCCTGCACCCTCAGACCCGGGAAAGGGTCCCAATGCCTGCACCCTCAGACCCAAGTTGGGTCCCGATGCCTGCACCCTCAGACCCGGGAAAGGGTCCCGATGCCTGCACCCTCAGACCCGGGAAAGGGTCCCGATGCCTGCACCCTCAGACCCAAGGTGGGTCCCGATGCCTGCACCCTCAGACCCAAGGTGGGTCCCGATGCCTGCACCCTCAGACCCAAGGTGGGTCCCGATGCCTGCACCCTCAGACCCAAGGTGGGTCCCGATGCCTGCACCCTCAGACCCAAGGTGGGTCCCGATGCCTGCACCCTCAGACCCGGGAAAGGGTCCCGATGCCTGCACCCTCAGACCCGGGAAAGGGTCCCGATGCCTGCACCCTCAGACCCAAGTTGAGTCCCGATGCCTGCACCCTCAGACCCGGGAAAGGGTCCCGATGCCTGCACCCTCAGACCCAAGGTGGGTCACGATGCCTGCACCCACAGACCCAAGGTGGGTCCCGATGCCTGCACCCTCAGACCCAAGGTGGGTCCCGATGCCTGCACCCTCAGACCCGGGAAAGGGTCCCGATGCCTGCACCCTCAGACTCGGGAAAGGGTCCCGATGCCTGCACCCTCAGACCCGGGAAAGGGTCCCAATGCCTGCACCCTCAGACCCGGGAAAGAATCCCGATGCCTGCACCCTCAGACCCGGGAAAGGATCCCGATGCCTGCACCCTCAGACCCGGGAAAGGATCCCGATGCCTGCACCCTCAGACCCGGGAAAGGATCCCGATGCCTGCACCCTCAGACCCGGGAAAGGATCCCGATGCCTGCACCCTCAGACCCAAGGTGGGTCCCGATGCCTGCACCCTCAGACCCGGGAAAGGATCCCGATGCCTGCACCCTAAGACCCGGGAAAGGGTCCCGATGCCTGCACCCTCAGACCCGGGAAAGGGTCCCGATGCCTGCACCCTCAGACCCAAGGTGGGTCCCGATGCCTGCACCCTCAGACCCAAGGTGGGTCCCGATGCCTGCACCCTCAGACCCAACGTGGGTCCCGATGCCTGCACCCTCAGACCCAAGGTGGGTCCCGATGCCTGCACCCTCAGACCCAAGGTGGGTACCGATGCCTGCACCCTCAGACCCCGGGAAGGGTCCCGATGCCTGCACCCTCAGACCCCGGGAAGGGTCCCGATGCCTGCACCCTCAGACCCGGGAAGGGTCCCGATGCCTGCACCCACAGACCCGGGAAAGGGTCCCGATGCCTGCACCCTCAGACCCGGGAAAGGGTCCCGATGCCTGCACCCTCAGACCCAAGGTGGGTCCCGATGCCTGCACCCTCAGACCCGGGAAAGGGTCCCGATGCCTGCACCCTCAGACCCGGGAAAGGGTCCCGATGCCTGCACCCACAGACCCAAGGTGGGTCCCGAAGCCTGCACCCTCAGACCCGGGAAAGGTTCCCGATGCCTGCACCCTCAGACCCGGGAAAGGGTCCCGATGCCTGCACCCTCAGACCCGGGAGTGGGTCCCGATGCCTGCACCCTCAGACCCGGGAAAGGGTCCCGATGCAAGCACCCTCAGACCCGGGAAAGGGTCCCGATGCAAGCACCCTCAGACCCGTGAAAGGGTCCCGATGCAAGCACCCTCAGACCCGGGAAAGAGTCCCGATGCCTGCACCCTCAGACCCGGGAAAGGGTCCCGATGCCTGCACCCTCAGACCCGGGAAAGGGTCCCGATGCCTGCACCCTCAGACCCGGGAAAGGGTCCCGATGCCTGCACCCTCAGACCCGGGAAAGGGTCCCGATGCCTGCACCCTCAGACCCGGGAAAGGGTCCCGATGCCTGCACCCTCTGACCCGGGAGTGGGTCCCGATGCCTGCACCCTAAGACCCAAGGTGGGTCCCGATGCCTGCACCCTAAGACCCAAGGTGGGTCCCGATGCCTGCACCCTCAGACACGGGAGTGGGTCCCGATGCCTGCACCCTAAGACCCGGGAGTGGGTCCCGATGCCAGCACCCTCAGACCCGGGAAAGGGTCCCGATGCCTGCACCCTCAGACCCGGGAAAGGGTCCCGATGCCTGCACCCTCAGACCCGGGAAAGGGTCCCGATGCCTGCACCCTCTGTCCCGGGAGTGGGTCCCGATGCCTGCACCCTCAGACCCGGGAAAGGTTCCCGATGCCTGCACCCTCAGACCCAAGTTGGGTCCCGATGCCTGCACCCTCAGACCCGTGAAAGGGTCCCGATGCCTGCACCCTCAGACCCGTGAAAGGGTCCCGATGCCTGCACCCTCAGACCCGGGAAAGGGTCCCGATGCCTGCACCCTCAGACCCGGGAAAGGGTCCCGATGCCTGCACCCTCAGACTCGGGAAAGGGTCCCGATGCCTGCACCCTCAGACCCGGGAAAGGGTCCCGATGCCTGCACCCTCAGACTCGGGAAAGGGTCCCGATGCCTGCACCCTCAGACCCGGGAAAGGGTCCCGATGCCTGCACCCTCAGACCCAAGGTGGGTCCCGATGCCTGCACCCTCAGACCCAAGGTGGGTCCCGATGCCTGCACCCTCAGACCCAAGGTGGGTCCCGATGCCTGCACCCTCAGACCCAAGGTGGGTCCCGATGCCTGCACCCTCAGACCCAAGGTGGGTCCCGATGCCTGCACCCTCAGACCCAAGGTGGGTCCCGATGCCTGCACCCTCAGACCCAAGGTGGGTCCCGATGCCTGCACCCTCAGACCCGGGAAAGGGTCCCGATGCCTGCAACTCAGACCCAAGGTGGGTCCCAATGCCTGCACCCTCAGACCCGGGAAAGGGTCCCAATGCCTGCACCCTCAGACCCAAGGTGGGTCCCGATGCCTGCACCCTCAGACCCAGGAAAGGGTCCCGATGCCTGCACCCTCAGACCCGGGAGTGGGTCCCGATGCCTGCACCCTCAGACCCGGGAGTGGGTCCCGATGCCTGCACCCTAAGACCCGGAAGTGGGTCCCGATGCCTGCACCCTCAGACCCCGGAAAGGGTCCCGATGCCTGCACCCTCAGACCCCGGAAAGGGTCCCGATGCCTGCACCCTCAGACCCCGGAAAGGGTCCCGATGCCTGCACCCTCAGACCCCGGAAAGGGTCCCGATGCCTGCACCCTCAGATCCCGGAAAGGGTCCCGATGCCTGCACCCTCAGACCCGGGAAAGGGTCCCGATGCCTGCACCCCCAGACCCGGGAAAGGGTCCCGATGCCTGCACCCTCAGACCCGGGAAAGGGTCCCGATGCCTGCACCCTAAGACCCGGGAGTGGGTCCCGATGCCTGCACCCTCAGACCCGGGAAAGGGTCCCGATGCAAGCACCCTCAGACCCGGGAAAGGGTCCCGATGCAAGCACCCTCAGACCCGGGAAAGGGTCCCGATGCAAGCACCCTCAGACCCGGGAAAGGGTCCCGATGCAAGCACCCTCAGACTCGGGAAAGGGTCCCGATGCAAGCACCCTCAGACCCGGGAAAGGGTCCCGATGCAAGCACCCTCAGACCCGGGAAAGGGTCCCGATGCCTGCACCCTCAGACCCAAGGTGTGTACCGATGCCTGCACCTTCAGACCCAAGGTGAGTCCCGATGCCTGCACCCTCAGACCCGGGAAAGGGTCCCGATGCAAGCACCCTAAGACCCGGGAAAGGGTCCCGATGAAAGCACCCTCAGACCCGGGAAAGGGTCCCGATGCAAGCACCCTCAGACCCGGGAAAGGGTCCCGATGCAAGCACCCTCAGACCCGGGAAAGGGTCCCGATGCAAGCACCCTCAGACCCGGGAAAGGGTCCCGATGCAAGCACCCTCCGACCCGGGAAAGGGTCCCGATGCTTGCACCCTCAGACCCGGGGAAGGGTCCCGATGCCTGCACCCTCAGACCCAAGGTGGGTCCCGATGCCTGCACCCTCAGACCCAAGGTGGGTCCCGATGCCTGCACCCTCAGACCCAACGTGGGTCCCGATGCCTGCACCCTCAGACCCAAGGTGGGTCCCGATGCCTGCACCCTCAGACCCCGGAAAGGGTCCCGATGCCTGCACCCTCAGACCCCGGAAAGGGTCCCGATGCCTGCACCCTCAGACCCGGGAAAGGGTCCCGATGCCTGCACCCTCAGACCCGGGAAAGGGTCCCGATGCCTGCACCCTCAGACCCAAGGTGGGTCCCGATGCCTGCACCCTCAGACCCGGGAAAGGGTCCCGATGCCTGCACCCTCAGACCCGGGAAAGGGTCCCGATGCCTGCACCCTCAGACCCGGGAAAGGGTCCCGATGCCTGCACCCTCAGACCCGGGAAAGGGTCCCGATGCCTGCACCCTCAGACCCGGGAAAGGGTCCCGATGCAAGCACCCTCAGACCCGGGAAAGGGTCCCGATGCAAGCACCCTCAGACCCAAGTTCGGTCCCGATGCCTGCACCCTCAGACCCGAGTTCGGTCCCGATGCCTGCACCCTCAGCCCCGAGTTGGGTCCCGATGCCTGCACCCTCAGCCCCGTGAAAGGGTCCCGATGCCTGCACCCTCAGACCCGGGAAAGGGTCCCGATGCCTGCACCCTCAGACCCGGGAAAGGGTCCCGATGCCTGCACCCTCAGACCAGGGAAAGGGTCCCGATGCCTGCACCCTCAGACCCGGGAGTGGGTCCCGATGCCTGCACCCTCAGACCCGGGAAAGGGTCCCGATGCAAGCACCCTAAGACCCGGGAAAGGGTCCCGATGCAAGCACCCTCAGACCCGGGAAAGGGTCCCGATGCAAGCACCCTCAGACCCGGGAAAGTGTCCCGATGCCTGCACCCTCAGACGCAAGGTGTGTACCGATGCCTGCACCTTCAGACCCAAGGTGAGTCCCGATGCCTGCACCCTCAGACCCGGGAAAGGGTCCCGATGCAAGCACCCTAAGACCCGGGAAAGGATCCCGATGCAAGCACCCTCAGACCCGGGAAAGGGTCCCGATGCCTGCACCCTCAGACCCGGGAGTGGGTCCCGATGCCTGCACCCTCAGACCCCGGAAAGGGTCCCGATGCTTGCACCCTCAGACGCCGGAAAGGATCCCGATGCCTGCAGCCTCAGACCCCGGAAAGGGTCCCGATGCCTGCACCCTCAGACCCCGGAAAGGGTCCCGATGCCTGCACCCTCAGACCCCGGAAAGGGTCCCGATGCCTGCACCCTCAGACCCCGGAAAGGGTCCCGATGCCTGCACCCTCAGACCCCGGAAAGGGTCCCGATGCCTGCACCCTCAGACCCCGGAAAGGGTCCCGATGCCTGCACCCTCAGACCCCGGAAAGGGTCCCGATGCCTGCACCCTCAGACCCCGCAAAAGGTCCCGATGCCTGCACCCTAAGACCCAAGGTGGGTCCCGATGCCTGCACCCTCAGACCCGGGAAAGGGTACCGATGCCTGCACCCTCAGACCCGGGAAAGGGTCCCGATGCCTGCACCCTCAGACCCGGGAAAGGGTCCCGATGCCTGCACCATCAGACCCGGGAAAGGGTCCCGATGCCTGCACCCTCAGACCCCGGGAAAGGGTCCCGATGCCTGCACCCTCAGACCCAAGGTGGGTCCCGATGCCTGCACCCTCAGACCCCGGGAAGGGTCCCGATGCCTGCACCCTCAGACCCCGGGAAGGGTCCCGATGCCTGCACCCTCAGACCCCGGGAAGGGTCCCGATGCCTGCACCCTCAGACCCCGGGAAGGGTCCCGATGCCTGCACCCTCAGACCCCGGGAAGGGTCCCGATGCCTGCACCCTCAGACCCCGGGAAGGGTCCCGATGCCTGCACCCTCAGACCCCGGGAAAGGGTCCCGATGCCTGCACCCTCAGACCCAAGGTGGGTCCCGATGCCTGCACCCTCAGACCCGAGAAAGGGTCCCGATGCCTGCACCCTCAGACCCGGGAAAGGGTCCCGATGCCTGCACCCTCAGACCCGGGAAAGGGTCCCGATGCCTGCACCCTCAGACCCGGGAAAGGGTCCCGATGCCTGCACCCTCAGACCCGGGAAAGGGTCCCGATGCAAGCACCCTCAGACCCGGGAAAGGGTCCCGATGCAAGCACCCTCAGACCCAAGTTCGGTCCCGATGCCTGCACCCTCAGACCCCGGGAAGGGTCCCGATGCCTGCACCCTCAGACCCCGGGAAAGGGTCCCGATGCCTGCACCCTCAGACCCAAGGTGGGTCCCGATGCCTGCACCCTCAGACCCGAGAAAGGGTCCCGATGCCTGCACCCTCAGACCCGGGAAAGGGTCCCGATGCCTGCACCCTCAGACCCGGGAAAGGGTCCCGATGCCTGCACCCTCAGACCCGGGAAAGGGTCCCGATGCCTGCACCCTCAGACCCGGGAAAGGGTCCCGATGCAAGCACCCTCAGACCCGGGAAAGGGTCCCGATGCAAGCACCCTCAGACCCAAGTTCGGTCCCGATGCCTGCACCCTCAGACCCAAGTTCGGTCCCGATGCCTGCACCCTCAGCCCCGAGTTGGGTCCCGATGCCTGCACCCTCAGCCCCGTGAAAGGGTCCCAATGCCTGCACCCTCAGACCCGGGAAAGGGTCCCGATGCCTGCACCCTCAGACCCGGGAAAGGGTCCCGATGCCTGCACCCTCAGACCCGGGAAAGGGTCCCGATGCCTGCACCCTCAGACCCGGGAGTGGGTCCCGATGCCTGCACCCTCAGACCCGGGAAAGGGTCCCGATGCAAGCACCCTAAGACCCGGGAAAGGGTCCCGATGCAAGCACCCTCAGACCCGGGAAAGGGTCCCGATGCAAGCACCCTCAGACCCGGGAAAGTGTCCCGATGCCTGCACCCTCAGACGCAAGGTGTGTACCGATGCCTGCACCTTCAGACCCAAGGTGAGTCCCGATGCCTGCACCCTCAGACCCGGGAAAGGGTCCCGATGCAAGCACCCTAAGACCCGGGAAAGGATCCCGATGCAAGCACCCTCAGACCCGGGAAAGGGTCCCGATGCCTGCACCCTCAGACCCGGGAGTGGGTCCCGATGCCTGCACCCTCAGACCCCGGAAAGGGCCCCGATGCCTGCACCCTCAGACGCCGGAAAGGGTCCCGATGCCTGCACCCTCAGACCCCGGAAAGGGTCCCGATGCCTGCACCCTCAGACCCCGGAAAGGGTCCCGATGCCTGCACCCTCAGACCCCGGAAAGGGTCCCGATGCCTGCACCCTCAGACCTCGGAAAGGGTCCCGATGCCTGCACCCTCAGACCCCGGAAAGGGTCCCGATGCCTGCACCCTCAGACCCCGGAAAGGGTCTCGATGCCTGCACCCTCAGACCCCGCAAAAGGTCCCGATGCCTGCACCCTAAGACCCAAGGTGGGTCCCGATGCCTGCACCCTCAGACCCGGGAAAGGGTCCCGATGCCTGCACCCTCAGACCCGGGAAAGGGTCCCGATGCCTGCACCCTCAGACCCGGGAAAGGGTCCCGATGCCTGCACCATCAGACCCGGGAAAGGGTCCCGATGCCTGCACCCTCAGACCCCGGGAAAGGGTCCCGATGCCTGCACCCTCAGACCCAAGGTGGGTCCCGATGCTTGCACCCTCAGACCCCGGGAAGGGTCCCGATGCCTGCACCCTCAGACCCCGGGAAGGGTCCCGATGCCTGCACCCTCAGACCCCGGGAAGGGTCCCGATGCCTGCACCCTCAGACCCCGGGAAGGGTCCCGATGCCTGCACCCTCAGACCCCGGGAAGGGTCCCGATGCCTGCACCCTCAGACCCCGGGAAGGGTCCCGATGCCTGCACCCTCAGACCCCGGGAAGGGTCCCGATGCCTGCACCCTCAGACCCCGGGAAGGGTCCCGATGCCTGCACCCTCAGACCCCGGGAAGGGTCCCGATGCCTGCACCCTCAGACCCCGGGAAGGGTGCCGATGCCTGCACCCTCAGACCCCGGGAAGGGTCCCGATGTCTGCACCCTCAGACCCCGGGAAGGGTCCCGATGCCTGCACCCTCAGACCCAAGGTGGGTCCCGATGCCTGCACCCTCAGACCCAGGAGTGGTTCCCGATGCCTGCACCCTCAGACCCGGGAGTGGGTCCCGATGCCTGCACCCTCAGGCCCCGGGAGTGGGTCCCGATGCCTGCACCCTCAGGCCCCGGGAGTGGGTCCCGATGCCTGCACCCTCAGGCCCCGGGAAGGGTCCCGATGCCTGCACCCTCAGACACGGGAGTGGGTCCCGATGCCTGCACCCTCAGACCCGGAAGTGGGTCCCGATGCCTGCACCCTAAGACCCGGAAGTGGATCCCGATGCCTGCACCCTCAGAACCGGGAAAGGGTCCCGATGCCTGCACCCTCAGACCCAGGAGTGGGTCCCGATGCCTGCACCCTCAGACCCAGGAGTGGGTCCCGATGCCTGCACCCTCAGACCCAGGAGTGGGTCCCGATGCCTGCACCCTCAGACCCGGGAAAGGGTCCCGATGCCAGCACCCTCAGACCCGGGAGTGGGTCCCAATGCTTGCACCCTCAGACCCTGAAAAGGGTCCCGATGCCTGCACCTTCAGACCCGGGAATGGGTCCCGATGCCTGCACCCTCAGACCCAAGGTGGGTCCCGATGCCTGCACCCTCAGACCCCGGAAAGGGTCCCGATGCCTGCACCCTCAGACCCCGGAAAGGGTCCCGATGCCTGCACCCTCAGACCCCGGAAAGGGTCCCGATGCCTGCACCCTCAGACCCCGGAAAGGGTCCCGATGCCTGCACCCTCAGACTACGGAAAGGGTCCCGATGCCTGCACCCTCAGACCCCGGAAAGGGTCCCGATGCCTGCACCTTCAGACCCCGGAAAGGGTCCCGATGCCTGCACCCTCAGACCCCGGAAAGGGTCCCGATGCCTGCACCCTCAGACCTCGGAAAGGGTCCCGATGCCTGCACCCTCAGACCTCGGAAAGGGTCCCGATGCCTGCACCCTCAGACCTCGGAAAGGGTCCCGATGCCTGCACCCTCAGACCCGGGAAAGGGTCCCGATGCCTGCACCCTCAGACCCCGGGAAAGGGTCCCGATGCCTGCACCCTCAGACCCCGGGAAAGGGTCCCGATGCCTGCACCCTCAGACCCCGGGAAAGGGTCCCGATGCCTGCACCCTCAGACCCCGGGAAAGGGTCCCGATGCCTGCACCCTCAGACCCCGGGAAAGGGTCCCGATGCCTGCACCCTCAGACCCCGGGAAAGGGTCCCGATGCCTGCACCCTCAGACCCGGGAAAGGGTCCCGATGCCTGCACCCTCAGACCAAAGGAGGGTCCCGATGCCTGCACCCTCAGACCCGGGAAAGGGTCCCGATGCCTGCACCCTCAGACCCCGGGAAAGAGTCCCGATGCCTGCACCCTCAGACCCCGGGAAAGGGTCCCGATGCCTGCACCCTCAGACCCCGGGAAAGGGTCCCGATGCCTGCACCCTCAGACCCGGGAAAGGGTCCCGATGCCTGCACCCTCAGACTAAAGGAGGGTCCCGATGCCTGCACCCTCAGACCCGGGAAAGGGTCCCGATGCCTGCACCCTCAGACCCGGGAAATGGTCCCGATGACTGCACCCTCAGACCCGGGAAAGGGTCCCGATGCCTGCACCCTCAGACCCGGGAAAGGGTCCCGATGCCTGCACCCTCAGACCCGGGAAAGGGTCCCGATGCCTGCACCCTCAGACCCGGGAAAGGGTCCCGATGCCTGCACCCTCAGACCCGGGAAAGGGTCCCGATGCCTGCACCCTCAGACCCGGGAAAGGGTCCCGATGCCTGCACCCTCAGACCCGGGAAAGGGTCCCGATGCCTGCACCCTCAGACCCAAGGTGGGTCCCGATGCCTGCACCCTAAGACCCAAGGTGGGTCCCGATGCCTGCACCCTAAGACCCAAGGTGGGTCCCGATGCCTGCACCCTAAGACCCAAGGTGGGTCCCGATGCCTGCACCCTAAGACCCAAGGTGGGTCCCGATGCCTGCACCCTAAGACCCAAGGTGGGTCCCGATGCCTGCACCCTCAGACCCAAGGTGGGTGCCGATGCCTGCACCCTCAGACCCCGGGAAAGGGTCCCGATGCCTGCACCCTCAGACCCGGGAAAGGGTCCCGATGCCTGCACCCTCAGACCCGGGAAAGGGTCCCGATGCCTGCACCCTCAGACCCCGGGAAAGGGTCCCGATGCCTGCACCCTCAGACCCAAGGAGGGTCCCGATGCCTGCACCCTCAGACCCAAGGAGGGTCCCGATGCCTGCACCCTCAGACCCAAGGAGGGTCCCGATGCCTGCACCCTCAGACCCAAGGAGGGTCCCGATGCCTGCACCCTCAGACCCAAGGTGGGTCCCGATGCCTGCACCCTCAGACCCAAGGTGGGTCCCGATGCCTGCACCCTCAGACCCAAGGTGGGTCCCGATGCCTGCACCCTCAGACCCAAGGTGGGTCCCGATGCCTGCACCCTCAGACCCGGGAAAGGGTCCCGATGCCTGCACCCTCAGACCCGGGAAAGGGTCCCGATGCCTGCACCCTCAGACCCAAGGTGGGTCCCGATGCCTGCACCCTCAGACCCGGGAGTGGGTCCCGATGCCTGCACCCTCAGACCCCGGGAGCGGTTCCCGATGCCTGCACCCTCAGGCCCCGGGAGCGGGTCCCGATGCCTGCACCCTCAGGCCCCGGGAGGGGGTCCCGATGCCTGCACCCTCAGGCCCCGGGAGGGGGTCCCGATGCCTGCACCCTCAGGCCCCGGGAAGGGTCCCGATGCCTGCACCCTCAGGCCCGGGAGTGGGTCCCGATGCCTGCACCCTCAGACCCGGGAGTGGGTCCCGATGCCTGAACCCTCAGACCCGGGAGTGGGTCCCGATGCCTGCACCCTAAGACCCGGAAGTGGGTCCCGATGCCTGCACCCTCAGACCCGGGAAAGGGTCCCGATGCCTGCACCCTCAGACCCGGGAGTGGGTCCCGATGCCTGCACCCTCAGACCCGGGAGTGGGTCCCGATGCCTGCACCCTCAGACCCGGGAAAGGGTCCCGATGCCTGCACCCTCAGACCCGGGAAAGGGTCCCGATGCCTGCACCCTCAGACCCAAGGTGGGTCCCGATGCCTGCACCCTCAGACCCAAGGTGGGTCCCGATGCCTGCACCCTCAGACCCCGGAAAGGGTCCCGATGCCTGCACCCTCAGACCCCGGAAAGGGTCCCGATGCCAGCACCCTCAGACCCGGGAGTGGGTCCCAATGCTTGCACCCTCAGACCCTGAAAAAGGGTCCCGATGCCTGCACCTTCAGACCCGGGAATGGGTCCCGATGCCTGCAACCTCAGACCCGGGAAAGGGTCCCGATGCCTGCACCCTCAGACCCAAGGTGGGTCCCGATGCCTGCACCCTCAGACCCAAGGTGGGTCCCGATGCCTGCACCCTCAGACCCAAGGTGGGTCCCGATGCCTGCACCCTCAGACCCCGGAAAGGGTCCCGATGCCTGCACCCTCAGACCCCGGAAAGGGTCCCGATGCCTGCACCCTCAGACCCCGGAAAGGGTCCCGATGCCTGCACCCTCAGACCCCGGAAAGGGTCCCGATGCCTGCACCCTCAGACCCCGGAAAGGGTCCCGATGCCTGCACCCTCAGACCCCGGAAAGGGTCCCGATGCCTGCACCTTCAGACCCCGGAAAGGGTCCCGATGCCTGCACCCTCAGACCCGGGAAAGGGTCCCGATGCCTGCACCCTCAGACCCAAGTTGGGTCCCGATGCCTGCAACCTCAGACCCAAGTTGGGTCCCGATGCCTGCACCCTCAGACCCGGGAAAGGGTCCCGATGCCTGCACCTTCAGACCCGGGAAAGGGTCCCGATGCCTGCACCCTCAGACCCGGGAAAGGGTCCCGATGCCTGCACCCTCAGACCCGGGAAAGGGTCCCGATGCCTGCACCCTCAGACCCAAGGTGGGTCCCGATGCCTGCACCCTCAGACCCAAGGTGGGTCCCGATGCCTGCACCCTCAGACCCGGGAAAGGGTCCCGATGCCTGCACCCTCAGACCCAAGTTGAGTCCCGATGCCTGCACCCTCAGACCCGGAAAAGGGTCCCGATGCCTGCACCCTCAGACCCAAGGTGGGTCCCGATGCCTGCACCCTCAGACCCAAGGTGGGTCCCGATGCCTGCACCCTCAGACCCAAGGTGGGTCCCGATGCCTGCACCCTCAGACCCAAGGTGGGTCCCGATGCCTGCACCCTCAGACCCAAGGTGGGTCCCGATGCCTGCACCCTCAGACCCGGGAAAGGGTCCCGATGCCTGCACCCTCAGACCCGGGAGTGGGTCCCGATGCCTGCACCCTCAGACCCGGGAGTGGGTCCCGATGCCTGCACCCTCAGACCCAAGGTGGGTCCCGTTGCCAGCACCCTCAGACCCAAGGTGGGTCCCGATGCCTGCACCCTCAGACCCGGGAAAGGGTCCCGATGCCAGCACCCTCAGACCCGGGAGTGGGTCCCGATGCTTGCACCCTCAGACCCTGAAAAAGGGTTCCGATGCCTGCACCTTCAGACCCGGGAATGGGTCCCGATGCCTGCACCCTCAGACCCAAGGTGGGTCCCGATGCCTGCACCCTAAGACCCAAGGTGGGTCCCGATGCCTGCACCCTCAGACCCCGTAAAGGGTCCCGATGTCTGCACCCTCAGACCCCGGAAAGGGTCCCGATGCCTGCACCCTCAGACCCCGGAAAGGGTCCCGATGCCTGCAACCTCAGACCCGGGAAAGGGTCCCGATGCCTGCACCCTCAGACCCAAGGTGGGTCCCGATGCCTGCACCCTCAGACCCAAGGTGGGTCCCGATGCCTGCACCCTCAGACCCAAGGTGGGTCCCGATGCCTGCACCCTAAGACCCAAGGTGGGTCCCGATGCCTGCACCCTCAGACCCCGTAAAGGGTCCCGATGTCTGCACCCTCAGACCCCGGAAAGGGTCCCGATGCCTGCACCCTCAGACCCCGGAAAGGGTCCCGATGCCTGCAACCTCAGACCCGGGAAAGGGTCCCGATGCCTGCAACCTCAGACCCAAGGTGGGTCCCGATGCCTGCACCCTCAGACCCAAGGTGGGTCCCGATGCCTGCACCCTCAGACCCAAGGTGGGTCCCGATGCCTGCACCCTCAGACCCAAGGTGGGTCCCGATGCCTGCACCCTCAGACCCAAGGTGGGTCCCGATGCCTGCACCCTCAGACCCAAGGTGGGTCCCGATGCCTGCACCCTCAGACCCAAGGTGGGTCCCGATGCCTGCACCCTCAGACCCAAGGTGGGTCCCGATGCCTGCACCCTCAGACCCAAGGTGGGTCCCGATGCCTGCACCCTCAGACCCGGGAAAGGGTCCCGATGCCTGCACCCTCAGACCCAAGGTGGGTCCCGATGCCTGCACCCTCAGACCCGGGAAAGGGTCCCGATGCCTGCACCCTCAGACCCGGGAGTGGGTCCCGATGCCTGCACCCTCAGACCCGGGAGTGGGTCCCGATGCCTGCACCCTCAGACCCGGGAGTGGGTCCCGATGCCTGCACCCTCAGACCCGGGAGTGGGTCCCGATGCCTGCACCCTCAGACCCGGGAGTGGGTCCCGATGCCTGCACCCTCAGACCCGGGAGTGGGTCCCGATGCCTGCACCCTCAGACCCGGGAGTGGGTCCCGATGCCTGCACCCTCAGACCCGGGAGTGGGTCCCGATGCCTGCACCCTCAGACCCAAGGTGGGTCCCGTTGCCTGCACCCTCAGACCCAAGGTGGGTCCCGATGCCTGCACCCTCAGACCCGGGAAAGGGTCCCGATGCCTGCACCCTCAGACCCGGGAAAGGGTCCCGATGCCTGCACCCTCAGACCCGGGAGTGGTTCCCGATGCCTGCACCCTCAGACCCGGGAGTGGTTCCCGATGCCTGCACCCTCAGACCCGGGAAAGGGTCCCGATGCCTGCACCCTCAGACCCGGGAAAGGGTCCCGATGCCTGCACCCTCAGACCCGGGAGTGGGTCCCGATGCCTGCACCCTCAGACCCGGGAGTGGGTCCCGATGCCTGCACCCTCAGACCCGGGAGTGGGTCCCGATGCCTGCACCCTCAGACCCGGGAGTGGGTCCCGATGCCTGCACCCTCAGACCCGGGAGTGGGTCCCGATGCCTGCACCCTCAGACCCGGGAGTGGGTCCCGATGCCTGCACCCTCAGACCCGGGAGTGGGTCCCGATGCCTGCACCCTCAGACCCGGGAGTGGGTCCCGATGCCTGCACCCTCAGACCCGGGAAAGGGTCCCCATGCCTGCACCCTCAGACCCGGGAAAGGGTCCCGATGCCAGCACCCTCAGACCCGGGAGTGGGTCCCAATGCTTGCACCCTCAGACCCTGAAAAAGGGTCCCGATGCCTGCACCTTCAGACCCGGGAATGGGTCCCGATGCCTGCAACCTCAGACCCGGGAAAGGGTCCCGATGCCTGCACCCTCAGACCCAAGGTGGGTCCCGATGCCTGCACCCTCAGACCCAAGGTGGGTCCCGATGCCTACACCCTCAGACCCCGGAAAGGGTCCCGATGCCTGCACCCTCAGACCCCGGAAAGGGTCCCGATGCCTGCACCCTCAGACCCGGGAAAGGGTCCCGATGCCAGCACCCTCAGACCCGGGAGTGGGTCCCAATGCTTGCACCCTCAGACCCTGAAAAAGGGTCCCGATGCCTGCACCTTCAGACCCGGGAATGGGTCCCGATGCCTGCAACCTCAGACCCGGGAAAGGGTCCCGATGCCTGCACCCTCAGACCCAAGGTGGGTCCCGATGCCTGCACCCTCAGACCCAAGGTGGGTCCCGATGCCTGCACCCTCACACCCAAGGTGGGTCCCGATGCCTGCACCCTCAGACCCAAGGTGGGTCCCGATGCCTGCACCCTCAGACCCAAGGTGGGTCCCGATGCCTGCACCCTCAGACCCCGGAAAGGGTCCCGATGCCTGCACCCTCAGACCCCGGAAAGGGTCCCGATGCCTGCACCCTCAGACCCCGGAAAGGGTCCCGATGCCTGCACCCTCAGACCCGGGAAAGGGTCCCGATGCCTGCACCCTCAGACCCAAGGTGGGTCCCGATGCCTGCACCCTAAGACCCAAGGTGGGTCCCGATGCCTGCACCCTAAGACCCAAGGTGGGTCCCGATGCCTGCACCCTAAGACCCAAGGTGGGTCCCGATGCCTGCACCCTAAGACCCAAGGTGGGTCCCGATGCCTGCACCCTAAGACCCAAGGTGGGTCCCGATGCCTGCACCCTCAGACCCAAGGTGGGTGCCGATGCCTGCACCCTCAGACCCCGGGAAAGGGTCCCGATGCCTGCACCCTCAGACCCGGGAAAGGGTCCCGATGCCTGCACCCTCAGACCCGGGAAAGGGTCCCGATGCCTGCACCCTCAGACCCCGGGAAAGGGTCCCGATGCCTGCACCCTCAGACCCAAGGAGGGTCCCGATGCCTGCACCCTCAGACCCAAGGAGGGTCCCGATGCCTGCACCCTCAGACCCAAGGAGGGTCCCGATGCCTGCACCCTCAGACCCAAGGAGGGTCCCGATGCCTGCACCCTCAGACCCAAGGTGGGTCCCGATGCCTGCACCCTCAGACCCAAGGTGGGTCCCGATGCCTGCACCCTCAGACCCAAGGTGGGTCCCGATGCCTGCACCCTCAGACCCAAGGTGGGTCCCGATGCCTGCACCCTCAGACCCGGGAAAGGGTCCCGATGCCTGCACCCTCAGACCCGGGAAAGGGTCCCGATGCCTGCACCCTCAAACCCAAGGTGGGTCCCGATGCCTGCACCCTCAGACCCGGGAGTGGGTCCCGATGCCTGCACCCTCAGACCCCGGGAGCGGTTCCCGATGCCTGCACCCTCAGGCCCCGGGAGCGGGTCCCGATGCCTGCACCCTCAGGCCCCGGGAGGGGGTCCCGATGCCTGCACCCTCAGGCCCCGGGAGGGGGTCCCGATGCCTGCACCCTCAGGCCCCGGGAAGGGTCCCGATGCCTGCACCCTCAGGCCCGGGAGTGGGTCCCGATGCCTGCACCCTCAGACCCGGGAGTGGGTCCCGATGCCTGAACCCTCAGACCCGGGAGTGGGTCCCGATGCCTGCACCCTAAGACCCGGAAGTGGGTCCCGATGCCTGCACCCTCAGACCCGGGAAAGGGTCCCGATGCCTGCACCCTCAGACCCGGGAGTGGGTCCCGATGCCTGCACCCTCAGACCCGGGAGTGGGTCCCGATGCCTGCACCCTCAGACCCGGGAAAGGGTCCCGATGCCTGCACCCTCAGACCCGGGAAAGGGTCTTGATGCCTGCACCCTCAGACCCAAGGTGGGTCCCGATGCCTGCACCCTCAGACCCAAGGTGGGTCCCGATGCCTGCACCCTCAGACCCCGGAAAGGGTCCCGATGCCTGCACCCTCAGACCCCGGAAAGGGTCCCGATGCCAGCACCCTCAGACCCGGGAGTGGGTCCCAATGCTTGCACCCTCAGACCCTGAAAAAGGGTCCCGATGCCTGCACCTTCAGACCCGGGAATGGGTCCCGATGCCTGCAACCTCAGACCCGGGAAAGGGTCCCGATGCCTGCACCCTCAGACCCAAGGTGGGTCCCGATGCCTGCACCCTCAGACCCAAGGTGGGTCCCGATGCCTGCACCCTCAGACCCAAGGTGGGTCCCGATGCCTGCACCCTCAGACCCAAGGTGGGTCCCGATGCCTGCACCCTCAGACCCCGGAAAGGGTCCCGATGCCTGCACCCTCAGACCCCGGAAAGGGTCCCGATGCCTGCACCCTCAGACCCCGGAAAGGGTCCCGATGCCTGCACCCTCAGACCCCGGAAAGGGTCCCGATGCCTGCACCTTCAGACCCCGGAAAGGGTCCCGATGCCTGCACCCTCAGACCCGGGAAAGGGTCCCGATGCCTGCACCCTCAGACCCGGGAAAGGGTCCCGATGCCTGCAACCTCAGACCCAAGTTGGGTCCCGATGCCTGCACCCTCAGACCCGGGAAAGGGTCCCGATGCCTGCACCTTCAGACCCGGGAAAGGGTCCCGATGCCTGCACCCTCAGACCCGGGAAAGGGTCCCGATGCCTGCACCCTCAGACCCGGGAAAGGGTCCCGATGCCTGCACCCTCAGACCCAAGGTGGGTCCCGATGCCTGCACCCTCAGACCCAAGGTGGGTCCCGATGCCTGCACCCTCAGACCCGGGAAAGGGTCCCGATGCCTGCACCCTCAGACCCAAGTTGAGTCCCGATGCCTGCACCCTCAGACCCGGGAAAGGGTCCCGATGCCTGCACCCTCAGACCCAAGGTGGGTCCCGATGCCTGCACCCTCAGACCCAAGGTGGGTCCCGATGCCTGCACCCTCAGACCCAAGGTGGGTCCCGATGCCTGCACCCTCAGACCCAAGGTGGGTCCCGATGCCTGCACCCTCAGACCCAAGGTGGGTCCCGATGCCTGCACCCTCAGACCCGGGAAAGGGTCCCGATGCCTGCACCCTCAGACCCGGGAGTGGGTCCCGATGCCTGCACCCTCAGACCCGGGAGTGGGTCCCGATGCCTGCACCCTCAGACCCAAGGTGGGTCCCGTTGCCAGCACCCTCAGACCCAAGGTGGGTCCCGATGCCTGCACCCTCAGACCCGGGAAAGGGTCCCGATGCCAGCACCCTCAGACCCGGGAGTGGGTCCCGATGCTTGCACCCTCAGACCCTGAAAAAGGGTTCCGATGCCTGCACCTTCAGACCCGGGAATGGGTCCCGATGCCTGCACCCTCAGACCCAAGGTGGGTCCCGATGCCTGCACCCTAAGACCCAAGGTGGGTCCCGATGCCTGCACCCTCAGACCCCGTAAAGGGTCCCGATGTCTGCACCCTCAGACCCCGGAAAGGGTCCCGATGCCTGCACCCTCAGACCCCGGAAAGGGTCCCGATGCCTGCAACCTCAGACCCGGGAAAGGGTCCCGATGCCTGCACCCTCAGACCCAAGGTGGGTCCCGATGCCTGCACCCTCAGACCCAAGGTGGGTCCCGATGCCTGCACCCTCAGACCCAAGGTGGGTCCCGATGCCTGCACCCTAAGACCCAAGGTGGGTCCCGATGCCTGCACCCTCAGACCCCGTAAAGGGTCCCGATGTCTGCACCCTCAGACCCCGGAAAGGGTCCCGATGCCTGCACCCTCAGACCCCGGAAAGGGTCCCGATGCCTGCAACCTCAGACCCGGGAAAGGGTCCCGATGCCTGCAACCTCAGACCCAAGGTGGGTCCCGATGCCTGCACCCTCAGACCCAAGGTGGGTCCCGATGCCTGCACCCTCAGACCCAAGGTGGGTCCCGATGCCTGCACCCTCAGACCCAAGGTGGGTCCCGATGCCTGCACCCTCAGACCCAAGGTGGGTCCCGATGCCTGCACCCTCAGACCCAAGGTGGGTCCCGATGCCTGCACCCTCAGACCCAAGGTGGGTCCCGATGCCTGCACCCTCAGACCCAAGGTGGGTCCCGATGCCTGCACCCTCAGACCCGGGAAAGGGTCCCGATGCCTGCACCCTCAGACCCAAGGTGGGTCCCGATGCCTGCACCCTCAGACCCGGGAAAGGGTCCCGATGCCTGCACCCTCAGACCCGGGAGTGGGTCCCGATGCCTGCACCCTCAGACCCGGGAGTGGGTCCCGATGCCTGCACCCTCAGACCCGGGAGTGGGTCCCGATGCCTGCACCCTCAGACCCGGGAGTGGGTCCCGATGCCTGCACCCTCAGACCCGGGAGTGGGTCCCGATGCCTGCACCCTCAGACCCGGGAGTGGGTCCCGATGCCTGCACCCTCAGACCCGGGAGTGGGTCCCGATGCCTGCACCCTCAGACCCGGGAGTGGGTCCCGATGCCTGCACCCTCAGACCCAAGGTGGGTCCCGTTGCCTGCACCCTCAGACCCAAGGTGGGTCCCGATGCCTGCACCCTCAGACCCGGGAAAGGGTCCCGATGCCTGCACCCTCAGACCCGGGAAAGGGTCCCGATGCCTGCACCCTCAGACCCGGGAGTGGTTCCCGATGCCTGCACCCTCAGACCCGGGAGTGGTTCCCGATGCCTGCACCCTCAGACCCGGGAAAGGGTCCCGATGCCTGCACCCTCAGACCCGGGAAAGGGTCCCGATGCCTGCACCCTCAGACCCGGGAGTGGGTCCCGATGCCTGCACCCTCAGACCCGGGAGTGGGTCCCGATGCCTGCACCCTCAGACCCGGGAGTGGGTCCCGATGCCTGCACCCTCAGACCCGGGAGTGGGTCCCGATGCCTGCACCCTCAGACCCGGGAGTGGGTCCCGATGCCTGCACCCTCAGACCCGGGAGTGGGTCCCGATGCCTGCACCCTCAGACCCGGGAGTGGGTCCCGATGCCTGCACCCTCAGACCCGGGAGTGGGTCCCGATGCCTGCACCCTCAGACCCGGGAAAGGGTCCCGATGCCTGCACCCTCAGACCCGGGAAAGGGTCCCGATGCCAGCACCCTCAGACCCGGGAGTGGGTCCCAATGCTTGCACCCTCAGACCCTGAAAAAGGGTCCCGATGCCTGCACCTTCAGACCCGGGAATGGGTCCCGATGCCTGCAACCTCAGACCCGGGAAAGGGTCCCGATGCCTGCACCCTCAGACCCAAGGTGGGTCCCGATGCCTGCACCCTCAGACCCAAGGTGGGTCCCGATGCCTACACCCTCAGACCCCGGAAAGGGTCCCGATGCCTGCACCCTCAGACCCCGGAAAGGGTCCCGATGCCTGCACCCTCAGACCCGGGAAAGGGTCCCGATGCCAGCACCCTCAGACCCGGGAGTGGGTCCCAATGCTTGCACCCTCAGACCCTGAAAAAGGGTCCCGATGCCTGCACCTTCAGACCCGGGAATGGGTCCCGATGCCTGCAACCTCAGACCCGGGAAAGGGTCCCGATGCCTGCACCCTCAGACCCAAGGTGGGTCCCGATGCCTGCACCCTCAGACCCAAGGTGGGTCCCGATGCCTGCACCCTCACACCCAAGGTGGGTCCCGATGCCTGCACCCTCAGACCCAAGGTGGGTCCCGATGCCTGCACCCTCAGACCCAAGGTGGGTCCCGATGCCTGCACCCTCAGACCCCGGAAAGGGTCCCGATGCCTGCACCCTCAGACCCCGGAAAGGGTCCCGATGCCTGCACCCTCAGACCCCGGAAAGGGTCCCGATGCCTGCACCCTCAGACCCCGGAAAGGGTCCCGATGCCTGCACCTTCAGACCCCGGAAAGGGTCCCGATGCCTGCACCTTCAGACCCCGGAAAGGGTCCCGATGCCTGCACCCTCAGACCCCGGAAAGGGTCGCGATGACTGCACCCTCAGACCCCGGAAAGGGTCGCGATGACTGCACCCTCAGACACGGGAGTGGGTCCCGATGCCTGCACCCTCAGACCCGGGAGTGGGTCCCGATGCCTGCACCCTCAGACCCGGGAGTGGGTCCCGATGCCTGCACCCTCAGACCCGGGAGTGGGTCCCGATGCTTGCACCCTCAGACCCGGGAAAGGGTCCCGATGCCTGCACCCTCAGACCCGGGAAAGGGTCCCGATGCCAGCACCCTCAGACCCGGGAGTGGGTCCCGATGCCAGCACCCTCAGACCCTGAAAAAGGGTTTCGATGCCTGCACCTTCAGACCCGGGAATGGGTCCCGATGCCTGCACCCACAGACCCGGAAAAGGGTCCCGATGCCTGCACCCTCAGACCCAAGGTGGGTCCCGATGCCTGCACCCTAAGACCCAAGGTGGGTCCCGATGCCTGCACCCTCAGACCCCGGAAAGGGTCCCGATGCCTGCACCCTCAGACCCCGGAAAGGGTCCCGATGCCTGCACCCTCAGACCCCGGAAAGGGTCCCGATGCCTGCACCCTCAGACCCCGGAAAGGGTCCCGATGCCTGCACCCTCAGACCCCGGAAAGGGTCCCGATGCCTGCACCCTCAGACCCCGGAAAGGGTCCCGATGCCTGCACCCTCAGACCCAAGTTGGGTCCCGATGCCTGCACCCTCAGACCCAAGGTGGGTCCCGATGCCTGCACCCTCAGACCCAAGGTGGGTCCCGATGCCTGCACCCTCAGACCCAAGGTGGGTCCCGATGCCTGCACCCTCAGACCCAAGGTGGGTCCCGATGCCTGCACCCTCAGACCCAAGGTGGGTCCCGATGCCTGCACCCTCAGACCCAAGGTGGGTCCCGATGCCTGCACCCTCAGACCCAAGGTGGGTCCCGATGCCTGCACCCTCAGACCCAAGGTGGGTCCCGATGCCTGCACCCTCAGACCCAAGGTGGGTCCCGATGCCTGCACCCTCAGACCCAAGGTGGGCCCCGATGCCTGCACCCTCAGACCCAAGGTGGGTCCCGATGCCTGCACCCTCAGACCCAAGGTGGGTCCCGATGCCTGCACCCTCAGACCCAAGGTGGGTCCCGATGCCTGCACCCTCAGACCCGGGAAAGGGTCCCGATGCCTGCACCCTCAGACCCAAGGTGGGTCCCGATGCCTGCACCCTCAGACCCGGGAGTGGGTCCCGATGCCTGCACCCTCAGACCCGGGAGTGGGTCCCGATGCCTGCACCCTCAGACCCGGGAGTGGGTCCCGATGCCTGCACCCTCAGACCCGGGAGTGGGTCCCGATGCCTGCACCCTCAGACCCGGGAGTGGGTCCCGATGCCTGCACCCTCAGACCCGGGAGTGGGTCCCGATGCCTGCACCCTCAGACCCCGGAAAGGGTCCCGATGCCTGCACCCTCAGACCCCGGAAAGGGTCCCGATGCCTGCACCCTCAGACCCAAGTTGAGTCCCGATGCCTGCACCCTCAGACCCGGGAAAGGGTCCCGATGCCTGCACCCTCAGACCCAAGGTGGGTCCCGATGCCTGCACCCTCAGACCCGGGAAAGGGTCCCGATGCCTGCACCCTCAGACCCAAGGTGGGTCCCGATGCCTGCACCCTCAGACCCAAGGTGGGTCCCGATGCCTGCACCCTCAGACCCAAGGTGGGTCCCGATGCCTGCACCCTCAGACCCAAGGTGGGTCCCGATGCCTGCACCCTCAGACCCAAGGTGGGTCCCGATGCCTGCACCCTCAGACCCAAGGTGGGTCCCGATGCCTGCACCCTCAGACCCAAGGTGGGTCCCGATGCCTGCACCCTCAGACCCAAGGTGGGTCCCGATGCCTGCACCCTCAGACCCAAGGTGGGTCCCGATGCCTGCACCCTCAGACCCAAGGTGGGTCCCGATGCCTGCACCCTCAGACCCGGGAAAGGGTCCCGATGCCTGCACCCTCAGACCCAAGGTGGGTCCCGATGCTTGCACCCTCAGACCCAGGAAAGGGTCCCGATGCCTGCACCTTCAGACCCCGGAAAGGGTCCCGATGCCTGCACCTTCAGACCCCGGAAAGGGTCCCGATGCCTGCACCCTCAGACCCCGGAAAGGGTCGCGATGACTGCACCCTCAGACCCCGGAAAGGGTCGCGATGACTGCACCCTCAGACACGGGAGTGGGTCCCGATGCCTGCACCCTCAGACCCGGGAGTGGGTCCCGATGCCTGCACCCTCAGACCCGGGAGTGGGTCCCGATGCCTGCACCCTCAGACCCGGGAGTGGGTCCCGATGCTTGCACCCTCAGACCCGGGAAAGGGTCCCGATGCCTGCACCCTCAGACCCGGGAAAGGGTCCCGATGCCAGCACCCTCAGACCCGGGAGTGGGTCCCGATGCCAGCACCCTCAGACCCTGAAAAAGGGTTTCGATGCCTGCACCTTCAGACCCGGGAATGGGTCCCGATGCCTGCACCCACAGACCCGGAAAAGGGTCCCGATGCCTGCACCCTCAGACCCAAGGTGGGTCCCGATGCCTGCACCCTAAGACCCAAGGTGGGTCCCGATGCCTGCACCCTCAGACCCCGGAAAGGGTCCCGATGCCTGCACCCTCAGACCCCGGAAAGGGTCCCGATGCCTGCACCCTCAGACCCCGGAAAGGGTCCCGATGCCTGCACCCTCAGACCCCGGAAAGGGTCCCGATGCCTGCACCCTCAGACCCCGGAAAGGGTCCCGATGCCTGCACCCTCAGACCCCGGAAAGGGTCCCGATGCCTGCACCCTCAGACCCAAGTTGGGTCCCGATGCCTGCACCCTCAGACCCAAGGTGGGTCCCGATGCCTGCACCCTCAGACCCAAGGTGGGTCCCGATGCCTGCACCCTCAGACCCAAGGTGGGTCCCGATGCCTGCACCCTCAGACCCAAGGTGGGTCCCGATGCCTGCACCCTCAGACCCAAGGTGGGTCCCGATGCCTGCACCCTCAGACCCAAGGTGGGTCCCGATGCCTGCACCCTCAGACCCAAGGTGGGTCCCGATGCCTGCACCCTCAGACCCAAGGTGGGTCCCGATGCCTGCACCCTCAGACCCAAGGTGGGTCCCGATGCCTGCACCCTCAGACCCAAGGTGGGCCCCGATGCCTGCACCCTCAGACCCAAGGTGGGTCCCGATGCCTGCACCCTCAGACCCAAGGTGGGTCCCGATGCCTGCACCCTCAGACCCAAGGTGGGTCCCGATGCCTGCACCCTCAGACCCGGGAAAGGGTCCCGATGCCTGCACCCTCAGACCCAAGGTGGGTCCCGATGCCTGCACCCTCAGACCCGGGAGTGGGTCCCGATGCCTGCACCCTCAGACCCGGGAGTGGGTCCCGATGCCTGCACCCTCAGACCCGGGAGTGGGTCCCGATGCCTGCACCCTCAGACCCGGGAGTGGGTCCCGATGCCTGCACCCTCAGACCCGGGAGTGGGTCCCGATGCCTGCACCCTCAGACCCGGGAGTGGGTCCCGATGCCTGCACCCTCAGACCCCGGAAAGGGTCCCGATGCCTGCACCCTCAGACCCCGGAAAGGGTCCCGATGCCTGCACCCTCAGACCCAAGTTGAGTCCCGATGCCTGCACCCTCAGACCCGGGAAAGGGTCCCGATGCCTGCACCCTCAGACCCAAGGTGGGTCCCGATGCCTGCACCCTCAGACCCGGGAAAGGGTCCCGATGCCTGCACCCTCAGACCCAAGGTGGGTCCCGATGCCTGCACCCTCAGACCCAAGGTGGGTCCCGATGCCTGCACCCTCAGACCCAAGGTGGGTCCCGATGCCTGCACCCTCAGACCCAAGGTGGGTCCCGATGCCTGCACCCTCAGACCCAAGGTGGGTCCCGATGCCTGCACCCTCAGACCCAAGGTGGGTCCCGATGCCTGCACCCTCAGACCCAAGGTGGGTCCCGATGCCTGCACCCTCAGACCCAAGGTGGGTCCCGATGCCTGCACCCTCAGACCCAAGGTGGGTCCCGATGCCTGCACCCTCAGACCCAAGGTGGGTCCCGATGCCTGCACCCTCAGACCCGGGAAAGGGTCCCGATGCCTGCACCCTCAGACCCAAGGTGGGTCCCGATGCTTGCACCCTCAGACCCAGGAAAGGGTCCCGATACCTGCACCCTCAGACCCGGGAGTGGGTCCCGATGCCTGCACCCTCAGACCCAAGAAGGGTCCCGATGCCTGCACCCTCAGACCCAAGAAGGGTCCCGATGCCTGCACCCTCAGACCCAAGAAGGGTCCCGATGCCTGCACCCTCAGACCCGGGAGTGGGTCCCGATGCCTGCACCCTCAGACCCGGGAGTGGGTCCCGATGCCTGCACCCTCAACCCAAGAAGGGTCCCCATGCCTGCACCCTCAGACCCGGGAGTGGGTCCCGATGCCTGCACCCTCAGACCCGGGAGTGGGTCCCCATGCCTGCACCCTCAGACCCGGGAGTGGGTCCCCATGCCTGCACCCTCAGACCCAAGAAGGGTCCCCATGCCTGCACCCTCAGACCCGGGAGTGGGTCCCGATGCCTGCACCCTCAGACCCGGGAGTGGGTCCCGATGCCTGCACCCTCAGACCCGGGAGTGGGTCCCGATGCCTGCACCCTCAGACCCGGGAGTGGGTCCCGATGCCTGCACCCTCAGACCCGGGAGTGGGTCCCGATGCCTGCACCCTCAAACCCGGGAGTGGGTCCCGATGCCTGCACCCTCAGACCCGGGAGTGGGTCCCGATGCCTGCACCCTCAGACCCGGGAGTGGGTCCCGATGCCTGCACCCTCAGACCCCGGGAGTGGGTCCCGATGCCTGCACCCTCAGACCCCGGGAGTGGGTCCCGATGCCTGCACCCTCAGACCCCGGGAGTGGGTCCCGATGCCTGCACCCTCAGACCCCGGGAGTGGGTCCCGATGCCTGCACCCTCAGACCCCGGGAGTGGGTCCCGATGCCTGCACCCTCAGACCCCGGGAGTGGGTCCCGATGCCTGCACCCTCAGACCCCGGGAGTGGGTCCCGATGCCTGCACCCTCAGACCCCGGGAGTGGGTCCCGATGCCTGCACCCTCAGACCCCGGGAGTGGGTCCCGATGCCTGCACCCTCAGACCCCGGGAGTGGGTCCCGATGCCTGCACCCTCAGACCCCGGGAGTGGGTCCCGATGCCTGCACCCTCAGACCCCGGGAGTGGGTCCCGATGCCTGCACCCTCAGACCCCGGGAGTGGGTCCCGATGCCTGCACCCTCAGACCCCGGGAGTGGGTCCCGATGCCTGCACCCTCAGACCCCGGGAGTGGGTCCCGATGCCTGCACCCTCAGACCCCGGGAGTGGGTCCCGATGCCTGCACCCTCAGACCCCGGGAGTGGGTCCCGATGCCTGCACCCTCAGACCCCGGGAGTGGGTCCCGATGCCTGCACCCTCAGACCCCGGGAGTGGGTCCCGATGCCTGCACCCTCAGACCCCGGGAGTGGGTCCCGATGCCTGCACCCTCAGACCCCGGGAGTGGGTCCCGATGCCTGCACCCTCAGACCCCGGGAGTGGGTCCCGATGCCTGCACCCTCAGACCCCGGGAGTGGGTCCCGATGCCTGCACCCTCAGACCCCGGGAGTGGGTCCCGATGCCTGCACCCTCAGACCCGGGAAAGGGTCCCGATGCCTGCACCCTCAGACCCGGGAAAGGGTCCCGAAGCCTGCACCCTCAGACCCGGGAAAGGGTCCCGATGCCTGCACCCTAAGACCCGGGAATGGGTCCCGATGCCTGCACTCTGAGACCCAAGGTGGGTCGCGATGCCTGCACCCTCAGACCCGGGAAAGGGTCCCGATGCCTGCACCCTCAGACCCGGGAAAGGGTCCCGATGCCTGCACCCTCAGACCCGGGAAAGGGTCCCGATGCCTGCACCCTCAGACCCAAGGAGGGTCCCGATGCCTGCACCCTCAGACCCAAGGTGGGTCCCGATGCCTGCACCCTCAGACCCAAGGTGGGTCCCGATGCCTGCACCCTCAGACCCCGGGAGTGGGTCCCGATGCTTGCACCCTCAGACCCCGGGAGTGGGTCCCGATGCTTGCACCCTCAGACCCCGGGAGTGGGTCCCGATGCTAGCACCCTCAGACCCCGGGAGTGGGTCCCCATGCCTGCACCCTCAGACCCCGGAGTGGGTCCCGATGCCTGCACCCTCAGACCCCGGAGTGGGTCCCGATGCCTGCACCCTCAGACCCCGGAGTGGGTCCCGATGCCTGCACCCTCAGACCCCGGAGTGGGTCCCGATGCCTGCACCCTCAGACCCCGGAGTGGGTCCCGATGCCTGCACCCTCAGACCCCGGAGTGGGTCCCGATGCCTGCATCCTCAGACCCCGGAGTGGGTCCCGATGCCTGCACCCTCAGACCCCGGAGTGGGTCCCGATGCCTGCACCCTCAGACCCCGGAGTGGGTCCCGATGCCTGCACCCTCAGACCCAAGAAGGGTCCCGATGCCTGCACCCTCAGACCCAAGAGGGGTCCCGATGCCTGCACCCTCAGACCCGGGAGTGGGTCCCGATGCCTGCACCCTCAGACCCAAGAAGGGTCCCGATGCCTGCACCCTCAGACCCGGGAGTGGGTCCCCATGCCTGCACCCTCAGACCCGGGAGTGGGTCCCCATGCCTGCACCCTCAGACCCGGGAGTGGGTCCCCATGCCTGCACCCTCAGACCCGGGAGTGGGTCCCGATGCCTGCACCCTCAGACCCGGGAGTGGGTCCCGATGCCTGCACCCTCAGACCCGGGAGTGGGTCCCGATGCCTGCACCCTCAGACCCGGGAGTGGGTCCCGATGCCTGCACCCTCAGACCCGGGAGTGGGTCCCGATGCCTGCACCCTCAGACCCGGGAGTGGGTCCCGATGCCTGCACCCTCAGACCCGGGAGTGGGTCCCGATGCCTGCACCCTCAGACCCGGGAGTGGGTCCCGATGCCTGCACCCTCAGACCCGGGAGTGGGTCCCGATGCCTGCACCCTCAGACCCGGGAGTGGGTCCCGATGCCTGCACCCTCAGACCCGGGAGTGGGTCCCGATGCCTGCACCCTCAGACCCGGGAGTGGGTCCCGATGCCTGCACCCTCAGACCCGGGAGTGGGTCCCGATGCCTGCACCCTCAGACCCGGGAGTGGGTCCCGATGCCTGCACCCTCAGACCCGGGAGTGGGTCCCGATGCCTGCACCCTCAGACCCGGGAGTGGGTCCCGATGCCTGCACCCTCAGACCCGGGAGTGGGTCCCGATGCCTGCACCCTCAGACCCGGGAGTGGGTCCCGATGCCTGCACCCTCAGACCCGGGAGTGGGTCCCGATGCCTGCACCCTCAGACCCGGGAAAGGGTCCCGATGCCTGCACCCTCAGACCCGGGAGTGGGTCCCGATGCCTGCACCCTCAGACCCGGGAAAGGGTCCCGATGCCTGCACCCTCAGACCCGGGAGTGGGTCCCGATGCCTGCACCCTCAGACCCGGGTAAGGGTCCCGATGCCTGCACCCTCAGACCCGGGAGTGGGTCCCGATGCCTGCACCCTCAGACCCCGGGAGTGGGTCCCGATGCCTGCACCCTCAGACCCCGGGAGTGGGTCCCGATGCCTGCACCCTCAGACCCCGGGAGTGGGTCCCGATGCCTGCACCCTCAGACCCCGGGAGTGGGTCCCGATGCCTGCACCCTCAGACCCAAGGTGGGTCCCGATGCCTGCACCCTCAGACCCAAGGTGGGTCCCGATGCCTGCACCCTCAGACCCAAGGTGGGTCCCGATGCCTGCACCCACAGGCCCCGAGAGGGGTCTGTGCGATGCCTGCACCCACAGGCCCCGGGTGGGGTCTGTGCGATGCCCGCACCCACAGGCCCCGGGTGGGGTCTGTGCGATGCCCGCACCCACAGGCCCCGGGTGGGGTCTGTGCGATGCCCGCACCCACAGGCCCCGGGTGGGGTCTGTGCGATGCCCGCACCCACAGGCCCCGGGTGGGGTCTGTGCGATGCCCGCACCCACAGGCCCCGGGTGGGGTCTGTGCGATGCCCGCACCCACAGGCCCCGGGTGGGGTCTGTGCGATGCCCGCACCCACAGGCCCCGGGTGGGGTCTGTGCGATGCCCGCACCCACAGGCCCCGGGTGGGGTCTGTGCGATGCCCGCACCCACAGGCCCCGAGAGGGGTCTGTGCGATGCCCGCACCCACAGGCCCCGAGAGGGGTCTGTGCGATGCCCGCACCCACAGGCCCCGTGTGGGGTCTGTGCGATGCCCGCACCCACAGGCCCCGTGTGGGGTCTGTGCGATGCCCGCACCCACAGGCCCCGTGTGGGGTCTGTGCGATGCCCGCACCCACAGGCCCCGTGTGGGGTCTGTGCGATGCCCGCACCCACAGGCCCCGTGTGGGGTCTGTGCGATGCCGGCACCCACAGGCCCCGTGTGGGGTCTGTGCGATGCCGGCACCCACAGGCCCCGTGTGGGGTCTGTGCGATGCCGGCACCCACAGGCCCCGAGAGGGGTCTGTGCGATGCCGGCACCCACAGGCCCCGTGTGGGGTCTGTGCGATGCCTGCACCCACAGGCCCCGTGTGGGGTCTGTGCGATGCCTGCACCCACAGGCCCCGGGTGGGGTCTGTGCGATGCCTGCACCCACAGGCCCCGGGTGGGGTCTGTGCGATGCCTGCACCCACAGGCCCCGGGTGGGGTCTGTGCGATGCCTGCACCCACAGGCCCCGGGTGGGGTCTGTGCGATGCCTGCACCCACAGGCCCCGTGTGGGGTCTGTGCGATGCCTGCACCCACAGGCCCCGTGTGGGGTCTGTGCGATGCCTGCACCCACAGGCCCCGTGTGGGGTCTGTGCGATGCCTGCACCCACAGGCCCCGTGTGGGGTCTGTGCGATGCCGGCACCCACAGGCCCCGTGTGGGGTCTGTGCGATGCCGGCACCCACAGGCCCCGTGTGGGGTCTGTGCGATGCCGGCACCCACAGGCCCCGTGTGGGGTCTGTGCGATGCCGGCACCCACAGGCCCCGTGTGGGGTCTGTGCGATGCCGGCACCCACAGGCCCCGTGTGGGGTCTGTGCGATGCCGGCACCCACAGGCCCCGAGAGGGGTCTGTGCGATGCCGGCACCCACAGGCCCCGTGTGGGGTCTGTGCGATGCCGGCACCCACAGGCCCCGAGAGGGGTCTGTGCGATGCCGGCACCCACAGGCCCCGAGAGGGGTCTGTGCGATGCCTGCACCCACAGGCCCCGTGTGGGGTCTGTGCGATGCCTGCACCCACAGGCCCCGTGTGGGGTCTGTGCGATGCCTGCACCCACAGGCCCCGTGTGGGGTCTGTGCGATGCCTGCACCCACAGGCCCCGTGTGGGGTCTGTGCGATGCCTGCACCCACAGGCCCCGTGTGGGGTCTGTGCGATGCCTGCACCCACAGGCCCCGTGTGGGGTCTGTGCGATGCCTGCACCCACAGGCCCC
This sequence comes from Staurois parvus, assembly GCF_062004578.1. Taxonomy (NCBI): domain Eukaryota; kingdom Metazoa; phylum Chordata; class Amphibia; order Anura; family Ranidae; genus Staurois; species Staurois parvus. Next base: position 229,833 of record NW_028320549.1, read on the forward strand.
GTGTGGGGTCTGTGCGATGCCGGCACCCACAGGCCCCGAGAGGGGTCTGTGCGATGCCGGCACCCACAGGCCCCGTGTGGGGTCTGTGCGATGCCTGCACCCACAGGCCCCGTGTGGGGTCTGTGCGATGCCTGCACCCACAGGCCCCGAGAGGGGTCTGTGCGATGCCTGCACCCACAGGCCCCGAGAGGGGTCTGTGCGATGCCTGCACCCACAGGCCCCGTGTGGGGTCTGTGCGATGCCTGCACCCACAGGCCCCGGGTGGGGTCTGTGCGATGCCTGCACCCACAGGCCCCGGGTGGGGTCTGTGCGATGCCTGCACCCACAGGCCCCGGGTGGGGTCTGTGCGATGCCTGCACCCACAGGCCCCGAGAGGGGTCTGTGCGATGCCTGCACCCACAGGCCCCGAGAGGGGTCTGTGCGATGCCTGCACCCACAGGCCCCGAGAGGGGTCTGTGCGATGCCTGCACCCACAGGCCCCGTGTGGGGTCTCTGCGATGCCTGAACCCACAGGCCCCCGAGAGGGTCCTCTGCGATGCCTGAACCCACAGGCCCCCGAGAGGGTCCTCTGCGATGCCTGAACCCACAGGCCCCCGAGAGGGTCCTCTGCGATGCCTGAACCCACAGGCCCCCGAGAGGGTCCTCTGCGATGCCTGAACCCACAGGCCCCGAGAGGGTCCTCTGCGATGCCTGAACCCACAGGCCCCGAGAGGGTCCTCTGCGATGCCTGAACCCACAGGCCCCGAGAGGGTCCTCTGCGATGCCTGAACCCACAGGCCCCGAGAGGGTCCTCTGCGATGCCTGAACCCACAGGCCCCGAGAGGGTCCTCTGCGATGCCTGAACCCACAGGCCCCGAGAGGGTCCTCTGCGATGCCTGAACCCACAGGCCCCGAGAGGGTCCTCTGCGATGCCTGAACCCACAGGCCCCGAGAGGGTCCTCTGCGATGCCTGAACCCACAGGCCCCGAGAGGGTCCTCTGCGATGCCTGAACCCACAGGCCCCGAGAGGGTCCTCTGCGATGCCTGAACCCACAGGCCCCGAGAGGGTCCTCTGCGATGCTTGCACCCACAGGCCCCGAGAGGGTCCTCTGCGATGCCTGCACCCACAGGCCCCGAGAGGGTCCTCTGCGATGCCTGCACACACAGGCCCCGAGAGGGTCTGCACGATGCCTGCAGCGTTAGAGATCATGTGGGTCCCAATGCCATTGTAGCGGCAAGATGAGTTCCCCCACGATGAGTGTGTCTCTGATACATCTGCGAATGTCATGGTTTTCGGCAGCAGTAGACGATCGCCGATCACCATCCATAGCACAGAACTGCCACATTTAAGAAATTAATTATTAGACCCCAGTGGTGGAGGCGGGGCTTAGTGTTGTGGTAGGTGTGGCAAAGCAGTAAGTTAGAATGAAGTCAAAGCCATATGCCCTGTGTGGTGCTGGGATATCTACTACTGATTACATTGTACTAGGCCCCACAGTCGGCTTGTCTGTGGACATCGGCGATTTGACAGCTTTGGTGAATAGGTGATTTATTAACCAATCACTGCACTATGGCAGATATATTGCTACAGGGCGGCTGCTCTGCGCAAAATCACATGAATAGACGCGATTTTGCAGTTCTGGGTACAGAACAACCCCCTCCGAAGCGCCAGCTCTCATCTTCTGCAGGGAGAACCATACAGGGCGCTCCCAGTAATTCTACTGTCTTTTTCCGCCTCCGTTCCGCAATCCGCTCCCATCCACCCAGAGACCAGATCAACCCCCGCTCATATGTTCGTGGCTCCTCCTACCTGTGCAGGCTTCGTAGTCCATTGGTCCGTCTGTATGACACTCCACTGCGCCACATACGTGTTGATCCCAGCAGTGTCAGCACTCCTCTGAGCTAAAGCGACGCAGAGCGCTGAAAGACACTGATTGGTTGCTAGAGACGTGACGTCATTAGCAACCCATGCCACGCCCATTTTCACATGTAATGCCACGCCCCTGCCGAGTGTATTAGGCCACGCCCCTTACCCTTGCTTGCCCGTTTGTGCTGACTATCTGTGAAATCATTGTAATTGTAGATGATCAGTGTGTCACCAATAGTGCCGCTGATCTGAGTAGGAGGGAGGGACTGCTAATGACTTGTTCCTCCTCCTTTTCAGAGGGAGAGTAAACAGGAAGTGCAGGATCCCTAGAAGGAGTAAACGAATCACAGCACTGTACACAAGGAGCTCTGTACAGACAGCTGACAATCATCATCAACACACTGACATGTTACCTGCAGCATCTTCAAGAAGGCCGCTGATCAGTGTGTCCCCCTTCCAGCCTGCAGTGTGCAGCTCAGGTAATGATCACTGATTAGGGAACATCTCCCCTGGCTCTTGTCCCGCTGGGTTCCTTGTTTCTGTGTGTACACTAGCACTGCACACCGGAGGGGGACTACCGATCAGGAGACTTGTGGAAGACGCTGCAGCTGGCATTCCATGTGAGGGGGTCACACATCTCTACTGATGACTTTCAGCTGTTTATGATCAGAGTCCTGTGTGAGCCCTCCATGATTTATTTCATGCTTTCCTTTATGTTGCCTTTGCAGGATTTAGACTGGTCAGGCTGGCAGCTTCACATAGGTGTTAACCATTTACTGCCCTCCTAACTGTGCTTGAGCAATTGACTGGAAGATAGAAATTTCAACTGCTGCGGATTTCTGCCACTTTCTTATATTTTGCAAAACTGTCCACATATGCGCTGACTGGTGTTTTTCCAACACTGGGAGAACACTGGTCACTGCTAGAACACACTTGCAGCATGCTTGCAGTCTCCCGCGCCGTGTCCGCAGCCCCTGGCCGTCTCCCGCGCCGTGTCCGCAGCCCCTGGCCGTCTCCCGCGCCGTGTCCGCAGCCCCTGGCCGTCTCCCGCGCCGTGTCCGCAGCCCCTGGCCGTCTCCCGCGTCCGCAGCCTCTGAATGTCTCCTATACTGTAACATGTCCGTAGTCCCTGACCATTTCTTGTACCGTGTCCGCAGCCTCTGAATGTCTCCTATATCACAGTATGTTGCAGTTCTGACCTGTGAAACTCCATGGCAAGCTTGATAGAGTGAGAAATGCATTTCAACTTTTATTTTTCAGCTCACACTCTAGCTTTGGTCACTCTGCTGGCTGCTGACCCCCCTTGGGTTGCTATGGCAACTCACTCTACAGCAAGCTCAGAGGAACTTTTATAAACAAACTGCTCCAACTTGCTAACTTCACTGTCGTTTGCCATCTTCAAGCGGTTGTAGTTTTTAAAAGTAGAAATCCTACAGCAAAGAGCTTTACATTGTGAGAATCACAAGACCCAGACCTACATTTTGATGCATAGTATGTCTCTGAAATATTAAAAATGAAGGCACAGTCGCAGTTTAAAAATGTCCCTTAAAAATTCAGGTGGCTGGGAATGGAGATTCAATGAATGTCAATGGGCGGCGTGAGTTGCAAACAAATGGTCATATTGTGAAAACTATCAGGACTATGGCTTAGCCGTGAACATTTGTAGTGGCAGCAGGGATAGCTGAACGTTTGATATAAGATTTGTGTAGGTGGGCTTGAAAATGAAGGAGTGATGGCAGTTTACAAATCTTATCCTGATTTTTCCTTTCACACTCTAGCTTTGTCAGCTCACACTCTAGTTGCGCCATTCATTCCTATGGGACAAATTTCATCACAAAAAACACCAATATTTCGTGAACCATTCGGCGAAACGTTCCACAAAGTAATAGCACACCAATCGGGAACAATCCGCATGTTTCGGTATATTACTGTCTGTAGTGTAAAAACTGTGGGAGGAGTTAGGGTGGTAAATTTGGCTATAATAATAAGTATATATGTGAGATAACAGTAGGTGGTCTGCCATGCAGGAACACTTAATAAAACAGCTAGTAAAACATTCGATTATTTCATGAAGACTGGTGACACACGTGATAAAAATTCTATAATAGGTGCATTTCTAAATAGCAAAAAGTCCAAAAATAAAGTGTTCAAAAGTATTTAAATAATAACAATTGGGATTGGGTGACATCTAGTGAAAAGTAAATCGGTGACAATCCTTCCTCCTAATGCACTGATCAGAAGCAAAGGATAAATGAGCTTTTGTAAAACAACTCCTCCAAAAGGTATAACCCCTCCATGGCCAGAATAGATGTATATCAGATACAGCTGGGCTCTATATGGAAGTCCCTCTGGACAAAGTATGACTTCTCCACGGCATAACTCGGCCACCGGTCTGATAAGGCTGAATCCTGGAGGGAGAAAGCTCACAATCCGGAGCCCAAGAGAAGCCACATATGGTGTAGAATTTTTTATTTATAAATTCATCCTTATTGGACGGGTGTCCGAGTTATGCCGTGGAGAAGTCATACTTTGTCCAGAGGGACTTCCATATAGAGCCCAGCTGTATCTGATATACATCTATTCTGGCCGTGGAGGGGTTATACCTTTTGGAGGAGTTGTTTTACAAAAGCTCATTTATCCTTTGCTTCTGATCAGTGCATTAGGAGGAAGGATTGTCACCGATTTACTTTTCACTAGATGTCACCCAATCCCGATTGTTATTATTTAAATACTTTTGGGCACTTTTATTTTTGGACTTTTTGCTATTTAGAAATGCACCGATTATAGGATTTTTATCACGTATGACTTTTATCACACGTCATCAGTCTTCATGATATAATTATTCTAGTGTTTTACTAGCCGTTTTATTATTTATGGTATACACATTAACACTGCAGCTTTTTTTTTTTTAATATATGTTTTTGAGGATGAAGTGGGTTTGTCTTTCTGTGCCAGCTGCTTGTGGATTTTCTTTTTGTGGTCACTGCATATTTTTTCACATTATTTTTTACCAAGTTGTTATGAGTTAAAGTGGAGTTCCAGCTGAAAAAAAAAAAATAAAGGTCAGCAGCTACTAAAACTGTAGCTGCTGACTTTTAAAATACAGACACCTACCTGTCCCTCAGTCCAGTGATGTCCTCACCACGGCTGGTTTCACCGGCCGTGTTCTCTCCCCGGCATCTTCAGTGTGGGCATTCGGCTGTGACAGCTTGTGGCTTTACAGCCGGGTGCCCACTGGGCTTGTGCGAGAAGCGCTGTGCTTTGTGAATGGCCCTGTAGTCTTCTGGGACCTGTCACGTGTCCCAGAAGGGTACGGCGAGAGAGGGGGGGAGGGCAGCTTCTGCTTCCGATCACCTGGGTGATAGCAGCGGAAGTGGGAGCGGGTACCTGTCAAATTCGAGTAACCACTCCCCAATGGGGAGCAGGGGATGAAGGCTTAAAGCAGACCTTTCCCTTTTGGGTGGAGCTCCGCTTTAAGTTCTGCTTTAAGGCTCCCTGCACACAAATATTGTTTTTTAAGCTCCTAGAAGCTATTAGCATTTTTTTCTGCTCCTAGAAGCTAAATAGTGTTCTCCTATGTGTCCATGCACACTAGGCTATTAGCATTTTTTGAGCTTCAGCGTCTAGAAGCAGAAAAAAAAATGTTTTTGTAGAGTTTTTAGAGTGTTTTTCCAGCTCCTAATTGTTACTAAACTGCTCCTAACACCTTCTTTTCTAGCTTTTGTTTCCCTCTGCATGAACTGTAAAAACACTCCTAAACACTTCTGAATGCTACTAAAAATGCTGTTACCAGTGTTTTTTATTCAGCGTTTTTTTTTATCTTCAAATAAATTGCTAGTGTGCATGGAGCCTAATGCTAAACTCCTGCCAAAAACCATATCTAGCTGTTTGCGCCTAAAAATGGAACACTAACGAAGTGTGTACAATGTGTGGCTTTTCCTGTGTTGTGTACTGCTATTACTTTAATTCCACCCCTCCCCCCATACAGTACAGTCAGCATCAAATGTCTGGTGCTGAAACTTACAGCTCCATCTGGAGTATTCGATTGGGCAGCTGGCCGCTCACTCGCTGTGCAGCTCAGCAATTCTGAAAACCTTTTGCATTCTTTTCAGTGAATGCCAAGTGCTTTGTGATTGGAGGAGGAGAGATTGTGATGCTCATCTGTACCTCCTCCAATCTCAGAATGCCTTGTATAGGAAAGCAAAATGTTATCAGAACGGATGGGCTGCAAAGCGGGCAATTTACTCTACAGGAGGAATAAAAGTAAAATTTACATACCACAGCAACAGCTGTACATTTCACACACTTCATTAGTATTCATTTGTTACAGTGCAAAGGGGCAATTTTTTAAAAATCAGTTTAGCTTTAATTACGAAGAGGGGATTTACCTCACTTTAGAGTGATTTTCTTTCATTTCCTGTAGTATTTATAGCTCAGGAAGCAAACAGAAATCTTACCAATGGGACACAGGTGGCGAAAAAAATCCTTTAACCACTTCCCGTCCGGCCCATGTACATAAACAGCCGGACGGGAGCAGTGCGCCTGCATTTACAGCCTGTGCGCGCTCCCCAGACACAGCGGAACGGCGATCGCTGTATGTACGGGACCTCTGTGTGAGGTCCCGATCATGTGATCACTGATTGGCCAATCAGTGATCACATGAATAGTAGTAAACAAGATGTCACTTGCTGACCTCATTGCTTACTACTTGTGAAATCTGTGAATGATCACAGAGGTCACATGGTACAAGGCTGTTGTGAATAGCCCTGTACTATGTGACAAGCTGTGACCAATCACAGCTCTCACAGTATTTCCCAATGGCTGCAAGAATGCAGTGAATGGCTGGGCATAGTTTGTAGCCTGTTTACTTATGGCAGCCAGGTGACTTTTCTTCATCATAAACTGAGAAATAACAGGTCATTGCATGCCCTAGCATTTGTGGTGTTCTTCTGCATGCGTGGATGGCAGGACCTGCTGGGACTTATCATTGTATATCTGATCTGACAGGTTGCTTTAACTACATGCAGAACTTTTTCATTTTAGGTTTGAATGAACTGGTGAAGTGTTAGACAACAATAAAACAAAAATAGTGGGTCTATGTCCCTGTTATAGAGATTTCTGATTGTCCTGTTTACCAGTGTCATTGGTAATGAAAGTGAGGGTAAATCCAAAATTTTGAGTTACCACCAGAACAGGAATAGAGGGGAGATCTTCCAATGGGGACCCTTGTTCCTTCTAATGGGACATAGATGGGAATTGAATCTCATTGTGTTTTTAACCCTCCCCCTACTCTATACTATAATTTTTGGCTTTAGGTCAGTGGTCTCCAAACTGCGGCCGAATGTGGCCCTTTGCTAGCCTTTATCTGGCCCTTGGGGCACTATTCCTCTGACACCAACAGTGGGGTATAATTCCTGCCCTGACACCAATGATGGGGTATTATTCATCCCACACATGCCAATGATGGAGCACTACTCTTCCTATTTCTGACCATCAACCCCGAGGCCATGTTTATTTTCACCAATGCTGGGCCTAGGACATTTTCTACCCCCACTGGCCATAATCTGGCCCCTCAAAAGTCTGAAGGACAGTAAACTGGCCCTTTTGTTTGAAAAGTTTGGAGACCCAGGCTTAAGGTAAACTTATTCACACTAAGTTGTGCTAAAATACAGAGAAAATAGATTTCCATGTGTTTTTTGCGCGTGTTGATCTGCGTTTTAATACACTTGTAAAATGCAGGTCATCACATAGACACATAAAAAAAACAATAGTTTTTTATGTGGACTGTTCATACTACAGCCCTGTGTTGAGCTGTGTCAAACCAACATGTTTCCATTTGAACGCACTGCAATACAGGTCAACGCAGCATTGTAGTGTGAACAGGACACATAAAAAGCAAAAGGCGCATAAAATGGATGGAAATGTACATCTGTTTTCCCAAAAGTTTAGCAGAAATCAGTGTAAATTCAGCCTTAAGATGGATTGCATGTTAATCTTAAAGCGGAGTTCCACTCAACCTATCAAAAAATAAAAGTCAGCAGCTACAAAAACTGTAGCTGCTGACTTTTAAAAAATAGCCACTTACCTGTCCCTCGGTCCCGTGGTGTGTCCCCCGCAGCTCGTTTCACCAGCCATCCTGTATTATAGGAGGCCGATATCTTCAGTGTGGGCACCCGGCTGTGATAGCTTGCGGCTTCACAACCAGGTACCCACTGTGCATGCGCGAGTAGCACTGCACTCGTGAATGGTCCTGTAGCCTTCTGGGACCTGTCATGTGTCCCAAAAGACCTCAAGGAGGGAGGGAGGACACCTAGGCGATCGGACCGGAAGTAGAAGCGGGTACCCGTCAAATTCGGGTACCCGCTCTTCAAAGGTGCCAATCTTTAATGGGGAGCGGGGGAGCAGTCCTTAAAGCAGAACTTCCCCTTTTGGGTGGGGCTCTGCTTTACCTTTTTTGTGATTTAAGGAAAGTATTTGATTTTGGTTTGTGTCTTATATTTACAGTCAGGTCCATAAATATTGGGACATCGACACAATTCTAACATTTTTGGCTCTATACACCACCACAATGGCTTTGAAATTAAACGAACAAGATGCGCTTTAACTGCAGACTGTCAGCTTTAATTTGAGGGTATTTACATCCAAATCAAGTGAACGGTGTAGGAATTACAACAGTTTGCATATGTGCCTCCCACTTGTTAAGGGACCAAAAGTAATGGGACAGAATAATAATCATAAATCAAACTTTCACTTTTTAATACTTGGTTGCAAATCCTTTGCAGTCCATTACAGCCTGAAGTCTGGAATGCATAGACATCTGCAGATGCTGGGTTTCATCCCTGGTGATGCTCTGCCAGGCCTCTACTGCAACTGTCTTCAGTTCCTGCTTGTTCTTGGGGCATTTTCCCTTCAGTTTTGTCTTCAGCAAGTGAAATGCATGCTCAATCGGATTCAGGTCAGGTGATTGACTTGGCCATTGCATAACATTCCACTTCTTTCCCTTAAAAAACTCTTTGGTTGCTTTTGCAGTATGCTTTGGGTCATTGTCCATCTGCACTGTGAAGCGGCGTCCAATGAGTTGTGAAGCATTTGGCTGAATATGAGCAGATAATATTCCCGAAACACTTCAGAATTCATCCTGCTGCTTTTGTCAGCAGTCACATCATCAATAAATACAAGAGAACCAGTTCCATTGGCAGCCATACATGCCCACGCCATGACACTACCACCACCATGCTTCACTGATGAGGTGGTATGCTTAGGATCATGAGCAGTTCCTTTCCTTCTCCATACTCTTCTCTTCCCATCACTCTGGTACAAGTTGATCTTGGTCTCATCTGTCCATAGGATGTTGTTCCAGAACTGTGAAGGCTTTTTTAGATGTCAATTGGCAAACCCTAATCTGGCCTTCCTGTTTCCAGGTCCCCTTGCATGACAAACCACTAGGAGTATTGACAAGATGCCCATCAAGAGCGAGGCTCTTTCTGTCCATACATCATACATCAGCATCAGAGGTTGGTCATCAGCTCTGAGGGAAGGGATTCGTCCCCGAAATGCTTTTTAGATACATGCTTTGTCTGTGAGTATGTTTTTATTATTTCATTCCTACAATAAACCTTGGATAATGCACTAGGTGTGTGCGCCACCTGTTTTCTCTCTATCCAGTGGCTGATTTCCCCGTCTGAGGAGGGCTGCACCCCTGGAACATTTTCTTTTGGTTGTCGCTGTCCTGGTACCCTTGGCTTCCCTTTTGGCTGTGCATATCCTGAGGCGCTGGAGAGTACATACGATATCCGATGATAGGAAGTGAGTAAAAATCTCCCCAGTGATGGCATAGGCAGCAGTTAATTAAAAAAAGTTTTAACCCTTTTCCACTGTTTACAAAACCTAAGTTTTGCCTGGAGTTCTACTTTAATAGTCTAACCTACAATTAGATGTGTGGCCAGGCTCAGCAGCTCTAATAAGACATTACTAGGCTTTTTTTTTCATCAGTGTACAAAATGCTGCTTCGAAGGGACTTTAGCATTGCATGGCACCCCAACCCACTCACACCGGATTCTAGAAGCTCCTACAATACCTCATTTGTTCTGATGCAAAACTTAATTTGCTTTCTTCCTTGGTAATGTACAATCATTATGTAACATGACTTTTTTTGATTGGACTATAAAATGTATTTTTCCTTTAATAAAAATATTTTATTTTGTAATGCAAACAGTAACACTATTTTCTACAACCAGAAAAAAAATTTACTTAAAGCAGAACTACACTGCCTCTGAGCAACACAAACTAAAAACACTATTTCATTCATTTTTAATATTCAAAGCAAACTCCTCCATCCATCTATGTCTCTATGCTTTAGTTTACTGAGAAATCACTTTGAAAAACACCTGCTAGCATTTCTGGCAGCAGCCATCTTGAATAAGGGCAGTAGCATTCCTGGAATCCATATTCCCTTAGCTTAGGCATGCAGGCAGGAGGATGTGCTTAGCTAAGAAAACGCCTCCTGAAGACACCTGAAATGTATAACATCATTTGCCTGAACATAGAACCCTATCTATTTACTAATGGTAGCAGCATAAGAATTACAAAAATGCAGTGTTGATTGGGAGAGTGAAGTTCCGCTTTAAGGTGGATTTCCAGAAAAACTGAATGTCCTCTGTTGGTGTTTAACCTTCCATTCAATACAGGTGATCCCTTCTCCCATACATTGCTCCTGACCTCTGACCTGTCATTTCCAGCCCCATCTTCTGGTTAGACCTGGTACTACTATGTGATCTTACAATGAGAGGCTCCATGGGTTGATTTGGATTTCAGTTAAACATTATTGGAAACGGGAAGATTAGAGGAGAAGTCCTGGTCTATTGGGAGGGGCCCCAGACAAATAGGTCATTTTTTTTTCTCTGGGAAAACTCTTTTAAAGGAAACCTGTACCAAGAGGAAAAAACAGGAGCTGTCGTTACCACTAGTGGTCCTGCTGTCTCCTACTTCAGTATCTTGTTATGGACCCTGAAATGAGCATACAAATTAGGACTCACATGGCCCCTGTACTGCAGGAAGGAGGCATTTGTTTTTGTACCTGTATCCACAGCTGTCTATGGATATGAATGCAGCAGCTGCATGACCACATACCCCATGTCAAACTTTGACACGGATGCATGGGGTCTGCAACACCAAATGCAGATGCTTTTTTGCAGCAGATTAATTTTGCATTTCTATACATTAAAGGAACACGAGAGTTGTTTGAAACAGGTGAAACTGCAGGTTAAACGCACCTGTCAGTGAATTCTGAATGATCTCAGAAGTAAAATCAGAAAACAGCACTAAAGCCAAATATAAAATAAATACAATAACATAAAACATAATAATTTGTGATATATAAAAGTGAGATACAAAGTCCTTTCACAATCCATATAGTATTAAAGGTCCCAAAAAGTGAAAAACGTGAAAGAAAAAAAAAATCCAGCTTGTCCCCAATGACATTTTTTTTTTGCTGAAACGCATTGGGCGTGGCCACAATGTAACATGATCTGACACGCCCGCCGACCAAAGCCTGGTACAGTTTCAGCCTGCTACTTTGGAAGTTAATGTGCTTTGTGCAGTTTTGGAGTTTGCTTTTGATGTGACATGTATACTGTTACTTAGTGACTGTGCATATACAGTTGTGTTCAAAATAATAGCAGTCAGACATCACTAACCTGATCAATCACTGTTTTTGGTAGAAATGATATTTCTACATGGCAAATAATTTACTAGCAGGTGTAGTAGAGTAATAGAAATCCAACAGACCCAACAGTCATGACATGCATGCTGCTGATTCTGTGTAATTGAATCACTAATTGAAAGGGGCATGTTCAAAATAATAGCAGTGTGGAGTTCTATTAGTGAGGTCATTCATTCTTTGATAAACAGGTGGCAATTATTGCTCTTATTTAAGGAAGGAAGGCAGCAAATGTTGTACATGCTGGTTACAGTGCATTTCTCTCTGAAATTCTGAGGAAAATGGGTCATTCCAGACATTGTTCAGAACAGCGTACCTTGATTAAAAAGTTGATTGGAGAGGGGAAAACATATAAAGAAGTGCAGAAAATTATAGGCTGCTCAGCTAAAATGATCGCAAATGCTTTAAAATGGCATCCAAAACCTGAAAGACGTGGAAGAAAGCGAAAAACTACCATTTGAATGGATAGAATAGCCAAAATGGCGCGGACTCAGCCAACAATCAGCTCCAGGAAGAACAAAGAAGGTGTAAAGTTACCTGTGAGTACTGTTACAATTAGAAGACGCCTATGTGAAGCCAAGCTATCTGCAAGAAGCCCCCGCAACGGCCCACTGTTGAAAAAAAACACATGCTGAAGAGGTTACAATTTGCCAAAGAGCACATTGACTGGCCTAAAGAGAAATGGCGCAACATTTTGTGGACTGATAAAGGAAGATTGTTATTTTTGGGTCTAGTGGCCGGAGACAGTTTGTCAGACGACCCCCAAACACTGAATTCAAGCCACAGTACACTGTGAAGACAGTGAAGCATGGTGGTGCAAGCATCATGATATGGGGATGTTTCTCATACTACGGTGTTGGGCCTATTTATCGCATACCAGGGATCATGGATCAGTTTGAATACATCAGAATACTTGTAGAGGTCATGCTGCCTTATGCTGAAGAGGAAATGCCCTTGAAATGGGTGTTTCAACAAGACAATGACCCCAACCAATAAACGTGCAACATCTTGGTTCCAGACCAACAAAATTGACGTTATGGAGTGGCCAGCCCAATCCCCGGATCTTAATCCAATAGAAAACTTGTGGGGTGACATCAAAAATGCAGTTTCTGAGGCAAAACCAAGAAATAGAGAAGAACTGTGGAATGTAGTCCAATCATCCTGGGCTGGAATACCTGTTCACAGGGGCCAGAAGTTGGGGGACTCCATGCAACACAGATGTACAGCATTTCTCAGAAACAGTGCTTATACAACCAAATATTCATTAAGTGATTCAAAGGAAAGCAAAATCTTCAAACATTTTTCAGTTTATATAGTGAATGTTTGAGTTTGTAAAGAAGAATACAAACACTGCTATTTTTTTGAACAGTCTAATATTCACTTTTCTTCAATTTTTTTTAGAGGAACAACACAAATGTGATATATTTTTCTTCATGTTTTGATTTGGAATAGAATGTGTAGTGTTCCCAATGCATTTGTGTGTATGGAAATAAAAGCTATTAGAAGGATTTTGAGCTTTATTCACTTTTATCAACACACTGCTATTATTTTGAACACAACTGTGTATATTTAAACTGGTGTCTCTTAGTGGTTTTTACATACTACACTATGGGATTTTTATCTTTCCCAAACTTCTAATGCTGGCAGAGATTCCAATGGAGGACGTACCTTATGCCTGAAGAATTGTGGTTAAAGGATATGTCTAAGCGCTTTTGGCCATTTACATTCTAATAGTCCACATTGTCTGGTAAGAGGCTCCCGAAATGGTGTCACTTAGTGGTGGATGCACGTTCTATCAGGAAGTTGGAGTGCGGGGACACCTTCAGTATTATATGGATTGTGAAAGTACTTTTTCTTGATTTCACATTTTACTTTTTTGGGACCTTTTAGTACTATGGATTGTGAAAAGACTCTTTGTATCTCACATGTTTTTTTTCACTTTTTTTGTGATTTAACTTTTATATATCATGAATTGTTATTGTATTTATTTTATATTTGGATTTCTGATTTTATGTTTATCTATTGGTATCACAAATGCATTTCTACTTCTTGTGTTGAGGCCATCAACACAAGCCCATAGCTACAGGCCCCTAAGAAGTCAGAACCTCTGATCTACATACCGTATTTTCCGGCGTATAAGACGACTGGGCGTATAAGACGACCCCCCTACTTTTCCTGTTAAAATATAGGGTTTGGGCTATACTCGCCGTATAAGACTACCCCCCTCTTCCAACCAATCACGGCAAGCAATGTACCAGTATTTTCTGTGCACACTGTGCACACTGCATACAAAGCCTGCTTGGATTGGGTGGGTCAGCTCTCCCTGCCTGCCCAGCCCTGACTGTCTCCAAGATACCATAAATTGCACAGAACTGCCACAGACATTATAATATTAATAATTACCGTATCTCATAGCAGTTAAGGGGACAAGGTCGGATGCAGCAGTACCATACCGGTACTTCCGAGCTGACACTTCTGCACATGTCTAGGGCAGCAGTAGACGATCACTGATCACCATTCCTCGCAGAACTGCATGAGACGTCGGATGCAGCCGTTCAGTGCTCGATTGATCGTGACTGAAACTGTGACATGCGCAGAATCACTGTGTATCCCTTCTCTGCATATCACAGTTTCAGTCAAGCTCAATCGAGCACTGCTGCATCCGACGTCTCATGCAGTTCTGCGAGCTACGGTGATCCGCGATCGTCTACTGCTGCCGAAGACATGCGCAGTAGCGTCAACCCGGAAGTACGGTAAGGTTTCAGCACAGCACCCGGCGTATAAGACGACCCCCGACTTTGTAGACGATTTCCAGGGGTTAAAATGTCGTCTTATACGCCGGAAAATATGGTACTTGTTTTGGACAGAGACTCTGGTTTTTGAAGCCACTGCAGCATGACAGCCAGGCAACTAGAATTTCCAGAAGGAGGTGACAGCATTGGCAGCCCATAAATTTTCAATACAGGATCTGTTGAAATGCTGTATTAAAACACACACCGCATACTCAGACATGAAAGGTGCCCCCGTTAAATTTATTTTAGTATACAGTACATACAGTTCTGTGTCCTACCCACCAGAAAGAAAATAAATACAATGGCTTCCATTAACAGTCCAAATATTGACATTTTACACATAGCACAAACATCTCCACTATGGTGGAAGAATTATAAAAGAAAACATTAACCCCTTCTCTATCTGAGACCCTAACAAGGTATGTCATAGCGAACAGGGGTCCTTGTCTGTAGGACTCGCTCTTCCCTTGTCATGTACAATTATAGCCTATCTCAAAGTAAAAGGCACACAGAACAGACTGGAAGTAAATCTGTCACAAACCTCAGTCATCCAAACAAAGCCTAGGATATAAAAACAGTATAAACCTTCAGGGAGAACATACTAATACAATTCAAAGAGTCAGAGCTGCAGGCAACTGGAACTACATGCAAATCTTGACTTTCCCTGTAAGCCAAGCTTGGCCCCAAAGACCTACCCATTGGTCCTTTGATGTGCTGGGTGGCCTCATTACCCAATATTAAGAAGGGAGTGGAGCCAAGTTCAACATTTACAGGAAAAGTTGCAATTTTCATATAGTTTCTGCTGCCATAACCTCTAAATCAGGGGTAGAGGTAACCTCAGCACTCCAGCTGTGGTAGAACAGGTAGGCATGGCAAGACGGACAGTCACAGGGGTGACTCCCACAGCATGGTGGGTTTTGTATTTTCACTAAAGCTGGAGTGTCCAGGTCGCCTGCCCCTGCTTTAGATCATTTTAGTATGCTGGTAAGCTCTGCTTATGCATCTTTTCACATATGGCCAGTTTGAATGGAATGGTTTGAGACAGGCTTACCTTAATGGTGCTAAATGACCCAGAGCCAACAGAATGATTCAGTTAAAGGCACTTCCAGGGACAGGAGGTAAATTCTTAGATAGAAGCAGACCTCCTCCTGCCAGATGAGTCATGCAGTGCTGAGCCTTCTCATAGCACAAAACCGGCCATACACGGGTCGAATTACGTAAGAGTTTTCTTTCGAAAATCTTTTCTAAGAATTTTGGTTTGAATTTCGCACCATTAGTGGGCCACAAAATGAATTTGAGTGATCGGGTATGTTGGAAATTTTTTGAAAAATTAATGAATTTCTAATCAATGATGGGAGAATAGTGTGAGAAATATAACTGAAAGAGAGACAAGCATAAGCTGTGACCTGGAAAGAAAAGAAAATTCTTGGCCATGAAAATTATTTTCTGTAGCAACGTGAAATTGAAGGCTTGGTTGGTCGAATTTTGAAATCAATGGTGGCATCATCGATTTACAAAACATACGAAATTTCAGATTTTCTAAAGAATATTTGTTCTGACTTTGACCCATGTATGGCCTGCATAAGTGCTTCTATGATCACTCCATCTGTCACTGAAAATTTGCTGCTGAGTGGGAACAGGCATGCTCTGGCAAGTGCCAAGTCATTGGCTGCACTATTCCTAAGCAGCGTTCCAGCAGCAGTAAAGATTTCACAAAATCCTGTCTAGTGCAACTTTAGGTCTCTATTTATTTAAAAGTAATCAGAAGATGGAAGTAATGACTTACACTATGGGAAAAGCAGCTGCTGTCGTTTGATTTTTTTGCCACCAACTGTACTCTTTTGGGAATGGTTCCTGTAAGTCTTTGGAAACACTAGTCTGAATGGCAGTATGTAAAGGAAGCATTTACAAAGCTGTAAACTGGCTGAGAAGCTTTCCTATAGCTTTACAAGCACCCTTTTTCACCAGTATGTGGATGTTAAAGTGTATGTAAGCCCAAACACAAATAGATTACATCTTTCCAGTCCAAAGTTGTTCTAGTTTTGTTTTCCAAATATTTTTTTTATTTTCACCCAGTGATCCTGCCAGTAACACACTTCCTGTTACAGGGTGACAGCATTAACACAGTGGGGTTGATTTACTAAAGACAAACAGACTGCGTTCTGCAAGTGAAGTTGCTCCAGAGCTTGGTAAATGAGGGGAAGCTTCACTTTGCAAGGACTTCCTTCCTGACTTCCATCATCCAATAACGTCCAAGAAAAACATTGTTTTTTTTTCCAATTTTCTATGCATGTGATTGGGTATTCTTTGCAAAGTAAAGCTTCCCCTCATTTATAAGTTCTGCAGCAACTATACTTGCAAAGTGCACAGTCTATTTGCCTTTAGTAAATGAACCCCAGTGCAGTGTATCTATGGAGCATTGCGGTCACATAACTACAGAACTCCTCCAAATCTCTTCTCCAAAAACTGGAAAGAGGGAGTGTTCTGTAGTCCACAAAGACCTGAAAAAAAATGTAACTGATAACAGCACAGAGTATTCCTGTATCAGCTCACACAATTTCTGTCAGATCAACAGGTAGCAGGCATGAAGCTTGCTGAAAGCGACAACCAGCACATCTATAGAATTCAGGGTTTGACCTGAACAGGCTTTGGAAGGTGATTTATTGCTATAAAAAAGCTCCTTTAAGCAGGATGACAACTGTAATTGTTTGAAGAGCTGTGTGCACAGCAAGCTTTTATAAAAGGAATGTTTATAAGCAGAGGTCTGGAATCAGGCCTAATGGTGCCCCTACATGTACAAATGAATGGGTCACCACCAGCCTAAAGCAGGCCATAGATTATGCAATTTTCTTTTCTTCACCCATGGGTGAAGAAAAGAAAATTGCTCAATTCACCCCTCCCACCATTATATTGTGTTCTGCCGACAAGGAGCCATCCCAGCCGGCAGAACACAGTGATTAATGTTGCTGGCTATAGCCGGTGGCACTAATCGTTTGGGAAAAACACAACAGGCTGGTTGTACACAAGTTGATCGATACATCGCTTCTGTGCAACCAGGGTACCCATACATGGATAGAAATTCAGGCAAACCCTGCTAAACCAGCCGAGTTTCAATCCATGTATGGCTGGCTTTAGTGTCCAATAGCTATCCAGTCAGAAATTATTTGGATATAGAATATGCAGTAGTACAAAGGATGGAAGTGTATCAATACAGGTTGTTTATGGTCACCTGCATTATATAGACCTATACCTGTCAATTGTCTGGATCACACAAAGGTCAGATCACTGTAGGTGACCCCTTTCTCCAAGAAGGAAATGTCTGGGGCAGCTATAACTGCAGGTAAATGGGCAGCTTAGCAACTTAGTGTGTGCTATGGAACACAAAACCTGACAGTGGGGGATAAATCATTTACAAACACATGCAATGTTATGTACGATATGCAAACTTATGCCCAGAAATGACAAATCCACACAGCTGCGGTTATAAATTCTGTGTGACATAACCTACACTACAGGGACTTGTGCAGAATGTAAACGCACGCCTGGGCAAGCTGTAATCTGTGCAGGAAATCATTACTGAAAAAAGCATGCAAGTTTGTTTTTAAACCACAAGCAAAGCTGAAGCAAACAGATATGCTTAACAACAAGAAAAAACCTGCCAGATCCACAACTGAAGAAAATAATTGCAAAAATCTTGCACAGAAATAATACCCCACATAAATGTCAGTGTTCCAGGAATGAGCTTTCAATAGGAACGCTTTGCTCACAGAGGGTGTGCTATAGTTTGCAGGTCCGTGTCCCTGAATGCAGACAGTGTGAGTTTGGGGACATGTACCGGCACCAACATGGCTGTCATATTAAGACACAATGGCTTGTCAGTGTAGCCACTGTGTCCCAATAGACATTGATGGAGCTGTCTGTCTGGGGGTGCATGGAACACCTGTACAACCCTGTGCTGGTAAACATGGTGTACACTTGTACCGTACAGTACACCCTGTGTGAACAAGGCAGAGAAATAGTCTGCCACTGTTGACTTCCTTCTATGTAAAATGTAAGTTGTCTGGGTGTCATTTATCCATTGGCTTCAATTCTTTCTGAGTCACTAACCTGGAAAAAGTATACAGAACAGATGATTTCAATGGCTGCGTACTTTCACCAGGCTAGTGGTGGCACTAAAGTTCCTAGAGTCTGTGACTCAGCAACTCATCCAAAGGTTTCCTCAAGGCCCCCTTTACACTTCTGCATTTTGGTAATGCACAGAACTCAGTGTGGTGCCTTCATTTAGAAAGACACCAAAATCCAGTAGGTTCCAAGGACCAGCACTGCAGAGCACCACAACACACATGCAGTGCATTTGGCGCTCCCCATCCAAAAAAAAAAAAACAAACAAAAAAAGTGCAAGTCTTGCTTTTATTTTGTTTCCAATCCATTCCAAAGAATGGGCTGCTTTAACACATTGCACATGTACGTGTGTGGTAGCACACGGCAATGGAACAGATACGTGTAAAAGGGCCATCAGCCTGATCTTCTACCTTTAGCACCGATATTGTGAAGCAGGAATCTGGAATGATCAACTTTCCAAATGATTTATTCTCTTGTTCCACTAGGCTTGTACAGGCTGTTATGTTTTCTAGAACAACAATCATCACTGTCTGTACTGTATTGCAGGATCCCATTGATAAAACATGGGTGAATCCACAATTGCCGATGTCTACAGCACATCCCCAGTTTGTATACACAAGCAAATGTAAAGCAGCAGAAATAACATATGAAGAATGTTACAGTCCTTCCTGATCCAAGCAAGTCATTGTTTCAAGTGGGCAAGATATCCATTGGGCACAACGTGAACCTGCTAGATCAGAGCACCAAATGCTATTTGGTTAATCTGTCAGATTTCAGCAGCAGCAGAATGTTATAAAGCAGGTGAAAGTAGTACTCGGCTGAAAAGGGGGCAAATGTGGGCTTTACAAATACTGCAGAACTCTGTGAATTTTCAGTTCCTTTATGACATTGGCTTTGAACGCCTCTTGTGACAGATAACAACCTGCCCTTTGAGGGCTGACCAGCATCAGATGGTTATTGCAGAGATATTCTAAATCTCATGAGCAGGTGCCGATCATTCCCTTTACAATGAAGGGAGTGAACTTCTTTTCATATGTGCACCACTTCTGTAAGCTGATCATACTGTGGACATTGCGCCATCCCAATAGGGAACTGATTAGGGCCAACCTGGGACCAATTGGGACCAAATGAGGCTCTAAGCTCACTAACCCTAGAATGGTTGAAATCAACATGAAACTTTGAGGTGGGCTGTGACTGTAGTCAGAGATGGATGGACCTCCGAAGTAAAAACATACTTCTTGGGTAATGTACCTCTACATAGCAGCCTTTCCTTCCTTCAATAGCAGACACATTAACCTGTAAACTGGTTTAAAAACAGCTAGAAATAGCACAATGTGTTTTTTGTTTAGCAGTGCAGCTTTTGAGCAATCAGCATCGTTTCAGCACCAGAAGCAAATCCACAATCAGGAATTCTGCTGGCAAGCTATGCTGCAATTATGGGTCTCACTAACAGAAACCCCTCACAGGCTAGCAGCAGGATTCTGTTGCAGTACATTCTGAAATTTGTGTCACACTTGTCCTCTGGTCTTCCGGTGATCATAAAACAGATCTTCATTTACATTCAACACATAAGAAAGCCAGAGATTACATGTGGGTGACGCCAAGTTGTACTGTTAGTAAGGTAGAGCGGTTGCCGCACTCTAAGGCCGCAGGGGCTGCACAGCCGCGGACATTCTGCATTGATATATTAACATGATCTTTCGGTTATGATGGCGTTCCTCTTATGTGCTTCAACGCTGCAGGAAGTCCTTTGGTATGCGACTCCTTTTCTGGCCTGTGGAATACACGGCAAGAACAGGCTGACAAGGGTGTGTGAAGGCAGCGTCTTCATTGTACAGGATGCCATCCTCTTACTGCACCACTTTCACTGGAGGAGGAAACAAGAGGGATTACAATCAAAACCACATTATCAATTTTTTTTCCTCATTTTTAAACATTTTTTATTAGGACTCCTAGACTTTATTCAACCCATATCCTGAGTCCAGGCTGTCATGGACAGGAGGACATCCTTGTGCAACCTGGATTCAGATTACTACTGCACCAAACTTCATTCACACATTACTTGGGCATCATTCAGTGCGGGAAGATGGACCTTCCACCACCAGAGAAGAGGAAGGACCCACCTTCATGCCACTGGACTGGCTAGGAGACCTTTGGACTTTATTCACTGTAAAATCCTTTTCTTGGTAAGGACACAGCAAGTCCTAAACCTTTGGGTTACACTACCACCTACATGGGGGCTGGAAAATGGGAAACAAAAACTGTAGGTCACCCCAGAGTTTAACCCCCTCCTACTTCTAGAATGCCTCAGTTTTGTACCAAAGCAGTACTGACAGCATTATCACACGTAGAGAGGGGTGGGAGCTGTGTCTCTCAACGTTCTTCAAGGGAAGGATTTTTCAGTCTATTGAGGGACATGGGAAGTCAAAGTACTGGAACTTCCAAAAACAGTCAAACTTAGGGAAGGGTAATAGCAAATAACTGGTAACAGACCCATTAAAAACAAAAACTGGAGACTGTCTGCAGACCAACACCTGAAGCTGGCACCAAATGAGGCCAAAAATCCCACCCCATGATAAGACCAGGAGGAGACCAAATGGGACTAAGCCCGATGCCTCAAGACATCCAAAATACAGCTTCATATTTAAAATCTAAACATAAATGAGTAGGTAATATATTTGTATGCATACTTGTTGCTGAGATGTATTTACTGATATGGTATTGTGTAATATGTTGCTGTCTAATGAGTGTAGTGACCTTCCAATTGGTAAGATTTGTAATCTTACTATTTGTATATGTTGTTGTATGAAAACGATAGAAAAACACCAAATCTTTGTGCTCCTCAGTGTAACACGGTGTCTGTCACTTGATGGGGTGCAGCCCTCTAAGGATGGGGGAATATAAGGACTGTTAAGAGAAAACAAAAGAGGACGCACTTGTGATTTCCCCTATATATGGGGTATTGGCACCTCCAGTTGTCTTAGCTTTGAGGAAGGGAGTGCATCTCCTGAAATGCGTCAGCTATTTCCAACCGGGCAGTTGTTGAGACAGGACCCTTGTGTCTGGGGCTGAAAGAATTGGCTCAATGTCTGTTTTTATGGTCTTTTTGTGAGTACACTTTTGTTACCTACTTTTTAATAAAAAATTTTATCACGGTATGAGGAGAGTGCGCCCTCTTTTATTTTCTCTTAACATATGCTGTCGTACATCTGGTCTCCCAAACATTTCATCACATGCAGCTGCCAAATAGACAGATACGATCTCCTAAATATCACATGCAAAGTGGAGGGACTAGTGTATCTTATGCATGTATAAGGCCTTTTAAGTACTGTAAGCAAACCTAAGAGACCGTTATGGAACCAGATATACGACTACATATAATTTATAATCACAGCTATATTTGTACAGTACAGCCATTTATACTGTTTTACCATTGTATATTTAGCGCAGTTGTTATGATACACGTTTTTGTTATCATTTGTAAATGCATGAAGCAGGTTGTGATATACGCAGTGTGTATATACCTCCCCCTATCTTTATTGTTCATCTGAGGTCAACTGGACAAGCTGGGACACCTAGCCCATGTGGATGTGTTCCAGGGATGTCGCAAGTTGTGGGGCAGGACCTACCACCAGGGGCTATTGGATCTTCTGTCCATTCTTTGTTCTTCCTTCTCTCTGTGAGGAGTAGGGAAGGTGTCTGTCATCCTATAGAGGAGACCCTCTCAGCAAAGCTAATGCACAGTCCCAGTCGTCAATCTGTGATGGTTCTGACCAGTCAAGTCTGTCCCGACAGCGCTCAAGGGAGAAGAAAGCGAGCAGTGGGGATTTCATATCCCCAGACAGGTGGAGCAGCTGCAGGTGCTCTAACAGTGGAGAATCGCCACAGGCAAGGACAGTGGAGACCTGGGGGTGGGGAGGGAGTAAAGTTTGCACACCCATTCATTGGGAAGATCAGTATGCAGCAGTTTCTCCTTCCATAGCTCCTATGTAGCTGACAACAGAGGGAATGTGATTACTTATAAAAATGGGCAGGGGGAAGGTATAACTTTTTTTTATATCTGAACACAAATGTTTTGCCTTTCATTTCTATTTTAAACTGAATGGGTTGGTTAATAAGGTGAGGGCTTACAATCACTTCAAGAGTAAACTGCTATTACTAGGTGATGGGAGAATCAGGCTTGGAAGACCTAGGCATATTTATTCCTGGAGTAGGAGAAAGAAGAGGACTTAGCCTGCCCTTTTGAAGACTTTTTAACAGAGCCAGGCAGAGGCCCTGCCTCCAGTGATATTCTTAATGATAATATCAAGGCTTAGACTGAAGGGATGTTGTCCCTTGCAGACCAGGCGCTCCTTTAATCACAGTGCTCTGCGCATTTGTATGGACAACAGGTACACATGGGAGACAAGCTGGCCATAATAGCTGAAGCGTAAAGCTGCTCCACATGCTCAGTCAGGAAGAGATCCGCTGCTGCAGTTGTGAGATCTCCAGGGATTTAGACCATTTTACCAGTTGGACAAATCAGGTGTCATTAACATGGGAATATAAATCCATGCCCCATGTGAGGGCCATGTATTCCCGCATGGGGACGCACAGGGGTTCCATGCATCCCCTTGCAGGCAGACCCATTGCTGTCAATTGGGACACAGCAGGTGCACAGACAGTCGCTGCTCCCAATGTGCGGGTACATGCCCCAGAAAGCACACAGGATTTATATGTCCCATGTGAATGAGGCTTTAAGGTCACAGAGAGAACAGGGCAAAGGACAGGGTCTTCCAATGAGAACTGGGTCTTAAAGAGGGATTCTAACTATTGGTTGGCAGAAACATTGAAAATAAGGATACTCTCTACTGACCTAGGGTTGGGTGACAGGCAGATGCACAGTGGGTGTAGACCAAAATCCTTCCCAAAGGGGAGCAAATCCAGTAAGTGCTTAAGAGGTGTCCAGGGTCCATCAAGGTGCTTTTAGTCTTCATAGAGAAATACCTCGAGGGTATAATGGAAAGATCCTTGCAGCTACTGGAGCTCTGCAGGACCCCCGACTGTGGACAGCAGGCTAAGCCTCTAAATGTAGAGTAGTATGTACTACATCAATAAGAGTTGAAATAGGCAATAGCAATTCCTCAAAGATAGTCAGGGAAAGACTAAAGTGACCCAAAATCAGAGTAGGAAATGGCTACTGAAACCAGTGACATGCCTCTCTCTAAGGACTCTACAAGGAAAGAAGCAGTAGTGTGCTTAGGGCCTCTGAAGTCAGGAGCAGCAAGGAAACTGGGTGACTGCGGCCACATTCTGGTCTAAAGTATGATGTGACTATAGGGTTTGTAAGGCAAAGGACACTGCCTCAACTGGCAGAGCTAAGGAGTACTCTGATGACAAGTGAAAAATCCTTGTAGGGGTTGCAATGTGCATCAAATTGGCCATTTATGGTTATACACCTGACAATTTTCTAGCAGGTTTAACCACTTTTAACCAGACTCTGATCACAAAAACATCCATATGGATCAAAGCAGCCTACCATCGGCTCCAAAGATCGTAGCCGTTACAGTCTTGAACAAAACTGAAATTGAGGTTTGATCACCACTATTCTTGTTTGGAAGATGTGAGTTTTCAGCTGCACCATGAAAACACATGCAACGTGACTTGTAGCTCCTTCACACCTGGAGGAGTTCAGTTTTATAATGCCAACAAATTCTATACCCAACTGAGCAAGAAACCTCTGATCAGCCAGATGCCATTACCTTCCTTGTAACAGGGTCCATCACCAGCCACTTCTCTGTCACCGTTTGAAGGTCTTGACCATTAAGAGGCTCCCTTAACCTAACTTTTACCTCTAGTTTCCCTCCAGTTGGTTTTCTTCCATCAAACACCTGAAATAGGAAGTTCATTAAGATATGCTTAAGTATATCACTGCAAAGGTAAAGTATAGTATTCTTATTTTATTTGTATTTTTTTTACTAGATGTATGCATTAAAATGATATTACTATTACCTCTACAATCTCTCGAATCTCACACTGCGTCTCCAACTTGTCCAGTTTAACACTTGCGGTCCCCATTTGCTTATCACTTCTGAACAAGAATACTCTGCAGAAGAGGAGAGAAAAGTATTTTTAACAACATCTGATTAAGTAAACAAGTCTATGGGCTGCACACAACCATGATATGGACATCTTCTGTATATATCTCTGTTGTCGATCAAACAGAGCGGGTATGCTTCATTTTGGATGCAATGAAAAAATACCCACCAATCATATCGCTTACTATATTTACAGACAACTCTAGACAGCCCAGAACACTTACAAACCTTTAGTACTTTATCCTAAGTCAGGAGTAAGGAGCCAGCTCTTACTAGGAGGGGGGTACAGTTGGAATGAACATTTGACGTTTATATTGTTATGTGGGGCAAAAAGGATGAGGATTAAAAGCTTAAAGACCACCCTATAGCAGATATACTGCTACAGGGCAGCACCTATGCGCAAAAGCACTTGTATATACGTGATTTTGCATTTCCGGGTAGGGGTCGCGAGCCGCGCTGCCATTCGCAGATGTCAATCACTGGGTCCCGCCCGGTGATTACCGAGCATCTCCGACGGGGAGGAAGATTGTTTTGTTTACAAACAATCTTCCTCCCTGTCAGCTCGAGCACACTGCTCGGGATGGCTGTGCACAGTACAGCCATCCCGATCAGTGCACTTACAGTGAAGAACACAACCCCTGCCCCCTAGTAAAACACTCCCAGCACATAGTTAACCCTTTGATCACGCCTCACATTAACCCCTTCTTGCACAGTGCCATTAGTACAGTGTCAATTCTTTTTTTTTTTGCACTGATCACTGTATTGGTGTCAGTGACACCAAGTTAGTTCCCACCAGTGTCAGAATGTCCGCCGCAGTCCCACTAAAAATGGCTGATTGCCGCCATTACTAATAGGAAAAAAAAATCTATAACGCCATTTGTAAAAGCTATAACTTTCAGGTAAACCAATTAATTTACAAATATTGGGATTTTTTTTTTAGCAGACATGTAGCAGAATACATTTTGGCCTAAATTTATGATGAAATTTGATTTTTAAATTTTTTTTACTGGACATGTTTAATAGCAAAAAATCTAAAATATTTTTTCTCAAAATTGTCTTTGCTTATAGCACAAAACAAAAAAAAAAACACACAGGCGATCAAATAACACCAAAAGTTCAATTTGTGGGAAAAAAGGACATAAATTTCATTTGGGTGCAGCGTTGCATGACCGCGCAATTGTCAGTTAAAGTAATGCAGCGCCATAACACAAAAAATGGCCTGGTCATGAAGGGGGGTAAATCTTCAGGAGGGCAAGTGGTTAAAACCTGTCAAAGCTAACACTGGCTACAGCTTTGGGGAAGGCCATGGCTCTCTGTCCTCTCCAACAGTACTAGTCACTCACCCTTTGTGGAAGATCTCAAACTTGATGCCTTTGGCCTGAACCACCCGTTTGAAGCCTCTGTGGTTGCGGTTGATATTTAGTTTAAACGACTGTTCGTACTCTGTATAAAAGATCACACAAACAGAAAATACATCATCTCGGTACAACAGACAAATTATTCAATCACTGTGTGTAATTGACAGGACAGTGCAGAGTGATAAGTAAAGCAGTATTTCTCAACCTTTTTCCAGTCAAGGCAACCTTTAAAATTATGAGCAGGCATCAATCTCGAGGCACCCCCTTCTAAAATGTAAAATACTAAACTAATAATTCTACATATTGCAGCAGCATCCACACACGTTAAGACACACAACACTAGAGGAGATTTATTATTTCATAGCAAATACATTTTTGCATACTGGTACTGACTAATATTTCAGCATTTTTTTTCCTCATTTTCTCTCCACTACGCAGCCAATGTGACCCCAGTCCTCATGGAGGCGGGTCCAACAAGGATGTTGTTTAGGCTCCCGATATCCTCCACATCAACCATTGATGTCAGCAGTTGTTAGGAAACTTGTGGCTTTGTGTAACAAAAAAGCCCGATGCCATGAACACAGTTTTTGGGCAATTCGGAGCAATTTTTAGGCAATTTGCCAAGGCACCCTGATTGAAAAAGGCTGCGGTAAAGCACACACAAGACTTGAAAGCATTTGTTAAGCTGGCTATACACTGTTCAAATTGTGGCCAGTTCCGGTCGCCCCCTCCCATTTGACCTTTCAACTGAAAGGAGTCTGGAGTGGAAAATTGTTGGCCAAACAGCAGCTGCATCCAATCAGATGCGGCTGCAATTTGGGTATTCTGATTTCTGCCAGCCTCAGTGGGAGGTGTATAGGGTGGAAGGAGGAATCTATTAGATTTGTTTCATTCAGCCACCAGACTAAATGGAAAAAAATCTAAGTTTGGAAGGCCAGCCTTATTACAGTAAAGTCTCTACTACTGAGTTGCTATAGATTCCTTTTTCTCCCTAAATATTAAAGAATCACATTACAGCAGGTGCACCGCTTTTAAAAATCACCTGAATCAGGAAAAATTATATATAATTAATATATAAGATATAAGCAGATCTGTAGTTGTAATTCTTGAGGAGAGATCTGCTACAAATGGTAATTAGATGTATGGCATGATCTTACTATAAACAGACATGAACAGATTACCCTTGCATGCACATTTAGAGGAGCACTGCTATAGAAAGTAAAAGCAATTGGCTAAAAAAAAAAATCCAAATTGGTACACCTCTTTCATAATGTAACCCACTGACACATGAAAGAAAATTTAACTTTCAGAGAGAATCAGTTTGATTTTAGCAATTTTTCAGGTTCCACCCACAAAAGATGTACTCGGAGGATGCTGTAAGTCCAAATAAACACAACAGAGAATGAAAATTAGAGACCGAGGCCTGTTCAGTACTTAAAAAATACAACATATTCCTCCAAGAACCACTAATTATATTAAATGGATTAAACATAGGGGTTGATTTACTAAAGGCAGACTCTTCACTTCGTACATGTAGTTGCACACCACAAGGAAATTAGTTACAGAGATTAGTAAATGAGGTAAAGATTCACTTTGCAAAGTAAACGCAATCACATTTTTGCTAGCACATGATTGAATGATGGAAGTCAGTAGAGCTTCCCCTCATTTACCAAACTCTGGAGCAAATTCCCTTGCAGAGTGCAACTGTCTATTTGTCTTTCGTAAATCAACCCTGTAGTATATTATCCATAAACAGAAACACGGGGAGATTTACTAAAACTGGTACACACAGAATCTGGGGTAGTTGTGCATAGTAACCAATCAGCTTCTGAAATTCAGCTTTGACAATGAAACCTGGAAGCTGATTGGTTACCATGCACAACTGCACTAGTTTTAGAAAATATTCCCCACGGTGGCATTCCAAGCTGGGTTTATTCTTGTGGACATATAGCATCACCTTCCTGCAGCAATATTCTGACTAGCGATGGCTTTAGCTCTCACATCGCACATATTTTGGCCCACAGCACCACTAGACACAAAAATACTTGAGCAATGTCACCTGGAGAGTTGGTGTTCTTAACTACATAGGTTTTATTTCTCTGTGGCTGTTCCTGCAAGAGACAAACATTGACGGTGTTTAAAAGCTCAAACAGAATTAAATGTTGCATTTCAAAACATAATTCCATTCCAGCACAATAATAGGAGCATGAGATGGTGTGCTTCACCAGTCTTAAAATATAAAGACAGGACTGCAGCAACATTACACTTGTCAGCTGTCTCTGGCCTTTGAAACCCTCAATGAAGAATTTCAGAGACAGAGATTTCACAGGTACAATCAGTTTCCTCTTCACTTCTTACCGTGCTTGGATATGGAAAATCAAACTTCACAAACGCATGCAGGTCGTTGGGTGCCATTCCTGTGAAACAGATTAATAGAAGTGAGCAATTTTCATTGGATACCAAGTGACACTACAACTAAAAAATAACCGAGAAAAGAAACTACATATAAAACATGGAGTTGTATGGTGACACATGGGGCAACACAGCCATGGATAGAGTCCACATTCTGCAGTATATTCAGCAGCTCCTGAAGGGCCATTTGAGCGTTTGTGCCATTAAAGGAAATCTTGCTTTGTCCATCCAGGGCAAAACAACAAGGTGCCTTGAATGCCCCCCTCTCCTGCATAACATGCTTCTTTTCATCATTTCCCCGAGTGCTACATTCAGTCACTTGCAGCTAAAAAATAAATATGGTACTTTTGTGAGTCAGGGAGGATGTTACTAAAGCAAGCCATACATGGATCAAAATTCGTCCAGTTCAGCAGGGACCATCCAAGATTCCATCCATGTATGGGCAAGCTGACTGTTCCCCAAATCGATCCATCAATCGACTTGGGTACAACCAGCCTGTAGGAATTTTCTACATGTAATTACTGCCAGCGGCTATAGCCTCTAGGAGTAATCAGTGTTCTGCCTGCTAGGAAGGCTCCCTGTGCTCCCGCCTGCTGGCAGAACATAGCTGAACATGGCTCAGCGTGAGGCATTGTTGATGGGGGAATCAAGCGGTTTTCTTTCCTTTCTTTCAAATCATCTATGGACTGTCCAACTCCCTTTTCTCTCACATGATCACATTGGTGCTTGTGATTGAGTCAGTGTTGCCACATGGGGTTGGGAGAGAGAATCTTCAGCGCCTTTGTAAGCTTAACAAGAACACAGGGATTTCCTTCCTCGACTGTTGAAAGAAGGCATGGGAGATCAACAAATAGGCGAGCATAGGAGAAGGTGGCATTAAAGTCAACAAGTTGCTTTACAATGCATGTGCAAAGCACAGGTTCACTTGAATCTTTCAGGTTACAAGATCAAAATGCAACTGAACAAGAAAAAAATAGATTTCATTTAAGAATACAAGTGAAAAACTCATTAACGTTTCTCTAAAATCTAACTGTAGTTCAGGCAGGGGCGGACTAACAACTCATGAGGCCCCTGGGAAATAGGGGATCATGGGGCGCCTGTGTCCTTGCCCAAACTCAAAAAAGCCTATGAAAAAGGTACCAGGGGCATCTCATGGGGCCCCCTACTGACCTTGGGCAGTGCCCGAGTTTCCAAATGGTCAGTCCGCCCCTGAGTTCGGTGACATGAAGTTCCGGGGTGTGTTCAGAGAAGTGCCAATCAGCACTGGCTTTAGCAGTTCAGAGTCTCTCTGGAGTCATATAGTACTCAATGAGCCCAGGATGTTACTGCAACACTAGTGAATGGATGCTCTAGCAGAGACACCAGCCATGGGGTGAGACAAACAGGGCCGATCAACTCCAAACTGAGTTCCAATTGCAGATCAGAGCATGGAGGCAGATACATAAATCTTAGTAAATCACACCTCCCTTCTATATTTTGTGTTACAGAAACCCTAAACACTGCTTTGGACAGCCCTGAAATAAATGTGGAAAAAAGCTCAGCTGAACTCATTTGGCCAATTTGTATACAGAGATGGTAGACATGTCAGATAACAGCTGACACCATTCTAGTGTAGTAAGGGACTATGGTGACAGGCTTTTATTCACTTCAAGCAGTTTTGCATCTTCATACAAGTCTATGGGAAAGCAAAACCAATTTGAAGCAGAAGTGTCTCAAACTCATGTCATCAACACAAGCTCAACTTCCATTGACAACAACCCTAAGAATGGCAGCAAAATGAGACAACTGATATGCTAGACTCAGCCAGGCTATTCAGTAGGTGCAGGAAAAAAGCGCACCTATTCTGGGGTTGGTCTAAAATAAGTATCCACATGCAACTGGATGCTCTCTTTGATGACTGGTTAGTGAACCAATATACTAATGTTATTATCAGAAACCAGAAAAACAGTTTCATACTATAAAAGAGTTGAGAAATGGGAGCAGGACACAGATGAAGAGGTGCTTAAAAAGCACCCACTGAATATAAATGAGCATACAAAGTAGGAATATTCAATATTTAATATTTGCCAGACAAAAAAGAAAATCTATTTTTGTTAATTTTTTTTTTTTTTAACTCTAACCATAATATTCAAAATATATAAAAAAACACTACACATTACCTTAAAACCCAAGTTCAGGTTGGAAGAAAAAAAAACTCTTGCAGCGGGGGTCCCTATTCTCCTTAGCAGTGCAAGGGTATGTTTAAATTTGTCTAGAGGCAGATAAGAAGGCTGCATTACTTGCCTTACCCCCACTCTGGCCAGCTCCGGCGCTCCAGTCTGTAGGTGGTCCCTTGGAATCCATAATGTGCCATGTAGGGCATTTGCAGGTAGAGATCGCAAGAGTGAGACTGTAGCCAGGAGGGCCTTGGAGAAGAGGTTGGGGGGGACCAGGGACAACAATGGAGGGACCCTGCAGGAGTGAAGAATAAGGTAAGTATTCACACCTTATTCCTCATCCCCTAGACAAAAATAAGCAAACCCTTGCAGTGCTGGCACTGAAACAGTCATTTTTTCCTGTCCTTGGAGTGGGGCTTTAAAAATAAATACAATAAAAAAAAATACACTGATAAAAACAACCTGCAATATGCAGACACCTCTCCTCTCAAAAGAGCAGGTAAGAATATGGCTGAGAAATATCTGCAGTTTGCTAGACAAACATGTTTTCCTCCAGAATACATTACAAAACAACTAAAGAGGAAGAGAGCACTCTTTGGAAGGTGTTGAAAAGGACAGAGACAAGGAGAATGTCACCTGCAGGGGCTGGAAGATTAATGCCTCGTACTATAATCAGCAGCATCTCTGTACTACTTAGCTCCGAGAATACTCTGTTGGGAAAGAAGGATCATGATCAGTTATATACAGACCAACAATTAGTCCAAACAACTCACATAACCTCCCCCTTTTCATTTCAATATTCTACCATTTCCAAAAAGAAAAAAACATAGACACTGTATCTGAACAGTTACTGGTGTTGGAGTCTGACCTATGCCTGACCGGAACAGCTAATGGTTGTAGATTTGACATATTACTGGTGTTAGATCTGTTCTATGATCTGCTCTGTGACTGACCCAAACAGTTACTGGTGTTAGATCTGACATATGCCTGAGCTAAATAGTTGCTGGAGTTTGGTCTAATTTATGGCTGACCTGAACATTTAGTGGTCTTAGGTTTGATCTATGCCTGATCAACAGTTACTGGTGCTTGATCAGACCTATGCCTGCCCTGAACTGCTTCTCAACATTCCTCACAGTCAGTATTGATCAAAATGGTTACCGGACTATTCTCAATGTCTTGTCTTCAAAATGATAGGGAGGTGGATCCCGGCCCTGAGCTTGAGATAGGTGAAGGATATCACAATTCTTCTTGCATTCATCTTCCATTTTTTCGAACCTGCCACAAGAACACAAACAACATCAGACATTGCTGAAGATTTAGCCCAAGGAGCACTGTCAAGACTTCTACATATTCTCAGTTTATCAAAGACGGGAATAACAATATAATACAACAAAAATATTGATTTGTGTACTTACCATTAACTTTTTTTCTTGGAGCCCAATGAGGGATACAGAATTTTATAATCCTGTAGGTTATACTGCTGCCTGTAGGGAGGACTGGATACTGGCAAACAAAAAAAACTGTAGAACAGCCCAAGGTATAACCCTCCTACTATCAGCATGCCTCAAAATAATTTTATATGGTTTAAAAATAGAAAAATAAAATTTATATACACACAAATACATATACACATACATAAATGTCACAAAGGCTTGATGCCGTATAGCTGAAGAGGTGCTTAGTGAAGAAAGCCAGCCCAATCTTGAAGACCAAAGCCTGAACCTTGGTTTGTCCAAGCCACCTAGAGATGGTGAAACTGGAAACCTGGGAGCCCATGCTGTGCCCCCGTCTGAGATGTCAACAAGGGAATCCATCTTCATGAAAGAAGCAGCAGCTGAAACATTCACACAGCCTGAACCACATCCAACCAATAGAGAAAATTTCAATTTTGTGAACTGCAGCTGGACAAAAGGGATGGAATTACAATGATCTGGTTAGGGTGCAAAACAGAGACTACTTTGGGAAGAAAGGAAGCCCAGGACCTCAATACAACATTGTCCTTGTGCAAGAACATAAAGGGTTTCTTGCAGGATATACAGTGGGGAAAAAAAGTTTTTAGTCAGCCACCAATTGTGCAAGTTCTCCCACTTAAAAAGATGAGAGAGGCCTGTAATTGGCATCATGGGTAGACCTCAACTATGAGAGACAAAATGAGAAAAAAAATCCAGACAATCACATTGGCTGATTAGGAAAGAATTTATTTGCAAATTATGGTGGAAAATAAGTATTTGGTCAATTACAAACAAGCAAGATTTCTGGCTCTCACAGACCTGTACCTTCTTCTTTAAGAGGCTCCTCTGTCCTGCACTCATTACCTGTATCAATGGCACCTGTTTGAACTTGTTATCAATATAAAAGACACCTGTCCACAACCTCAAACAGTCACACTCCAAACTCCACTATGGTGAAGACCAAAGAGCTGTCGAAGGACACCAGAAACAAAATTGTAGACCTGCACCAGGCTGGGAAAACTGAATCTGCAATAGGCAAGCAGATTGGTGTGAACAAATCAACTGTGGGAGCAATAATTAGAAAATGGAAGACATACAAGACCACTGATAATCTCCCTTGATCTGGGGCTCCACGCAAGATCTCACCCCGTGGGGTCAAAATGATCACAAGAACGGTGAGCAAAAATCCCAGGACCACACGTGGGGACCTAGTGAATGACCTGCAGAGAGCTGGGACCAACGTAACAAAGGCTACCATCAGTAACACGCTACTCCGGCAGGGACTCAGATCCTGCAGTGCCAGACGTGTCCCCCTGCTTAAGCCAGTACATGTCTGGGCCCGTCTGAAGTTTACTAGAGAGCATTTGGATGATCCAGAAGAGGATTGGGAGAATGTCATATGGTCAGATGAAACCAAAATAGAACTGTTTGGTAGAAACACAACTCGTCGTGTTTGGAGGAGAGAGAATGCTGAGTTGCATCCAAAGAACACCATACCTACTGTGAAGCATGGGGGTGGCAACATCATGCTTTGGGGCTGTTTCTCCGCAAAGGGACCAGGACGACTGATCCATGTACAGGACAGAATGAATGGGGCCATGTATCATGAGATTTTGAGTGCAAACCTCCTTCCATCAGCAAGGGCATTGAAGATGAAACGTGGCTGGGTCTTCCAACATGACAATGATCCCAAACATACCGCCCGGGCAACGAAGGAGTGGCTTCGTAAGAAGCATTTCAAGGTCCTGGAGTGGCCCAGCCAGTCTCCAGATCTCAACCCCATAGAAAACCTGTGGAGACAGTTGAAAGTCCATGTTGCCCAGCGACAGCCCCAAAAAATCACTGCCCTAGAGGAGATCTGCATGGAGGAATGGGCCAACCTACCAGCAACAGTGTGTGCCAACCTTGTGAAGACTTACAGGAAACATTTGACCTCTGTCATTGCCAACAAAGGATATATAACAAAGTATTGAGATGAACTTTTGATATTGACCAAATACTTATTTTCCACCATAATTTGCAAATAAATTCTTTCCAAATCAGCCAATGTGATTGTCTGGATTTTGTTTCTCATTTTGTCTCTCATAGTTGATGTCTACCTATGATGCCAATTACAGGCCTCTCTGATCTTCTTAAGTGGGAAAACTTGCACAATTGGTGACTGACTAAATACTTTTTTGCCCCACTGTAGCTGTCAGCTCATACACTTGCCTAGCCGAGGTGTTTGCCACAAGAAATGCAACCTTGTGAGTCTGACCGTAGAGTGGAAGGTTCAAAGGGGAATGGACTGGGAGCCCCATGCAAAACCCCTACACAAAGGGTTTAATTATAAAATGGAAAGCCAACAGTCTCTGAAACTAAATGGAAAGGGCAGAAATCCAACCCATGGTACTACCAGCCAGGTGTTGGTTCAGATCAACTGCAAAAAAGAACAGATCTGTCATGGAGAAACTCCAGGGGTGGAAGCCGTTAGACCCACAGCAAGCAAAGTGCACCTTCCATGTCTGGTGGTAAACCTTGTGGGAAGTGTATTTCCTAGCCTTCAGTAACATAGGAATCAAACTTAAGAGATGCCCTGTATGTTAAAACCTGGGTTTTAACAGTCATGCTGTTAAAGCAAGGGACCAGCAGTCAACAGATCCACAGTAGAAATGAACAGCTTTGGAACAAAACAGTAAAGGCAAGTGCTTAGAATTAGCAAACAGCCTATCAGGGCATTTTCAATCTCTGTACAGGAATAAGGCCTTGATTGTACGGGTGGCAACAGGATGGTAAAAGCCATGATTTTACCATCCCTGACTGCCCACCTAAAAAACTTACCATGGCAACTGAAGGGGAACCTTGTGGCTACGATGCTTTGCTTAACGATCACCTTAACTTGGCATGTCCCCACTGAAGTCACTGTGACCGTGCAGTAACTGAGAGCTAAACCTTAATTAATGATTGTAGCAAGGTATTTATATATAAAATCTACCTTTATAATAATAAAGCAATAATTGAGGCTTGCTGGTAAGTAGGAGAATTATACCCTGGGCCGGGCTACATTTTTTTCTTTGCCAAAGCTAGTGTAGGCGGTAGCATAAATAAAAGGTTTAAGACTCTCTACATTTCTCAAAGGACAAGAAAGAAAATGTGTCTGTGTACCATTCTCTTTGAATAACGTGACTTGAGGACAGGTGTGCCTTCATTCCCTAATGTCTATGGCCATCTTTACATTCTATCTGGTTACTGATGTAGAGACTCTTTACTCACCTTGTGGTTTCTGCAACATTTCCCATCTCAGTAAATTGCTTGGAGTACCGCAAACATTTCTAGGAGGAAACAAAAGACTGGATGATGCCAGTCCATAAAGCCTCAGATGTATGTGGACACCCTTCCTGGTGAGGGGTACTGTTAAAGCTACAAACACAGACATTTTAGACAATTGTAGACTTCTAGCTTTGGTGGTTTCAACTTGGAGAAGACCCTCTTTTGTTCCGGCATATATTTGTGCTCCTGTGCACAACGCCAGATCAATAAAACATGCATTGGCAAGTTTGGTGTGTCAGAACCAGCATTGCCTGCACAGAGCTAACTTGAATGCTGACTGAGCCAGGCCGCTTTCTCCAACATCGATATTCAACCTTGAAAATGCTATTGTGGCTTAATGGGCTCGAAAATTCTGCAGACACACTCCAGAGCTTTTTCAGAACAGTGGTGGCTGCTTAAAGCAACCAAGAAGGGGGTGGAGGGGGGGCATCTCAATTTGAATGCCCATGGTTTTGGAATGGGTTTTCAAGCAAGCTAATGTAGGTGTGATGGTCAGGTGTCCACAAACATTTGACCATACAATCAATGCATTTAGAAACAAAAAGACACTATACAGTATATGCCGAAAAAACCTTTGGCAGGCCTTGAAGACAGATGAAATCCAATAAGGTTCAATTCATAAAGATTTATGCAAGGATAAGGATTTTTATTTTATCCATGTGACATTAAATTTTGAATCTCACTGGACTCAGCCTAAAACAGCTTTCCTTTAAAAATAAAGATCTTTATCCTGGTGTTTTAGTTTTGTTAATTTGGCTTCTAGTGATAATAAAATCATATATTGTAGTATAGATCATTAGACACTACCCAAGATGTTTCAGTTTTGGTCTTGCTCATTTGAGAGATTCATATACACAAATAATTTAATATGTATCCATAAATAACATTTAATATAAAGCCTACAACATCCTTATTCAAAAGGTTCACAGTTCATATGTCATACATTATCACCACTCAATCAAAGTAGTTTCATCACAAAACCTTAAGAAGTATGATGCTTCAATGTAAATAATATCACGATCCCACTATTTCCAGTAACCAATCACAGTTCAACTTTAAAGGAAAAGGAAAGTAATTTTTTTTCATGAGTACATAATGTGAGATAATAGCAGGATATACTCTGAAGTAATTCCTTAGAGTCTTTCACATTTTTACTAACTTGCTGCCCAATGTTTCTTTTGTATTGTCATAAACACAGCAATATTTGTAGATTCGCTCATAGATGAAGCTCTAGGGATAAGCTATATCACTGGGGAGTAGATTATTTTTAATGGCTTCGCTGATTCATAGATTTGCACTGTGAGACGGTGCACTAGGGCATAACCATGTGACCAGGACAGAAAGTGAGAAGAATCTCTGGAGCGGGGACACACAAATTCCATTCTATCAATTTGAAAAAAAAAAAAAAAGAAAAAAAAAAAGGTAGGCTGGAGTTGATTTTTAGATATAAAATTAGAGAATATGATGGAATATTTGGAGAATCAGTGCAAGATACCTCATGCTGTTCATGAAGAAGCTTCAACAACTGAGAGTAAACTTCATCTGAGTTCTGTGGTGACTTGGTATCTTCATGTTCTACTACAACAAAGTCACTGTCCTCATCTGGAGGTGGTGGGATCTGGGGAATAAAAGCAAAGACTGCTTAATGATTTGAGGATATGTCAATCTGTTGCAATACGCCTACAATGAAAGATGGCTCATTAATTGCAATAAAGGATATGCAGTGGATGTGGGAATGTCTTAGATTTTTCTCATTCAGCCTATAGGTCAAACAAAAAATGATTAACCACTTGAAGACACTTTTCAGACATTTTTTGTTTACAAGTAAAAATCTGTATTTTCGGTCTCTGGTCAGCCGGTGGAACTGTGGACTTCAGTGCCGGGCTTCCCGATCACACGGGAGAGACCGGAGAGGCACTGGAGGGCAAGCCTCCTGCTACCTTTAAAAGCTGCTCAGAACACTTTTAAAAGGGTAGGCAATCCCTGGCTGAAAATGTTAATACTGGGGTTATTGCTAGCAGATGCAGCCATGGTCCCGGTATAACCACGTGAACACAATCACATATATTTACGTGATTGTGCTGCAAGTGGTTAAGCAATTGCTAGCTTAAGACCACTATATTTTCCCATTTCAAACAGTGGGATAAACAATCAAGACCCATAGAGCCAGCCTGCTCTGAGTGGATATAAATGTGTGCACACCTTTAACCACTTGCCTACAGGGCACGTATATTGTCCAGCCCAATTTTCAGCTTTCAGTGCTGTCACACTTTGAATGGCAATTGCGCGGTCATGCAATACTATACGCAATTATGACATTTTTATAATTTTTTTGAGACAGATAGAGCTTTCTTTTGGTGGTATTTAATCACCTCTGGGTTTTTTATTGTTTGCTAAACAAACCAAAAATAACTGAAAATTTAGAAAAAAAAAGTTTTTCCTTAGTTTTGTTATAAAATTTTGTAAATAAGTGATTTTTATCCTTCACTGATGTGCGCTAATGAGGCTGCGGTCATGGGCACTGATAGGCTGCACTGATGGCCACTGATGAGGAGGCACTGGTAGGTGGCACTGATGGGCATTGACAGGCATCACTGATGGGCACTGAAAGGCAGCACTCACATGGCAGTGATAGGCAGCACTGATAGGCGGCACTGACTGGCAGTGATAGGCGGCACTGACTGGCACTGTTAGGCGGCACTGATGCGCACTGATAGGTGGCACTGACAGGCAGCTCAGATGGGCACTGATATGTGGCATTGATGTGCACTGGTGGGCACTGATATGTGGCATTGATGGACACCGACAGGTGGCACTGCTGGGGCTACACTGATCATGAGCGCACACTGATCATCAGTGCCCTGATGATCTCTTAAGAGTTCATTCACAGTTGCCAAAATGGTAACTATGTGCAGAGTGATGTGCAAAAGCCACCCTAAAACACTGTACAATAGCAGCCAACAAACAATGTACTGGATGCAATAAAAGGGTAATGTGAATTTATTTTTTTGTCTGTCACAGTTCAGGAGCAGCCAATATATAATGAATGGGTTGCTTTACTGGAAAACAAGAAAAAACTCTGCAAGGGAATGCTGAAGTGGAAATTTGCCCTTAGGGCCCATTCACAGGACTGTGACTTGGTAAGACATGTGCATTTAATGTGCAGTATTCATGTGTTGATGTGCGCTGCAGTGAAGTGGCTACCAAACCCCCAGAATGCATAAAACATCATGTTTTTTTTCCAACATGCATCTTTAACATGCAGCATTTATGAGTTGAAAAGCGTTGGGTTAGGAAGCCCTCTCATTTTGGTGCTGCCAAACCACCACAACACACGAAACCTGGACAAGCACTATTTTTTTCCCAACACAGCATACTACAACGCACTAATAGTTAACATACAGGCAATACAGCGCACTGCCTAGGTGAGTTGGAGTGCCACTAAAATTTTAAGAAATGCCAACGTACTTTTTCATGTACTACCATATGCTACATTATTATTATTATTATTACTACGAGTTTATATAGCGCCAAAGGGTTTGCTCAGCGCTGTACAATAGGGGGGGACAATACATGGCACAGTACAACAAAGACAGACAGCGTACGAGGGGTAAGAGGGCCCTACTCTTACGAGCTTACAATCTGGGATAATGTACAGAAACCACACAATTATTTTAGGTGGAGCCCAGGACGCCATTGACACTACGCCGCCGGTGCCACGTGGAGGCCCGGCGGCCATCTTTAATCTTAAAGGGTCAGTCATTTGATTAAACCTGGCACCATTGTGAGTTTTTTCTGAACACTCCTGTTTTTCTTGAATAAAATCATTTTCTTTTACAAAGAATTTTATTGTAGATTGAGCAATGATAAACAAACATTCGGAACATAGAATCCTTGACCAATACATAGAAAGTTATTCTGTATGATTGAGAAATAATGTAACATGTACATTGGAAAAAAAAAAAAAAGCTCAAAACATCAGCTATAACTTATAGCAGAAATGCCCGGTAGAAAGGGTACGATTCACAGTCTTTGATGGTCAATGATAGTGTAGATTCTAAGAGAGAAAATTGCTACATCAAGAAATATTGGACAAGAGTATAATAAAGACACAGACCAAGAAGAGAGAGAAGAAGAGATAAAGATAAAAAGATAAAAAAAAAAAAAAAAAAAAAAAAAAAAAAGGGGGGGGGGGGGGGGGGAGGAAGTAGGGCTCCGGGGAGATTGCAGCAGAATCCAATCTCATATCGACAGAAGGGACTGGTCGAATCTCGATGGTTGGGCTATATCCAGCCAGGGACGCCATATCCGCAAAAATTTTGTATGGGTATCCAATAATATGGCCGTCAATTTTTCATTAACCATTATGAAGTTCATCCGATTTTTGACAGCCTCAAAGCTGAGAAGAGGAGTCTTCCAAGCCCTCGCAATTGTCAACTTAGTAGCCATAAATAAGTATGATGCCAGCTGCCATTCAGAACGGAGAAGGCCCTCCATTGGTTTAAATAGAAGCGCTTCGTACGGGTTACGCTTAATGTCTGTGTGAAGCATAGTGCGAAGGAGGGCATACACCCTAATCCATATAATCTGCTTACTTTAGGGCAAGTCCACCAGATATGAGCCATGGTACCCAATTGTTGGCATCCTCGAAAGCAAACCGGGGAATATGTAGGGATGAAACTAGCTAAACGAGCAGGTGTATAATACCATCGATAAAGAATTTTGTAGGAATTCTCAAGAATAATGACATTCCTAGAGCATTTAGATAATGCTTGGGTCATGGTCCACCAATCCTGTTGATTTAAAGTCCCCCCCAATTCAGACTGCCAGCGCTGATGATAGGAGCGAACCGGAGGGGTTCTATAAGAAATAATGGAGGAGTAAATCAGGGAAATCAAACCCGGAGCATGGGGTCAATGTCTGCACTGGCTTTCAAAGGGGGACAGATGATACGGTCCCGAATGTGTGCGTATTAGTGTATTGACAAAGTGACGAAGTTGAAGATATCCAAAGTGCTCCCGCAAAGGAATATTATAAGAAGAGCGCAGAGTTTCAAAAGAAAGTATTCGAGTGGGAGATAGAAGTGAATGTACATCGTAAAAACCATGCGTTTGCCACCAGGCAAACTGCCTGGGATTGTCCCGACCTGGAGGGAATAACGGGTTATGCAATAGTCGTAACAGCGGCAGGTGAGCAGAGATAAGGCCAGTGGAAAATTTGATGGAATCCCAGAGACGTAGAGAGAGCGTCAGCGTCGGGCTAAGGGCAGACGGACGTTTAGAAGTAGGAAGCCATGGCAAGGAGGAGAGCGGTATCGGGTGGGAGTCCATCATATCCATGACAGCCCACAAGGGAAAGTGATGAGAAGCATGGATATGGTCCAAAGGGGCAATATTAGCCGCCAGATAGTAAGACTGGAGATTTGGGACCGACAACCCACCCTCACTCTTACGCGCGAACAAAATATGTTTACTAATTCTGGGCCGGGAAGAGCTCCAAATAAAAGACAAAAGTTTTCGCTGATGAATACGCAATATATGCGAAGGTACTGGAACTGGTAAAACCTGAAATAAGTACAGTAGTTTAGGAAGATAGGTCATACGGATCGCATTAATTCTGCCGAACCATGAAAGCGGGAAATGAGACCAGGAGGTCAATAGTTCGGTCAGCTCCTGAAAAACAGTGGGAAAATTAGCCTGGTACAGTCCGTCATATGTCGGGGTGAGCTTAATTCCTAAATATGGTAGGGCCGAATGCCATTGAAAAGGAAACGTTTGCTTCAAAGTCATCAAAAGTGATAGTGGAAGGGTAATCGACATAGCTTTCGATTTGGTGGGGTTAACGTGAAGACCCGAAAGATTTGCAAAGGAATCGAGAACCGCGAGCAAATTAGGCAGAGTAACCCCCGGATTTGAAATCGACAATAGTATATCGTCTGCAAACAGAGACAATTTATGTTGGGAGCCCGCCACCTCAATCCCCTTAATATCATGATTCATACGAATGGCTTCCGCCAATGGTTCCAAGGCTAGGATAAAGAGTATAGGGGAGAGCGGACAACCTTGTCTAGTGCCTCTGGCGACTGAGAACGTAGAAGACTCAAATCCGTAATATTTAAGTTTCGCTTGAGGGGAAGTGTATACCAAAGAGATCCATCTTAGAAACGAAGGACCAAAGCCAAAGCGGTGAAGGACTGATAGGAGATAAGGCCATGATAAAGTGTCGAAGGCCTTATTGATATCTAAGGATAAAAGCATCATGTCGAGTTTACGGATATGGGCTAAATGTTGTAATTGTAGGATACGTCTGATAGCATCTCCAGCTTGTCTATGGGGAACAAAGCCCACCTGGTCCTTCTTGATCAAACGGGAAAGGAAGGAATTCAATCGAGTAGCCAGAATCTTAGTGAGAATCTTCATATCGATGTTAATAAGGGAGATAGGCCTATAATTTGCCCAGGAAGAGTGATCTCAATCCGGTTTAGGAATCATAACCACATTGGCGGTCAAAGAATCTGGGGAAACGTCCACGCCCCCCTTCACCGCGTTAAACATAGCAGCAAGGTGGGGCGCGAGCACATCAGCTAATTTCTTATAATATAGTGCCGTGTAGCCATCCGGACCTGGGCGCTTGCCCGTCTTCAGGTCTGCTATGCATTTCAATACCTCAGATGTTTGAATATTACGGTCCATTAGATCCCTATGTGCCGGTGTCAAAGTAGGCAGGGACAGACGAGATAGAAAGTCAGAAATGGATTGGGAATCAGCCCGTGTAGGGTCAGTGTAAAGTTTGGCCAGACGAAACCGGAACTCTTCCAAAACCGCAACCGGATCACTCGTAAGGGTATTATGCCGAGTGCGTAAAGATATCGGTTTGGGATGGTGCGCAAAAAATCGAAGTCTACGAGCCAACATGGAGTCCGGTTTGTTTGCTTTACTGTACCACTTCTGGCGTGTCCAGCGTAAGGAGCGTTCAGCCTCATCCGTTAAGCA
This sequence comes from Staurois parvus, assembly GCF_062004578.1. Taxonomy (NCBI): domain Eukaryota; kingdom Metazoa; phylum Chordata; class Amphibia; order Anura; family Ranidae; genus Staurois; species Staurois parvus. The sequence goes on from NW_028320549.1 coordinate 272,066, forward strand.
CAGATCCAGTTCTAAACGGGCCTGATCCAACAATCTACGATTCGATGGGGTAGGTGACTGTTTAAATTGGGCCGATATGGAGGTCAACTTTGATTCTAACTGACACTGTTTAAGCTGTCGTTCCTTCTTTCGTCTTGAAGCTATCTGGATAATATGTTCCCTAAGAACTGCCTTGTATGCTTCCCACAATGTTACTGAAGAAGAGACAGAACCCGAGTTTAATTGGAAGTATTCCTGAGATTTACGATGGAGTTCCGTCTGAATCTCCTTCAGTGAAAGCAAGGAGTCATTCATTATCCACGAAGAAAAGGCCGGCCTACATAGAAGAGATTGACAGACCACCAAAATAGGCTCATGGTCAGACCACGGTACCGTGAGAATAGAAATAGCACGAACCAAGGGGAGATGTTCAGGTGATACGAAGGTGTGGTCAGTTCTGGAATGAGAACGATGAGGGTGGGAGTAGTAGGTATAATCTGTCCCCCGGGGATGAAATTCACGCCATAAGTCCACCAGATCGTGGGTATGTAATGTACGTATAAAAGACTTTGCCGAAGCGGAAGGGTCAGAATGTTCTGCTGGATATTTATCCAACGCCGGATTTAACACTAAATTAGAATCCCCGGCCATCAAAAGAGTACCCCGTTGATGTGTTGCCAGGAGAGAACACAGATGTGACAGAAAAGGTCCAGGGTTAACGTTAGGAGCGTGATAGGACATTATGGTAACTTCTATACCTTGTATTGTGCCCCGGAGTAGAAGGTATCTGCCATTGGGATCAGCAATACGTCTCACACAGACAAATGGAGTTTTACTATGAAAGGCGATCAATACACCTCTCTGTTTAGTGGGGCCATTAGCCTGAAATATCTGAGGGTAACGAGCATCAAAGTATTTTGGGGCAGAAGTAGATGAGAAATGGGTTTCTTGCAAACAAGCAATGTCAACTTGACGAGCTCGGAGAAATTTAAATATCTTTACCCGTTTCTGCGGAGAGTTCATCCCCTGGACATTCAATGATAACCAGTTCAACGACATGGTGATCTATAAGAAGAAAGATCAAATCCACTGCAATCCCCGGGAGCCCTGAAAAAAACATTTACGAAGACACACAAAGCAAAAAAGAAAAGAGAGGAGATGGAAAAGAAAGGAGAAGACAAGAAGACATCTAATATACAAGCAATATATCTATGAGACAATAAGGTTAATTCAAACATCATAGCAGGTAACTGTGGGTAAAACACCCACATAGAGGCTGGGTAGCGGTCGGGAGAAAAAACCAGACCGCTAGTCAGCTCGGAGGGGGACACGTTGGTCCACCGGAATAACTCGGCAATAACAAAAAAGAGATATAAACATATTATATAAAACAACTTAGGCTAATACACCTGTGGATGATAAATCCAAAAATCGCAGGGCTAGAAAAATCTCAACCAATCAGTGCGGAAAAAACAAACAGCCACCCTAGATTGGAAGGGATAAAACACATGGAGGTCATGGAACCTCTGAACAACTCTAGCATTAAACCCAAGAAGTGGCAATAAAAATCCACTTGTGATGAGAGTACATACTGGTGATCAGCCACTAAGCATCAAGTCGCGGAGACTTCCTGGAAACGTTGGGCCCGCAGAGACCGGAGGGCCTGGGAGCTACCTTGACTAGGAGGAGATTTACGGAGAGGCTGGGAATTTGGAGGACGTGAGGAGACTGAGGCCTCCTCATTCTGGGAATGTGGTAGTTCCAGATTCAGTTCCCGAAAATGGCGTCGAAGATCCGCTGGCGAAGAGGCCTGGAATTGACGACCTTGAGAGGAGAATGATAGCTTGAAAGGGAAACCCCATCTGTACTTAATATCAGCCGATTTAAGAATTTGGAGATAGGGCCTCAAGGTGCGACGTTTGGCAATCGTGACTGGGGATAGATCTGCAAACAGTTGGATAGAATATCCCTGGAATTCCAACGCTAAACGGTTCCGAGCCGCCTGCAGCAGGCGTTCTTTAGTACGGTAGAAGTGTAATTTAATAATAATGTCTCTGGGAGGACCCTCCGTGGACTTAGGTGCCAAGGCTCTATGAATACGGTCAAACTCTAAACGCTCCAAGGGAATCTCAGGGGCCAATTCCTGAAAAAGAGCGGTGGCAGTCCCCTGTAGATCTGTGATTGCCTCGGGGACTCCGCGGATACGGAGATTATCCCTGCATGCCCTATTTTCAGCGTCCTCTAATTTATCTTTTAAAGTGTCCAACTCAGCATGTAGATCCTCCACTTCCTGTTCATGTCCTTCCAAAACTGTAGTTGCCAGATCCATACGCTGTTCCAATTGATGAGCATGAAGGCCCAACTCCTTTAGGCCTCTCGCCAGATCAGAAGATAATTTACGTGAGGCGACGGTAATCTCCTCTCGCACTATAGCACGGAATTTGTGTAGCAAGTCTTCAGGATGTTGTTCAAGAGTATCTGCCATCCCCGATGGAAATTGCCGCTGACTATCGCCATCAGACTCAGGATCTCCAGGAAGCTGAGTATTATCGTCTGATTCAGGTGGACTAGGCATCAGCTTAGTGGCACGGCCCTGCGGGGGGGATTGCTGTTGGGCCCGATGTTTTGGTTTAGTGCGAGGAGTGCGGTGCATTGTTAGGAGTGGTTCAGAGGATGCCAAATCACTATCAAACTATTGAGATATTACATTAGGGTGTGGAAGCCCATTTGCCAAGAAGTATATTTCGGTGGCACGGCACCAGAAGGTCACTCAGGCATTTCCTCCCGGTGCGTGTACGTGTCCCCCACCAGGGAGGTGTTCACATGTGATTCATGCTGATAATACAGCCTTGGAGGCGCTGGTAGTTATGGTAGTTGGGCCAGGTGTTCATACAGTATGTCAATTATCCTAAAGTGCTCCAGGCACCCCAGATTCATCCACTCAGGATGGGGGCTGACAGAGGGAACTTCTCTACCCAAGCATCACCACCCCCGCAAAGAGAGAGATCCCCAGTTCCTCTGGGACGGTACAGGGGCTTGGCATGGACTACAGAGCCACCAGCAGAACCAGGGGGACTCACCCAGGCTGCCCCAGTAACTGTCCCGTCTCAGGGGCCAGAGGAGCAGAGCAGCGCCGCGATCACCCCGCCGCGGCGGTAATCCACCCCGGCCACGGGATTAGGCGAGACCGCGGCTCCACACGCCGCGACAGGCCGCAAGCCCTCCCGCGGTCCGGTCCGTCGGAGAGGGGCCAAAACCACTCAGCACCCCTCCCCACAAGCCAGGTAAGGTCCGGACAGCCCGAAGTCTGCAGCAGGTTACCGCTGTCCCCCAGATGGCAGTGGATGGAGGTTCAGGCTGCCGGAGCTTTCAAAAAAGCGACTGTTCCCGGCGCCATCTTGGACACGCCCCCGAATAAAATCATTTTCATCAACCTACTATACTATGGGATCTTTCCTGTGTCTTCTGCGATGAGCCTTTTCAGCTTCTGCAGACCCAGATTGATCCCTGCACCAGCCTTTGAGAGGAGGAATTTTCCACTTCACACACTTCTGTAAGGATTTCTGTGACCTGCTGTACCTCAATTTCACCACATGAGGGTGCTTCATCTCTACTATCTCCAGCTCCTGCCCATTACCAGACCAGAAAAGAGAGGGGAATCTCCATGATATATACACATGCGTATTATTAATACGTTTCTGGTTAGTGCGCATCTCTAACTTTTGCACTGGGAATCAGCGAGCACCATTACTGGACTGTGATTTATTTGATTTTTTTATTTTTTTTTTATTAATTTATTCATTTGCTTTGGTTTCATTTATTATTTATATTTGCCCGCAATATAGTAACATCACACAGCGCTGCATTTTCTTTATATATATATTTTTGGGACTTTTATGTGTTTTCCTTGAATGTTCACCTGCTGACCATTGGAGTGCTCACTGTATTTTTTATACTCTCAAGGATCTAAGTTGCCCCTTGACAACCCATGATACAAAAAAGCCTATCTTCTTATTGTTCTGTGATTTACCGGATCAGCTGTGTTACTGCGGAGATGGCAACAATATAAGAGGAAGGCTGTCAAATTAAAGACAACATTCCACTGCTATTACAAAATTTAAATATATACATTTTCCTGTTTACCTGCCACAACTGTGCCATTTTGGCCAGCTATTTTATATCTTGTTATGACTCAAGAGAAACAGTAAACATATGCGGCTGAAATAAAAACTTTAAGTACATTTGTCCTTTGCAAAGACATGGAGTACTCATCTCTCCTGCTGCCTGTGTTGCTGATCGCTGCAGTAGTGAAGAAAAAATGGTGCCTGACGGGCATGTAAAGTCTAACATGTCAACCGTGATTCAACCAAACAGCCCTGATGTCACCACTGTATCCTGTAGTGGCACAGCAGCTGATGGAAGAAACCACAGAGCACAGCAGAGAACCAGGAAATCAGCACTCCTGGGAAGAGAAGTCTTAATCTACCCATAGATGGAATGAATTAAGCCGGTTCGGCAAGGACCATACAAATTTCAATTCATCTATGGCCATTCCTCATCGACTGTTGGAAAACTTTTGTCAGTTAACAGCTTGCAGCAAATTGGCTGCAGCCGCTGATCAAAGTATTCTGACAGTGGAAAAGACCCACTGTCAGAATACAATGGCACAGCAGGGAGGATTCCTCCATCCACCTAGCTTGTGTGGATGGGGGAATCCATTCACTTTTTTTTTTTCGGTCAACTAGCTAACTGATCAAACAAAAAAAAATGAACCGTCTACGGCCAGCATTACTTTAACAACTAGGACTGCATTAATGGATTAAAAATAAAAACTAGGCCTGCAATCAGAAGAAATGTTAGCCTGTGTCAATAAGCTATTTGATGGAATTTACATGTAGAACAAAACAAGTAATATGTTACCTGGAGGTGCTGGGAGCTCTGCCAGATTCACTGATCTGCCAGCTTTGGAAGCCCGTATGGCATCCTGATATTGCTGCAATAAAGAAATTAATTTGGTTACATTTAACAGGGAACAGATCCTTGTGTGCTCTGCCTAGCTTCCGATACTTTGTTTAGTTTTCCCTTTATGGAAAAGTAAAGGATTAATAAAACACAACCACTATTGTTTGTGCACTGCATATAAAGTCATAAAGGTATAATATTAATAATTATTTTTGGTCAACAGAACATTATCTTTATCAGTGTGGCTTTGTTCACTGGACAAATCAGCCTGTACAGCAGTTTTTATATAAAATGACTAAACCTTTTGTAGATTGAAGACAAACTCCAGATAAAAAACTTTTTTTTGTTAGATTAGCAAAGGATGGGTAAGGGGTCCAGATGCCTGCACCCTCAGAACCCGGGAAAGGGTCCCGATGCCTGCACCCTCAGACCCAAGGTGTGTCCCGATGCCTGCACCTTCAGACCCCGGGAAGGGTCCCGATGCCTGCACCCTCAGACCCCGGGAAGGGTCCCGATGCCTGCACCCTCAGACCCCGGGAAGGGTCCCGATGCCTGCACCCTCATACCCCTGGAAGGGTCCCGATGGCTGCACCCTCAGACCCCGGGAAGGGTCCCGATGCCTGCACCCTCAGACCCGGGAAAGGGTCCCGATGCCTGCACCCTCAGACCCGGGAAAGGGTCCCGATGCCTGCACCCTCAGACCCGGGAAAGGGTCCCGATGCCTGCACCCTCAGACACGAGAAAGGGTCCCGATGCCTGCACCCTCAGACCCGGGAAAGGGTCCCGATGCCTGCACCCTCAGACCCGGGAAAGGGTCCCGATGCCTGCACCCTCAAACCCGGGAGTGGGTCCCGATGCCTGCACCCTCAGACCCGGGAAAGGGTCCCGATGCCTGCACCCTCAGACCCGGGAAAGGGTCCCGATGCAAGCACCCTCAGACCCGGGAAAGGGTCCCGATGCCTGCACCCTCAGACCCCGGGAAGGGTCCCGATGCCTGCACCCTCAGACCCCGGGAAGGGTCCCGATGCCTGCACCCTCAGACCCCGGGAAGGGTCCCGATGCCTGCACCCTCAGACCCCGGGAAGGGTCCCGATGCCTGCACCCTCAGACCCCGGGAAGGGTCCCGATGCCTGCACCCTCAGACCCCGGGAAGGGTCCCGATGCCTGCACCCTCAGACCCCGGGAAGGGTCCCGATGCCTGCACCCTCAGACCCCGGGAAGGGTCCCGATGCCTGCACCCTCAGATCCCGGGAAGGGTCCCGATGCCTGCACCCTCAGACCCCGGGAAGGGTCCCGATGCCTGCACCCTCAGACCCCGGGAAGGGTCCCGATGCCTGCACCCTCAGAACCGGGAAAGGGTCCCGATGCAAGCACGCTCAGACCCGGGAAAGGGTCCCGATGCAAGCAAGCTCAGACCCGTAAAAGGGTCCCGATGTCTGCACCCTCAGACCCAAGGTGGGTCCCGATGCCTGCACCCTAAGACCCGGGAGTGGGTCCCGATGCCTGCACCCTCAGACCCGGGAAAGGGTCCCGATGCCTGCACCCTAAGACCCGGGAAAGGGTCCCGATGCAAGCACCCTCAGACCCGGGAAAGGGTCCCGATGCAAGCACCCTCAGACCCGGGAAAGGGTCCCGATGCAAGCACCCTCAGACCCCGGAAAGGGTCCCGATGCCTGCACCCTCAGACCCCGGAAAGGGTCCCGATGCCTGCACCCTCAGACCCCGGAAAGGGTCCCGATGCCTGCACCCTCAGACCCCGGAAAGGGTCCCGATGCCTGCACCCTCAGACCCCGGAAAGGGTCCCGATGCCTGCACCCTCAGACCCCGGAAAGGGTCCCGATGCCTGCACCCTCAGACCCCGGAAAGGGTCCCGATGCCTGCACCCTAAGACCCAAGGTGGGTCCCGATGCCTGCACCCTCAGACCCCGGAAAGGGTCCCGATGCCTGCACCCTAAGACCCAAGGTGGGTCCCGATGCCTGCACCCTCAGACCCGGGAAAGGGTCCCGATGCCTGCACCCTCAGACCCGGGAAAGGGTCCCGATGCAAGCACCCTCAGACCCAAGGTGGGTCCCGATGACTGCACCCTCAGACCCAAGGTGGGTCCCGATGCCTGCACCCTCAGACCCGGGAAAAGGTCCCGAAGCCTGCACCCTCAGACCCGGGAAAAGTTCCCGATGCCTGCACCCTCAGACCCGGGAAAGGGTCCCGATGCCTGCACCAGCAGACCCAAGGTGGGTCCCGATGCCTGCACCCTCAGACCCGGGAAAGGGTCCCGATGCCTGCACCCTCAGACCCGGGAAAGGGTCCCGATGCCTGCACCCTCAGACCCGGGAAAGGGTCCCGATGCCTGCACCCTCAGACCCGGGAAAGGGTCCCGATGCCTGCACCCTCAGACCCAAGTTCGGTCCCGATGGCTGCACCCTCAGACCCGGGAAAGGATCCCGATGCCTGCACCCTCAGACCCGGGAAAGGATCCCGATGCCTGCACCCTCAGACCCGGGAAAGGATCCCGATGCCTGCACCCTCAGACCCAAGGTGGGTCCCGATGCCTGCACCCTCAGACCCGTGAAAGGGTCCCGATGCCTGCACCCTCAGACCCGGGAAAGGGTCCCGATGCCTGCACCCTCAGACCCGGGAAAGGGTCCCGATGCCTGCACCCTCAGACCCGGGAAAGGGTCCCGATGCCTGCACCCTCAGACCCAAGGTGGGTCCCGATGCCTGCACCCTCAGACCCAAGGTGGGTCCCGATGCCTGCACCCTCAGACCCAAGGTGGGTCCCGATGCCTGCACCCTCAGACCCAAGGTGGGTCCCGATGCCTGCACCCTCAGACCCAAGGTGGGTCCCGATGCCTGCACCCTCAGACCCAAGGTGGGTCCCGATGCCTGCACCCTCAGACCCGGGAAAGGGTCCCGATGCCTGCAACTCAGACCCAAGGTGGGTCCCAATGCCTGCACCCTCAGACCCGGGAAAGGGTCCCAATGCCTGCACCCTCAGACCCAAGGTGGGTCCCGATGCCTGCACCCTCAGTCCCAGGAAAGGGTCCCGATGCCTGCACCCTCAGACCCGGGAGTGGGTCCCGATGCCTGCACCCTCAGACCCGGGAGTGGGTCCCGATGCCTGCACCCTAAGACCCGGAAGTGGGTCCCGATGCCTGCACCCTCAGACCCCGGAAAGGGTCCCGATGCCTGCACCCTCAGACCCCGGAAAGGGTCCCGATGCCTGCACCCTCAGACCCCGGAAAGGGTCCCGATGCCTGCACCCTCAGATCCCGGAAATGGTCCCGATGCCTGCACCCTCAGACCCGGGAAAGGGTCCCGATGCCTGCACCCTCAGACCCAAGGAGGGTACCGATGCCTGCACCCTCAGACCCAAGGAGGGTCCCGATGCCTGCACCCTCAGACCCGGGAAAGGGTCCCGATGCCTGCACCCTCAGACCTGGGAAAGGGTCCCGATGCCTGCACCCTCAGACCCAAGTTGGGTCCCGATGCCTGCACCCTCAGCCCCGTGAAAGGGTCCCGATGCCTGCACCCTCAGACCCGGGAAAGGGTCCCGATGCCTGCACCCTCAGACCCAAGGTGGGTCCCGATGCCTGCACCCTCAGACCCGGGAAAGGGTCCCGATGCCTGCACCCTCAGACCCGGGAAAGGGTCCCGATGCCTGCACCCTAAGACCCGGGAGTGGGTCCCGATGCCTGCACCCTCAGACCCGGGAAAGGGTCCCGATGCAAGCACCCTAAGACCCGGGAAAGGGTCCCGATGCAAGCACCCTCAGACCCGGGAAAGGGTCCCGATGCAAGCACCCTCAGACCCGGGAAAGGGTCCCGATGCAAGCACCCTCAGACCCGGGAAAGGGTCCCGATGAAAGCACCCTCAGACACGGGAAAGGGTCCCGATGCAAGCACCCTCAGACCCGGGAAAGGGTCCCGATGCAAGCACCCTAAGACCCGGGAAAGGGTCCCGATGAAAGCACCCTCAGACACGGGAAAGGGTCCCGATGCAAGCACCCTCAGACCCGGGAAAGGGTCCCGATGCAAGCACCCTCAGACCCGGGAAAGGGTCCCGATGCAAGCACCCTCAGACCCGGGAAAGGGTCCCGATGCAAGCACCCTCAGACCCGGGAAAGGGTCCCGATGCTTGCACCCTCAGACCCGGGGAAGGGTCCCGATGCTTGCACCCTCAGACCCGGGGAAGGGTCCCGATGCTTGCACCCTCAGACCCGGGGAAGGGTCCCGATGCCTGCACCCTCAGACCCCGGCAAGGGTCCCGATGCCTGCACCCTCAGACCCCGGCAAGGGTCCCGATGCCTGCACCCTCAGACCCGGGAAAGGGTCCCGATGCCTGCACCCTCAGACTCGGGAGTGGGTCCCGATGCCTGCACCCTCAGACCCGGGAAAGGGTCCCGATGCCTGCACCCTCAGACCCAAGGTGGGTCCCGATGCCTGCACCCTCAGACCCGGGAAAGGGTCCCGATGCCTGCACCCTCAGACCCGGGAAAGGGTCCCGATGCCTGCACCCTCAGACCCGGGAAAGGGTCCCGATGCCTGCACCCTCAGACCCGGGAAAGGGTCCCGATGCCTGCACCCTCAGACCCAAGTTCGGTCCCGATGGCTGCACCCTCAGCCCCGAGTTGGGTCCCGATGCCTGCACCCTCAGCCCCGTGAAAGGGTCCCGATGCCTGCACCCTCAGACCCGGGAAAGGGTCCCGATGCCTGCACCCTCAGACCCGGGAAAGGGTCCCGATGCCTGCACCCTCAGACCCGGGAAAGGGTCCCGATGCCTGCACCCTCAGACCCGGGAGTGGGTCCCGATGCCTGCACCCTCAGACCCGGGAAAGGGTCCCGATGCAAGCACCCTAAGACCCGGGAAAGGGTCCCGATGCAAGCACCCTCAGACCCGGGAAAGGGTCCCGATGCAAGCACCCTCAGACCCGGGAAAGGGTCCCGATGCAAGCACCCTCAGACCCGGGAAAGGGTCCCGATGCAAGCACCCTCAGACCCGGGAAAGGGTCCCGATGCAAGCACCCTCAGACCCGGGAAAGGGTCCCGATGCAAGCACCCTCAGACCCGGGAAAGGGTCCCGATGCAAGCACCCTCAGACCCGGGAAAGGGTCCCGATGCCTGTACCCTCAGACCCGGGAAAGGGTCCCGATGCCTGCACCCTAAGACCCGGGAGTGGGTCCCGATGCCTGCACCCTCAGACCCGGGAAAGGGTCCCGATGCAAGCACCCTAAGACCCGGGAAAGCGTCCCGATGCAAGCACCCTCAGACCCGGGAAAGGGTCCCGATGCAAGCACCCTCAGACCCGGGAAAGGGTCCCGATGCAAGCACCCTCAGACCCGGGAAAGGGTCCCGATGCAAGCACCCTCAGACCCGGGAAAGGGTCCCGATGCAAGCACCCTCAGACCCGGGAAAGGGTCCCGATGCCTGCACCCTCAGACCCAAGGTGTGTACCGATGCCTGCACCTTCAGACCCAAGGTGAGTCCCGATGCCTGCACCCTCAGACCCGGGAAAGGGTCCCGATGCAAGCACCCTAAGACCCGGGAAAGGGTCCCGATGAAAGCACCCTCAGACCCGGGAAAGGGTCCCGATGCAAGCACCCTCAGACCCGGGAAAGGGTCCCGATGCAAGCACCCTCAGACCCGGGAAAGGGTCCCGATGCTTGCACCCTCAGACCCGGGGAAGGGTCCCGATACCTGCACCCTCAGACCCCGGGAAGGGTCCCGATGCCTGCACCCTCAGACCCGGGCAAGGGTCCCGATGCCTGCACCCTCAGACCCGGGAAAGGGTCCCGATGCCTGCACCCTCAGACCCGGGAGTGGGTCCCGATGCCTGCACCCTCAGACCCGGGAAAGGGTCCCGATGCCTGCACCCTCAGACCCGGGAAAGGGTCCCGATGCCTGCACCCTCAGACCCGGGAAAGGGTCCCGATGCCTGCACCCTCAGACCCGGGAAAGGGTCCCGATGCCTGCACCCTCAGACCCGGGAAAGGGTCCCGATGCCTGCACCCTCAGACCCGGGAAAGGGTCCCGATGCCTGCACCCTCAGACCCGGGAAAGGGTCCCGATGCCTGCACCCTCAGACCCGGGAAAGGGTCCCGATGCCTGCACCCTCAGACCCAAGTTCGGTCCCGATGCCTGCACCCTCAGCCCCGTGAAAGGGTCCCGATGCCTGCACCCTCAGACCCGGGAAAGGGTCCCGATGCCTGCACCCTCAGACCCGGGAAAGGGTCCCGATGCCTGCACCCTCAGACCCGGGAAAGGGTCCCGATGCCTGCACCCTCAGACCCGGGAAAGGGTCCCGATGCCTGCACCCTCAGACCCGGGAGTGGGTCCCGATGCCTGCACCCTCAGACCCGGGAAAGGGTCCCGATGCAAGCACCCTCAGACCCGGGAAAGGGTCCCGATGCAAGCACCCTCAGACCCGGGAAAGGGTCCCGATGCAAGCACCCTCAGACCCGGGAAAGGGTCCCGATGCAAGCACCCTCAGACCCGGGAAAGGGTCCCGATGCAAGCACCCTCAGACCCGGGAAAGGGTCCCGATGCAAGCACCCTCAGACCCGGGAAAGGGTCCCGATGCAAGCACCCTCAGACCCGGGAAAGTGTCCCGATGCCTGCACCCTCAGACGCAAGGTGTGTACCGATGCCTGCACCTTCAGACCCAAGGTGAGTCCCGATGCCTGCACCCTCAGACCCGGGAAAGGGTCCCGATGCCTGCACCCTCAGACCCCGGGAAGGGTCCCGATGCCTGCACCCTCAGACCCCGGGAAGGGTCCCGATGCCTGCACCCTCAGACCCCGGGAAGGGTCCCGATGCCTGCACCCTCAGACCCCGGGAAGGGTCCCGATGCCTGCACCCTCAGACCCCGGGAAGGGTCCCGATGCCTGCACCCTCAGACCCCGGGAAGGGTCCCGATGCCTGCACCCTCAGACCCCGGGAAGGGTCCCGATGCCTGCACCCTCAGACCCCGGGAAGGGTCCCGATGCCTGCACCCTCAGAACCGGGAAAGGGTCCCGATGCAAGCACGCTCAGACCCGGGAAAGGGTCCCGATGCAAGCAAGCTCAGACCCGTAAAAGGGTCCCGATGTCTGCACCCTCAGACCCAAGGTGGGTCCCGATGCCTGCACCCTAAGACCCGGGAGTGGGTCCCGATGCCTGCACCCTCAAACCCGGGAAAGGGTCCCGATGCCTGCACCCTAAGACCCGGGAAAGGGTCCCGATGCAAGCACCCTCAGACCCGGGAAAGGGTCCCGATGCAAGCACCCTCAGACCCGGGAAAGGGTCCCGATGCAAGCACCCTCAGACAAGGGAAAGGGTCCCGATGCAAGCACCCTCAGACCCGGGAAAGGGTCCCGATGCAAGCACCCTCAGACCCCGGAAAGGGTCCCGATGCCTGCACCCTCAGACCCCGGAAAGGGTCACGATGCCTGCACCCTCAGACCCCGGAAAGGGTCCCGATGCCTGCACCCTCAGACCCCGGAAAGGGTCCCGATGCCTGCACCCTCAGACCCCGGAAAGGGTCCCGATGCCTGCACCCTCAGACCCCGGAAAGGGTCCCGATGCCTGCACCCTCAGACCCCGGAAAGGGTCCCGATGCCTGCACCCTAAGACCCAAGGTGGGTCCCGATGCCTGCACCCTCAGACCCCGGAAAGGGTCCCGATGCCTGCACCCTAAGACCCAAGGTGGGTCCCGATGCCTGCACCCTCAGACCCGGGAAAGGGTCCCGATGCCTGCACCCTCAGACCCGGGAAAGGGTCCCGATGCAAGCACCCTCAGACCCAAGGTGGGTCCCGATGACTGCACCCTCAGACCCAAGGTGGGTCCCGATGCCTGCACCCTCAGACCCGGGAAAAGGTCCCGAAGCCTGCACCCTCAGACCCGGGAAAAGTTCCCGATGCCTGCACCCTCAGACCCGGGAAAGGGTCCCGATGCCTGCACCAGCAGACCCGGGAGTGGGTCCCGATGCCTACACAAGCAGACCCGGGAGTGGGTCCCGATGCCTGCACCCTCAGACCCGGGAAAGGGTCCCGATGCAAGCACCCTCAGACCCGGGAAAGGGTCCCGATGCAAGCACCCTCAGACCCGGGAAAGGGTCCCGATGCAAGCACCCTCAGACCCGGGAAAGGGTCCCGATGCAAGCACCCTCAGACCCGGGAAAGGGTCCCGATGCCTGCACCCTCAGACCCAAGGTGTGTCCTGATGCCTGCACCTTCAGACCCCGGGAAGGGTCCCGATGCCTGCAACCTCAGACCCCGGGAAGGGTCCCGATGCCTGCAACCTCAGACCCCGGAAAGGGTCCCGATGCCTGCACCCTCAGACCCCGGAAAGGGTCCCGATGCCTGCACCCTCAGACCCCGGAAAGGGTCCCGATGCCTGCACCCTCAGACCCCGGAAAGGGTCCCGATGCCTGCACCCTCAGACCCCGGAAAGGGTCCCGATGCCTGCACCCTCAGACCCGGGAAAGGGTCCCGATGCCTGCACCCTCAGACCCGGGAAAGGGTCCCGATGCCTGCACCCTCAGACCCGGGAAAGGGTCCCGATGCCTGCACCCTCAGACCCGGGAAAGGGTCCCGATGCCTGCACCCTCAGACCCGGGAAAGGGTCCCGATGCCTGCACCCTCAGACCCCGGGAAGGGTCCCGATGCCTGCACCCTCAGACCCCGGGAAGGGTCCCGATGCCTGCACCCTCAGACCCCGGGAAGGGTCCCGATGCCTGCACCCTCAGACCCCGGGAAGGGTCCCGATGCCTGCACCCTCAGACCCCGGGAAGGGTCCCGATGCCTGCACCCTCAGACCCCGGGAAGGGTCCCGATGCCTGCACCCTCAGAACCGGGAAAGGGTCCCGATGCAAGCACGCTCAGACCCGGGAAAGGGTCCCGATGCAAGCAAGCTCAGACCCGTAAAAGGGTCCCGATGTCTGCACCCTCAGACCCAAGGTGGGTCCCGATGCCTGCACCCTAAGACCCGGGAGTGGGTCCCGATGCCTGCACCCTCAGACCCGGGAAAGGGTCCCGATGCCTGCACCCTAAGACCCGGGAAAGGGTCCCGATGCAAGCACCCTCAGACCCGGGAAAGGGTCCCGATGCAAGCACCCTCAGACCCGGGAAAGGGTCCCGATGCAAGCACCCTCAGACACGGGAAAGGGTCCCGATGCAAGAACCCTCAGACCCGGGAAAGGGTCCCGATGCAAGCACCCTCAGACCCCGGAAAGGGTCCCGATGCAAGCACCCTCAGACCCCGGAAAGGGTCCCGATGCCTGCACCCTCAGACCCCGTAAAGGGTCCCGATGCCTGCACCCTCAGACCCCGGAAAGGGTCCCGATGCCTGCACCCTCAGACCCCGGAAAGGGTCCCGATGCCTGCACCCTCAGACCCCGGAAAGGGTCCCGATGCCTGCACCCTCAGACCCCGGAAAGGGTCCCGATGCCTGCACCCTCAGACCCCGGAAAGGGTCCCGATGCCTGCACCCTAAGACCCAAGGTGGGTCCCGATGCCTGCACCCTCAGACCCCGGAAAGGGTCCCGATGCCTGCACCCCAAGACCCAAGGTGGGTCCCGATGCCTGCACCCTCAGACCCGGGAAAGGGTCCCGATGCCTGCACCCTCAGACCCGGGAAAGGGTCCCGATGCAAGCACCCTCAGACCCAAGGTGGGTCCCGATGACTGCACCCTCAGACCCAAGGTGGGTCCCGATGCCTGCACCCTCAGACCCGGGAAAAGGTCCCGAAGCCTGCACCCTCAGACCCGGGAAAAGTTCCCGATGCCTGCACCCTCAGACCCGGGAAAGGGTCCCGATGCCTGCACCAGCAGACCCGGGAAAGGGTCCCGATGCCTACACAAGCAGACCCGGGAGTGGGTCCCGATGCCTGCACCCTCAGACCCGGGAAAGGGTCCCGATGCAAGCACCCTCAGACCCGGGAAAGGGTCCCGATGCAAGCACCCTCAGACCCGGGAAAGGGTCCCGATGCAAGCACCCTCAGACCCGGGAAAGGGTCCCGATGCCTGCACCCTCAGACCCAAGGTGTGTCCTGATGCCTGCACCTTCAGACCCCGGGAAGGGTCCCGATGCCTGCAACCTCAGACCCCGGGAAGGGTCCCGATGCCTGCAACCTCAGACCCCGGAAAGGGTCCCGATGCCTGCACCCTCAGACCCCGGAAAGGGTCCCGATGCCTGCACCCTCAGACCCCGGAAAGGGTCCCGATGCCTGCACCCTCAGACCCCGGAAAGGGTCCCGATGCCTGCACCCTCAGACCCGGGAAAGGGTCCCGATGCCTGCACCCTCAGACCCGGGAAAGGGTCCCGATGCCTGCACCCTCAGACCCGGGAAAGGGTCCCGATGCCTGCACCCTCAGACCCCGGGAAAGGGTCCCGATGCCTGCACCCTCAGACCCCGGGAAAGGGTCCCGATGCCTGCACCCTCAGACCCCGGGAAAGGGTCCCGATGCCTGCACCCTCAGACCCCGGGAAGGGTCCCGATGCCTGCACCCTCAGACCCCGGGAAGGGTCCCGATGCCTGCACCCTCAGACCCCGGGAAGGGTCCCGATGCCTGCACCCTCAGACCCCGGGAAGGGTGCCGATGCCTGCACCCTCAGACCCCGGGAAGGGTCCCGATGCCTGCACCCTCAGACCCCGGGAAGGGTCCCGATGCCTGCACCCTCAGACCCCGGGAAGGGTCCCGATGCCTGCACCCTCAGAACCGGGAAAGGGTCCCGATGCAAGCACGCTAAGACCCGGGAAAGGGTCCCGATGCAAGCAAGCTCAGACCCGTAAAAGGGTCCCGATGTCTGCACCCTCAGACCCAAGGTGGGTCCCGATGCCTGCACCCTAAGACCCGGGAGTGGGTCCCGATGCCTGCACCCTCAGACCCGGGAAAGGGTCCCGATGCCTGCACCCTAAGACCCGGGAAAGGGTCCCGATGCAAGCACCCTCAGACCCGGGAAAGGGTCCCGA
Organism: Staurois parvus; assembly: GCF_062004578.1. Lineage (NCBI taxonomy): Eukaryota > Metazoa > Chordata > Amphibia > Anura > Ranidae > Staurois > Staurois parvus. Next base: position 287,955 of record NW_028320549.1, read on the forward strand.
TGCAAGCACCCTCAGACCCGGGAAAGGGTCCCGATGCAAGCACCCTCAGACCCGGGAAAGGGTCCCGATGCAAGCACCCTCAGACACGGGAAAGGGTCCCGATGCAAGCACCCTCAGACCCGGGAAAGGGTCCCGATGCAAGCACCCTCAGACCCCGGAAAGGGTCCCGATGCCTGCACCCTCAGACCCCGGAAAGGGTCCCGATGCCTGCACCCTCAGACCCCGGAAAGGGTCCCGATGCCTGCACCCTCAGACCCCGGAAAGGGTCCCGATGCCTGCAACCTCAGACCCCGGAAAGGGTCCCGATGCCTGCACCCTCAGACCCCGGAAAGGGTCCCGATGCCTGCACCCTAAGACCCAAGGTGGGTCCCGATGCCTGCACCCTCAGACCCCGGAAAGGGTCCCGATGCCTGCACCCTAAGACCCAAGGTGGGTCCCGATGCCTGCACCCTCAGACCCGGGAAAGGGTCCCGATGCCTGCACCCTCAGACCCGGGAAAGGGTCCCGATGCAAGCACCCTCAGACCCAAGGTGGGTCCCGATGACTGCACCCTCAGACCCAAGGTGGGTCCCGATGCCTGCACCCTCAGACCCGGGAAAAGGTCCCGAAGCCTGCACCCTCAGACCCGGGAAAAGTTCCCGATGCCTGCACCCTCAGACCCGGGAAAGGGTCCCGATGCCTGCACCAGCAGACCCGGGAAAGGGTCCCGATGCCTGCACCAGCAGACCCGGGAGTGGGTCCCGATGCCTGCACCCTCAGACCCGGGAAAGGGTCCCGATGCAAGCACCCTCAGACCCGGGAAAGGGTCCCGATGCAAGCACCCTCAGACCCGGGAAAGGGTCCCGATGCAAGCACCCTCAGACCCGGGAAAGGGTCCCGATGCCTGCACCCTCAGACCCAAGGTGTGTCCTGATGCCTGCACCTTCAGACCCCGGGAAGGGTCCCGATGCCTGCAACCTCAGACCCCGGGAAGGGTCCCGATGCCTGCACCCTCAGACCCCGGGAAGGGTCCCGATGCCTGCACCCTCAGACCCCGGGAAGGGTCCCGATGCCTGCACCCTCAGACCCCGGAAAGGGTCCCGATGCCTGCACCCTCAGACCCGGGAAAGGGTCCCGATGCCTGCACCCTCAGACCCGGGAAAGGGTCCCGATGCCTGCACCCTCAGACCCGGGAAAGGGTCCCGATGCCTGCACCCTCAGACCCGGGAAAGGGTCCCGATGCCTGCACCCTCAGACCCGGGAAAGGGTCCCGATGCCTGCACCCTCAGACCCCGGGAAAGGGTCCCGATGCCTGCACCCTCAGACCCCGGGAAAGGGTCCCGATGCCTGCACCCTCAGACCCCGGGAAAGGGTCCCGATGCCTGCACCCTCAGACCCCGGGAAAAGGTCCCGATGCCTGCACCCTCAGACCCAAGGTGGGTCCCGATGCCTGCACCCTCATACCCCGGGAAGGGTCCCGATGCCTGCACCCTCAGACCCCGGGAAGGGTCCCCATGCCTGCACCCTCAGACCCCGGGAAGGGTCCCCATGCCTGCACCCTCAGACCCCGGGAAGGGTCCCCATGCCTGCACCCTCAGACCCCGGGAAGGGTCCCCATGCCTGCACCCTCAGACCCCGGGAAGGGTCCCGATGCCTGCACCCTCTGACCCGGGAGTGGGTCCCGATGCCTGCACCCTCAGACCCGGGAAAGGGTCACGATGCCTGCACCCTCAGACCCGGGAAAGGGTCACGATGCCTGCACCCTCAGACCCGGGAAAGGGTCCCGATGCCTGCACCCTCAGACCCGGGAAAGGGTCCCGATGCCTGCACCCTCAGACCCGGGAAAGGGTCCCGATGCCTGCACCCTCAGACCCGGGAAAGGGTCCCGATGCCTGCACCCTCAGACCCAAGTTGGGTCCCGATGCCTGCACCCTCAGACCCGTGAAAGGGTCCCGATGCCTGCACCCTCAGACCCGTGAAAGGGTCCCGATGCCTGCACCCTCAGACCCGTGAAAGGGTCCCGATGCCTGCACCCTCAGACCCGTGAAAGGGTCCCGATGCCTGCACCCTCAGACCCGGGAAAAGATCCCGATGCCTGCACCCTCAGACCCGGGAAAGGGTCCCGATGCCTGCACCCTCAGACCCGGGAAAGGATCCCGATGCCTGCACCCTCAGACCCGGGAAAGGATCCCGATGCCTGCACCCTCAGACCCAAGGTGGGTCCCGATGCCTGCACCCTCAGACCCGGGAAAGGGTCCCGATGCCTGCACCCTCAGACCCGGGAAAGGGTCCCGATGCCTGCACCCTCAGACCCGGGAAAGGGTCCCGATGCCTGCACCCTCAGACCCGGGAAAGGGTCCCGATGCCTGCACCCTCAGACCCGGGAAAGGGTCCCGATGCCTGCACCCTCAGACCCGGGAAAGGGTCCCGATGCCTGCACCCTCAGACCCGGGAGTGGGTCCCGATGCCTGCACCCTCTGACCCGGGAGTGGGTCCCGATGCCTGCACCCTCAGACCCGGGAGTGGGTGCCGATGCCTGCACCCTCAGACCCGGGAAAGGGTCCCGATGCCTGCACCCTCAGACCCGGGAAAGGGTCCCGATGCCTGCACCCTCAGACCCGGGAAAGGGTCCCGATGCCTGCACCCTCTGACCCGGGAGTGGGTCCCGATGCTTGCACCCTCAGACCCTGAAAAGGGTCCCGATGCCAGCACCTTCAGACCCGGGAATGGGTCCCGATGATTGCACCCTCAGACCCAAGGTGGGTCCCGATGCCTGCACCCTCAGACCCAAGGTGGGTCCCGATGCCTGCACCCTCAGACCCCGGAAAGGGTCTCGATGCCTGCACCCTCAGACCCCGGAAAGGGTCCCGATGCCTGCACCCTCAGACCCCGGAAAGGGTCCCGATGCCTGCACCCTCAGACCCCGGAAAGGGTCCCGATGCCTGCACCCTCAGACCCCGGAAAGGGTCCCGATGCCTGCACCCTCAGACCCCGGAAAGGGTCCCGATGCCTGCACCCTCAGACCCCGGAAAGGGTCCCGATGCCTGCACCCTCAGACCCGGGAAAGGGTCCCGATGCCTGCACCCTCAGACCCAAGGTGGGTCCCGATGCCTGCACCCTCAGACCTGGGAAAGGGTCCCGATGCCTGCACCCTCAGACCCGGGAAAGGGTCCCGATGCCTGCACCCTCAGACCCAAGTTGGGTCCCGATGCCTGCACCCTCAGACCCGTGAAAGGGTCCCGATGCCTGCACCCTCAGACCCGTGAAAGGGTCCCGATGCCTGCACCCTCAGACCCGTGAAAGGGTCCCGATGCCTGCACCCTCAGACCCGTGAAAGGGTCCCGATGCCTGCACCCTCAGACCCGGGAAAAGATCCCGATGCCTGCACCCTCAGACCCGGGAAAGGGTCCCGATGCCTGCACCCTCAGACCCGGGAAAGGATCCCGATGCCTGCACCCTCAGACCCGGGAAAGGATCCCGATGCCTGCACCCTCAGACCCAAGGTGGGTCCCGATGCCTGCACCCTCAGACCCGGGAAAGGGTCCCGATGCCTGCACCCTAAGACCCGGGAAAGGGTCCCGATGCCTGCACCCTCAGACCCGGGAAAGGGTCCCGATGCCTGCACCCTCAGACCCAAGGTGGGTCCCGATGCCTGCACCCTCAGACCCAAGGTGGGTCCCGATGCCTGCACCCTCAGACCCAAGGTGGGTCCCGATGCCTGCACCCTCAGACCCAAGGTGGGTCCCGATGCCTGCACCCTCAGACCCAAGGTGGGTCCCGATGCCTGCACCCTCAGACCCAAGGTGGGTCCCGATGCCTGCACCCTCAGACCCAAGGTGGGTCCCGATGCCTGCACCCTCAGACCCAAGGTGGGTCCCGATGCCTGCACCCTCAGACCCGGGAAAGGGTCCCGATGCCTGCAACTCAGACCCAAGGTGGGTCCCAATGCCTGCACCCTCAGACCCGGGAAAGGGTCCCAATACCTGCACCCTCAGACCCAAGGTGGGTCCCGATGCCTGCACCCTCAGACCCAGGAAAGGGTCCCGATGCCTGCACCCTCAGACCCGGGAGTGGGTCCCGATGCCTGCACCCTAAGACCCGGAAGTGGGTCCCGATGCCTGCACCCTCAGACCCCGGAAAGGGTCCCGATGCCTGCACCCTCAGACCCCGGAAAGGGTCCCGATGCCTGCACCCTCAGACCCCGGAAAGGGACCCGATGCCTGCACCCTCAGATCCCGGAAAGGGTCCCGATGCCTGCACCCTCAGACCCGGGAAAGGGTCCCGATGCCTGCACCCTCAGACCCAAGGAGGGTCCCGATGCCTGCACCCTCAGACCCAAGGAGGGTCCCGATGCCTGCACCCTCAGACCCGGGAAAGGGTCCCGATGCCTGCACCCTCAGACCCGGGAAAGGGTCCCGATGCCTGCACCCTCAGACCTGGGAAAGGGTCCCGATGCCTGCACCCTCAGACCCAAGTTGGGTCCCGATGCCTGCACCCTCAGCCCCGTGAAAGGGTCCCGATGCCAGCACCCTCAGACCCGGGAGTGGGTCCCAATGCTTGCACCCTCAGACCCTGAAAAGGGTCCCGATGCCTGCACCTTCAGACCCGGGAATGGGTCCCGATGCCTGCACCCTCAGACCCAAGGTGGGTCCCGATGCCTGCACCCTCACACCCCGGAAAGGGTCCCGATGCCTGCACCCTCAGACCCCGGAAAGGGTCCCGATGCCTGCACCCTCAGACCCCGGAAAGGGTCCCGATGCCTGCACCCTCAGACCCCGGAAAGGGTCCCGATGCCTGCACCCTCAGACCCCGGAAAGGGTCCCGATGCCTGCACCCTCAGACCCCGGAAAGGGTCCCGATGCCTGCACCTTCAGACCCCGGAAAGGGTCCCGATGCCTGCACCCTCAGACCCCGGAAAGGGTCCCGATGCCTGCACCCTCAGACCTCGGAAAGGGTCCCGATGCCTGCACCCTCAGACCCGGGAAAGGGTCCCGATGCCTGCACCCTCAGACCCGGGAAAGGGTCCCGATGCCTGGACCCTCAGACCCGGGAAAGGGTCCCGATGCCTGCACCCTCAGACCCGGGAGTGGGTCCCGATGCCTGCACCCTCAGACCCGGGAGTGGGTACCGATGCCTGCACCCTCAGACCCGGGAGTGGGTCCCGATGCCTGCACCCTCAGACCCGGAAAGGGTCCCGATGCCTGCACCCTCAGACCCGGGAAAGGGTCCCGATGCCTGCACCCTCTGACCCGGGAGTGGGTCCCGATGCCTGCACCCTCAGACTCGGGAAAGGGTCCCGATGCCTGCACCCTCAAACCCGGGAAAGGGTCCCGATGCCTGCACCCTCAGACCCGGGAAAGGGTCCCGATGCCTGCACCCTCAGACCCGGGAAAGGGTCCCGATGCCTGCACCCTCAGACCCGGGAAAGGGTCCCGATGCCTGCACCCTCAGACCCGGGAAAGGGTCCCGATGCCTGCACCCTCAGACCCGGGAAAGGGTCCCAATGCCTGCACCCTCAGACCCAAGTTGGGTCCCGATGCCTGCACCCTCAGACCCGGGAAAGGGTCCCGATGCCTGCACCCTCAGACCCGGGAAAGGGTCCCGATGCCTGCACCCTCAGACCCAAGGTGGGTCCCGATGCCTGCACCCTCAGACCCAAGGTGGGTCCCGATGCCTGCACCCTCAGACCCAAGGTGGGTCCCGATGCCTGCACCCTCAGACCCAAGGTGGGTCCCGATGCCTGCACCCTCAGACCCAAGGTGGGTCCCGATGCCTGCACCCTCAGACCCGGGAAAGGGTCCCGATGCCTGCACCCTCAGACCCGGGAAAGGGTCCCGATGCCTGCACCCTCAGACCCAAGTTGAGTCCCGATGCCTGCACCCTCAGACCCGGGAAAGGGTCCCGATGCCTGCACCCTCAGACCCAAGGTGGGTCACGATGCCTGCACCCACAGACCCAAGGTGGGTCCCGATGCCTGCACCCTCAGACCCAAGGTGGGTCCCGATGCCTGCACCCTCAGACCCGGGAAAGGGTCCCGATGCCTGCACCCTCAGACTCGGGAAAGGGTCCCGATGCCTGCACCCTCAGACCCGGGAAAGGGTCCCAATGCCTGCACCCTCAGACCCGGGAAAGAATCCCGATGCCTGCACCCTCAGACCCGGGAAAGGATCCCGATGCCTGCACCCTCAGACCCGGGAAAGGATCCCGATGCCTGCACCCTCAGACCCGGGAAAGGATCCCGATGCCTGCACCCTCAGACCCGGGAAAGGATCCCGATGCCTGCACCCTCAGACCCAAGGTGGGTCCCGATGCCTGCACCCTCAGACCCGGGAAAGGATCCCGATGCCTGCACCCTAAGACCCGGGAAAGGGTCCCGATGCCTGCACCCTCAGACCCGGGAAAGGGTCCCGATGCCTGCACCCTCAGACCCAAGGTGGGTCCCGATGCCTGCACCCTCAGACCCAAGGTGGGTCCCGATGCCTGCACCCTCAGACCCAACGTGGGTCCCGATGCCTGCACCCTCAGACCCAAGGTGGGTCCCGATGCCTGCACCCTCAGACCCAAGGTGGGTACCGATGCCTGCACCCTCAGACCCCGGGAAGGGTCCCGATGCCTGCACCCTCAGACCCCGGGAAGGGTCCCGATGCCTGCACCCTCAGACCCGGGAAGGGTCCCGATGCCTGCACCCACAGACCCGGGAAAGGGTCCCGATGCCTGCACCCTCAGACCCGGGAAAGGGTCCCGATGCCTGCACCCTCAGACCCAAGGTGGGTCCCGATGCCTGCACCCTCAGACCCGGGAAAGGGTCCCGATGCCTGCACCCTCAGACCCGGGAAAGGGTCCCGATGCCTGCACCCACAGACCCAAGGTGGGTCCCGAAGCCTGCACCCTCAGACCCGGGAAAGGTTCCCGATGCCTGCACCCTCAGACCCGGGAAAGGGTCCCGATGCCTGCACCCTCAGACCCGGGAGTGGGTCCCGATGCCTGCACCCTCAGACCCGGGAAAGGGTCCCGATGCAAGCACCCTCAGACCCGGGAAAGGGTCCCGATGCAAGCACCCTCAGACCCGTGAAAGGGTCCCGATGCAAGCACCCTCAGACCCGGGAAAGAGTCCCGATGCCTGCACCCTCAGACCCGGGAAAGGGTCCCGATGCCTGCACCCTCAGACCCGGGAAAGGGTCCCGATGCCTGCACCCTCAGACCCGGGAAAGGGTCCCGATGCCTGCACCCTCAGACCCGGGAAAGGGTCCCGATGCCTGCACCCTCAGACCCGGGAAAGGGTCCCGATGCCTGCACCCTCTGACCCGGGAGTGGGTCCCGATGCCTGCACCCTAAGACCCAAGGTGGGTCCCGATGCCTGCACCCTAAGACCCAAGGTGGGTCCCGATGCCTGCACCCTCAGACACGGGAGTGGGTCCCGATGCCTGCACCCTAAGACCCGGGAGTGGGTCCCGATGCCAGCACCCTCAGACCCGGGAAAGGGTCCCGATGCCTGCACCCTCAGACCCGGGAAAGGGTCCCGATGCCTGCACCCTCAGACCCGGGAAAGGGTCCCGATGCCTGCACCCTCTGTCCCGGGAGTGGGTCCCGATGCCTGCACCCTCAGACCCGGGAAAGGTTCCCGATGCCTGCACCCTCAGACCCAAGTTGGGTCCCGATGCCTGCACCCTCAGACCCGTGAAAGGGTCCCGATGCCTGCACCCTCAGACCCGTGAAAGGGTCCCGATGCCTGCACCCTCAGACCCGGGAAAGGGTCCCGATGCCTGCACCCTCAGACCCGGGAAAGGGTCCCGATGCCTGCACCCTCAGACTCGGGAAAGGGTCCCGATGCCTGCACCCTCAGACCCGGGAAAGGGTCCCGATGCCTGCACCCTCAGACTCGGGAAAGGGTCCCGATGCCTGCACCCTCAGACCCGGGAAAGGGTCCCGATGCCTGCACCCTCAGACCCAAGGTGGGTCCCGATGCCTGCACCCTCAGACCCAAGGTGGGTCCCGATGCCTGCACCCTCAGACCCAAGGTGGGTCCCGATGCCTGCACCCTCAGACCCAAGGTGGGTCCCGATGCCTGCACCCTCAGACCCAAGGTGGGTCCCGATGCCTGCACCCTCAGACCCAAGGTGGGTCCCGATGCCTGCACCCTCAGACCCAAGGTGGGTCCCGATGCCTGCACCCTCAGACCCGGGAAAGGGTCCCGATGCCTGCAACTCAGACCCAAGGTGGGTCCCAATGCCTGCACCCTCAGACCCGGGAAAGGGTCCCAATGCCTGCACCCTCAGACCCAAGGTGGGTCCCGATGCCTGCACCCTCAGACCCAGGAAAGGGTCCCGATGCCTGCACCCTCAGACCCGGGAGTGGGTCCCGATGCCTGCACCCTCAGACCCGGGAGTGGGTCCCGATGCCTGCACCCTAAGACCCGGAAGTGGGTCCCGATGCCTGCACCCTCAGACCCCGGAAAGGGTCCCGATGCCTGCACCCTCAGACCCCGGAAAGGGTCCCGATGCCTGCACCCTCAGACCCCGGAAAGGGTCCCGATGCCTGCACCCTCAGACCCCGGAAAGGGTCCCGATGCCTGCACCCTCAGATCCCGGAAAGGGTCCCGATGCCTGCACCCTCAGACCCGGGAAAGGGTCCCGATGCCTGCACCCCCAGACCCGGGAAAGGGTCCCGATGCCTGCACCCTCAGACCCGGGAAAGGGTCCCGATGCCTGCACCCTAAGACCCGGGAGTGGGTCCCGATGCCTGCACCCTCAGACCCGGGAAAGGGTCCCGATGCAAGCACCCTCAGACCCGGGAAAGGGTCCCGATGCAAGCACCCTCAGACCCGGGAAAGGGTCCCGATGCAAGCACCCTCAGACCCGGGAAAGGGTCCCGATGCAAGCACCCTCAGACTCGGGAAAGGGTCCCGATGCAAGCACCCTCAGACCCGGGAAAGGGTCCCGATGCAAGCACCCTCAGACCCGGGAAAGGGTCCCGATGCCTGCACCCTCAGACCCAAGGTGTGTACCGATGCCTGCACCTTCAGACCCAAGGTGAGTCCCGATGCCTGCACCCTCAGACCCGGGAAAGGGTCCCGATGCAAGCACCCTAAGACCCGGGAAAGGGTCCCGATGAAAGCACCCTCAGACCCGGGAAAGGGTCCCGATGCAAGCACCCTCAGACCCGGGAAAGGGTCCCGATGCAAGCACCCTCAGACCCGGGAAAGGGTCCCGATGCAAGCACCCTCAGACCCGGGAAAGGGTCCCGATGCAAGCACCCTCCGACCCGGGAAAGGGTCCCGATGCTTGCACCCTCAGACCCGGGGAAGGGTCCCGATGCCTGCACCCTCAGACCCAAGGTGGGTCCCGATGCCTGCACCCTCAGACCCAAGGTGGGTCCCGATGCCTGCACCCTCAGACCCAACGTGGGTCCCGATGCCTGCACCCTCAGACCCAAGGTGGGTCCCGATGCCTGCACCCTCAGACCCCGGAAAGGGTCCCGATGCCTGCACCCTCAGACCCCGGAAAGGGTCCCGATGCCTGCACCCTCAGACCCGGGAAAGGGTCCCGATGCCTGCACCCTCAGACCCGGGAAAGGGTCCCGATGCCTGCACCCTCAGACCCAAGGTGGGTCCCGATGCCTGCACCCTCAGACCCGGGAAAGGGTCCCGATGCCTGCACCCTCAGACCCGGGAAAGGGTCCCGATGCCTGCACCCTCAGACCCGGGAAAGGGTCCCGATGCCTGCACCCTCAGACCCGGGAAAGGGTCCCGATGCCTGCACCCTCAGACCCGGGAAAGGGTCCCGATGCAAGCACCCTCAGACCCGGGAAAGGGTCCCGATGCAAGCACCCTCAGACCCAAGTTCGGTCCCGATGCCTGCACCCTCAGACCCGAGTTCGGTCCCGATGCCTGCACCCTCAGCCCCGAGTTGGGTCCCGATGCCTGCACCCTCAGCCCCGTGAAAGGGTCCCGATGCCTGCACCCTCAGACCCGGGAAAGGGTCCCGATGCCTGCACCCTCAGACCCGGGAAAGGGTCCCGATGCCTGCACCCTCAGACCAGGGAAAGGGTCCCGATGCCTGCACCCTCAGACCCGGGAGTGGGTCCCGATGCCTGCACCCTCAGACCCGGGAAAGGGTCCCGATGCAAGCACCCTAAGACCCGGGAAAGGGTCCCGATGCAAGCACCCTCAGACCCGGGAAAGGGTCCCGATGCAAGCACCCTCAGACCCGGGAAAGTGTCCCGATGCCTGCACCCTCAGACGCAAGGTGTGTACCGATGCCTGCACCTTCAGACCCAAGGTGAGTCCCGATGCCTGCACCCTCAGACCCGGGAAAGGGTCCCGATGCAAGCACCCTAAGACCCGGGAAAGGATCCCGATGCAAGCACCCTCAGACCCGGGAAAGGGTCCCGATGCCTGCACCCTCAGACCCGGGAGTGGGTCCCGATGCCTGCACCCTCAGACCCCGGAAAGGGTCCCGATGCTTGCACCCTCAGACGCCGGAAAGGATCCCGATGCCTGCAGCCTCAGACCCCGGAAAGGGTCCCGATGCCTGCACCCTCAGACCCCGGAAAGGGTCCCGATGCCTGCACCCTCAGACCCCGGAAAGGGTCCCGATGCCTGCACCCTCAGACCCCGGAAAGGGTCCCGATGCCTGCACCCTCAGACCCCGGAAAGGGTCCCGATGCCTGCACCCTCAGACCCCGGAAAGGGTCCCGATGCCTGCACCCTCAGACCCCGGAAAGGGTCCCGATGCCTGCACCCTCAGACCCCGCAAAAGGTCCCGATGCCTGCACCCTAAGACCCAAGGTGGGTCCCGATGCCTGCACCCTCAGACCCGGGAAAGGGTACCGATGCCTGCACCCTCAGACCCGGGAAAGGGTCCCGATGCCTGCACCCTCAGACCCGGGAAAGGGTCCCGATGCCTGCACCATCAGACCCGGGAAAGGGTCCCGATGCCTGCACCCTCAGACCCCGGGAAAGGGTCCCGATGCCTGCACCCTCAGACCCAAGGTGGGTCCCGATGCCTGCACCCTCAGACCCCGGGAAGGGTCCCGATGCCTGCACCCTCAGACCCCGGGAAGGGTCCCGATGCCTGCACCCTCAGACCCCGGGAAGGGTCCCGATGCCTGCACCCTCAGACCCCGGGAAGGGTCCCGATGCCTGCACCCTCAGACCCCGGGAAGGGTCCCGATGCCTGCACCCTCAGACCCCGGGAAGGGTCCCGATGCCTGCACCCTCAGACCCCGGGAAAGGGTCCCGATGCCTGCACCCTCAGACCCAAGGTGGGTCCCGATGCCTGCACCCTCAGACCCGAGAAAGGGTCCCGATGCCTGCACCCTCAGACCCGGGAAAGGGTCCCGATGCCTGCACCCTCAGACCCGGGAAAGGGTCCCGATGCCTGCACCCTCAGACCCGGGAAAGGGTCCCGATGCCTGCACCCTCAGACCCGGGAAAGGGTCCCGATGCAAGCACCCTCAGACCCGGGAAAGGGTCCCGATGCAAGCACCCTCAGACCCAAGTTCGGTCCCGATGCCTGCACCCTCAGACCCCGGGAAGGGTCCCGATGCCTGCACCCTCAGACCCCGGGAAAGGGTCCCGATGCCTGCACCCTCAGACCCAAGGTGGGTCCCGATGCCTGCACCCTCAGACCCGAGAAAGGGTCCCGATGCCTGCACCCTCAGACCCGGGAAAGGGTCCCGATGCCTGCACCCTCAGACCCGGGAAAGGGTCCCGATGCCTGCACCCTCAGACCCGGGAAAGGGTCCCGATGCCTGCACCCTCAGACCCGGGAAAGGGTCCCGATGCAAGCACCCTCAGACCCGGGAAAGGGTCCCGATGCAAGCACCCTCAGACCCAAGTTCGGTCCCGATGCCTGCACCCTCAGACCCAAGTTCGGTCCCGATGCCTGCACCCTCAGCCCCGAGTTGGGTCCCGATGCCTGCACCCTCAGCCCCGTGAAAGGGTCCCAATGCCTGCACCCTCAGACCCGGGAAAGGGTCCCGATGCCTGCACCCTCAGACCCGGGAAAGGGTCCCGATGCCTGCACCCTCAGACCCGGGAAAGGGTCCCGATGCCTGCACCCTCAGACCCGGGAGTGGGTCCCGATGCCTGCACCCTCAGACCCGGGAAAGGGTCCCGATGCAAGCACCCTAAGACCCGGGAAAGGGTCCCGATGCAAGCACCCTCAGACCCGGGAAAGGGTCCCGATGCAAGCACCCTCAGACCCGGGAAAGTGTCCCGATGCCTGCACCCTCAGACGCAAGGTGTGTACCGATGCCTGCACCTTCAGACCCAAGGTGAGTCCCGATGCCTGCACCCTCAGACCCGGGAAAGGGTCCCGATGCAAGCACCCTAAGACCCGGGAAAGGATCCCGATGCAAGCACCCTCAGACCCGGGAAAGGGTCCCGATGCCTGCACCCTCAGACCCGGGAGTGGGTCCCGATGCCTGCACCCTCAGACCCCGGAAAGGGCCCCGATGCCTGCACCCTCAGACGCCGGAAAGGGTCCCGATGCCTGCACCCTCAGACCCCGGAAAGGGTCCCGATGCCTGCACCCTCAGACCCCGGAAAGGGTCCCGATGCCTGCACCCTCAGACCCCGGAAAGGGTCCCGATGCCTGCACCCTCAGACCTCGGAAAGGGTCCCGATGCCTGCACCCTCAGACCCCGGAAAGGGTCCCGATGCCTGCACCCTCAGACCCCGGAAAGGGTCTCGATGCCTGCACCCTCAGACCCCGCAAAAGGTCCCGATGCCTGCACCCTAAGACCCAAGGTGGGTCCCGATGCCTGCACCCTCAGACCCGGGAAAGGGTCCCGATGCCTGCACCCTCAGACCCGGGAAAGGGTCCCGATGCCTGCACCCTCAGACCCGGGAAAGGGTCCCGATGCCTGCACCATCAGACCCGGGAAAGGGTCCCGATGCCTGCACCCTCAGACCCCGGGAAAGGGTCCCGATGCCTGCACCCTCAGACCCAAGGTGGGTCCCGATGCTTGCACCCTCAGACCCCGGGAAGGGTCCCGATGCCTGCACCCTCAGACCCCGGGAAGGGTCCCGATGCCTGCACCCTCAGACCCCGGGAAGGGTCCCGATGCCTGCACCCTCAGACCCCGGGAAGGGTCCCGATGCCTGCACCCTCAGACCCCGGGAAGGGTCCCGATGCCTGCACCCTCAGACCCCGGGAAGGGTCCCGATGCCTGCACCCTCAGACCCCGGGAAGGGTCCCGATGCCTGCACCCTCAGACCCCGGGAAGGGTCCCGATGCCTGCACCCTCAGACCCCGGGAAGGGTCCCGATGCCTGCACCCTCAGACCCCGGGAAGGGTGCCGATGCCTGCACCCTCAGACCCCGGGAAGGGTCCCGATGTCTGCACCCTCAGACCCCGGGAAGGGTCCCGATGCCTGCACCCTCAGACCCAAGGTGGGTCCCGATGCCTGCACCCTCAGACCCAGGAGTGGTTCCCGATGCCTGCACCCTCAGACCCGGGAGTGGGTCCCGATGCCTGCACCCTCAGGCCCCGGGAGTGGGTCCCGATGCCTGCACCCTCAGGCCCCGGGAGTGGGTCCCGATGCCTGCACCCTCAGGCCCCGGGAAGGGTCCCGATGCCTGCACCCTCAGACACGGGAGTGGGTCCCGATGCCTGCACCCTCAGACCCGGAAGTGGGTCCCGATGCCTGCACCCTAAGACCCGGAAGTGGATCCCGATGCCTGCACCCTCAGAACCGGGAAAGGGTCCCGATGCCTGCACCCTCAGACCCAGGAGTGGGTCCCGATGCCTGCACCCTCAGACCCAGGAGTGGGTCCCGATGCCTGCACCCTCAGACCCAGGAGTGGGTCCCGATGCCTGCACCCTCAGACCCGGGAAAGGGTCCCGATGCCAGCACCCTCAGACCCGGGAGTGGGTCCCAATGCTTGCACCCTCAGACCCTGAAAAGGGTCCCGATGCCTGCACCTTCAGACCCGGGAATGGGTCCCGATGCCTGCACCCTCAGACCCAAGGTGGGTCCCGATGCCTGCACCCTCAGACCCCGGAAAGGGTCCCGATGCCTGCACCCTCAGACCCCGGAAAGGGTCCCGATGCCTGCACCCTCAGACCCCGGAAAGGGTCCCGATGCCTGCACCCTCAGACCCCGGAAAGGGTCCCGATGCCTGCACCCTCAGACTACGGAAAGGGTCCCGATGCCTGCACCCTCAGACCCCGGAAAGGGTCCCGATGCCTGCACCTTCAGACCCCGGAAAGGGTCCCGATGCCTGCACCCTCAGACCCCGGAAAGGGTCCCGATGCCTGCACCCTCAGACCTCGGAAAGGGTCCCGATGCCTGCACCCTCAGACCTCGGAAAGGGTCCCGATGCCTGCACCCTCAGACCTCGGAAAGGGTCCCGATGCCTGCACCCTCAGACCCGGGAAAGGGTCCCGATGCCTGCACCCTCAGACCCCGGGAAAGGGTCCCGATGCCTGCACCCTCAGACCCCGGGAAAGGGTCCCGATGCCTGCACCCTCAGACCCCGGGAAAGGGTCCCGATGCCTGCACCCTCAGACCCCGGGAAAGGGTCCCGATGCCTGCACCCTCAGACCCCGGGAAAGGGTCCCGATGCCTGCACCCTCAGACCCCGGGAAAGGGTCCCGATGCCTGCACCCTCAGACCCGGGAAAGGGTCCCGATGCCTGCACCCTCAGACCAAAGGAGGGTCCCGATGCCTGCACCCTCAGACCCGGGAAAGGGTCCCGATGCCTGCACCCTCAGACCCCGGGAAAGAGTCCCGATGCCTGCACCCTCAGACCCCGGGAAAGGGTCCCGATGCCTGCACCCTCAGACCCCGGGAAAGGGTCCCGATGCCTGCACCCTCAGACCCGGGAAAGGGTCCCGATGCCTGCACCCTCAGACTAAAGGAGGGTCCCGATGCCTGCACCCTCAGACCCGGGAAAGGGTCCCGATGCCTGCACCCTCAGACCCGGGAAATGGTCCCGATGACTGCACCCTCAGACCCGGGAAAGGGTCCCGATGCCTGCACCCTCAGACCCGGGAAAGGGTCCCGATGCCTGCACCCTCAGACCCGGGAAAGGGTCCCGATGCCTGCACCCTCAGACCCGGGAAAGGGTCCCGATGCCTGCACCCTCAGACCCGGGAAAGGGTCCCGATGCCTGCACCCTCAGACCCGGGAAAGGGTCCCGATGCCTGCACCCTCAGACCCGGGAAAGGGTCCCGATGCCTGCACCCTCAGACCCAAGGTGGGTCCCGATGCCTGCACCCTAAGACCCAAGGTGGGTCCCGATGCCTGCACCCTAAGACCCAAGGTGGGTCCCGATGCCTGCACCCTAAGACCCAAGGTGGGTCCCGATGCCTGCACCCTAAGACCCAAGGTGGGTCCCGATGCCTGCACCCTAAGACCCAAGGTGGGTCCCGATGCCTGCACCCTCAGACCCAAGGTGGGTGCCGATGCCTGCACCCTCAGACCCCGGGAAAGGGTCCCGATGCCTGCACCCTCAGACCCGGGAAAGGGTCCCGATGCCTGCACCCTCAGACCCGGGAAAGGGTCCCGATGCCTGCACCCTCAGACCCCGGGAAAGGGTCCCGATGCCTGCACCCTCAGACCCAAGGAGGGTCCCGATGCCTGCACCCTCAGACCCAAGGAGGGTCCCGATGCCTGCACCCTCAGACCCAAGGAGGGTCCCGATGCCTGCACCCTCAGACCCAAGGAGGGTCCCGATGCCTGCACCCTCAGACCCAAGGTGGGTCCCGATGCCTGCACCCTCAGACCCAAGGTGGGTCCCGATGCCTGCACCCTCAGACCCAAGGTGGGTCCCGATGCCTGCACCCTCAGACCCAAGGTGGGTCCCGATGCCTGCACCCTCAGACCCGGGAAAGGGTCCCGATGCCTGCACCCTCAGACCCGGGAAAGGGTCCCGATGCCTGCACCCTCAGACCCAAGGTGGGTCCCGATGCCTGCACCCTCAGACCCGGGAGTGGGTCCCGATGCCTGCACCCTCAGACCCCGGGAGCGGTTCCCGATGCCTGCACCCTCAGGCCCCGGGAGCGGGTCCCGATGCCTGCACCCTCAGGCCCCGGGAGGGGGTCCCGATGCCTGCACCCTCAGGCCCCGGGAGGGGGTCCCGATGCCTGCACCCTCAGGCCCCGGGAAGGGTCCCGATGCCTGCACCCTCAGGCCCGGGAGTGGGTCCCGATGCCTGCACCCTCAGACCCGGGAGTGGGTCCCGATGCCTGAACCCTCAGACCCGGGAGTGGGTCCCGATGCCTGCACCCTAAGACCCGGAAGTGGGTCCCGATGCCTGCACCCTCAGACCCGGGAAAGGGTCCCGATGCCTGCACCCTCAGACCCGGGAGTGGGTCCCGATGCCTGCACCCTCAGACCCGGGAGTGGGTCCCGATGCCTGCACCCTCAGACCCGGGAAAGGGTCCCGATGCCTGCACCCTCAGACCCGGGAAAGGGTCCCGATGCCTGCACCCTCAGACCCAAGGTGGGTCCCGATGCCTGCACCCTCAGACCCAAGGTGGGTCCCGATGCCTGCACCCTCAGACCCCGGAAAGGGTCCCGATGCCTGCACCCTCAGACCCCGGAAAGGGTCCCGATGCCAGCACCCTCAGACCCGGGAGTGGGTCCCAATGCTTGCACCCTCAGACCCTGAAAAAGGGTCCCGATGCCTGCACCTTCAGACCCGGGAATGGGTCCCGATGCCTGCAACCTCAGACCCGGGAAAGGGTCCCGATGCCTGCACCCTCAGACCCAAGGTGGGTCCCGATGCCTGCACCCTCAGACCCAAGGTGGGTCCCGATGCCTGCACCCTCAGACCCAAGGTGGGTCCCGATGCCTGCACCCTCAGACCCCGGAAAGGGTCCCGATGCCTGCACCCTCAGACCCCGGAAAGGGTCCCGATGCCTGCACCCTCAGACCCCGGAAAGGGTCCCGATGCCTGCACCCTCAGACCCCGGAAAGGGTCCCGATGCCTGCACCCTCAGACCCCGGAAAGGGTCCCGATGCCTGCACCCTCAGACCCCGGAAAGGGTCCCGATGCCTGCACCTTCAGACCCCGGAAAGGGTCCCGATGCCTGCACCCTCAGACCCGGGAAAGGGTCCCGATGCCTGCACCCTCAGACCCAAGTTGGGTCCCGATGCCTGCAACCTCAGACCCAAGTTGGGTCCCGATGCCTGCACCCTCAGACCCGGGAAAGGGTCCCGATGCCTGCACCTTCAGACCCGGGAAAGGGTCCCGATGCCTGCACCCTCAGACCCGGGAAAGGGTCCCGATGCCTGCACCCTCAGACCCGGGAAAGGGTCCCGATGCCTGCACCCTCAGACCCAAGGTGGGTCCCGATGCCTGCACCCTCAGACCCAAGGTGGGTCCCGATGCCTGCACCCTCAGACCCGGGAAAGGGTCCCGATGCCTGCACCCTCAGACCCAAGTTGAGTCCCGATGCCTGCACCCTCAGACCCGGAAAAGGGTCCCGATGCCTGCACCCTCAGACCCAAGGTGGGTCCCGATGCCTGCACCCTCAGACCCAAGGTGGGTCCCGATGCCTGCACCCTCAGACCCAAGGTGGGTCCCGATGCCTGCACCCTCAGACCCAAGGTGGGTCCCGATGCCTGCACCCTCAGACCCAAGGTGGGTCCCGATGCCTGCACCCTCAGACCCGGGAAAGGGTCCCGATGCCTGCACCCTCAGACCCGGGAGTGGGTCCCGATGCCTGCACCCTCAGACCCGGGAGTGGGTCCCGATGCCTGCACCCTCAGACCCAAGGTGGGTCCCGTTGCCAGCACCCTCAGACCCAAGGTGGGTCCCGATGCCTGCACCCTCAGACCCGGGAAAGGGTCCCGATGCCAGCACCCTCAGACCCGGGAGTGGGTCCCGATGCTTGCACCCTCAGACCCTGAAAAAGGGTTCCGATGCCTGCACCTTCAGACCCGGGAATGGGTCCCGATGCCTGCACCCTCAGACCCAAGGTGGGTCCCGATGCCTGCACCCTAAGACCCAAGGTGGGTCCCGATGCCTGCACCCTCAGACCCCGTAAAGGGTCCCGATGTCTGCACCCTCAGACCCCGGAAAGGGTCCCGATGCCTGCACCCTCAGACCCCGGAAAGGGTCCCGATGCCTGCAACCTCAGACCCGGGAAAGGGTCCCGATGCCTGCACCCTCAGACCCAAGGTGGGTCCCGATGCCTGCACCCTCAGACCCAAGGTGGGTCCCGATGCCTGCACCCTCAGACCCAAGGTGGGTCCCGATGCCTGCACCCTAAGACCCAAGGTGGGTCCCGATGCCTGCACCCTCAGACCCCGTAAAGGGTCCCGATGTCTGCACCCTCAGACCCCGGAAAGGGTCCCGATGCCTGCACCCTCAGACCCCGGAAAGGGTCCCGATGCCTGCAACCTCAGACCCGGGAAAGGGTCCCGATGCCTGCAACCTCAGACCCAAGGTGGGTCCCGATGCCTGCACCCTCAGACCCAAGGTGGGTCCCGATGCCTGCACCCTCAGACCCAAGGTGGGTCCCGATGCCTGCACCCTCAGACCCAAGGTGGGTCCCGATGCCTGCACCCTCAGACCCAAGGTGGGTCCCGATGCCTGCACCCTCAGACCCAAGGTGGGTCCCGATGCCTGCACCCTCAGACCCAAGGTGGGTCCCGATGCCTGCACCCTCAGACCCAAGGTGGGTCCCGATGCCTGCACCCTCAGACCCAAGGTGGGTCCCGATGCCTGCACCCTCAGACCCGGGAAAGGGTCCCGATGCCTGCACCCTCAGACCCAAGGTGGGTCCCGATGCCTGCACCCTCAGACCCGGGAAAGGGTCCCGATGCCTGCACCCTCAGACCCGGGAGTGGGTCCCGATGCCTGCACCCTCAGACCCGGGAGTGGGTCCCGATGCCTGCACCCTCAGACCCGGGAGTGGGTCCCGATGCCTGCACCCTCAGACCCGGGAGTGGGTCCCGATGCCTGCACCCTCAGACCCGGGAGTGGGTCCCGATGCCTGCACCCTCAGACCCGGGAGTGGGTCCCGATGCCTGCACCCTCAGACCCGGGAGTGGGTCCCGATGCCTGCACCCTCAGACCCGGGAGTGGGTCCCGATGCCTGCACCCTCAGACCCAAGGTGGGTCCCGTTGCCTGCACCCTCAGACCCAAGGTGGGTCCCGATGCCTGCACCCTCAGACCCGGGAAAGGGTCCCGATGCCTGCACCCTCAGACCCGGGAAAGGGTCCCGATGCCTGCACCCTCAGACCCGGGAGTGGTTCCCGATGCCTGCACCCTCAGACCCGGGAGTGGTTCCCGATGCCTGCACCCTCAGACCCGGGAAAGGGTCCCGATGCCTGCACCCTCAGACCCGGGAAAGGGTCCCGATGCCTGCACCCTCAGACCCGGGAGTGGGTCCCGATGCCTGCACCCTCAGACCCGGGAGTGGGTCCCGATGCCTGCACCCTCAGACCCGGGAGTGGGTCCCGATGCCTGCACCCTCAGACCCGGGAGTGGGTCCCGATGCCTGCACCCTCAGACCCGGGAGTGGGTCCCGATGCCTGCACCCTCAGACCCGGGAGTGGGTCCCGATGCCTGCACCCTCAGACCCGGGAGTGGGTCCCGATGCCTGCACCCTCAGACCCGGGAGTGGGTCCCGATGCCTGCACCCTCAGACCCGGGAAAGGGTCCCCATGCCTGCACCCTCAGACCCGGGAAAGGGTCCCGATGCCAGCACCCTCAGACCCGGGAGTGGGTCCCAATGCTTGCACCCTCAGACCCTGAAAAAGGGTCCCGATGCCTGCACCTTCAGACCCGGGAATGGGTCCCGATGCCTGCAACCTCAGACCCGGGAAAGGGTCCCGATGCCTGCACCCTCAGACCCAAGGTGGGTCCCGATGCCTGCACCCTCAGACCCAAGGTGGGTCCCGATGCCTACACCCTCAGACCCCGGAAAGGGTCCCGATGCCTGCACCCTCAGACCCCGGAAAGGGTCCCGATGCCTGCACCCTCAGACCCGGGAAAGGGTCCCGATGCCAGCACCCTCAGACCCGGGAGTGGGTCCCAATGCTTGCACCCTCAGACCCTGAAAAAGGGTCCCGATGCCTGCACCTTCAGACCCGGGAATGGGTCCCGATGCCTGCAACCTCAGACCCGGGAAAGGGTCCCGATGCCTGCACCCTCAGACCCAAGGTGGGTCCCGATGCCTGCACCCTCAGACCCAAGGTGGGTCCCGATGCCTGCACCCTCACACCCAAGGTGGGTCCCGATGCCTGCACCCTCAGACCCAAGGTGGGTCCCGATGCCTGCACCCTCAGACCCAAGGTGGGTCCCGATGCCTGCACCCTCAGACCCCGGAAAGGGTCCCGATGCCTGCACCCTCAGACCCCGGAAAGGGTCCCGATGCCTGCACCCTCAGACCCCGGAAAGGGTCCCGATGCCTGCACCCTCAGACCCGGGAAAGGGTCCCGATGCCTGCACCCTCAGACCCAAGGTGGGTCCCGATGCCTGCACCCTAAGACCCAAGGTGGGTCCCGATGCCTGCACCCTAAGACCCAAGGTGGGTCCCGATGCCTGCACCCTAAGACCCAAGGTGGGTCCCGATGCCTGCACCCTAAGACCCAAGGTGGGTCCCGATGCCTGCACCCTAAGACCCAAGGTGGGTCCCGATGCCTGCACCCTCAGACCCAAGGTGGGTGCCGATGCCTGCACCCTCAGACCCCGGGAAAGGGTCCCGATGCCTGCACCCTCAGACCCGGGAAAGGGTCCCGATGCCTGCACCCTCAGACCCGGGAAAGGGTCCCGATGCCTGCACCCTCAGACCCCGGGAAAGGGTCCCGATGCCTGCACCCTCAGACCCAAGGAGGGTCCCGATGCCTGCACCCTCAGACCCAAGGAGGGTCCCGATGCCTGCACCCTCAGACCCAAGGAGGGTCCCGATGCCTGCACCCTCAGACCCAAGGAGGGTCCCGATGCCTGCACCCTCAGACCCAAGGTGGGTCCCGATGCCTGCACCCTCAGACCCAAGGTGGGTCCCGATGCCTGCACCCTCAGACCCAAGGTGGGTCCCGATGCCTGCACCCTCAGACCCAAGGTGGGTCCCGATGCCTGCACCCTCAGACCCGGGAAAGGGTCCCGATGCCTGCACCCTCAGACCCGGGAAAGGGTCCCGATGCCTGCACCCTCAAACCCAAGGTGGGTCCCGATGCCTGCACCCTCAGACCCGGGAGTGGGTCCCGATGCCTGCACCCTCAGACCCCGGGAGCGGTTCCCGATGCCTGCACCCTCAGGCCCCGGGAGCGGGTCCCGATGCCTGCACCCTCAGGCCCCGGGAGGGGGTCCCGATGCCTGCACCCTCAGGCCCCGGGAGGGGGTCCCGATGCCTGCACCCTCAGGCCCCGGGAAGGGTCCCGATGCCTGCACCCTCAGGCCCGGGAGTGGGTCCCGATGCCTGCACCCTCAGACCCGGGAGTGGGTCCCGATGCCTGAACCCTCAGACCCGGGAGTGGGTCCCGATGCCTGCACCCTAAGACCCGGAAGTGGGTCCCGATGCCTGCACCCTCAGACCCGGGAAAGGGTCCCGATGCCTGCACCCTCAGACCCGGGAGTGGGTCCCGATGCCTGCACCCTCAGACCCGGGAGTGGGTCCCGATGCCTGCACCCTCAGACCCGGGAAAGGGTCCCGATGCCTGCACCCTCAGACCCGGGAAAGGGTCTTGATGCCTGCACCCTCAGACCCAAGGTGGGTCCCGATGCCTGCACCCTCAGACCCAAGGTGGGTCCCGATGCCTGCACCCTCAGACCCCGGAAAGGGTCCCGATGCCTGCACCCTCAGACCCCGGAAAGGGTCCCGATGCCAGCACCCTCAGACCCGGGAGTGGGTCCCAATGCTTGCACCCTCAGACCCTGAAAAAGGGTCCCGATGCCTGCACCTTCAGACCCGGGAATGGGTCCCGATGCCTGCAACCTCAGACCCGGGAAAGGGTCCCGATGCCTGCACCCTCAGACCCAAGGTGGGTCCCGATGCCTGCACCCTCAGACCCAAGGTGGGTCCCGATGCCTGCACCCTCAGACCCAAGGTGGGTCCCGATGCCTGCACCCTCAGACCCAAGGTGGGTCCCGATGCCTGCACCCTCAGACCCCGGAAAGGGTCCCGATGCCTGCACCCTCAGACCCCGGAAAGGGTCCCGATGCCTGCACCCTCAGACCCCGGAAAGGGTCCCGATGCCTGCACCCTCAGACCCCGGAAAGGGTCCCGATGCCTGCACCTTCAGACCCCGGAAAGGGTCCCGATGCCTGCACCCTCAGACCCGGGAAAGGGTCCCGATGCCTGCACCCTCAGACCCGGGAAAGGGTCCCGATGCCTGCAACCTCAGACCCAAGTTGGGTCCCGATGCCTGCACCCTCAGACCCGGGAAAGGGTCCCGATGCCTGCACCTTCAGACCCGGGAAAGGGTCCCGATGCCTGCACCCTCAGACCCGGGAAAGGGTCCCGATGCCTGCACCCTCAGACCCGGGAAAGGGTCCCGATGCCTGCACCCTCAGACCCAAGGTGGGTCCCGATGCCTGCACCCTCAGACCCAAGGTGGGTCCCGATGCCTGCACCCTCAGACCCGGGAAAGGGTCCCGATGCCTGCACCCTCAGACCCAAGTTGAGTCCCGATGCCTGCACCCTCAGACCCGGGAAAGGGTCCCGATGCCTGCACCCTCAGACCCAAGGTGGGTCCCGATGCCTGCACCCTCAGACCCAAGGTGGGTCCCGATGCCTGCACCCTCAGACCCAAGGTGGGTCCCGATGCCTGCACCCTCAGACCCAAGGTGGGTCCCGATGCCTGCACCCTCAGACCCAAGGTGGGTCCCGATGCCTGCACCCTCAGACCCGGGAAAGGGTCCCGATGCCTGCACCCTCAGACCCGGGAGTGGGTCCCGATGCCTGCACCCTCAGACCCGGGAGTGGGTCCCGATGCCTGCACCCTCAGACCCAAGGTGGGTCCCGTTGCCAGCACCCTCAGACCCAAGGTGGGTCCCGATGCCTGCACCCTCAGACCCGGGAAAGGGTCCCGATGCCAGCACCCTCAGACCCGGGAGTGGGTCCCGATGCTTGCACCCTCAGACCCTGAAAAAGGGTTCCGATGCCTGCACCTTCAGACCCGGGAATGGGTCCCGATGCCTGCACCCTCAGACCCAAGGTGGGTCCCGATGCCTGCACCCTAAGACCCAAGGTGGGTCCCGATGCCTGCACCCTCAGACCCCGTAAAGGGTCCCGATGTCTGCACCCTCAGACCCCGGAAAGGGTCCCGATGCCTGCACCCTCAGACCCCGGAAAGGGTCCCGATGCCTGCAACCTCAGACCCGGGAAAGGGTCCCGATGCCTGCACCCTCAGACCCAAGGTGGGTCCCGATGCCTGCACCCTCAGACCCAAGGTGGGTCCCGATGCCTGCACCCTCAGACCCAAGGTGGGTCCCGATGCCTGCACCCTAAGACCCAAGGTGGGTCCCGATGCCTGCACCCTCAGACCCCGTAAAGGGTCCCGATGTCTGCACCCTCAGACCCCGGAAAGGGTCCCGATGCCTGCACCCTCAGACCCCGGAAAGGGTCCCGATGCCTGCAACCTCAGACCCGGGAAAGGGTCCCGATGCCTGCAACCTCAGACCCAAGGTGGGTCCCGATGCCTGCACCCTCAGACCCAAGGTGGGTCCCGATGCCTGCACCCTCAGACCCAAGGTGGGTCCCGATGCCTGCACCCTCAGACCCAAGGTGGGTCCCGATGCCTGCACCCTCAGACCCAAGGTGGGTCCCGATGCCTGCACCCTCAGACCCAAGGTGGGTCCCGATGCCTGCACCCTCAGACCCAAGGTGGGTCCCGATGCCTGCACCCTCAGACCCAAGGTGGGTCCCGATGCCTGCACCCTCAGACCCGGGAAAGGGTCCCGATGCCTGCACCCTCAGACCCAAGGTGGGTCCCGATGCCTGCACCCTCAGACCCGGGAAAGGGTCCCGATGCCTGCACCCTCAGACCCGGGAGTGGGTCCCGATGCCTGCACCCTCAGACCCGGGAGTGGGTCCCGATGCCTGCACCCTCAGACCCGGGAGTGGGTCCCGATGCCTGCACCCTCAGACCCGGGAGTGGGTCCCGATGCCTGCACCCTCAGACCCGGGAGTGGGTCCCGATGCCTGCACCCTCAGACCCGGGAGTGGGTCCCGATGCCTGCACCCTCAGACCCGGGAGTGGGTCCCGATGCCTGCACCCTCAGACCCGGGAGTGGGTCCCGATGCCTGCACCCTCAGACCCAAGGTGGGTCCCGTTGCCTGCACCCTCAGACCCAAGGTGGGTCCCGATGCCTGCACCCTCAGACCCGGGAAAGGGTCCCGATGCCTGCACCCTCAGACCCGGGAAAGGGTCCCGATGCCTGCACCCTCAGACCCGGGAGTGGTTCCCGATGCCTGCACCCTCAGACCCGGGAGTGGTTCCCGATGCCTGCACCCTCAGACCCGGGAAAGGGTCCCGATGCCTGCACCCTCAGACCCGGGAAAGGGTCCCGATGCCTGCACCCTCAGACCCGGGAGTGGGTCCCGATGCCTGCACCCTCAGACCCGGGAGTGGGTCCCGATGCCTGCACCCTCAGACCCGGGAGTGGGTCCCGATGCCTGCACCCTCAGACCCGGGAGTGGGTCCCGATGCCTGCACCCTCAGACCCGGGAGTGGGTCCCGATGCCTGCACCCTCAGACCCGGGAGTGGGTCCCGATGCCTGCACCCTCAGACCCGGGAGTGGGTCCCGATGCCTGCACCCTCAGACCCGGGAGTGGGTCCCGATGCCTGCACCCTCAGACCCGGGAAAGGGTCCCGATGCCTGCACCCTCAGACCCGGGAAAGGGTCCCGATGCCAGCACCCTCAGACCCGGGAGTGGGTCCCAATGCTTGCACCCTCAGACCCTGAAAAAGGGTCCCGATGCCTGCACCTTCAGACCCGGGAATGGGTCCCGATGCCTGCAACCTCAGACCCGGGAAAGGGTCCCGATGCCTGCACCCTCAGACCCAAGGTGGGTCCCGATGCCTGCACCCTCAGACCCAAGGTGGGTCCCGATGCCTACACCCTCAGACCCCGGAAAGGGTCCCGATGCCTGCACCCTCAGACCCCGGAAAGGGTCCCGATGCCTGCACCCTCAGACCCGGGAAAGGGTCCCGATGCCAGCACCCTCAGACCCGGGAGTGGGTCCCAATGCTTGCACCCTCAGACCCTGAAAAAGGGTCCCGATGCCTGCACCTTCAGACCCGGGAATGGGTCCCGATGCCTGCAACCTCAGACCCGGGAAAGGGTCCCGATGCCTGCACCCTCAGACCCAAGGTGGGTCCCGATGCCTGCACCCTCAGACCCAAGGTGGGTCCCGATGCCTGCACCCTCACACCCAAGGTGGGTCCCGATGCCTGCACCCTCAGACCCAAGGTGGGTCCCGATGCCTGCACCCTCAGACCCAAGGTGGGTCCCGATGCCTGCACCCTCAGACCCCGGAAAGGGTCCCGATGCCTGCACCCTCAGACCCCGGAAAGGGTCCCGATGCCTGCACCCTCAGACCCCGGAAAGGGTCCCGATGCCTGCACCCTCAGACCCCGGAAAGGGTCCCGATGCCTGCACCTTCAGACCCCGGAAAGGGTCCCGATGCCTGCACCTTCAGACCCCGGAAAGGGTCCCGATGCCTGCACCCTCAGACCCCGGAAAGGGTCGCGATGACTGCACCCTCAGACCCCGGAAAGGGTCGCGATGACTGCACCCTCAGACACGGGAGTGGGTCCCGATGCCTGCACCCTCAGACCCGGGAGTGGGTCCCGATGCCTGCACCCTCAGACCCGGGAGTGGGTCCCGATGCCTGCACCCTCAGACCCGGGAGTGGGTCCCGATGCTTGCACCCTCAGACCCGGGAAAGGGTCCCGATGCCTGCACCCTCAGACCCGGGAAAGGGTCCCGATGCCAGCACCCTCAGACCCGGGAGTGGGTCCCGATGCCAGCACCCTCAGACCCTGAAAAAGGGTTTCGATGCCTGCACCTTCAGACCCGGGAATGGGTCCCGATGCCTGCACCCACAGACCCGGAAAAGGGTCCCGATGCCTGCACCCTCAGACCCAAGGTGGGTCCCGATGCCTGCACCCTAAGACCCAAGGTGGGTCCCGATGCCTGCACCCTCAGACCCCGGAAAGGGTCCCGATGCCTGCACCCTCAGACCCCGGAAAGGGTCCCGATGCCTGCACCCTCAGACCCCGGAAAGGGTCCCGATGCCTGCACCCTCAGACCCCGGAAAGGGTCCCGATGCCTGCACCCTCAGACCCCGGAAAGGGTCCCGATGCCTGCACCCTCAGACCCCGGAAAGGGTCCCGATGCCTGCACCCTCAGACCCAAGTTGGGTCCCGATGCCTGCACCCTCAGACCCAAGGTGGGTCCCGATGCCTGCACCCTCAGACCCAAGGTGGGTCCCGATGCCTGCACCCTCAGACCCAAGGTGGGTCCCGATGCCTGCACCCTCAGACCCAAGGTGGGTCCCGATGCCTGCACCCTCAGACCCAAGGTGGGTCCCGATGCCTGCACCCTCAGACCCAAGGTGGGTCCCGATGCCTGCACCCTCAGACCCAAGGTGGGTCCCGATGCCTGCACCCTCAGACCCAAGGTGGGTCCCGATGCCTGCACCCTCAGACCCAAGGTGGGTCCCGATGCCTGCACCCTCAGACCCAAGGTGGGCCCCGATGCCTGCACCCTCAGACCCAAGGTGGGTCCCGATGCCTGCACCCTCAGACCCAAGGTGGGTCCCGATGCCTGCACCCTCAGACCCAAGGTGGGTCCCGATGCCTGCACCCTCAGACCCGGGAAAGGGTCCCGATGCCTGCACCCTCAGACCCAAGGTGGGTCCCGATGCCTGCACCCTCAGACCCGGGAGTGGGTCCCGATGCCTGCACCCTCAGACCCGGGAGTGGGTCCCGATGCCTGCACCCTCAGACCCGGGAGTGGGTCCCGATGCCTGCACCCTCAGACCCGGGAGTGGGTCCCGATGCCTGCACCCTCAGACCCGGGAGTGGGTCCCGATGCCTGCACCCTCAGACCCGGGAGTGGGTCCCGATGCCTGCACCCTCAGACCCCGGAAAGGGTCCCGATGCCTGCACCCTCAGACCCCGGAAAGGGTCCCGATGCCTGCACCCTCAGACCCAAGTTGAGTCCCGATGCCTGCACCCTCAGACCCGGGAAAGGGTCCCGATGCCTGCACCCTCAGACCCAAGGTGGGTCCCGATGCCTGCACCCTCAGACCCGGGAAAGGGTCCCGATGCCTGCACCCTCAGACCCAAGGTGGGTCCCGATGCCTGCACCCTCAGACCCAAGGTGGGTCCCGATGCCTGCACCCTCAGACCCAAGGTGGGTCCCGATGCCTGCACCCTCAGACCCAAGGTGGGTCCCGATGCCTGCACCCTCAGACCCAAGGTGGGTCCCGATGCCTGCACCCTCAGACCCAAGGTGGGTCCCGATGCCTGCACCCTCAGACCCAAGGTGGGTCCCGATGCCTGCACCCTCAGACCCAAGGTGGGTCCCGATGCCTGCACCCTCAGACCCAAGGTGGGTCCCGATGCCTGCACCCTCAGACCCAAGGTGGGTCCCGATGCCTGCACCCTCAGACCCGGGAAAGGGTCCCGATGCCTGCACCCTCAGACCCAAGGTGGGTCCCGATGCTTGCACCCTCAGACCCAGGAAAGGGTCCCGATGCCTGCACCTTCAGACCCCGGAAAGGGTCCCGATGCCTGCACCTTCAGACCCCGGAAAGGGTCCCGATGCCTGCACCCTCAGACCCCGGAAAGGGTCGCGATGACTGCACCCTCAGACCCCGGAAAGGGTCGCGATGACTGCACCCTCAGACACGGGAGTGGGTCCCGATGCCTGCACCCTCAGACCCGGGAGT
This sequence comes from Staurois parvus, assembly GCF_062004578.1. Taxonomy (NCBI): domain Eukaryota; kingdom Metazoa; phylum Chordata; class Amphibia; order Anura; family Ranidae; genus Staurois; species Staurois parvus. The sequence continues at coordinate 315,802 of NW_028320549.1, forward strand.
GGGTCCCGATGCCTGCACCCTCAGACCCGGGAGTGGGTCCCGATGCCTGCACCCTCAGACCCGGGAGTGGGTCCCGATGCTTGCACCCTCAGACCCGGGAAAGGGTCCCGATGCCTGCACCCTCAGACCCGGGAAAGGGTCCCGATGCCAGCACCCTCAGACCCGGGAGTGGGTCCCGATGCCAGCACCCTCAGACCCTGAAAAAGGGTTTCGATGCCTGCACCTTCAGACCCGGGAATGGGTCCCGATGCCTGCACCCACAGACCCGGAAAAGGGTCCCGATGCCTGCACCCTCAGACCCAAGGTGGGTCCCGATGCCTGCACCCTAAGACCCAAGGTGGGTCCCGATGCCTGCACCCTCAGACCCCGGAAAGGGTCCCGATGCCTGCACCCTCAGACCCCGGAAAGGGTCCCGATGCCTGCACCCTCAGACCCCGGAAAGGGTCCCGATGCCTGCACCCTCAGACCCCGGAAAGGGTCCCGATGCCTGCACCCTCAGACCCCGGAAAGGGTCCCGATGCCTGCACCCTCAGACCCCGGAAAGGGTCCCGATGCCTGCACCCTCAGACCCAAGTTGGGTCCCGATGCCTGCACCCTCAGACCCAAGGTGGGTCCCGATGCCTGCACCCTCAGACCCAAGGTGGGTCCCGATGCCTGCACCCTCAGACCCAAGGTGGGTCCCGATGCCTGCACCCTCAGACCCAAGGTGGGTCCCGATGCCTGCACCCTCAGACCCAAGGTGGGTCCCGATGCCTGCACCCTCAGACCCAAGGTGGGTCCCGATGCCTGCACCCTCAGACCCAAGGTGGGTCCCGATGCCTGCACCCTCAGACCCAAGGTGGGTCCCGATGCCTGCACCCTCAGACCCAAGGTGGGTCCCGATGCCTGCACCCTCAGACCCAAGGTGGGCCCCGATGCCTGCACCCTCAGACCCAAGGTGGGTCCCGATGCCTGCACCCTCAGACCCAAGGTGGGTCCCGATGCCTGCACCCTCAGACCCAAGGTGGGTCCCGATGCCTGCACCCTCAGACCCGGGAAAGGGTCCCGATGCCTGCACCCTCAGACCCAAGGTGGGTCCCGATGCCTGCACCCTCAGACCCGGGAGTGGGTCCCGATGCCTGCACCCTCAGACCCGGGAGTGGGTCCCGATGCCTGCACCCTCAGACCCGGGAGTGGGTCCCGATGCCTGCACCCTCAGACCCGGGAGTGGGTCCCGATGCCTGCACCCTCAGACCCGGGAGTGGGTCCCGATGCCTGCACCCTCAGACCCGGGAGTGGGTCCCGATGCCTGCACCCTCAGACCCCGGAAAGGGTCCCGATGCCTGCACCCTCAGACCCCGGAAAGGGTCCCGATGCCTGCACCCTCAGACCCAAGTTGAGTCCCGATGCCTGCACCCTCAGACCCGGGAAAGGGTCCCGATGCCTGCACCCTCAGACCCAAGGTGGGTCCCGATGCCTGCACCCTCAGACCCGGGAAAGGGTCCCGATGCCTGCACCCTCAGACCCAAGGTGGGTCCCGATGCCTGCACCCTCAGACCCAAGGTGGGTCCCGATGCCTGCACCCTCAGACCCAAGGTGGGTCCCGATGCCTGCACCCTCAGACCCAAGGTGGGTCCCGATGCCTGCACCCTCAGACCCAAGGTGGGTCCCGATGCCTGCACCCTCAGACCCAAGGTGGGTCCCGATGCCTGCACCCTCAGACCCAAGGTGGGTCCCGATGCCTGCACCCTCAGACCCAAGGTGGGTCCCGATGCCTGCACCCTCAGACCCAAGGTGGGTCCCGATGCCTGCACCCTCAGACCCAAGGTGGGTCCCGATGCCTGCACCCTCAGACCCGGGAAAGGGTCCCGATGCCTGCACCCTCAGACCCAAGGTGGGTCCCGATGCTTGCACCCTCAGACCCAGGAAAGGGTCCCGATACCTGCACCCTCAGACCCGGGAGTGGGTCCCGATGCCTGCACCCTCAGACCCAAGAAGGGTCCCGATGCCTGCACCCTCAGACCCAAGAAGGGTCCCGATGCCTGCACCCTCAGACCCAAGAAGGGTCCCGATGCCTGCACCCTCAGACCCGGGAGTGGGTCCCGATGCCTGCACCCTCAGACCCGGGAGTGGGTCCCGATGCCTGCACCCTCAACCCAAGAAGGGTCCCCATGCCTGCACCCTCAGACCCGGGAGTGGGTCCCGATGCCTGCACCCTCAGACCCGGGAGTGGGTCCCCATGCCTGCACCCTCAGACCCGGGAGTGGGTCCCCATGCCTGCACCCTCAGACCCAAGAAGGGTCCCCATGCCTGCACCCTCAGACCCGGGAGTGGGTCCCGATGCCTGCACCCTCAGACCCGGGAGTGGGTCCCGATGCCTGCACCCTCAGACCCGGGAGTGGGTCCCGATGCCTGCACCCTCAGACCCGGGAGTGGGTCCCGATGCCTGCACCCTCAGACCCGGGAGTGGGTCCCGATGCCTGCACCCTCAAACCCGGGAGTGGGTCCCGATGCCTGCACCCTCAGACCCGGGAGTGGGTCCCGATGCCTGCACCCTCAGACCCGGGAGTGGGTCCCGATGCCTGCACCCTCAGACCCCGGGAGTGGGTCCCGATGCCTGCACCCTCAGACCCCGGGAGTGGGTCCCGATGCCTGCACCCTCAGACCCCGGGAGTGGGTCCCGATGCCTGCACCCTCAGACCCCGGGAGTGGGTCCCGATGCCTGCACCCTCAGACCCCGGGAGTGGGTCCCGATGCCTGCACCCTCAGACCCCGGGAGTGGGTCCCGATGCCTGCACCCTCAGACCCCGGGAGTGGGTCCCGATGCCTGCACCCTCAGACCCCGGGAGTGGGTCCCGATGCCTGCACCCTCAGACCCCGGGAGTGGGTCCCGATGCCTGCACCCTCAGACCCCGGGAGTGGGTCCCGATGCCTGCACCCTCAGACCCCGGGAGTGGGTCCCGATGCCTGCACCCTCAGACCCCGGGAGTGGGTCCCGATGCCTGCACCCTCAGACCCCGGGAGTGGGTCCCGATGCCTGCACCCTCAGACCCCGGGAGTGGGTCCCGATGCCTGCACCCTCAGACCCCGGGAGTGGGTCCCGATGCCTGCACCCTCAGACCCCGGGAGTGGGTCCCGATGCCTGCACCCTCAGACCCCGGGAGTGGGTCCCGATGCCTGCACCCTCAGACCCCGGGAGTGGGTCCCGATGCCTGCACCCTCAGACCCCGGGAGTGGGTCCCGATGCCTGCACCCTCAGACCCCGGGAGTGGGTCCCGATGCCTGCACCCTCAGACCCCGGGAGTGGGTCCCGATGCCTGCACCCTCAGACCCCGGGAGTGGGTCCCGATGCCTGCACCCTCAGACCCCGGGAGTGGGTCCCGATGCCTGCACCCTCAGACCCCGGGAGTGGGTCCCGATGCCTGCACCCTCAGACCCGGGAAAGGGTCCCGATGCCTGCACCCTCAGACCCGGGAAAGGGTCCCGAAGCCTGCACCCTCAGACCCGGGAAAGGGTCCCGATGCCTGCACCCTAAGACCCGGGAATGGGTCCCGATGCCTGCACTCTGAGACCCAAGGTGGGTCGCGATGCCTGCACCCTCAGACCCGGGAAAGGGTCCCGATGCCTGCACCCTCAGACCCGGGAAAGGGTCCCGATGCCTGCACCCTCAGACCCGGGAAAGGGTCCCGATGCCTGCACCCTCAGACCCAAGGAGGGTCCCGATGCCTGCACCCTCAGACCCAAGGTGGGTCCCGATGCCTGCACCCTCAGACCCAAGGTGGGTCCCGATGCCTGCACCCTCAGACCCCGGGAGTGGGTCCCGATGCTTGCACCCTCAGACCCCGGGAGTGGGTCCCGATGCTTGCACCCTCAGACCCCGGGAGTGGGTCCCGATGCTAGCACCCTCAGACCCCGGGAGTGGGTCCCCATGCCTGCACCCTCAGACCCCGGAGTGGGTCCCGATGCCTGCACCCTCAGACCCCGGAGTGGGTCCCGATGCCTGCACCCTCAGACCCCGGAGTGGGTCCCGATGCCTGCACCCTCAGACCCCGGAGTGGGTCCCGATGCCTGCACCCTCAGACCCCGGAGTGGGTCCCGATGCCTGCACCCTCAGACCCCGGAGTGGGTCCCGATGCCTGCATCCTCAGACCCCGGAGTGGGTCCCGATGCCTGCACCCTCAGACCCCGGAGTGGGTCCCGATGCCTGCACCCTCAGACCCCGGAGTGGGTCCCGATGCCTGCACCCTCAGACCCAAGAAGGGTCCCGATGCCTGCACCCTCAGACCCAAGAGGGGTCCCGATGCCTGCACCCTCAGACCCGGGAGTGGGTCCCGATGCCTGCACCCTCAGACCCAAGAAGGGTCCCGATGCCTGCACCCTCAGACCCGGGAGTGGGTCCCCATGCCTGCACCCTCAGACCCGGGAGTGGGTCCCCATGCCTGCACCCTCAGACCCGGGAGTGGGTCCCCATGCCTGCACCCTCAGACCCGGGAGTGGGTCCCGATGCCTGCACCCTCAGACCCGGGAGTGGGTCCCGATGCCTGCACCCTCAGACCCGGGAGTGGGTCCCGATGCCTGCACCCTCAGACCCGGGAGTGGGTCCCGATGCCTGCACCCTCAGACCCGGGAGTGGGTCCCGATGCCTGCACCCTCAGACCCGGGAGTGGGTCCCGATGCCTGCACCCTCAGACCCGGGAGTGGGTCCCGATGCCTGCACCCTCAGACCCGGGAGTGGGTCCCGATGCCTGCACCCTCAGACCCGGGAGTGGGTCCCGATGCCTGCACCCTCAGACCCGGGAGTGGGTCCCGATGCCTGCACCCTCAGACCCGGGAGTGGGTCCCGATGCCTGCACCCTCAGACCCGGGAGTGGGTCCCGATGCCTGCACCCTCAGACCCGGGAGTGGGTCCCGATGCCTGCACCCTCAGACCCGGGAGTGGGTCCCGATGCCTGCACCCTCAGACCCGGGAGTGGGTCCCGATGCCTGCACCCTCAGACCCGGGAGTGGGTCCCGATGCCTGCACCCTCAGACCCGGGAGTGGGTCCCGATGCCTGCACCCTCAGACCCGGGAGTGGGTCCCGATGCCTGCACCCTCAGACCCGGGAGTGGGTCCCGATGCCTGCACCCTCAGACCCGGGAAAGGGTCCCGATGCCTGCACCCTCAGACCCGGGAGTGGGTCCCGATGCCTGCACCCTCAGACCCGGGAAAGGGTCCCGATGCCTGCACCCTCAGACCCGGGAGTGGGTCCCGATGCCTGCACCCTCAGACCCGGGTAAGGGTCCCGATGCCTGCACCCTCAGACCCGGGAGTGGGTCCCGATGCCTGCACCCTCAGACCCCGGGAGTGGGTCCCGATGCCTGCACCCTCAGACCCCGGGAGTGGGTCCCGATGCCTGCACCCTCAGACCCCGGGAGTGGGTCCCGATGCCTGCACCCTCAGACCCCGGGAGTGGGTCCCGATGCCTGCACCCTCAGACCCAAGGTGGGTCCCGATGCCTGCACCCTCAGACCCAAGGTGGGTCCCGATGCCTGCACCCTCAGACCCAAGGTGGGTCCCGATGCCTGCACCCACAGGCCCCGAGAGGGGTCTGTGCGATGCCTGCACCCACAGGCCCCGGGTGGGGTCTGTGCGATGCCCGCACCCACAGGCCCCGGGTGGGGTCTGTGCGATGCCCGCACCCACAGGCCCCGGGTGGGGTCTGTGCGATGCCCGCACCCACAGGCCCCGGGTGGGGTCTGTGCGATGCCCGCACCCACAGGCCCCGGGTGGGGTCTGTGCGATGCCCGCACCCACAGGCCCCGGGTGGGGTCTGTGCGATGCCCGCACCCACAGGCCCCGGGTGGGGTCTGTGCGATGCCCGCACCCACAGGCCCCGGGTGGGGTCTGTGCGATGCCCGCACCCACAGGCCCCGGGTGGGGTCTGTGCGATGCCCGCACCCACAGGCCCCGAGAGGGGTCTGTGCGATGCCCGCACCCACAGGCCCCGAGAGGGGTCTGTGCGATGCCCGCACCCACAGGCCCCGTGTGGGGTCTGTGCGATGCCCGCACCCACAGGCCCCGTGTGGGGTCTGTGCGATGCCCGCACCCACAGGCCCCGTGTGGGGTCTGTGCGATGCCCGCACCCACAGGCCCCGTGTGGGGTCTGTGCGATGCCCGCACCCACAGGCCCCGTGTGGGGTCTGTGCGATGCCGGCACCCACAGGCCCCGTGTGGGGTCTGTGCGATGCCGGCACCCACAGGCCCCGTGTGGGGTCTGTGCGATGCCGGCACCCACAGGCCCCGAGAGGGGTCTGTGCGATGCCGGCACCCACAGGCCCCGTGTGGGGTCTGTGCGATGCCTGCACCCACAGGCCCCGTGTGGGGTCTGTGCGATGCCTGCACCCACAGGCCCCGGGTGGGGTCTGTGCGATGCCTGCACCCACAGGCCCCGGGTGGGGTCTGTGCGATGCCTGCACCCACAGGCCCCGGGTGGGGTCTGTGCGATGCCTGCACCCACAGGCCCCGGGTGGGGTCTGTGCGATGCCTGCACCCACAGGCCCCGTGTGGGGTCTGTGCGATGCCTGCACCCACAGGCCCCGTGTGGGGTCTGTGCGATGCCTGCACCCACAGGCCCCGTGTGGGGTCTGTGCGATGCCTGCACCCACAGGCCCCGTGTGGGGTCTGTGCGATGCCGGCACCCACAGGCCCCGTGTGGGGTCTGTGCGATGCCGGCACCCACAGGCCCCGTGTGGGGTCTGTGCGATGCCGGCACCCACAGGCCCCGTGTGGGGTCTGTGCGATGCCGGCACCCACAGGCCCCGTGTGGGGTCTGTGCGATGCCGGCACCCACAGGCCCCGTGTGGGGTCTGTGCGATGCCGGCACCCACAGGCCCCGAGAGGGGTCTGTGCGATGCCGGCACCCACAGGCCCCGTGTGGGGTCTGTGCGATGCCGGCACCCACAGGCCCCGAGAGGGGTCTGTGCGATGCCGGCACCCACAGGCCCCGAGAGGGGTCTGTGCGATGCCTGCACCCACAGGCCCCGTGTGGGGTCTGTGCGATGCCTGCACCCACAGGCCCCGTGTGGGGTCTGTGCGATGCCTGCACCCACAGGCCCCGTGTGGGGTCTGTGCGATGCCTGCACCCACAGGCCCCGTGTGGGGTCTGTGCGATGCCTGCACCCACAGGCCCCGTGTGGGGTCTGTGCGATGCCTGCACCCACAGGCCCCGTGTGGGGTCTGTGCGATGCCTGCACCCACAGGCCCCGTGTGGGGTCTGTGCGATGCCGGCACCCACAGGCCCCGAGAGGGGTCTGTGCGATGCCGGCACCCACAGGCCCCGTGTGGGGTCTGTGCGATGCCTGCACCCACAGGCCCCGTGTGGGGTCTGTGCGATGCCTGCACCCACAGGCCCCGAGAGGGGTCTGTGCGATGCCTGCACCCACAGGCCCCGAGAGGGGTCTGTGCGATGCCTGCACCCACAGGCCCCGTGTGGGGTCTGTGCGATGCCTGCACCCACAGGCCCCGGGTGGGGTCTGTGCGATGCCTGCACCCACAGGCCCCGGGTGGGGTCTGTGCGATGCCTGCACCCACAGGCCCCGGGTGGGGTCTGTGCGATGCCTGCACCCACAGGCCCCGAGAGGGGTCTGTGCGATGCCTGCACCCACAGGCCCCGAGAGGGGTCTGTGCGATGCCTGCACCCACAGGCCCCGAGAGGGGTCTGTGCGATGCCTGCACCCACAGGCCCCGTGTGGGGTCTCTGCGATGCCTGAACCCACAGGCCCCCGAGAGGGTCCTCTGCGATGCCTGAACCCACAGGCCCCCGAGAGGGTCCTCTGCGATGCCTGAACCCACAGGCCCCCGAGAGGGTCCTCTGCGATGCCTGAACCCACAGGCCCCCGAGAGGGTCCTCTGCGATGCCTGAACCCACAGGCCCCGAGAGGGTCCTCTGCGATGCCTGAACCCACAGGCCCCGAGAGGGTCCTCTGCGATGCCTGAACCCACAGGCCCCGAGAGGGTCCTCTGCGATGCCTGAACCCACAGGCCCCGAGAGGGTCCTCTGCGATGCCTGAACCCACAGGCCCCGAGAGGGTCCTCTGCGATGCCTGAACCCACAGGCCCCGAGAGGGTCCTCTGCGATGCCTGAACCCACAGGCCCCGAGAGGGTCCTCTGCGATGCCTGAACCCACAGGCCCCGAGAGGGTCCTCTGCGATGCCTGAACCCACAGGCCCCGAGAGGGTCCTCTGCGATGCCTGAACCCACAGGCCCCGAGAGGGTCCTCTGCGATGCCTGAACCCACAGGCCCCGAGAGGGTCCTCTGCGATGCTTGCACCCACAGGCCCCGAGAGGGTCCTCTGCGATGCCTGCACCCACAGGCCCCGAGAGGGTCCTCTGCGATGCCTGCACACACAGGCCCCGAGAGGGTCTGCACGATGCCTGCAGCGTTAGAGATCATGTGGGTCCCAATGCCATTGTAGCGGCAAGATGAGTTCCCCCACGATGAGTGTGTCTCTGATACATCTGCGAATGTCATGGTTTTCGGCAGCAGTAGACGATCGCCGATCACCATCCATAGCACAGAACTGCCACATTTAAGAAATTAATTATTAGACCCCAGTGGTGGAGGCGGGGCTTAGTGTTGTGGTAGGTGTGGCAAAGCAGTAAGTTAGAATGAAGTCAAAGCCATATGCCCTGTGTGGTGCTGGGATATCTACTACTGATTACATTGTACTAGGCCCCACAGTCGGCTTGTCTGTGGACATCGGCGATTTGACAGCTTTGGTGAATAGGTGATTTATTAACCAATCACTGCACTATGGCAGATATATTGCTACAGGGCGGCTGCTCTGCGCAAAATCACATGAATAGACGCGATTTTGCAGTTCTGGGTACAGAACAACCCCCTCCGAAGCGCCAGCTCTCATCTTCTGCAGGGAGAACCATACAGGGCGCTCCCAGTAATTCTACTGTCTTTTTCCGCCTCCGTTCCGCAATCCGCTCCCATCCACCCAGAGACCAGATCAACCCCCGCTCATATGTTCGTGGCTCCTCCTACCTGTGCAGGCTTCGTAGTCCATTGGTCCGTCTGTATGACACTCCACTGCGCCACATACGTGTTGATCCCAGCAGTGTCAGCACTCCTCTGAGCTAAAGCGACGCAGAGCGCTGAAAGACACTGATTGGTTGCTAGAGACGTGACGTCATTAGCAACCCATGCCACGCCCATTTTCACATGTAATGCCACGCCCCTGCCGAGTGTATTAGGCCACGCCCCTTACCCTTGCTTGCCCGTTTGTGCTGACTATCTGTGAAATCATTGTAATTGTAGATGATCAGTGTGTCACCAATAGTGCCGCTGATCTGAGTAGGAGGGAGGGACTGCTAATGACTTGTTCCTCCTCCTTTTCAGAGGGAGAGTAAACAGGAAGTGCAGGATCCCTAGAAGGAGTAAACGAATCACAGCACTGTACACAAGGAGCTCTGTACAGACAGCTGACAATCATCATCAACACACTGACATGTTACCTGCAGCATCTTCAAGAAGGCCGCTGATCAGTGTGTCCCCCTTCCAGCCTGCAGTGTGCAGCTCAGGTAATGATCACTGATTAGGGAACATCTCCCCTGGCTCTTGTCCCGCTGGGTTCCTTGTTTCTGTGTGTACACTAGCACTGCACACCGGAGGGGGACTACCGATCAGGAGACTTGTGGAAGACGCTGCAGCTGGCATTCCATGTGAGGGGGTCACACATCTCTACTGATGACTTTCAGCTGTTTATGATCAGAGTCCTGTGTGAGCCCTCCATGATTTATTTCATGCTTTCCTTTATGTTGCCTTTGCAGGATTTAGACTGGTCAGGCTGGCAGCTTCACATAGGTGTTAACCATTTACTGCCCTCCTAACTGTGCTTGAGCAATTGACTGGAAGATAGAAATTTCAACTGCTGCGGATTTCTGCCACTTTCTTATATTTTGCAAAACTGTCCACATATGCGCTGACTGGTGTTTTTCCAACACTGGGAGAACACTGGTCACTGCTAGAACACACTTGCAGCATGCTTGCAGTCTCCCGCGCCGTGTCCGCAGCCCCTGGCCGTCTCCCGCGCCGTGTCCGCAGCCCCTGGCCGTCTCCCGCGCCGTGTCCGCAGCCCCTGGCCGTCTCCCGCGCCGTGTCCGCAGCCCCTGGCCGTCTCCCGCGTCCGCAGCCTCTGAATGTCTCCTATACTGTAACATGTCCGTAGTCCCTGACCATTTCTTGTACCGTGTCCGCAGCCTCTGAATGTCTCCTATATCACAGTATGTTGCAGTTCTGACCTGTGAAACTCCATGGCAAGCTTGATAGAGTGAGAAATGCATTTCAACTTTTATTTTTCAGCTCACACTCTAGCTTTGGTCACTCTGCTGGCTGCTGACCCCCCTTGGGTTGCTATGGCAACTCACTCTACAGCAAGCTCAGAGGAACTTTTATAAACAAACTGCTCCAACTTGCTAACTTCACTGTCGTTTGCCATCTTCAAGCGGTTGTAGTTTTTAAAAGTAGAAATCCTACAGCAAAGAGCTTTACATTGTGAGAATCACAAGACCCAGACCTACATTTTGATGCATAGTATGTCTCTGAAATATTAAAAATGAAGGCACAGTCGCAGTTTAAAAATGTCCCTTAAAAATTCAGGTGGCTGGGAATGGAGATTCAATGAATGTCAATGGGCGGCGTGAGTTGCAAACAAATGGTCATATTGTGAAAACTATCAGGACTATGGCTTAGCCGTGAACATTTGTAGTGGCAGCAGGGATAGCTGAACGTTTGATATAAGATTTGTGTAGGTGGGCTTGAAAATGAAGGAGTGATGGCAGTTTACAAATCTTATCCTGATTTTTCCTTTCACACTCTAGCTTTGTCAGCTCACACTCTAGTTGCGCCATTCATTCCTATGGGACAAATTTCATCACAAAAAACACCAATATTTCGTGAACCATTCGGCGAAACGTTCCACAAAGTAATAGCACACCAATCGGGAACAATCCGCATGTTTCGGTATATTACTGTCTGTAGTGTAAAAACTGTGGGAGGAGTTAGGGTGGTAAATTTGGCTATAATAATAAGTATATATGTGAGATAACAGTAGGTGGTCTGCCATGCAGGAACACTTAATAAAACAGCTAGTAAAACATTCGATTATTTCATGAAGACTGGTGACACACGTGATAAAAATTCTATAATAGGTGCATTTCTAAATAGCAAAAAGTCCAAAAATAAAGTGTTCAAAAGTATTTAAATAATAACAATTGGGATTGGGTGACATCTAGTGAAAAGTAAATCGGTGACAATCCTTCCTCCTAATGCACTGATCAGAAGCAAAGGATAAATGAGCTTTTGTAAAACAACTCCTCCAAAAGGTATAACCCCTCCATGGCCAGAATAGATGTATATCAGATACAGCTGGGCTCTATATGGAAGTCCCTCTGGACAAAGTATGACTTCTCCACGGCATAACTCGGCCACCGGTCTGATAAGGCTGAATCCTGGAGGGAGAAAGCTCACAATCCGGAGCCCAAGAGAAGCCACATATGGTGTAGAATTTTTTATTTATAAATTCATCCTTATTGGACGGGTGTCCGAGTTATGCCGTGGAGAAGTCATACTTTGTCCAGAGGGACTTCCATATAGAGCCCAGCTGTATCTGATATACATCTATTCTGGCCGTGGAGGGGTTATACCTTTTGGAGGAGTTGTTTTACAAAAGCTCATTTATCCTTTGCTTCTGATCAGTGCATTAGGAGGAAGGATTGTCACCGATTTACTTTTCACTAGATGTCACCCAATCCCGATTGTTATTATTTAAATACTTTTGGGCACTTTTATTTTTGGACTTTTTGCTATTTAGAAATGCACCGATTATAGGATTTTTATCACGTATGACTTTTATCACACGTCATCAGTCTTCATGATATAATTATTCTAGTGTTTTACTAGCCGTTTTATTATTTATGGTATACACATTAACACTGCAGCTTTTTTTTTTTTAATATATGTTTTTGAGGATGAAGTGGGTTTGTCTTTCTGTGCCAGCTGCTTGTGGATTTTCTTTTTGTGGTCACTGCATATTTTTTCACATTATTTTTTACCAAGTTGTTATGAGTTAAAGTGGAGTTCCAGCTGAAAAAAAAAAAATAAAGGTCAGCAGCTACTAAAACTGTAGCTGCTGACTTTTAAAATACAGACACCTACCTGTCCCTCAGTCCAGTGATGTCCTCACCACGGCTGGTTTCACCGGCCGTGTTCTCTCCCCGGCATCTTCAGTGTGGGCATTCGGCTGTGACAGCTTGTGGCTTTACAGCCGGGTGCCCACTGGGCTTGTGCGAGAAGCGCTGTGCTTTGTGAATGGCCCTGTAGTCTTCTGGGACCTGTCACGTGTCCCAGAAGGGTACGGCGAGAGAGGGGGGGAGGGCAGCTTCTGCTTCCGATCACCTGGGTGATAGCAGCGGAAGTGGGAGCGGGTACCTGTCAAATTCGAGTAACCACTCCCCAATGGGGAGCAGGGGATGAAGGCTTAAAGCAGACCTTTCCCTTTTGGGTGGAGCTCCGCTTTAAGTTCTGCTTTAAGGCTCCCTGCACACAAATATTGTTTTTTAAGCTCCTAGAAGCTATTAGCATTTTTTTCTGCTCCTAGAAGCTAAATAGTGTTCTCCTATGTGTCCATGCACACTAGGCTATTAGCATTTTTTGAGCTTCAGCGTCTAGAAGCAGAAAAAAAAATGTTTTTGTAGAGTTTTTAGAGTGTTTTTCCAGCTCCTAATTGTTACTAAACTGCTCCTAACACCTTCTTTTCTAGCTTTTGTTTCCCTCTGCATGAACTGTAAAAACACTCCTAAACACTTCTGAATGCTACTAAAAATGCTGTTACCAGTGTTTTTTATTCAGCGTTTTTTTTTATCTTCAAATAAATTGCTAGTGTGCATGGAGCCTAATGCTAAACTCCTGCCAAAAACCATATCTAGCTGTTTGCGCCTAAAAATGGAACACTAACGAAGTGTGTACAATGTGTGGCTTTTCCTGTGTTGTGTACTGCTATTACTTTAATTCCACCCCTCCCCCCATACAGTACAGTCAGCATCAAATGTCTGGTGCTGAAACTTACAGCTCCATCTGGAGTATTCGATTGGGCAGCTGGCCGCTCACTCGCTGTGCAGCTCAGCAATTCTGAAAACCTTTTGCATTCTTTTCAGTGAATGCCAAGTGCTTTGTGATTGGAGGAGGAGAGATTGTGATGCTCATCTGTACCTCCTCCAATCTCAGAATGCCTTGTATAGGAAAGCAAAATGTTATCAGAACGGATGGGCTGCAAAGCGGGCAATTTACTCTACAGGAGGAATAAAAGTAAAATTTACATACCACAGCAACAGCTGTACATTTCACACACTTCATTAGTATTCATTTGTTACAGTGCAAAGGGGCAATTTTTTAAAAATCAGTTTAGCTTTAATTACGAAGAGGGGATTTACCTCACTTTAGAGTGATTTTCTTTCATTTCCTGTAGTATTTATAGCTCAGGAAGCAAACAGAAATCTTACCAATGGGACACAGGTGGCGAAAAAAATCCTTTAACCACTTCCCGTCCGGCCCATGTACATAAACAGCCGGACGGGAGCAGTGCGCCTGCATTTACAGCCTGTGCGCGCTCCCCAGACACAGCGGAACGGCGATCGCTGTATGTACGGGACCTCTGTGTGAGGTCCCGATCATGTGATCACTGATTGGCCAATCAGTGATCACATGAATAGTAGTAAACAAGATGTCACTTGCTGACCTCATTGCTTACTACTTGTGAAATCTGTGAATGATCACAGAGGTCACATGGTACAAGGCTGTTGTGAATAGCCCTGTACTATGTGACAAGCTGTGACCAATCACAGCTCTCACAGTATTTCCCAATGGCTGCAAGAATGCAGTGAATGGCTGGGCATAGTTTGTAGCCTGTTTACTTATGGCAGCCAGGTGACTTTTCTTCATCATAAACTGAGAAATAACAGGTCATTGCATGCCCTAGCATTTGTGGTGTTCTTCTGCATGCGTGGATGGCAGGACCTGCTGGGACTTATCATTGTATATCTGATCTGACAGGTTGCTTTAACTACATGCAGAACTTTTTCATTTTAGGTTTGAATGAACTGGTGAAGTGTTAGACAACAATAAAACAAAAATAGTGGGTCTATGTCCCTGTTATAGAGATTTCTGATTGTCCTGTTTACCAGTGTCATTGGTAATGAAAGTGAGGGTAAATCCAAAATTTTGAGTTACCACCAGAACAGGAATAGAGGGGAGATCTTCCAATGGGGACCCTTGTTCCTTCTAATGGGACATAGATGGGAATTGAATCTCATTGTGTTTTTAACCCTCCCCCTACTCTATACTATAATTTTTGGCTTTAGGTCAGTGGTCTCCAAACTGCGGCCGAATGTGGCCCTTTGCTAGCCTTTATCTGGCCCTTGGGGCACTATTCCTCTGACACCAACAGTGGGGTATAATTCCTGCCCTGACACCAATGATGGGGTATTATTCATCCCACACATGCCAATGATGGAGCACTACTCTTCCTATTTCTGACCATCAACCCCGAGGCCATGTTTATTTTCACCAATGCTGGGCCTAGGACATTTTCTACCCCCACTGGCCATAATCTGGCCCCTCAAAAGTCTGAAGGACAGTAAACTGGCCCTTTTGTTTGAAAAGTTTGGAGACCCAGGCTTAAGGTAAACTTATTCACACTAAGTTGTGCTAAAATACAGAGAAAATAGATTTCCATGTGTTTTTTGCGCGTGTTGATCTGCGTTTTAATACACTTGTAAAATGCAGGTCATCACATAGACACATAAAAAAAACAATAGTTTTTTATGTGGACTGTTCATACTACAGCCCTGTGTTGAGCTGTGTCAAACCAACATGTTTCCATTTGAACGCACTGCAATACAGGTCAACGCAGCATTGTAGTGTGAACAGGACACATAAAAAGCAAAAGGCGCATAAAATGGATGGAAATGTACATCTGTTTTCCCAAAAGTTTAGCAGAAATCAGTGTAAATTCAGCCTTAAGATGGATTGCATGTTAATCTTAAAGCGGAGTTCCACTCAACCTATCAAAAAATAAAAGTCAGCAGCTACAAAAACTGTAGCTGCTGACTTTTAAAAAATAGCCACTTACCTGTCCCTCGGTCCCGTGGTGTGTCCCCCGCAGCTCGTTTCACCAGCCATCCTGTATTATAGGAGGCCGATATCTTCAGTGTGGGCACCCGGCTGTGATAGCTTGCGGCTTCACAACCAGGTACCCACTGTGCATGCGCGAGTAGCACTGCACTCGTGAATGGTCCTGTAGCCTTCTGGGACCTGTCATGTGTCCCAAAAGACCTCAAGGAGGGAGGGAGGACACCTAGGCGATCGGACCGGAAGTAGAAGCGGGTACCCGTCAAATTCGGGTACCCGCTCTTCAAAGGTGCCAATCTTTAATGGGGAGCGGGGGAGCAGTCCTTAAAGCAGAACTTCCCCTTTTGGGTGGGGCTCTGCTTTACCTTTTTTGTGATTTAAGGAAAGTATTTGATTTTGGTTTGTGTCTTATATTTACAGTCAGGTCCATAAATATTGGGACATCGACACAATTCTAACATTTTTGGCTCTATACACCACCACAATGGCTTTGAAATTAAACGAACAAGATGCGCTTTAACTGCAGACTGTCAGCTTTAATTTGAGGGTATTTACATCCAAATCAAGTGAACGGTGTAGGAATTACAACAGTTTGCATATGTGCCTCCCACTTGTTAAGGGACCAAAAGTAATGGGACAGAATAATAATCATAAATCAAACTTTCACTTTTTAATACTTGGTTGCAAATCCTTTGCAGTCCATTACAGCCTGAAGTCTGGAATGCATAGACATCTGCAGATGCTGGGTTTCATCCCTGGTGATGCTCTGCCAGGCCTCTACTGCAACTGTCTTCAGTTCCTGCTTGTTCTTGGGGCATTTTCCCTTCAGTTTTGTCTTCAGCAAGTGAAATGCATGCTCAATCGGATTCAGGTCAGGTGATTGACTTGGCCATTGCATAACATTCCACTTCTTTCCCTTAAAAAACTCTTTGGTTGCTTTTGCAGTATGCTTTGGGTCATTGTCCATCTGCACTGTGAAGCGGCGTCCAATGAGTTGTGAAGCATTTGGCTGAATATGAGCAGATAATATTCCCGAAACACTTCAGAATTCATCCTGCTGCTTTTGTCAGCAGTCACATCATCAATAAATACAAGAGAACCAGTTCCATTGGCAGCCATACATGCCCACGCCATGACACTACCACCACCATGCTTCACTGATGAGGTGGTATGCTTAGGATCATGAGCAGTTCCTTTCCTTCTCCATACTCTTCTCTTCCCATCACTCTGGTACAAGTTGATCTTGGTCTCATCTGTCCATAGGATGTTGTTCCAGAACTGTGAAGGCTTTTTTAGATGTCAATTGGCAAACCCTAATCTGGCCTTCCTGTTTCCAGGTCCCCTTGCATGACAAACCACTAGGAGTATTGACAAGATGCCCATCAAGAGCGAGGCTCTTTCTGTCCATACATCATACATCAGCATCAGAGGTTGGTCATCAGCTCTGAGGGAAGGGATTCGTCCCCGAAATGCTTTTTAGATACATGCTTTGTCTGTGAGTATGTTTTTATTATTTCATTCCTACAATAAACCTTGGATAATGCACTAGGTGTGTGCGCCACCTGTTTTCTCTCTATCCAGTGGCTGATTTCCCCGTCTGAGGAGGGCTGCACCCCTGGAACATTTTCTTTTGGTTGTCGCTGTCCTGGTACCCTTGGCTTCCCTTTTGGCTGTGCATATCCTGAGGCGCTGGAGAGTACATACGATATCCGATGATAGGAAGTGAGTAAAAATCTCCCCAGTGATGGCATAGGCAGCAGTTAATTAAAAAAAGTTTTAACCCTTTTCCACTGTTTACAAAACCTAAGTTTTGCCTGGAGTTCTACTTTAATAGTCTAACCTACAATTAGATGTGTGGCCAGGCTCAGCAGCTCTAATAAGACATTACTAGGCTTTTTTTTTCATCAGTGTACAAAATGCTGCTTCGAAGGGACTTTAGCATTGCATGGCACCCCAACCCACTCACACCGGATTCTAGAAGCTCCTACAATACCTCATTTGTTCTGATGCAAAACTTAATTTGCTTTCTTCCTTGGTAATGTACAATCATTATGTAACATGACTTTTTTTGATTGGACTATAAAATGTATTTTTCCTTTAATAAAAATATTTTATTTTGTAATGCAAACAGTAACACTATTTTCTACAACCAGAAAAAAAATTTACTTAAAGCAGAACTACACTGCCTCTGAGCAACACAAACTAAAAACACTATTTCATTCATTTTTAATATTCAAAGCAAACTCCTCCATCCATCTATGTCTCTATGCTTTAGTTTACTGAGAAATCACTTTGAAAAACACCTGCTAGCATTTCTGGCAGCAGCCATCTTGAATAAGGGCAGTAGCATTCCTGGAATCCATATTCCCTTAGCTTAGGCATGCAGGCAGGAGGATGTGCTTAGCTAAGAAAACGCCTCCTGAAGACACCTGAAATGTATAACATCATTTGCCTGAACATAGAACCCTATCTATTTACTAATGGTAGCAGCATAAGAATTACAAAAATGCAGTGTTGATTGGGAGAGTGAAGTTCCGCTTTAAGGTGGATTTCCAGAAAAACTGAATGTCCTCTGTTGGTGTTTAACCTTCCATTCAATACAGGTGATCCCTTCTCCCATACATTGCTCCTGACCTCTGACCTGTCATTTCCAGCCCCATCTTCTGGTTAGACCTGGTACTACTATGTGATCTTACAATGAGAGGCTCCATGGGTTGATTTGGATTTCAGTTAAACATTATTGGAAACGGGAAGATTAGAGGAGAAGTCCTGGTCTATTGGGAGGGGCCCCAGACAAATAGGTCATTTTTTTTTCTCTGGGAAAACTCTTTTAAAGGAAACCTGTACCAAGAGGAAAAAACAGGAGCTGTCGTTACCACTAGTGGTCCTGCTGTCTCCTACTTCAGTATCTTGTTATGGACCCTGAAATGAGCATACAAATTAGGACTCACATGGCCCCTGTACTGCAGGAAGGAGGCATTTGTTTTTGTACCTGTATCCACAGCTGTCTATGGATATGAATGCAGCAGCTGCATGACCACATACCCCATGTCAAACTTTGACACGGATGCATGGGGTCTGCAACACCAAATGCAGATGCTTTTTTGCAGCAGATTAATTTTGCATTTCTATACATTAAAGGAACACGAGAGTTGTTTGAAACAGGTGAAACTGCAGGTTAAACGCACCTGTCAGTGAATTCTGAATGATCTCAGAAGTAAAATCAGAAAACAGCACTAAAGCCAAATATAAAATAAATACAATAACATAAAACATAATAATTTGTGATATATAAAAGTGAGATACAAAGTCCTTTCACAATCCATATAGTATTAAAGGTCCCAAAAAGTGAAAAACGTGAAAGAAAAAAAAAATCCAGCTTGTCCCCAATGACATTTTTTTTTTGCTGAAACGCATTGGGCGTGGCCACAATGTAACATGATCTGACACGCCCGCCGACCAAAGCCTGGTACAGTTTCAGCCTGCTACTTTGGAAGTTAATGTGCTTTGTGCAGTTTTGGAGTTTGCTTTTGATGTGACATGTATACTGTTACTTAGTGACTGTGCATATACAGTTGTGTTCAAAATAATAGCAGTCAGACATCACTAACCTGATCAATCACTGTTTTTGGTAGAAATGATATTTCTACATGGCAAATAATTTACTAGCAGGTGTAGTAGAGTAATAGAAATCCAACAGACCCAACAGTCATGACATGCATGCTGCTGATTCTGTGTAATTGAATCACTAATTGAAAGGGGCATGTTCAAAATAATAGCAGTGTGGAGTTCTATTAGTGAGGTCATTCATTCTTTGATAAACAGGTGGCAATTATTGCTCTTATTTAAGGAAGGAAGGCAGCAAATGTTGTACATGCTGGTTACAGTGCATTTCTCTCTGAAATTCTGAGGAAAATGGGTCATTCCAGACATTGTTCAGAACAGCGTACCTTGATTAAAAAGTTGATTGGAGAGGGGAAAACATATAAAGAAGTGCAGAAAATTATAGGCTGCTCAGCTAAAATGATCGCAAATGCTTTAAAATGGCATCCAAAACCTGAAAGACGTGGAAGAAAGCGAAAAACTACCATTTGAATGGATAGAATAGCCAAAATGGCGCGGACTCAGCCAACAATCAGCTCCAGGAAGAACAAAGAAGGTGTAAAGTTACCTGTGAGTACTGTTACAATTAGAAGACGCCTATGTGAAGCCAAGCTATCTGCAAGAAGCCCCCGCAACGGCCCACTGTTGAAAAAAAACACATGCTGAAGAGGTTACAATTTGCCAAAGAGCACATTGACTGGCCTAAAGAGAAATGGCGCAACATTTTGTGGACTGATAAAGGAAGATTGTTATTTTTGGGTCTAGTGGCCGGAGACAGTTTGTCAGACGACCCCCAAACACTGAATTCAAGCCACAGTACACTGTGAAGACAGTGAAGCATGGTGGTGCAAGCATCATGATATGGGGATGTTTCTCATACTACGGTGTTGGGCCTATTTATCGCATACCAGGGATCATGGATCAGTTTGAATACATCAGAATACTTGTAGAGGTCATGCTGCCTTATGCTGAAGAGGAAATGCCCTTGAAATGGGTGTTTCAACAAGACAATGACCCCAACCAATAAACGTGCAACATCTTGGTTCCAGACCAACAAAATTGACGTTATGGAGTGGCCAGCCCAATCCCCGGATCTTAATCCAATAGAAAACTTGTGGGGTGACATCAAAAATGCAGTTTCTGAGGCAAAACCAAGAAATAGAGAAGAACTGTGGAATGTAGTCCAATCATCCTGGGCTGGAATACCTGTTCACAGGGGCCAGAAGTTGGGGGACTCCATGCAACACAGATGTACAGCATTTCTCAGAAACAGTGCTTATACAACCAAATATTCATTAAGTGATTCAAAGGAAAGCAAAATCTTCAAACATTTTTCAGTTTATATAGTGAATGTTTGAGTTTGTAAAGAAGAATACAAACACTGCTATTTTTTTGAACAGTCTAATATTCACTTTTCTTCAATTTTTTTTAGAGGAACAACACAAATGTGATATATTTTTCTTCATGTTTTGATTTGGAATAGAATGTGTAGTGTTCCCAATGCATTTGTGTGTATGGAAATAAAAGCTATTAGAAGGATTTTGAGCTTTATTCACTTTTATCAACACACTGCTATTATTTTGAACACAACTGTGTATATTTAAACTGGTGTCTCTTAGTGGTTTTTACATACTACACTATGGGATTTTTATCTTTCCCAAACTTCTAATGCTGGCAGAGATTCCAATGGAGGACGTACCTTATGCCTGAAGAATTGTGGTTAAAGGATATGTCTAAGCGCTTTTGGCCATTTACATTCTAATAGTCCACATTGTCTGGTAAGAGGCTCCCGAAATGGTGTCACTTAGTGGTGGATGCACGTTCTATCAGGAAGTTGGAGTGCGGGGACACCTTCAGTATTATATGGATTGTGAAAGTACTTTTTCTTGATTTCACATTTTACTTTTTTGGGACCTTTTAGTACTATGGATTGTGAAAAGACTCTTTGTATCTCACATGTTTTTTTTCACTTTTTTTGTGATTTAACTTTTATATATCATGAATTGTTATTGTATTTATTTTATATTTGGATTTCTGATTTTATGTTTATCTATTGGTATCACAAATGCATTTCTACTTCTTGTGTTGAGGCCATCAACACAAGCCCATAGCTACAGGCCCCTAAGAAGTCAGAACCTCTGATCTACATACCGTATTTTCCGGCGTATAAGACGACTGGGCGTATAAGACGACCCCCCTACTTTTCCTGTTAAAATATAGGGTTTGGGCTATACTCGCCGTATAAGACTACCCCCCTCTTCCAACCAATCACGGCAAGCAATGTACCAGTATTTTCTGTGCACACTGTGCACACTGCATACAAAGCCTGCTTGGATTGGGTGGGTCAGCTCTCCCTGCCTGCCCAGCCCTGACTGTCTCCAAGATACCATAAATTGCACAGAACTGCCACAGACATTATAATATTAATAATTACCGTATCTCATAGCAGTTAAGGGGACAAGGTCGGATGCAGCAGTACCATACCGGTACTTCCGAGCTGACACTTCTGCACATGTCTAGGGCAGCAGTAGACGATCACTGATCACCATTCCTCGCAGAACTGCATGAGACGTCGGATGCAGCCGTTCAGTGCTCGATTGATCGTGACTGAAACTGTGACATGCGCAGAATCACTGTGTATCCCTTCTCTGCATATCACAGTTTCAGTCAAGCTCAATCGAGCACTGCTGCATCCGACGTCTCATGCAGTTCTGCGAGCTACGGTGATCCGCGATCGTCTACTGCTGCCGAAGACATGCGCAGTAGCGTCAACCCGGAAGTACGGTAAGGTTTCAGCACAGCACCCGGCGTATAAGACGACCCCCGACTTTGTAGACGATTTCCAGGGGTTAAAATGTCGTCTTATACGCCGGAAAATACGGTACTTGTTTTGGACAGAGACTCTGGTTTTTGAAGCCACTGCAGCATGACAGCCAGGCAACTAGAATTTCCAGAAGGAGGTGACAGCATTGGCAGCCCATAAATTTTCAATACAGGATCTGTTGAAATGCTGTATTAAAACACACACCGCATACTCAGACATGAAAGGTGCCCCCGTTAAATTTATTTTAGTATACAGTACATACAGTTCTGTGTCCTACCCACCAGAAAGAAAATAAATACAATGGCTTCCATTAACAGTCCAAATATTGACATTTTACACATAGCACAAACATCTCCACTATGGTGGAAGAATTATAAAAGAAAACATTAACCCCTTCTCTATCTGAGACCCTAACAAGGTATGTCATAGCGAACAGGGGTCCTTGTCTGTAGGACTCGCTCTTCCCTTGTCATGTACAATTATAGCCTATCTCAAAGTAAAAGGCACACAGAACAGACTGGAAGTAAATCTGTCACAAACCTCAGTCATCCAAACAAAGCCTAGGATATAAAAACAGTATAAACCTTCAGGGAGAACATACTAATACAATTCAAAGAGTCAGAGCTGCAGGCAACTGGAACTACATGCAAATCTTGACTTTCCCTGTAAGCCAAGCTTGGCCCCAAAGACCTACCCATTGGTCCTTTGATGTGCTGGGTGGCCTCATTACCCAATATTAAGAAGGGAGTGGAGCCAAGTTCAACATTTACAGGAAAAGTTGCAATTTTCATATAGTTTCTGCTGCCATAACCTCTAAATCAGGGGTAGAGGTAACCTCAGCACTCCAGCTGTGGTAGAACAGGTAGGCATGGCAAGACGGACAGTCACAGGGGTGACTCCCACAGCATGGTGGGTTTTGTATTTTCACTAAAGCTGGAGTGTCCAGGTCGCCTGCCCCTGCTTTAGATCATTTTAGTATGCTGGTAAGCTCTGCTTATGCATCTTTTCACATATGGCCAGTTTGAATGGAATGGTTTGAGACAGGCTTACCTTAATGGTGCTAAATGACCCAGAGCCAACAGAATGATTCAGTTAAAGGCACTTCCAGGGACAGGAGGTAAATTCTTAGATAGAAGCAGACCTCCTCCTGCCAGATGAGTCATGCAGTGCTGAGCCTTCTCATAGCACAAAACCGGCCATACACGGGTCGAATTACGTAAGAGTTTTCTTTCGAAAATCTTTTCTAAGAATTTTGGTTTGAATTTCGCACCATTAGTGGGCCACAAAATGAATTTGAGTGATCGGGTATGTTGGAAATTTTTTGAAAAATTAATGAATTTCTAATCAATGATGGGAGAATAGTGTGAGAAATATAACTGAAAGAGAGACAAGCATAAGCTGTGACCTGGAAAGAAAAGAAAATTCTTGGCCATGAAAATTATTTTCTGTAGCAACGTGAAATTGAAGGCTTGGTTGGTCGAATTTTGAAATCAATGGTGGCATCATCGATTTACAAAACATACGAAATTTCAGATTTTCTAAAGAATATTTGTTCTGACTTTGACCCATGTATGGCCTGCATAAGTGCTTCTATGATCACTCCATCTGTCACTGAAAATTTGCTGCTGAGTGGGAACAGGCATGCTCTGGCAAGTGCCAAGTCATTGGCTGCACTATTCCTAAGCAGCGTTCCAGCAGCAGTAAAGATTTCACAAAATCCTGTCTAGTGCAACTTTAGGTCTCTATTTATTTAAAAGTAATCAGAAGATGGAAGTAATGACTTACACTATGGGAAAAGCAGCTGCTGTCGTTTGATTTTTTTGCCACCAACTGTACTCTTTTGGGAATGGTTCCTGTAAGTCTTTGGAAACACTAGTCTGAATGGCAGTATGTAAAGGAAGCATTTACAAAGCTGTAAACTGGCTGAGAAGCTTTCCTATAGCTTTACAAGCACCCTTTTTCACCAGTATGTGGATGTTAAAGTGTATGTAAGCCCAAACACAAATAGATTACATCTTTCCAGTCCAAAGTTGTTCTAGTTTTGTTTTCCAAATATTTTTTTTATTTTCACCCAGTGATCCTGCCAGTAACACACTTCCTGTTACAGGGTGACAGCATTAACACAGTGGGGTTGATTTACTAAAGACAAACAGACTGCGTTCTGCAAGTGAAGTTGCTCCAGAGCTTGGTAAATGAGGGGAAGCTTCACTTTGCAAGGACTTCCTTCCTGACTTCCATCATCCAATAACGTCCAAGAAAAACATTGTTTTTTTTTCCAATTTTCTATGCATGTGATTGGGTATTCTTTGCAAAGTAAAGCTTCCCCTCATTTATAAGTTCTGCAGCAACTATACTTGCAAAGTGCACAGTCTATTTGCCTTTAGTAAATGAACCCCAGTGCAGTGTATCTATGGAGCATTGCGGTCACATAACTACAGAACTCCTCCAAATCTCTTCTCCAAAAACTGGAAAGAGGGAGTGTTCTGTAGTCCACAAAGACCTGAAAAAAAATGTAACTGATAACAGCACAGAGTATTCCTGTATCAGCTCACACAATTTCTGTCAGATCAACAGGTAGCAGGCATGAAGCTTGCTGAAAGCGACAACCAGCACATCTATAGAATTCAGGGTTTGACCTGAACAGGCTTTGGAAGG
This sequence comes from Staurois parvus, assembly GCF_062004578.1. Lineage (NCBI taxonomy): Eukaryota > Metazoa > Chordata > Amphibia > Anura > Ranidae > Staurois > Staurois parvus. Next base: position 340,037 of record NW_028320549.1, read on the forward strand.
TGATTTATTGCTATAAAAAAGCTCCTTTAAGCAGGATGACAACTGTAATTGTTTGAAGAGCTGTGTGCACAGCAAGCTTTTATAAAAGGAATGTTTATAAGCAGAGGTCTGGAATCAGGCCTAATGGTGCCCCTACATGTACAAATGAATGGGTCACCACCAGCCTAAAGCAGGCCATAGATTATGCAATTTTCTTTTCTTCACCCATGGGTGAAGAAAAGAAAATTGCTCAATTCACCCCTCCCACCATTATATTGTGTTCTGCCGACAAGGAGCCATCCCAGCCGGCAGAACACAGTGATTAATGTTGCTGGCTATAGCCGGTGGCACTAATCGTTTGGGAAAAACACAACAGGCTGGTTGTACACAAGTTGATCGATACATCGCTTCTGTGCAACCAGGGTACCCATACATGGATAGAAATTCAGGCAAACCCTGCTAAACCAGCCGAGTTTCAATCCATGTATGGCTGGCTTTAGTGTCCAATAGCTATCCAGTCAGAAATTATTTGGATATAGAATATGCAGTAGTACAAAGGATGGAAGTGTATCAATACAGGTTGTTTATGGTCACCTGCATTATATAGACCTATACCTGTCAATTGTCTGGATCACACAAAGGTCAGATCACTGTAGGTGACCCCTTTCTCCAAGAAGGAAATGTCTGGGGCAGCTATAACTGCAGGTAAATGGGCAGCTTAGCAACTTAGTGTGTGCTATGGAACACAAAACCTGACAGTGGGGGATAAATCATTTACAAACACATGCAATGTTATGTACGATATGCAAACTTATGCCCAGAAATGACAAATCCACACAGCTGCGGTTATAAATTCTGTGTGACATAACCTACACTACAGGGACTTGTGCAGAATGTAAACGCACGCCTGGGCAAGCTGTAATCTGTGCAGGAAATCATTACTGAAAAAAGCATGCAAGTTTGTTTTTAAACCACAAGCAAAGCTGAAGCAAACAGATATGCTTAACAACAAGAAAAAACCTGCCAGATCCACAACTGAAGAAAATAATTGCAAAAATCTTGCACAGAAATAATACCCCACATAAATGTCAGTGTTCCAGGAATGAGCTTTCAATAGGAACGCTTTGCTCACAGAGGGTGTGCTATAGTTTGCAGGTCCGTGTCCCTGAATGCAGACAGTGTGAGTTTGGGGACATGTACCGGCACCAACATGGCTGTCATATTAAGACACAATGGCTTGTCAGTGTAGCCACTGTGTCCCAATAGACATTGATGGAGCTGTCTGTCTGGGGGTGCATGGAACACCTGTACAACCCTGTGCTGGTAAACATGGTGTACACTTGTACCGTACAGTACACCCTGTGTGAACAAGGCAGAGAAATAGTCTGCCACTGTTGACTTCCTTCTATGTAAAATGTAAGTTGTCTGGGTGTCATTTATCCATTGGCTTCAATTCTTTCTGAGTCACTAACCTGGAAAAAGTATACAGAACAGATGATTTCAATGGCTGCGTACTTTCACCAGGCTAGTGGTGGCACTAAAGTTCCTAGAGTCTGTGACTCAGCAACTCATCCAAAGGTTTCCTCAAGGCCCCCTTTACACTTCTGCATTTTGGTAATGCACAGAACTCAGTGTGGTGCCTTCATTTAGAAAGACACCAAAATCCAGTAGGTTCCAAGGACCAGCACTGCAGAGCACCACAACACACATGCAGTGCATTTGGCGCTCCCCATCCAAAAAAAAAAAAACAAACAAAAAAAGTGCAAGTCTTGCTTTTATTTTGTTTCCAATCCATTCCAAAGAATGGGCTGCTTTAACACATTGCACATGTACGTGTGTGGTAGCACACGGCAATGGAACAGATACGTGTAAAAGGGCCATCAGCCTGATCTTCTACCTTTAGCACCGATATTGTGAAGCAGGAATCTGGAATGATCAACTTTCCAAATGATTTATTCTCTTGTTCCACTAGGCTTGTACAGGCTGTTATGTTTTCTAGAACAACAATCATCACTGTCTGTACTGTATTGCAGGATCCCATTGATAAAACATGGGTGAATCCACAATTGCCGATGTCTACAGCACATCCCCAGTTTGTATACACAAGCAAATGTAAAGCAGCAGAAATAACATATGAAGAATGTTACAGTCCTTCCTGATCCAAGCAAGTCATTGTTTCAAGTGGGCAAGATATCCATTGGGCACAACGTGAACCTGCTAGATCAGAGCACCAAATGCTATTTGGTTAATCTGTCAGATTTCAGCAGCAGCAGAATGTTATAAAGCAGGTGAAAGTAGTACTCGGCTGAAAAGGGGGCAAATGTGGGCTTTACAAATACTGCAGAACTCTGTGAATTTTCAGTTCCTTTATGACATTGAAATGTGAATGTTTCATTGGGCTCAGGCATTAGGGAACAAAATAATAATCTTTACAAAGATGATCATTTCCCTGCTCTGTCACAGGGTGGCCACACACAGTACAAATGTTCTGAACGCTTTGAACGCCTCTTGTGACAGATAACAACCTGCCCTTTGAGGGCTGACCAGCATCAGATGGTTATTGCAGAGATATTCTAAATCTCATGAGCAGGTGCCGATCATTCCCTTTACAATGAAGGGAGTGAACTTCTTTTCATATGTGCACCACTTCTGTAAGCTGATCATACTGTGGACATTGCGCCATCCCAATAGGGAACTGATTAGGGCCAACCTGGGACCAATTGGGACCAAATGAGGCTCTAAGCTCACTAACCCTAGAATGGTTGAAATCAACATGAAACTTTGAGGTGGGCTGTGACTGTAGTCAGAGATGGATGGACCTCCGAAGTAAAAACATACTTCTTGGGTAATGTACCTCTACATAGCAGCCTTTCCTTCCTTCAATAGCAGACACATTAACCTGTAAACTGGTTTAAAAACAGCTAGAAATAGCACAATGTGTTTTTTGTTTAGCAGTGCAGCTTTTGAGCAATCAGCATCGTTTCAGCACCAGAAGCAAATCCACAATCAGGAATTCTGCTGGCAAGCTATGCTGCAATTATGGGTCTCACTAACAGAAACCCCTCACAGGCTAGCAGCAGGATTCTGTTGCAGTACATTCTGAAATTTGTGTCACACTTGTCCTCTGGTCTTCCGGTGATCATAAAACAGATCTTCATTTACATTCAACACATAAGAAAGCCAGAGATTACATGTGGGTGACGCCAAGTTGTACTGTTAGTAAGGTAGAGCGGTTGCCGCACTCTAAGGCCGCAGGGGCTGCACAGCCGCAGACATTCTGCATTGATATATTAACATGATCTTTCGGTTATGATGGCGTTCCTCTTATGTGCTTCAACGCTGCAGGAAGTCCTTTGGTATGCGACTCCTTTTCTGGCCTGTGGAATACACGGCAAGAACAGGCTGACAAGGGTGTGTGAAGGCAGCGTCTTCATTGTACAGGATGCCATCCTCTTACTGCACCACTTTCACTGGAGGAGGAAACAAGAGGGATTACAATCAAAACCACATTATCAATTTTTTTTCCTCATTTTTAAACATTTTTTATTAGGACTCCTAGACTTTATTCAACCCATATCCTGAGTCCAGGCTGTCATGGACAGGAGGACATCCTTGTGCAACCTGGATTCAGATTACTACTGCACCAAACTTCATTCACACATTACTTGGGCATCATTCAGTGCGGGAAGATGGACCTTCCACCACCAGAGAAGAGGAAGGACCCACCTTCATGCCACTGGACTGGCTAGGAGACCTTTGGACTTTATTCACTGTAAAATCCTTTTCTTGGTAAGGACACAGCAAGTCCTAAACCTTTGGGTTACACTACCACCTACATGGGGGCTGGAAAATGGGAAACAAAAACTGTAGGTCACCCCAGAGTTTAACCCCCTCCTACTTCTAGAATGCCTCAGTTTTGTACCAAAGCAGTACTGACAGCATTATCACACGTAGAGAGGGGTGGGAGCTGTGTCTCTCAACGTTCTTCAAGGGAAGGATTTTTCAGTCTATTGAGGGACATGGGAAGTCAAAGTACTGGAACTTCCAAAAACAGTCAAACTTAGGGAAGGGTAATAGCAAATAACTGGTAACAGACCCATTAAAAACAAAAACTGGAGACTGTCTGCAGACCAACACCTGAAGCTGGCACCAAATGAGGCCAAAAATCCCACCCCATGATAAGACCAGGAGGAGACCAAATGGGACTAAGCCCGATGCCTCAAGACATCCAAAATACAGCTTCATATTTAAAATCTAAACATAAATGAGTAGGTAATATATTTGTATGCATACTTGTTGCTGAGATGTATTTACTGATATGGTATTGTGTAATATGTTGCTGTCTAATGAGTGTAGTGACCTTCCAATTGGTAAGATTTGTAATCTTACTATTTGTATATGTTGTTGTATGAAAACGATAGAAAAACACCAAATCTTTGTGCTCCTCAGTGTAACACGGTGTCTGTCACTTGATGGGGTGCAGCCCTCTAAGGATGGGGGAATATAAGGACTGTTAAGAGAAAACAAAAGAGGACGCACTTGTGATTTCCCCTATATATGGGGTATTGGCACCTCCAGTTGTCTTAGCTTTGAGGAAGGGAGTGCATCTCCTGAAATGCGTCAGCTATTTCCAACCGGGCAGTTGTTGAGACAGGACCCTTGTGTCTGGGGCTGAAAGAATTGGCTCAATGTCTGTTTTTATGGTCTTTTTGTGAGTACACTTTTGTTACCTACTTTTTAATAAAAAATTTTATCACGGTATGAGGAGAGTGCGCCCTCTTTTATTTTCTCTTAACATATGCTGTCGTACATCTGGTCTCCCAAACATTTCATCACATGCAGCTGCCAAATAGACAGATACGATCTCCTAAATATCACATGCAAAGTGGAGGGACTAGTGTATCTTATGCATGTATAAGGCCTTTTAAGTACTGTAAGCAAACCTAAGAGACCGTTATGGAACCAGATATACGACTACATATAATTTATAATCACAGCTATATTTGTACAGTACAGCCATTTATACTGTTTTACCATTGTATATTTAGCGCAGTTGTTATGATACACGTTTTTGTTATCATTTGTAAATGCATGAAGCAGGTTGTGATATACGCAGTGTGTATATACCTCCCCCTATCTTTATTGTTCATCTGAGGTCAACTGGACAAGCTGGGACACCTAGCCCATGTGGATGTGTTCCAGGGATGTCGCAAGTTGTGGGGCAGGACCTACCACCAGGGGCTATTGGATCTTCTGTCCATTCTTTGTTCTTCCTTCTCTCTGTGAGGAGTAGGGAAGGTGTCTGTCATCCTATAGAGGAGACCCTCTCAGCAAAGCTAATGCACAGTCCCAGTCGTCAATCTGTGATGGTTCTGACCAGTCAAGTCTGTCCCGACAGCGCTCAAGGGAGAAGAAAGCGAGCAGTGGGGATTTCATATCCCCAGACAGGTGGAGCAGCTGCAGGTGCTCTAACAGTGGAGAATCGCCACAGGCAAGGACAGTGGAGACCTGGGGGTGGGGAGGGAGTAAAGTTTGCACACCCATTCATTGGGAAGATCAGTATGCAGCAGTTTCTCCTTCCATAGCTCCTATGTAGCTGACAACAGAGGGAATGTGATTACTTATAAAAATGGGCAGGGGGAAGGTATAACTTTTTTTTATATCTGAACACAAATGTTTTGCCTTTCATTTCTATTTTAAACTGAATGGGTTGGTTAATAAGGTGAGGGCTTACAATCACTTCAAGAGTAAACTGCTATTACTAGGTGATGGGAGAATCAGGCTTGGAAGACCTAGGCATATTTATTCCTGGAGTAGGAGAAAGAAGAGGACTTAGCCTGCCCTTTTGAAGACTTTTTAACAGAGCCAGGCAGAGGCCCTGCCTCCAGTGATATTCTTAATGATAATATCAAGGCTTAGACTGAAGGGATGTTGTCCCTTGCAGACCAGGCGCTCCTTTAATCACAGTGCTCTGCGCATTTGTATGGACAACAGGTACACATGGGAGACAAGCTGGCCATAATAGCTGAAGCGTAAAGCTGCTCCACATGCTCAGTCAGGAAGAGATCCGCTGCTGCAGTTGTGAGATCTCCAGGGATTTAGACCATTTTACCAGTTGGACAAATCAGGTGTCATTAACATGGGAATATAAATCCATGCCCCATGTGAGGGCCATGTATTCCCGCATGGGGACGCACAGGGGTTCCATGCATCCCCTTGCAGGCAGACCCATTGCTGTCAATTGGGACACAGCAGGTGCACAGACAGTCGCTGCTCCCAATGTGCGGGTACATGCCCCAGAAAGCACACAGGATTTATATGTCCCATGTGAATGAGGCTTTAAGGTCACAGAGAGAACAGGGCAAAGGACAGGGTCTTCCAATGAGAACTGGGTCTTAAAGAGGGATTCTAACTATTGGTTGGCAGAAACATTGAAAATAAGGATACTCTCTACTGACCTAGGGTTGGGTGACAGGCAGATGCACAGTGGGTGTAGACCAAAATCCTTCCCAAAGGGGAGCAAATCCAGTAAGTGCTTAAGAGGTGTCCAGGGTCCATCAAGGTGCTTTTAGTCTTCATAGAGAAATACCTCGAGGGTATAATGGAAAGATCCTTGCAGCTACTGGAGCTCTGCAGGACCCCCGACTGTGGACAGCAGGCTAAGCCTCTAAATGTAGAGTAGTATGTACTACATCAATAAGAGTTGAAATAGGCAATAGCAATTCCTCAAAGATAGTCAGGGAAAGACTAAAGTGACCCAAAATCAGAGTAGGAAATGGCTACTGAAACCAGTGACATGCCTCTCTCTAAGGACTCTACAAGGAAAGAAGCAGTAGTGTGCTTAGGGCCTCTGAAGTCAGGAGCAGCAAGGAAACTGGGTGACTGCGGCCACATTCTGGTCTAAAGTATGATGTGACTATAGGGTTTGTAAGGCAAAGGACACTGCCTCAACTGGCAGAGCTAAGGAGTACTCTGATGACAAGTGAAAAATCCTTGTAGGGGTTGCAATGTGCATCAAATTGGCCATTTATGGTTATACACCTGACAATTTTCTAGCAGGTTTAACCACTTTTAACCAGACTCTGATCACAAAAACATCCATATGGATCAAAGCAGCCTACCATCGGCTCCAAAGATCGTAGCCGTTACAGTCTTGAACAAAACTGAAATTGAGGTTTGATCACCACTATTCTTGTTTGGAAGATGTGAGTTTTCAGCTGCACCATGAAAACACATGCAACGTGACTTGTAGCTCCTTCACACCTGGAGGAGTTCAGTTTTATAATGCCAACAAATTCTATACCCAACTGAGCAAGAAACCTCTGATCAGCCAGATGCCATTACCTTCCTTGTAACAGGGTCCATCACCAGCCACTTCTCTGTCACCGTTTGAAGGTCTTGACCATTAAGAGGCTCCCTTAACCTAACTTTTACCTCTAGTTTCCCTCCAGTTGGTTTTCTTCCATCAAACACCTGAAATAGGAAGTTCATTAAGATATGCTTAAGTATATCACTGCAAAGGTAAAGTATAGTATTCTTATTTTATTTGTATTTTTTTTACTAGATGTATGCATTAAAATGATATTACTATTACCTCTACAATCTCTCGAATCTCACACTGCGTCTCCAACTTGTCCAGTTTAACACTTGCGGTCCCCATTTGCTTATCACTTCTGAACAAGAATACTCTGCAGAAGAGGAGAGAAAAGTATTTTTAACAACATCTGATTAAGTAAACAAGTCTATGGGCTGCACACAACCATGATATGGACATCTTCTGTATATATCTCTGTTGTCGATCAAACAGAGCGGGTATGCTTCATTTTGGATGCAATGAAAAAATACCCACCAATCATATCGCTTACTATATTTACAGACAACTCTAGACAGCCCAGAACACTTACAAACCTTTAGTACTTTATCCTAAGTCAGGAGTAAGGAGCCAGCTCTTACTAGGAGGGGGGTACAGTTGGAATGAACATTTGACGTTTATATTGTTATGTGGGGCAAAAAGGATGAGGATTAAAAGCTTAAAGACCACCCTATAGCAGATATACTGCTACAGGGCAGCACCTATGCGCAAAAGCACTTGTATATACGTGATTTTGCATTTCCGGGTAGGGGTCGCGAGCCGCGCTGCCATTCGCAGATGTCAATCACTGGGTCCCGCCCGGTGATTACCGAGCATCTCCGACGGGGAGGAAGATTGTTTTGTTTACAAACAATCTTCCTCCCTGTCAGCTCGAGCACACTGCTCGGGATGGCTGTGCACAGTACAGCCATCCCGATCAGTGCACTTACAGTGAAGAACACAACCCCTGCCCCCTAGTAAAACACTCCCAGCACATAGTTAACCCTTTGATCACGCCTCACATTAACCCCTTCTTGCACAGTGCCATTAGTACAGTGTCAATTCTTTTTTTTTTTGCACTGATCACTGTATTGGTGTCAGTGACACCAAGTTAGTTCCCACCAGTGTCAGAATGTCCGCCGCAGTCCCACTAAAAATGGCTGATTGCCGCCATTACTAATAGGAAAAAAAAATCTATAACGCCATTTGTAAAAGCTATAACTTTCAGGTAAACCAATTAATTTACAAATATTGGGATTTTTTTTTTAGCAGACATGTAGCAGAATACATTTTGGCCTAAATTTATGATGAAATTTGATTTTTAAATTTTTTTTACTGGACATGTTTAATAGCAAAAAATCTAAAATATTTTTTCTCAAAATTGTCTTTGCTTATAGCACAAAACAAAAAAAAAAACACACAGGCGATCAAATAACACCAAAAGTTCAATTTGTGGGAAAAAAGGACATAAATTTCATTTGGGTGCAGCGTTGCATGACCGCGCAATTGTCAGTTAAAGTAATGCAGCGCCATAACACAAAAAATGGCCTGGTCATGAAGGGGGGTAAATCTTCAGGAGGGCAAGTGGTTAAAACCTGTCAAAGCTAACACTGGCTACAGCTTTGGGGAAGGCCATGGCTCTCTGTCCTCTCCAACAGTACTAGTCACTCACCCTTTGTGGAAGATCTCAAACTTGATGCCTTTGGCCTGAACCACCCGTTTGAAGCCTCTGTGGTTGCGGTTGATATTTAGTTTAAACGACTGTTCGTACTCTGTATAAAAGATCACACAAACAGAAAATACATCATCTCGGTACAACAGACAAATTATTCAATCACTGTGTGTAATTGACAGGACAGTGCAGAGTGATAAGTAAAGCAGTATTTCTCAACCTTTTTCCAGTCAAGGCAACCTTTAAAATTATGAGCAGGCATCAATCTCGAGGCACCCCCTTCTAAAATGTAAAATACTAAACTAATAATTCTACATATTGCAGCAGCATCCACACACGTTAAGACACACAACACTAGAGGAGATTTATTATTTCATAGCAAATACATTTTTGCATACTGGTACTGACTAATATTTCAGCATTTTTTTTCCTCATTTTCTCTCCACTACGCAGCCAATGTGACCCCAGTCCTCATGGAGGCGGGTCCAACAAGGATGTTGTTTAGGCTCCCGATATCCTCCACATCAACCATTGATGTCAGCAGTTGTTAGGAAACTTGTGGCTTTGTGTAACAAAAAAGCCCGATGCCATGAACACAGTTTTTGGGCAATTCGGAGCAATTTTTAGGCAATTTGCCAAGGCACCCTGATTGAAAAAGGCTGCGGTAAAGCACACACAAGACTTGAAAGCATTTGTTAAGCTGGCTATACACTGTTCAAATTGTGGCCAGTTCCGGTCGCCCCCTCCCATTTGACCTTTCAACTGAAAGGAGTCTGGAGTGGAAAATTGTTGGCCAAACAGCAGCTGCATCCAATCAGATGCGGCTGCAATTTGGGTATTCTGATTTCTGCCAGCCTCAGTGGGAGGTGTATAGGGTGGAAGGAGGAATCTATTAGATTTGTTTCATTCAGCCACCAGACTAAATGGAAAAAAATCTAAGTTTGGAAGGCCAGCCTTATTACAGTAAAGTCTCTACTACTGAGTTGCTATAGATTCCTTTTTCTCCCTAAATATTAAAGAATCACATTACAGCAGGTGCACCGCTTTTAAATATCACCTGAATCAGGAAAAATTATATATAATTAATATATAAGATATAAGCAGATCTGTAGTTGTAATTCTTGAGGAGAGATCTGCTACAAATGGTAATTAGATGTATGGCATGATCTTACTATAAACAGACATGAACAGATTACCCTTGCATGCACATTTAGAGGAGCACTGCTATAGAAAGTAAAAGCAATTGGCTAAAAAAAAAAATCCAAATTGGTACACCTCTTTACTTTCATAATGTAACCCACTGACACATGAAAGAAAATTTAACTTTCAGAGAGAATCAGTTTGATTTTAGCAATTTTTCAGGTTCCACCCACAAAAGATGTACTCGGAGGATGCTGTAAGTCCAAATAAACACAACAGAGAATGAAAATTAGAGACCGAGGCCTGTTCAGTACTTAAAAAATACAACATATTCCTCCAAGAACCACTAATTATATTAAATGGATTAAACATAGGGGTTGATTTACTAAAGGCAGACTCTTCACTTCGTACGTGTAGTTGCACACCACAAGGAAATTAGTTACAGAGATTAGTAAATGAGGTAAACATTCACTTTGCAAAGTAAACGCAATCACATTTTTGCTAGCACATGATTGAATGATGGAAGTCAGTAGAGCTTCCCCTCATTTACCAAACTCTGGAGCAAATTCCCTTGCAGAGTGCAACTGTCTATTTGTCTTTGGTAAATCAACCCTGTAGTATATTATCCATAAACAGAAACACGGGGAGATTTACTAAAACTGGTGTACACAGAATCTGGGGTAGTTGTGCATAGTAACCAATCAGCTTCTGAAATTCAGCTTTGACAATGAAACCTGGAAGCTGATTGGTTACCATGCACAACTGCACTAGTTTTAGAAAATATTCCCCACGGTGGCATTCCAAGCTGGGTTTATTCTTGTGGACATATAGCATCACCTTCCTGCAGCAATATTCTGACTAGCGATGGCTTTAGCTCTCACATCGCACATATTTTGGCCCACAGCACCACTAGACACAAAAATACTTGAGCAATGTCACCTGGAGAGTTGGTGTTCTTAACTACATAGGTTTTATTTCTCTGTGGCTGTTCCTGCAAGAGACAAACATTGACGGTGTTTAAAAGCTCAAACAGAATTAAATGTTGCATTTCAAAACATAATTCCATTCCAGCACAATAATAGGAGCATGAGATGGTGTGCTTCACCAGTCTTAAAATATAAAGACAGGACTGCAGTAACATTACACTTGTCAGCTGTCTCTGGCCTTTGAAACCCTCAATGAAGAATTTCAGAGACTGAGATTTCACAGGTACAATCAGTTTCCTCTTCACTTCTTACCGTGCTTGGATATGGAAAATCAAACTTCACAAACGCATGCAGGTCGTTGGGTGCCATTCCTGTGAAACAGATTAATAGAAGTGAGCAATTTTCATTGGATACCAAGTGACACTACAACTAAAAAATAACCGAGAAAAGAAACTACATATAAAACATGGAGTTGTATGGTGACACATGGGGCAACACAGCCATGGATAGAGTCCACATTCTGCAGTATATTCAGCAGCTCCTGAAGGGCCATTTGAGCGTTTGTGCCATTAAAGCAAATCTTGCTTTGTCCATCCAGGGCAAAACAACAAGGTGCCTTGAATGCCCCCCTCTCCTGCATAACATGCTTCTTTTCATCATTTCCCCCAGTGCTACATTCAGTCACTTGCAGCTAAAAAATAAATATGGTACTTTTGTGAGTCAGGGAGGATGTTACTAAAGCAGGCCATACATGGATCAAAATTCGTCCAGTTCAACAGGGACCATCCAAGATTCCATCCATGTATGGGCAAGCTGACTGTTCCCCAAATCGATCCATCAATCGACTTGGGTACAACCAGCCTGTAGGAATTTTCTACATGTAATTACTGCCAGCGGCTATAGCCTCTAAGAGTAATCAGTGTTCTGCCTGCTAGGAAGGCTCCCCGTGCTCCCGCCTGCTGGCAGAACATAGCTGAACATGGCTCAGCGTGAGGCACTGTTGATGGGGGAATCAAGCGGTTTTCTTTCCTTTCTTTCAAATCATCTATGGACTGTCCAACTCCCTTTCCTCTCACATGATCACATTGGTGCTTGTGATTGAGTCAGTGTTGCCACATGGGGTTGGGAGAGAGAATCTTCAGCGCCTTTGTAAGCTTAACAAGAACACAGGGATTTCCTTCCTCGACTGTTGAAAGAAGGCATGGGAGATCAACAAATAGGCGAGCATAGGAGAAGGTGGCATTAAAGTCAACAAGTTGCTTTACAATGCATGTGCAAAGCACAGGTTCACTTGAATCTTTCAGGTTACAAGATCAAAATGCAACTGAACAAGAAAAAAATAGATTTCATTTAAGAATACAAGTGAAAAACTCATTAACGTTTCTCTAAAATCTAACTGTAGTTCAGGCAGGGGCGGACTAACAACTCATGAGGCCCCTGGGAAATAGGGGATCATGGGGCGCCTGTGTCCTTGCCCAAACTCAAAAAAGCCTATGAAAAAGGTACCAGGGGCATCTCATGGGGCCCCCTACTGACCTTGGGCAGTGCCCGAGTTTCCAAATGGTCAGTCCGCCCCTGAGTTCGGTGACATGAAGTTCCGGGGTGTGTTCAGAGAAGTGCCAATCAGCACTGGCTTTAGCAGTTCAGAGTCTCTCTGGAGTCATATAGTACTCAATGAGCCCAGGATGTTACTGCAACACTAGTGAATGGATGCTCTAGCAGAGACACCAGCCATGGGGTGAGACAAACAGGGCCGATCAACTCCAAACTGAGTTCCAATTGCAGATCAGAGCATGGAGGCAGATACATAAATCTTAGTAAATCACACCTCCCTTCTATATTTTGTGTTACAGAAACCCTAAACACTGCTTTGGACAGCCCTGAAATAAATGTGGAAAAAAGCTCAGCTGAACTAATTTGGCCAATTTGTATACAGAGATGGTAGACATGTCAGATAACAGCTGACACCATTCTAGTGTAGTAAGGGACTATGGTGACAGGCTTTTATTCACTTCAAGCAGTTTTGCATCTTCATACAAGTCTATGGGAATGCAAAACCAATTTGAAGCAGAAGTGTCTCAAACTCATGTCATCAACACAAGCTCAACTTCCATTGACAACAACCCTAAGAATGGCAGCAAAATGAGACAACTGATATGCTAGACTCAGCCAGGCAATTCAGTAGGTGCAGGAAAAAAGCACACCTATTCTGGGGTTGGTCTAAAATAAGTATCCACATGCAACTGGATGCTCTCTTTGATGACTGGTTAGTGAACCAATATACTAATGTTATTATCAGAAACCAGAAAAACTGAGAGTTTCATACTATAAAAGAGTTGAGAAATGGGAGCAGGACACAGATGAAGAGGTGCTTAAAAAGCACCCACTGAATATAAATGAGCATACAAAGTAGGAATATTCAATATTTAATATTTGCCAGACAAAAAAGAAAATCTATTTTTGTTAATTTATTTTTTTTTTTAACTCTAACCATAATATTCAAAATATATAAAAAAACACTACACATTACCTTAAAACCCAAGTTCAGGTTGGAAGAAAAAAAAACTCTTGCAGCGGGGGTCCCTATTCTCCTTAGCAGTGCAAGGGTATGTTTAAATTTGTCTAGAGGCAGATAAGAAGGCTGCATTACTTGCCTTACCCCCACTCTGGCCAGCTCCGGCTCTCCAGTCTGTAGGTGGTCCCTTGGCATCCATAATGTGCCATGTAGGGCATTTGCAGGTAGAGATCGCAAGAGTGAGACTGTAGCCAGGAGGGCCTTGGAGAAGAGGTTGGGGGGGACCAGGGACAACAATGGAGGGATCCTGCAGGAGTGAAGAATAAGGTAAGTATTCACACCTTATTCCTCATCCCCTAGACAAAAATAAGCAAACCCTTGCAGTGCTGGCACTGAAACAGTCATTTTTTCCTGTCCTTGGAGTGGGGCTTTAAAAATAAATACAATAAAAAAAAATACACTGATAAAAACAACCTGCAATATGCAGACACCTCTCCTCTCAAAAGAGCAGGTAAGAATATGGCTGAGAAATATCTGCAGTTTGCTAGACAAACATGTTTTCCTCCAGAATACATTACAAAACAACTAAAGAGGAAGAGAGCACTCTTTGGAAGGTGTTGAAAGGGACAGAGACAAGGAGAATGTCACCTGCAGGGGCTGGAAGATTAATGCCTCGTACTATAATCAGCAGCATCTCTGTACTACTTAGCTCCGAGAATACTCTGTTGGGAAAGAAGGATCATGATCAGTTATATACAGACCAACAATTAGTCCAAACAACTCACATAACCTCCCCCTTTTCATTTCAATATTCTACCATTTCCAAAAAGAAAAATACATAGACACTGTATCTGAACAGTTACTGGTGTTGGAGTCTGACCTATGCCTGACCGGAACAGCTAATGGTTGTAGATTTGACATATTACTGGTGTTAGATTTGTTCTATGATCTGCTCTGTGACTGACCCAAACAGTTACTAGTGTTAGATCTGACATATGCCTGAGCTAAATAGTTGCTGGAGTTTGGTCTAATTTATGGCTGACCTGAACATTTAGTGGTCTTAGGTTTGATCTATGCCTGATCAACAGTTACTGGTGCTTGATCTGACCTATGCCTGCCCTGAACTGCTTCTCAACATTCCTCACAGTCAGTATTGATCAAAATGGTTACCGGACTATTCTCAATGTCTTGTCTTCAAAATGATAGGGAGGTGGATCACGGCCCTGAGCTTGAGATAGGTGAAGGATATCACAATTCTTCTTGCATTCATCTGCCATTTTTTCGAACCTGCCACAAGAACACAAACAACATCAGACATTGCTGAAGATTTAGCCCAAGGAGAACTGTCAAGACTTCTACATATTCTCAGTTTATCAAAGAGGGGAATAACAATATAATACAACAAAAATATTGATTTGTGTACTTACCATTAACTGTTTTTCTTGGAGCCCAATGAGGGATACAGAATTTTATAATCCTGTAGGTTATACTGCTGCCTGTAGGGAGGACTGGATACTGGCAAACAAAAAAACTGTAGAACAGCCCAAGGTATAACCCTCCTACTATCATCAGCATGCCTCAAAATAATTTTATACGGTTTAAAAATAGAAAAATAAAATTTATATACACACAAATACATATACACATACATAAATGTCACAAAGGCTTGATGCCGTATAGCTGAAGAGGTGCTTAGTGAAGAAAGCCAGCCCAATCTTGAAGACCAAAGCCTGAACCTTGGTTTGTCCAAGCCACTTAGAGATGGTGAAACTGGAAACCTGGGAGCCCATGCTGTGCCCCCGTCTGAGATGTCAACAAGGGAATCCATCTTCATGAAAGAAGCAGCAGCTGAAACATTCACACAGCCTGAACCACATCCAACCAATAGAGAAAATTTCAATTTTGTGAACTGCAGCTGGACAAAAGGGATGGAATTACAATGAACTGGTTAGGGTGCAAAACAGAGACTACTTTGGGAAGAAAGGAAGCCCAGGACCTCAATACAACATTGTCCTTGTGCAAGAACATAAAGGGTTTCTTGCAGGATATACAGTGGGGCAAAAAAGTATTTAGTCAGCCACCAATTGTGCAAGTTCTCCCACTTAAAAAGATGAGAGAGGCCTGTAATTGGCATCATAGGGAGACCTCAACTATGAGAGACAAAATGAGAAAAAAAATCCAGACAATCACATTGGCTGATTAGGAAAGAATTTATTTGCAAATTATGGTGGAAAATAAGTATTTGGTCACCTACAAACAAGCAAGATTTCTGGCTCTCACAGACCTGTACCTTCTTCTTTAAGAGGCTCATCTGTCCTGCACTCATTACCTGTATCAATGGCACCTGTTTGAACTTGTTATCAATATAAAAGACACCTGTCCACAACCTCAAACAGTCACACTCCAAACTCCACTATGGTGAAGACCAAAGAGCTGTCGAAGGACACCAGAAACAAAATTGTAGACCTGCACCAGGCTGGGAAAACTGAATCTGCAATAGGCAAGCAGATTGGTGTGAACAAATCAACTGTGGGAGCAATAATTAGAAAATGGAAGACATACAAGACCACTGATAATCTCCCTTGATCTGGGGCTCCACGCAAGATCTCACCCCGTGGGGTCAAAATGATCACAAGAACGGTGAGCAAAAATCCCAGGACCACACGTGGGGACCTAGTGAATGACCTGCAGAGAGCTGGGACCAACGTAACAAAGGCTACCATCAGTAACACACTACGCCGCCAGGGACTCAGATAATGCAGTGCCAGACGTGTCCCCCTGCTTAAGCCAGTACATGTCTGGGCCCGTCTGAAGTTTACTAGAGAGCATTTGGATGATCCAGAAGAGGATTGGGAGAATGTCATATGGTCAGATGAAACCAAAATAGAACTGTTTGGTAGAAACACAACTCGTCGTGTTTGGAGGAGAGAGAATGCTGAGTTGCATCCAAAGAACACCATACCTACTGTGAAGCATGGGGGTGGCAACATCATGCTTTGGGGCTGTTTCTCCGCAAAGGGACCAGGACGACTGATCCATGTACAGGACAGAATGAATGGGGCCATGTATCGTGAGATTTTGAGTGCAAACCTCCTTCCATCAGCAAGGGCATTGAAGATGAAACGTGGCTGGGTCTTCCAACATGACAATGATCCCAAACATACCGCCCGGGCAACGAAGGAGTGGCTTCGTAAGAAGCATTTCAAGGTCCTGGAGTGGCCCAGCCAGTCTCCAGATCTCAACCCCATAGAAAACCTGTGGAGACAGTTGAAAGTCCATGTTGCCCAGCGACAGCCCCAAAAAATCACTGCTCTAGAGGAGATCTGCATGGAGGAATGGGCCAACCTACCAGCAACAGTGTGTGCCAACCTTGTGAAGACTTACAGGAAACGTTTGACCTCTGTCATTGCCAACAAAGGATATATAACAAAGTATTGAGATGAACTTTTGATATTGACCAAATACTTATTTTCCACCATAATTTGCAAATAAATTCTTTCCAAATCAGCCAATGTGATTGTCTGGATTTTGTTTCTCATTTTGTCTCTCATAGTTGATGTCTACCTATGATGCCAATTACAGGCCTCTCTGATCTTCTTAAGTGGGAGAACTTGCACAATTGGTGACTGACTAAATACTTTTTTGCACCACTGTAGCTGTCAGCTCATACACTTGCCTAGCCGAGGTGTTTGCCACAAGAAATGCAACCTTGTGAGTCTGACCGTAGAGTGGAAGGTTCAAAGGGGAATGGACTGGGAGCCCCATGCAAAACCCCTACACAAAGGGTTTAATTAGAAAATGGAAAGCCAACAGTCTCTGAAACTAAATGGAAAGGGCAGAAATCCAACCCATGGTACTACCAGCCAGGTGTTGGTTCAGATCAACTGCAAAAAAGAACAGATCTGTCATGGAGAAACTCCAGGGGTGGAAGCTGTTAGACCCACAGCAAGCAAAGTGCACCTTCCATGTCTGGTGGTAAACCTTGTGGGAAGTGTATTTCCTAGCCTTCAGTAACATAGGAATCAAACTTAAGAGATGCCCTGTATGTTAAAACCTGGGTTTTAATAGTCATGCTGTTAAAGCAAGGGACCAGCAGTCAACAGATCCACAGTAGAAATGAACAGCTTTGGAACAAAACAGTAAAGGCAAGTGCTTAGAATTAGCAAACAGCCTATCAGGGCATTTTCAATCTCTGTACAGGAATAAGGCCTTGATTGTACGGGTGGCAACAGGATGGTAAAAGCCATGATTTTACCATCCCTGACTGCCCACCTAAAAAACTTACCATGGCAACTGAAGGGGAACCTTGTGGCTACGATGCTTTGCTTAACGATCACCTTAACTTGGCATGTCCCCACTGAAGTCACTGTGACCGTGCAGTAACTGAGAGCTAAACCTTAATTAATGATTGCATACAAGGGAGAGGTGCAGCGCTAATTAAATGAATAAATATATATATGCTTAGGTAAACATACAATATAAATCAATCAATAAAAGTGCTATTATAGTGCAAAACAGTGACTAAAACGGTGACTAAACGATGAATCTAGTCCATAGCGTGCACAGAATCCAAGAGAGTCCTTAAGAGCTCCAATCCCTGGATTCGTGGATGAGGTGATAAAAGGTAAAAATTGCGCACTCACCAAATGCGCAATTCAAAAGCGCATTAAAAGCTGATAATCCAGGGTCCTCATATGGATCTGGTCAGATCTGGTCACAGAAAGCCCTCCGTCACCTGATAGTGTATTCCACACATAGAAGAGGCCGCTCTGCAGATGTAAAGGACTCCCACCAGAGCCCAAAG
Organism: Staurois parvus; assembly: GCF_062004578.1. Lineage (NCBI taxonomy): Eukaryota > Metazoa > Chordata > Amphibia > Anura > Ranidae > Staurois > Staurois parvus. The sequence continues at coordinate 358,424 of NW_028320549.1, forward strand.
AACAAAGGAGGCCAAAATAGTGTGATACCTTATAGGCAAGGGGTGTTTATTCCCAAAAACACACAATATATACAGGCAGAGGCAGGAAGGATACTGACCATGCAATGGATATGTAAATAGATGGCCGCCGGGGCCCTCGTGGCGCCGGTCGGCGTGACGTCACACCGCTTGTAGCCGCTCCCTGACGCGTTTCGTGCGAAGGCACGTAGTCATAGGGGGTTAGCTTACAGCAGTGGACGTCAGTGTAAGCCCTAAATAGGGAAAGTGGCGCATGCGCTGTAATCGCGCGCCATTTTCCCATCGACACATGTCTCCGTATCGGGCGCCATTTTCATGTAGCCCGCCAAACAGCGCATGCGCGAGCGCTGTCAGCACGGAGTAAACGGCATATCAATGATCACCAGGGAAAGGTGTGTAGCCCAGCAACCAGTGCATGGAGACAATTAAAGGCAGTCTCATGGGCAATTTAGGGACACCATCAATACCAGGTTACTAGTTATCAGATGGACGTCTTTCCCTAAAGCCTTATATATAAATATAGATAAAGATAAAAAATATATGCCCACAAATTAGTCAGCATATTAATCAATACTAAAAAATTTAAAATCCAATATGAATGTAAAATGTCAAATGATCAAATGAGGTTATACCTGGTGGTCATTGTTAATGCCACACTCTTTAATAAACTCTCATACAAAATACCAAAATACAGAAACATATGACATAGTAACTATAATGCAAAACCTATATAAAATCACAAGATAAAAACAAATCACATAAATGTATACAATAAAAAGAAACAAATCTCCTCATATATAATTATATAAAAAATATACAAAAAATATATGAAAAATATATATAATATTTAAAATATATATATATAGATATATAGAAAAAGATTCCACTATGACCAAAAACCATAAAACCGAAAGAGGATGAAAGACAATAAAATAGAGATAAAAAAGGGAGATAAAAAAGGGGTGCTAACTGTTGTCAATGAAACAGTTGATGTCCATGTCTATGTTAAGTCCTTTAGGACGCATACAATCAATTTGGTAAATCCATTTAGTTTCCATCTGGGAAACCGCTTTCTTTTTATTCGTTCCCCTCCAATGGTTTTGCACTATATCAATTCCTACAAATACCAAGGAAGATGGATCTCTGTTATGATGAGTCCTATAGTGCATTGACAACGAGTGCTCTTTGTAACCTTTTTTCACATTGTTAACGTGTTCCCGCAATCGGTCTCTAAGTCTCCTGGTAGTACGACCTACGTACTGTTTCTTACACGGACATTGCAAAAGATAAACCGCATATCTGCTATTGCATGATATGAAGTTGTTAATCTTGTAGTTTTTCCCGGTACTAGTAGACGTAAAATTATCAATCCTCTTTTTCCTATGTCCGTTACATGTGCATATGATACAATTATTGCACGGGAAAAACCCGACCATATTATTAAAAAACGTAGTTTTAGTAGGGGGATTGACGATATTCGGGGCTATCGTATTTCTCAGAGGTTGTGCCCTCCTGAACATAATCTCTGGCTTGTCCGGCAAGATCCTCGCCAAAACTGGATCCGCTTTAAGAATCTTCCAATTTTGGTTAATTATTCTCGTAATTGTTTTGAACTGGGCAGAAAATGTGGTCACAAAAGGACAAATCTTGGAAGGTTTACTAGTGGGATTATCAGTCAATAATGACTCCCTATCCATATTTGCCACCTCTTGCATGATACGAGTGAGGTGAGATTGCTCGTATCCTTTTTCAATAAACCTTTTGCGCAAAATAGAGGCCTGTACGTGGTAGGTGTCCACTGAGGTACAGTTTCTCCGGATTCTGAGAAACTGACCTTTAGGTACATTGGAAAGCCACAATGGATGGTGGCAACTGCTAGTGGGAATGTAGCTGTTGCAATCCGTCTCCTTGAAAAAGGAAGAAGTTGCAACAGCCCCATTGGAGTTAATTAATGTTAAGTCTAGAAAATTAATGCTAGTCTTACTATATTCATATGTAAGTCTGATGTTGAGCATATTGTTGTTAAGAGTCCCAAAGAAGTTCACAAGTGCTTGTTCTTCTCCTCTCCACAAGAGTAAGATGTCATCTATATAACGTTTATAAAAAACGAGCTCAGGCCAATCCCTGGCATAAATGACATCTTCCTCCCACCTGGCCATGAATAGGTTGGCCAGGCTGGGAGCATACTTTGCTCCCATAGCCACGCCCCTTTTTTGAAGATAAAAAATACCATCAAACCAAAAATAGTTTGTAGTCATAGTGAAATCTAAAAGAGTGAGAATAAAAGTTTGATGCGAAATAGACAACTCTGATTCTTTCAGGTAAAATTCCACTGCTTCCATACCATGGGAGTGATCAATACTGGTGTACAATGATGCAACGTCTGCCGTTACTAAAAATGTATCTCCATCCAAAGAAAGGCTCCTAATGTCTTGTAGGACCTGCTTCGTGTCCCTAAGATAGGAAGGCGTAGTCCGTACCAAAGGTTGCAGGAAGCAGTCAATGTATTGTCCAGCTCTGGAGCACAAGGATCCGATCCCACTAATGATGGGTCTACCAGGAGGATTCAGTGGGTCCTTATGCACCTTCGGAAGGATATACATAACTGGTAGCCTAGTTGACTAATTTGTGGGCATATATTTTTTATCTTTATCTATATTTATATATAAGGCTTTAGGGAAAGACGTCCATCTGATAACTAGTAACCTGGTATTGATGGTGTCCCTAAATTGCCCATGAGACTGCCTTTAATTGTCTCCATGCACTGGTTGCTGGGCTACACACCTTTCCCTGGTGATCATTGATATGCCGTTTACTCCGTGCTGACAGCGCTCGCGCATGCGCTGTTTGGCGGGCTACATGAAAATGGCGCCCGATACGGAGACATGTGTCGATGGGAAAATGGCGCGCGATTACAGCGCATGCGCCACTTTCCCTATTTAGGGCTTACACTGACGTCCACTGCTGTAAGCTAACCCCCTATGACTACGTGCCTTCGCACGAAACGCGTCAGGGAGCGGCTACAAGCGGTGTGACGTCACGCCGACCGGCGCCACGAGGGCCCCGGCGGCCATCTATTTACATATCCATTGCATGGTCAGTATCCTTCCTGCCTCTGCCTGTATATATTGTGTGTTTTTGGGAATAAACACCCCTTGCCTATAAGGTATCACACTATTTTGGCCTCCTTTGTTCTTTGGGCTCTGGTGGGAGTCCTTTACATCTGCAGAGCGGCCTCTTCTATGTGTGGAATACACTATCAGGTGACGGAGGGCTTTCTGTGACCAGATCTGACCAGATCCATATGAGGACCCTGGATTATCAGCTTTTAATGCGCTTTTGAATTGCGCATTTGGTGAGTGCGCAATTTTTACCTTTTATCACCTCATCCACGAATCCAGGGATTGGAGCTCTTAAGGACTCTCTTGGATTCTGTGCACGCTATGGACTAGATTCATCGTTTAGTCACCGTTTTAGTCACTGTTTTGCACTATAATAGCACTTTTATTGATTGATTTATATTGTATGTTTACCTAAGCATATATATATTTATTCATTTAATTAGCGCTGCACCTCTCCCTTGTATGCAATTTTATTGAGTAGGTTCATATGGTACCTCTTTGGTGTTCAGCTGCTGTTTTCTTATTCATATTTAGTGATCTTATTTAGTGATTTTATTAATTGTTTTAAGCGCTCACTTATTCTGAATATTACTCTTAATTAATGATTGTAGCAAGGTATTTATTAGAGATGAGCGAAGAAATGAAAAATTCGATTCGGCTGATTCGGCGAATTCCAGTGTGAAATTCGATTCGATGCGAATTTCTCCGCTACGAAGATGACTTATTTAAAGGGTTTCTAGGCTTCAGAGAGCCTTTAAATTAGTGCAGAACACTGTACCTTTAATTTAAATGCCCTTGGAGATGAGGAAGGAGAAGGAGAAGGAGAAGGATGAGAAGAAGGAGAAGGAGAAGGATGAGAAGAAGGAGAAGGAGAAGGATGAGAAGAAGGAGAAGGATGAGAAGAAGGAGAAGGATGAGAAGAAGGAGAAGGAGAAGGATGAGAAGAAGGAGAAGGAGAAGGATGAGAAGAAGGAGAAGGAGAAGGATGAGAAGAAGGAGAAGGATGAGAAGAAGGAGAAGGATGAGAAGGAGAAGGATGAGAAGGAGAAGGATGAGAAGAAGAAGGCTGAGAATAAGGAGAAGGATGAGAAGAAGGAGAAGGAGAAGGATGAGAAGAAGGAGAAGGATGAGAAGAAGGAGAAGGAGAAGGATGAGAAGAAAGAGAAGGATGAGAAGGAGAAGGATGAGAAGAAGAAGGATGAGAAGAAGAAGGATGAGAAGAAGAAGGATGAGAAGAAGGAAAAGGATGAGAAGAAGAAGGATGAGAAGAAGGAGAAGGATGAGAAGAAGGAGAATGATGAGAAGAAGGAGAAGGATGATAAGAAGGAGAAGGAAGAGAAGAAGGAGAAGGAGAAGGATGAGAAGAAGGAGAAGGATGAGAAGAAGGAGAAGGATGAGAAGAAGGAGAAGGATGAGAAGAAGGAGAAGGATGAGAAGAAGGAGAAGGATGAGAAGAAGGAGAAGGAGAAGGATGAGAAGAAGGAGAAGGATGAGAAGAAGAAGGATGAGAAGAAGGATGAGAAGGAGGAGGAGAAGGATGAGAAGAAGAAGGATGAGAAGAAGGAGAAGGATGAGAAGAAGGAGAAGGAAGAGAAGAAGGAGAAGGAGAAGGATGAGAAGGAGAAGGATGAGAAGAAGGAGAAGGATGAGAAGAAGGAGAAGGATGAGAAGAAGGAGAAGGAGAAGGATGAGAAGAAGGAGAAGGATGAGAAGAAGAAGGATGAGAAGAAGGATGAGAAGGATGAGAAGAAGGAGAAGGATGAGAAGAAGGAGAATGATGAGAAGAAGGAGAAGAAGGAGAAGGATGAGAAGAAGGAGAAGGATGAGAAGAAGGAGAAGGATGAGAAGAAGGAGAAGGATGAGAAGAAGGAGAAGGATGAGAAGAAGGAGAAGGAGAAGGATGAGAAGAAAAAGGATGAGGAGAAGGAGAAGGATGAGAAGAAGGAGAAGGATGAGAAGGAGAAGGAGAAGGATGAGAAGAAGGAGAAGGAGAAGGATGAGAAGAAGGAGAAGGATGAGAAGAAGGAGAAGGATGAGAAGGAGAAGGATGAGAAGGAGAAGGATGAGAAGAAGGAGAAGGAGAAGGATGAGAAGAAGGAGAAGGAGAAGGATGAGAAGAAGGAGAAGGATGAGAAGAAGGAGAAGGATGAGAAGAAGGATGAGCAGAAGGAGAAGGATGAGAAGAAGGAGAAGGATGAGAAGAAGGAGAAGGATGAGAAGAAGGATGAGAAGAAGGATGAGAAGAAGGAGAAGGATGAGAAGAAGGACAGTTCTGTGACAGTTTCTGTCTATTTCTGACAGTTCTGGGACATTCACTCCATACAGCGGTTTCAACCGCTGTATGGAGGGAATGTCATAGAACTGTCAGAAATAGACTATTAATGACAGTTCTGGGACTGTCCTTCCATGCAGCGGTTGAAACATTGTATGTATTTGTTTCCATAAATGGATCCATTTATGGAAACAAATACATACAATGTTTCAACCGCTGCATGGAAGGACAGTCCCAGAACTGTCATTAATAGTCTATTTCTGACAGTTCCATGACATTCCCTCCATACAGCGGTTAAAACAGCTGTATGCAGTGAATGTCCCAGAACTGTCATAAATAGTCTATTTCTGATAGATCTGGGACATTCACTCCATACAGCTGTTTTAACCGCTGTATGGAGGGAATGTCATGGAACTGTCAGAAATAGACTATTAATGACAGTTCTGGGACTGTCCTTCCATGCAGCGGTTGAAACATTGTATGTATTTGTTTCCATAAATGGATCCATTTATGGAAACAAATACATACAATGTTTCAACCGCTGCATTGAAGGACAGTCCCAGAACTGTCATTAATAGTCTATTTCTGACAGTTCCATGACATTCCCTCCATACAGCGGTTAAAACAGCTGTATGCAGTGAATGTCCCAGAACTGTCATAAATAGTCTATTTCTGATAGATCTGGGACATTCACTCCATACAGCTGTTTTAACCGCTGTATGGAGGGAATGTCATGGAACTGTCAGAAATAGACTATTAATGACAGTTGTGGGACTGTCCTTCCATACAGCGGTTGAAACATTGTATGTATTTGTTTCCATAAATGGATCCATTTATGGAAACAAATACATACAATGTTTCAACCGCTGCATTGAAGGACAGTCCCAGAACTGTCATTAATAGTCTATTTCTGACAGTTCCATGACATTCCCTCCATACAGCGGTTAAAACAGCTGTATGCAGTGAATGTCCCAGAACTGTCATAAATAGTCTATTTCTGATAGATCTGGGACATTCACTCCATACAGCTGTTTTAACCGCTGTATGGAGGGAATGTCATGGAACTGTCAGAAATAGACTATTAATGACAGTTGTGGGACTGTCCTTCCATACAGCGGTTGAAACATTGTATGTATTTGTTTCCATAAATGGATCCATTTATGGAAACAAATACATACAATGTTTCAACCGCTGCATGGAAGGACAGTCCCACAACTGTCATTAATAGTCTATTTCTGACAGTTCCATGACATTCCCTCCATACAGCGGTTAAAACAGCTGTATGCAGTGAATGTCCCAGAACTGTCATAAATAGTCTATTTCTGATAGATCTGGGACATTCACTCCATACAGCTGTTTTAACCGCTGTATGGAGGGAATGTCATGGAACTGTCAGAAATAGACTATTAATGACAGTTGTGGGACTGTCCTTCCATACAGCGGTTGAAACATTGTATGTATTTGTTTCCATAAATGGATCCATTTATGGAAACAAATACATACAATGTTTCAACCGCTGCATTGAAGGACAGTCCCAGAACTGTCATTAATAGTCTATTTCTGACAGTTCCATGACATTCCCTCCATACAGCGGTTAAAACAGCTGTATGCAGTGAATGTCCCAGAACTGTCATAAATAGTCTATTTCTGACAGTTCTGGGACATTCACTCCATACAGCGGTTTCCGGCAAAAAGTGTATGTGCAGAGTTCCTCTATTCTGCAGATACACTTAGAGGAGCTCTGCAGATACACTTAGAGGAGCTCTGCACATACACTTTTTTCCGGTTTGGAATTATTCTTATTTTCATCCTACTTCTTCTTCTTCTTCTTCATCCTCATCCTCATCCTCTTCTTCTTTTGAGGATGAGGATGAAGAAGAAGAAGAAGAAGAAGAAGAAGAAGTAGGATGAAAATAAGATTAATTCCAAGCCGGCAAAAAGTGTATGTGCAGAGCTCCTCTAAGTGTATCTGCAGAGCTCCTCTAAGTGTATCTGCAGAATAGAGGAACTCTGCACATACACTTTTTGCCGGCTTGGAATTATTCTTCTTTTCATCCTACTTCTTCTTCTTCTTCTTCTTCATCCTCATCCTCAGAAGAAGAGGATGAGGATGAGGATGAGGAAGAAGAAGAAGAATGAAAAGAAGAATAATTCCAAGCCGGCAAAAAGTGTATGTGCAGAGTTCCTCTATTTCTGACAGTTCTCTCACAGCTTCTTCACATGTACAGCGGTTGAAATATCTGTATCCTAAATGGAAACTAATAGATACAAATTGTATCTATTAGTTTCCATTTAGGATACAGATGTTTCAACCGCTGTACATGTGAAGAAGCTGTGAGAGAACTGTCAGAAATAGAGGAACTCTGCACATACACTTTTTGCCGGCTTGGAATTATTCTTCTTTTCATCCTACTTCTTCTTCTTCTTCTTCTTCTTCTTCTTCATCCTCATCCTCATCCTCTTCTTCTGAGGATGAAGAAGAAGAAGAAGTAGGATGAAAAGAAGAATAATTCCAAGCCGGCAAAAAGTGTATGTGCAGAGTTCCTCTATTTCTGACAGTTCTCTCACAACTTCTTCACATGTACAGTGGTTGAAACATCTGTATCCTAAATGTAAACTAATAGATACAATGTTTCAACCGCTAAACATGTGTTCCTTCTGTCAGAGAACTGTCAGAAATAGCGGAGCTCACTGCAGGGACACTTTTGCCGGCTGATCGGGAAATGTTCGATTCGCGCACCCGAAGTAGGCAAAATTTCGGTTTCGACACGAATCGAATATTTCCTGAAATTCGACTCGAATTCCGGTTCGCCTAGTTCGATTCGCTCATCTCTAGTATTTATATATAAAATCTACCTTTATAATAATAAAGCAATAATTGAGGCTTGCTGGTAAGTAGGAGAATTATACCCTGGGCCGGGCTACATTTTTTTCTTTGCCAATGCTAGTGTAGGCGGTAGCATAAATAAAAGGTTTAAGACTCTCTACATTTCTCAAAGGACAAGAAAGAAAATGTGCCTGTGTACCATTCTCTTTGAATAACATGACTTGAGGACACGTGTGCCTTCATTCCCTAATGTCTATGGCCATCTTTACATTCTATCTGGTTACTGATGTAGAGACTCTTTACTCACCTTGTGGTTTCTGCAACATTTCCCATCTGAGTAAATTGCTTGGAGTACCGCAAACATTTCTAGGAGGAAACAAAAGACTGGATGATGCCAGTCCATAAAGCCTCTGAAAATGAATCTAGTTCATAGCTGTAAATATATACTTTCTACATACTTAACAGCTTAAAAAGTGTTTATTTTTTATGAAATAATAAAAGTAGCCATGTTGTGCTATCATTTGTACCAGTTTACATAGAAAAGATACTAAAGGGACTGTATAGATGTAAACCCCATGGGTGGACCTTCTGGGTCTGAAAAATGGAGACATATCAACTATCTGTGAATGTTTACCACCTTAATACTACATTTGGCCATAAGTTGTAGATACCTGATCATCAAATCTATCTATATGGTCAGATGTATGTGGACACCCTTCCTGGTGAGGGGTACTGTTAAAGCTACAAACACAGACATTTTAGACAATTGTAGACTTCTATCTTTGGTGGTTTCAACTTGGAGAAGACCCTCTTTTGTTCCGGCATATATTTGTGCTCCTGTGCACAACGCCAGATCAATAAAACATACATTGGCAAATTTGGTGTGTCAGAACCCGCATTGCCTGCACAGAGCTAACTTGAATGCTGACTGAGCCAGGCCGCTTTCTCCAACATCGATATTCAACCTTGAAAATGCTATTGTGGCTTAATGGGAACGAAATTCTGCAGACACTCCAGAGCTTTTTCAGAACAGTGGTGGCTGCTTAAAGCAACCAAGAAGGGGGTGGGGGGGGGCATCTCAATTTGAATGCCCATGGTTTTGGAATGGGTTTTCAAGCAAGCTAATGTAGGTGTGATGGTCAGGTGTCCACAAACATTTGACCATACAATGCATTTAGAAACAAAAGACACTATACAGTATATGCCGAAAAAACCTTTGGCAGGCCTTGAAGACAGATGAAATCCAATAAGGTTCAATTCATAAAGATGTATGAAAGGATAAGGATTTTTATTTTATCCATGTGACACTAAATTTTGAATCTCACTGGACTCAGCCTAAAACAACTTTCATTTTAAAAATAAAGATCTTTATCCTGGTGTTTTACCTTTGTTAATTTGGCTTCTAGTGATAATAAAATCATATATGTTAGTATAGATCATTAGACACTACCCAAGATGTTTCAGTTTCGGTCTTGCTCATTTGAGAGATTCATATACACAAATAATTTAATATGTATTCCATAAATAACATTTAATATAAAGCCTACAACATCCTTATTCAAAAGGTTCACAGTTCATATGTCATACATTATCACCACTCAATCAAAGTAGTTCCATCACAAAACCTTAAGAAGTATGATGCTTCAATGTAAATAATATCATGATCCCACTATTTCCAGTTACCAATCACAGTTCAACTTTAAAGGAAAAGGAAAGTAATTTTTTTCGCGCGTACATAATGTGAGATAATAGCAGGATATACTCTGAAGTAATTCCTTAGAGTCTTTCACATTTTTACTAACTTGCTGCCCAATGTTTCTTTTGTATTGTCATAAACACAGCAATATTTGTAGATTCGCTCATAGATGAAGCTCTAGGGATAAGCTATATCACTGGGGAGTAGATTATTTTTAATGGCTTCGCTGATTCATAGATTTGCACTGTGAGAAGGTGCACTAGGGCATAACCATGTGACCAGGACAGAAAGTGAGAAGAATCTCTGGAGCGGGGGCACACAAATTCCATTCTATCAATTTGAAAAAAAAAAGGTAAGCTGGAGTTGATTTTTATGTATAAAATTAGAGAATATGATGGAATATTTGGAGGATCAGTGCAAGATACCTCATGCTGTTCATGAAGAAGCTTCAACAACTGAGAGTAAACTTCATCTGAGTTCTGTGGTGACCTGGTATCTTCATGTTCTACTACAACAAAGTCACTCTCCTCATCTGGAGGTGGTGGGATCTGGGGAATAAAAGCAAAGACTGCTTAATGATTTGAGGATATGTCAATCTGTTGCAATACGCCTACAATGAAAGATGGCTCATTAATTGCAATAAAGGATATGCAGTGGATGTGGGAATCTCTTAGATTTTTCTCATTCAGCCTATAGGTCAAACAAAAGAGATCCATCATTAGGATTATGATTAACCACTTGAAGACACTTTTCAGACATTTTTTGTTTACAAGTAAAAATCTGTATTTTCGGTCTCTGATCAGCCGATGGAACTGCTGACTTCAGTGCCGGGTTTCCCGATCACACGGGAGAGACCGGAGAGGCACTGGAGGGGCAACCCTTCTGCTACCTTTAAAAGCTGCTCAGAACACTTTTAAAAGGGTAGGCAGCCATGGACCCGGTATAACCACGTGAACACAATCACATATATTTACGTGATTGTGCTGCAAGTGGTTAAGCAATTGCTAGCTTAAGACCACTATATTTTGCCCATTTTAAACAGTGGGATAAACAATCAAGATCCATAGAGCCAGCCTGCTCTGAGTGGATATAAATGTATGCACACCTTTAACCACTTGCCTACAGGGCACGTATACTGTCCAGGCCAATTTTCAGCTTTCAGCGCTGTCACACTTTGAATGGCAATTGCGCGGTCATGCAACACTGTACGCATATGAAATTTTTATCATTTTTTTGAGACAGATAGAGCTTTCTTTTGGTGGTATTTAATCACCTCTGGGTTTTTTATTGTTTGTTAAACAAACCAAAAACAACTGAAAATTTAGAAAAAAAAAGTTTTTCCTTAGTTTTGTTATAAACTTTTGTAAATAAGTGATTTTTATCCTTCACTGATGTGCGCTAATGAGGCTGTGGTGATGGGCACTGATAGGCTGCACTGATGGCCACTGATGAAGAGGCACTGGTAGGTGGCACTGATGGGCATTGACAGGCATCACTGATGGGCACTGAAAGGCAGCACTCATATGGCAGTGATAGGCAGCACTGATAGGCGGCATTGACTGGCACTGTTAGGTGACACTGACTGGCACTGTTAGGCGGCACTGATTGACAGCGATAGGTGAAACTGAAAGGCAGCTCAGATGAGCACTGATATGTGGCATTGATGTGCACTGGTAGGCACTGATAAGTGGCATTGATGTGGCACTGATAGGTGGCATTGATGGACACCGACAGGTGGCACTGCTGGGGCTACACTGATCATGAGCGCACACTGATCATCAGTGCCCTGATGATCAGTGTAGATGTCCCCTCTGAGGAATGCCGATTATTGGCTCTCCACTCCTCACGAGCTGTCAGATAACTGGCATTTCCCTATTTACATAAGATCAGCTGTGATTGGATACAGCTGACCACATGATCGAGCCAACATCTTCGGCTCTTTCCGTTGATCGGTGATCCGCTGTGTCTGAGGGACAAAGCGCACCACCGATCGCTGTGCTGCACGCCCCTGGAGCTGCGCATGCGCGGTTAGAGTGGGAGGACGTCATATGGCGTCCTCCCAAAATGAGAGAACCGCCTTGCGCCCGTCATTACCTTATATGGTGGGGGGGAGGCGGTTAAAGGAAACCTGTCAGAGAAATACAGTGTTGATAGTTCTGATCCACTTCTGTAGACACCAGTTCACTGGCTTCTGTGCTACACTTCTGGTTAGAATGCAATCCTAATCAATGACATAAAACACATGCAGACTGGGAGTTCTGATTACACTTGCTGCACACCAGAAAGTGCTCAATCCTGGGACAGTCAGGAAATAACATTTTCATGAGCAGATCAGCAAAGGCAATTCACACATTTCTCTTAACACATGTCTAATTTAATCATTCTAAAAAAGCTATGTTAAAGCTGTAGTAAACTCCGCTTTGTGATTTTTACCTACAGGTAGGCTTACAATAAAGCTTACCTGTAGGTAAAATTAATATCTCCCAAACGTGATGGTGAATTCACCGGTGCATGCGCTCTGAAGAAACGGCATACTCATGCCATTCCTTCAGAGCTCTGTGCCACTGCCGTAACTCCTGTGCACATGCGCAGGAGTGTATTCATCACAGTTCAGCCATTCAAGCGGCCGAAGCCCGCTAACTTATAAGGAAGCCTGTGTGTAGATGGAAGCCCTGTCAGTTGTGATAGCGCACCGCTGGAGGGCTTTGTTTCAAGGTGAGTCTTTCATAATCTGCTTTGATGCATCGCATGATATTACCTTCCAGAAGGAAAATTTTCTTTTTTCAGAAGTTTACTACCGCTTTAACAGGTGAAGTTAAAGTCTGTTGATGCACCAACCTTGGCAATGTCAACCAGGGTCCCACTTTTGACTTTATCGATGGAAGCTTGGATAGTACGGACCACTACCATGTGCTCTTTGGCAAGGACCAGGTCATTTTTTTGCTTAGCTTGGAGAGCTGCTTTCCTGTACTGTCTCCTGCGGTTCTCCAGGAATTCCAGCTGTTCTTGTACTGAAAGAGTCACATGACCGGATGAAATTTAGAAAAGTCCGCTTTTTGGGGCCATGAACACAACAGAACCCCAGAGCTCATGTATATTATTCCTATCCATACCTTCAGGGGGAAAGTCCCCAGTGGGCTCTGTGGTTTCAGCGACTTTGGTTTTTTGAGGTGCCTCATCTTGCTGTGGAAGGGTTGATGACACCTGTGGTTTGACAATCTGGATGGGCTTTTGTGGGACAGGTTTCTTTGCTGGCTGTTCACCCTAAAAAAAAAAAAAAAAAAAAAAGAAGAGAACTCATAACTCTGAGCTTCCCATGCTGCATGTTCATTTTAAACTGTAAACAACTTACTTTTTTAAAGTACTTGTAAATTAGATATAAACCCTAGTTACATTGACATTGTTTGAGTACTACCGTGTTTCCCCGAAAATAAGACATGGTCTTAAATTTTTTTGGCTAAAAAAAAAAAAAAACACACTAGGTCTTATTTTTGGGGGTAGGTCTTATTTTTTTTAATGTCCAGGTGTGGACAGGGGGTGCAGAGGTGAGTTGCAGACAGTTGTGGATGAGTGTTACCATAGAGAGGGCTGGCTGATGACAGTTGTGAGCTGCAGTCAGGTGTTGCAGAGGTGAATTGACAGGTGAGTTTCAGGCAGGGTGCATGGGTGAGTTGCAGACAGGGGATGCAGAGGTGAGCTGTGGCTGGGAGGTGCAAAGGCAAGCTGTGGCCAGGGGGTGCAGAGGTGGGTTGCAACTCAGCTCACCTCTGCACCCCCCCAGCCAAAGCTCACCTATGCACCCTTTCTGCAACTCACTTGTCAATTTACCTCTGCAACACCTGAGTGCAGCTCACCTTTGCACATCCCCCCCTCCTCCTTCACTGCCCTCATATGGTTAGCTAGCATGGCAAAACACAGCTGTCAGCAGCCGGCCTCTCTCTATAGTAACTCCCGTTTCGGGTCCTATCTTTCCACACAGTGCACCAAGCGCATTTACCGCTCCACCTCTTCCCCACTGGCCAGCAATCAACCCTGGGGCATCGGCTTCCATGCATTAGGATACCTGTCCCTAAACACACTGCGCCCGCAGATATGTTCCTTCCCTGTCCCACAGTGAGTACAGAGATAGGGAGGTTCCATATGAGCGAATGGTGCTGTCACTTATAAACACAGAAACGTGGCTTTTGTGTTTGTAAGAGACAGTAGATATTGGTGTGCACAGGGCCAGTGCTGGAGGTGGCGGAACGGCGTTTCGCCACATTCCGGCTGAAAAAAAAACCCTGATCACAACTAGGTCTTATACTTTAGCAATTCCCAAAAATAGTACGAAGTCTTATTTTCAGGGAAACACGGTATGTGTCAGCTGTCATTTTTCTGGATTAGATACTTGTTTCACTTTTTATTGATAGTCCTGTTCTTCTGCAGCCACTTTGCAGTCATTTCCTGTCTAAATGCATCCTGATGATGGCTACATGACAATTTTCAGGCATTTCTGCGTTGTTTGTGATGAAATAGCTACTTATAGCCTTCATCAGAAGCCCAAGTCAAATGGTGACAACACAGGTGTGTACATTTAGGAGACAAAGCATTGCTGTCCTATGACAGGAAATGCCTGAATAAGGAACTTCATGAAAGGATCACAAGGAAGTTCAGGGCCCTCCTAACTCTGTTGTATTGAACTATATCATTGCTATATTTTCTCCCTTTATATTGTAAAGCGCTGAGCAAACTGTTGGCGCTATATAAATCCTGTATAATAAGTATTTAAATTACAGCTGCAAAATAAAAAAATAGAACGTCTTTTGATATTATATTAACATTTTAGAGCATATATAAGATTTTATTAGGTTTACACACACACATTTTAATGGTATGTTAAGAAAAAACATTTAAAGAATCCACATAAACATATTAGGGGGCTAGCAATGTACAGAGGGTAAGAAATGTAGGTTTGTGACCTGATCACCTCCATGTCTTCAATCCTGCAATGCTCCTGTCAAAGCTGACAGATTCTCAGTACAGCTCCTTTCCAGCCACTGTGCTGTGCAATCAGGCTGAAGATTTTCAGACAGAAGTCTATGGGAATCTTCTCCTAAACATGTTAGACTGAACACTGTGGTGTTCAGAGAAAAATGGTTTAAAATGATGCACCACTCCACCAGGGGCAAAGATGTGAGCCAGATTTAGGGCCTGTGTTGACTACCTTTGGGCTTGTGTCTATGGTATAAGATTGACATTAATTTGAGAAGTTTCTGGGATCAACATTTCTTGACAGGTTGCATTTGACTTGCAGTTGATCTCTTTCTAACCCACATTTGATTTGCTAAATGCAAGTTTCGCATCCCCATAGTAAAAAGCAAACAAAAACAGTTGATGAAGACCCCAGCAATGCCAATCGCATCATCCCCCTCCTTTCCAAAATCTTGTTTTTTTCTTTGGTATGACATTTGTTTGAATGAAATGTTATAGATAAGGCAATGGTAGTAAACAGCAAAAAAAAGGGAAGAAAGAATGTAAAACGATTTGTTGGAAAAAGTAGAAAGAATAAGATTGATAAAAGCAGAAACTTACAGTGGATCTCGCTTCCCGAACTAAGGGAGCAATAGTTTGTTTTTTTTCTCACAGCCACGATATTCAGACAGACTCAACCTCAAATTTCAGTCATATGGCACAACTGTTCTTGTGACCAACAATATGTGTAAAAGGAAGTCCCTGAAATCTGTGCAAAAGCTCTTTACTGTCACATGATCAAGGCTGAATTGTGTGACATGGGTAAAATCTAACGTGATTTACTTAAAAAAAAAAAATTAAAAATAATTCAGGAAGGACATACTGTTAATGCCACACTGGATTCAAGAAATCAATGGAGTAGATTAACTGAGACAAGCATAACTGGCCTTACTCATGAATTGTCATGTTGTACAAGCCTGTTTCTCTGGTAAACAGGCATAATGAGTAGATTGCAACTTTTAAAGAGAAACTCCTGACAAAAAAGCTAAAGGCACAGTTTAAATACATAAACATTTACCAGAGCCAGATCACTCATAAGACAATCTATGCAAATGCTTTTGGATGTGCAAGAATTTCTGTTTTCGCCAAGGAGAGCATGGTTGAGGCACTCCTGATTACAGATTGTGGAATGAAGATGTGCTCTGAGGCACTGGTATTGTATCACAAAGTAAGGTTTTATTCAGAACAGCTTTGAACACCTTCAAGAAAGAGAATTAAAGTGGTTGTAAAGGCTCAAGGTTTTCCTACCATCATGCGTTCTATGTGCAGCCATTGGCTCCCGCTGCTGTCAATCACAGTCAGTGAGCCCATGAGGAGAGCAAGGGGGCAGGTCTGAGCCACAGCTCTATGTGTGAATGGACACACAGAGCAACACCTTGGGAGCGAACCTGCTTGGGTGCCCCCATAGCAAGTCGCTTGCTCTGGGGGTACTCAGCAGGAAAGAAGGGCCAGAAGCAGCGGACCCAAGATGAGGAGGATTGGGGCTGCTCTGTGCAAAAACACTGCACAGAGCAGGTAAGTATAACATGTTTGATATGAATGGCAATAAAAAAAAAAAAAGAACACTTTAATGATACAAATCATTACACACACCGTAGGACAACACATCAGTAATTTCCGATAAAGTTTGTGGGCTGCCCTACAGCCTAGAAAGTGGCCAATCCAAAGGTTTGCAATAAGTGTGTCAACAGGTTGCTGAACATTCTTTGGTTTCAAGCAACAACACAGATGTAAGTACACTTTCAAATTTTATTGACTTCAAGAATTCTTTTCTCCAGAAGATATTTTTTTAAGGCAGCAATCAAGGCCTGCTGGATGTCCAGGGACCCAGCTGAAGCCTTTCTACTCCTGCAACGAACCAGGGAGATATTGTAATTGTCTGAATAAATTATTATCCTGGCCAACGAAATCCACAAACGTTTAAATGCTTGATGCGAAAAAACGTGTGCGCAAAATGCAATTTTAGTCGCTCTTTTAAGCAACTTTATTTTTAATTACCGGATGAGACTGTTTAAATAAAATAAAAATAAAAACAAGAAATCCTCTGTGGGTCAAATCAGAGGGGAGTATTCAAGGGGTAACTAGTGTTTATAGTTTAGAGATTCAGTAATCAAAAATTGCCTGCCTACCTCCTCCTCTTCATCTTCAGCTCCATCATCCTCACCAGCATGTGCCAACTTCTGAGCAGCTTCCAAAGCTTTCTCCACACTGCCCACATCTCCCACGCTCTCCATGCCAGGGAATGGAGGAAACCCTACAAGGAAATTGCATTTTTTAACCAAGGAGGTATTTCTACACGGTAAGGATACTGAAACCCAAAAAGCTGGTTGAGATCATAAAATGGTTCTCCCCCTCCAAAACAGGTGAGAAGTCCACTTGAAATAG
Organism: Staurois parvus; assembly: GCF_062004578.1. Lineage (NCBI taxonomy): Eukaryota > Metazoa > Chordata > Amphibia > Anura > Ranidae > Staurois > Staurois parvus. The sequence goes on from NW_028320549.1 coordinate 375,754, forward strand.
AATAAAGATTGGCTGAAGGCTCAGGTCTTGTACTTTCTATTAGAGTATCTCTTAGAGTCCATTCACAGTTGCCAAAATGGTAACTATGTGCAGAGTGGTGCTACAAAAGCCACCCTAAAACACTGTACAATAGCAGCCAACACACAATGCACTGTATGCAATAAAAGGGTAATGTGAGTTTATTTTTTGTCTGTCACAGTTCAGGAGCAGCCAATATATAATGAATGGGTTGCTTTACTGAAAAACAAGTAAAAACTTTGCAAGGAAATGCTGAAGTGAGAATTTGCCCTTAGGGCCCATTCCCAGGACTGTGACTTGGTAAGACATGTGCATTTAAATGTGCAGTATTCATGTGTTGATGTGTGCTGCAGTAAGCAGTGAAGGGGCTACCAAACCCCCAGAATGCATAAAACATGTTTTTTTTCCAACATGCATTTTAACATTCAGCATTTATGAGTTGAAAAGCGTTGGGTTAGGAACCCCTCTCATTTTGGTGCTGCCAAACCACCACAACACATGAAAACTGGACAAACACTATTTTTTTTCCCAACACAGCACACTACAACGCACTAATAGTTAACATATAGGCAATACAGAGCACTGCCTAGGTGAGTTGGAGTGCCACTAAAATGTTAAGAAATGCCAACGTACTGCATTGTTTTTCATGTCCTACCATATGCTACACGTGATAACGCACAGAAACCACACATTTACTCCCCATGTTACTCCAAAGATTGTGAACAGGATCTAAGTTGCAACTTGACAACCCATGATACAAAAAAGCCTATCTTCTTATTGATCTGTGATTTACCGGATCAGCTGTCTTACAGCAGAGATGGCAACAATATAAGAGGAAGGCTGTCAAATTAAAGACAACATTCCACTGCTATTACAAAATTTAAATATATACATTTTCCTGTTTACCTGCCACAACTGTGCCATTTTGGCCAGCTATTTTATATCTTGTTATGACTCTACTAGTCATTAGGATTACCCTGCCAATATACCAGGCAAAACAGTAAACATATGCAGCTGAAATAAAACTTTAAGTACATTTGTCCTTTGCAAAGACATGGAGTACTCATCTCTCCTGCTGCCTGTGTTGCTGATCGCTGCAGTAGTGAAGAAAAAATGGTGCCTGATGGGCATGTAAAGTCTAACATGTCAACCGTGATTCAACCAAACAGCCCTGATGTCACCACTGTATCCTGTAGTGGCACAGCAGCTGATGGAAGAAACCACAGAGCACAGCAGAGAACCAGGAAATCAGCACTCCTGGGAAGAGAAGTCTTAATCTACCCATAGATGGACTGAATTAAGCCGGTTCGGCAAGGACCATACAAATTTCAATTCATCTATGGCCATTCCTCATCGACTGTTGGAAAACTTTTGTCAGTTAACAGCTTGCAGCAAATTGGCTGCAGCCGCTGATCAAAGTATTCTGACAGTGGAAAAGACCCACTGTCAGAATACAATGGCACAGCAGGGAGGATTCCTCCATCCACCTAGCTTGTGTGGATGGGGGAATCCATTCACTTTTTTTTTTTTTCGGTCAACTAGCTAACTGATCAAAAAAAAAAAAATGAACCGTCTACGGCCAGTATTACTTTAACAACTAGGACTGCATTAATGGATTAAAAATAAAAACTAGGCCTGCAATCAGAAAAAATGTTAGCCTGTGTCAATAAGCTATTTGATGGAATTTACATGTAGAACAAAACAAGTAATATGTTACCTGGAGGTACTGGGAGCTCTGCCAGATTCACTGATCTGCCAGCTTTGGAAGCCCGTATGGCATCCTGATATTGCTGCAATAAAGAAATTAATTTGGTTACATTTAACAGGGAACAGATCCTTGTGTGCTCTGCCTAGCTTCCGATACTTTGTTTAGTTTTCCCTTTATGGAAAAGTAAAGGATTAATAAAACACAACCACTATTGTTTGTGCACTGCATATAAAGTCATAAAGGTATAATATTAATAATAATTATTTTTTGTCAACAGAACATTATCTTTATCAGTGTGGCTTTGCTCACTGGACAAATCAGCCTGTACAGCAGTTTTTATATAAAATGACTAAAGCTTTTGTTTTTGGTTGTAGATTGAAGACAAACTGCAGATAAAAAACTTTTCGTTTTTTTTTGTTAGATTAGCACAGGATGGGTAAGGGGTACAACTTTTGTTGGGTTTATACTGTCAATGTACTTGTTAGGGAGATTTCCACCACTTCCTGTAGAGACAGACTGCAAGAAAACACTTTTTCCCAAGAATATCTAACGGATTAAATTTATTGCCTCTGTCTTCATGTCTCAGTGACAACAGCTCCACTCATTTCTTGAAAAGCTGCCAGAGGCATAGGAAGAATGGTACAATCTCTCCAACAGCATCAAGGACGTCAATATTTACCAGGCATTCCAAAAATAAATAGATTTCTTCTTGGAGTTGAGTTTTAGTCCTTAACCACTTGCCTACCAGGCACTTATACCCCCTTCCTTACCAGGCCAATTTTCAGCTTTCAGCGCTGCCGCACTTTGATTGACAATTGCGCGGTCATGCAACATTGTACCCATATGAAATTTTGATCATTTTTTTCTCACAAATAGAGCTTTCTTTTGGTGGTATTTAATCGCCACTGGGCGCTTTACTTTTTGCGCTATAAATTAAAAAATGTGCAAAAAATTTGAAAAAAAAAAAAAAAAGTTTATTTGTTTCTTTTATAAAATTTTTCAAACAGGTATTTTTTCTCCTTCACTGATTTGCGTTGATGAGGCGGCACTGATGGGCACTGACAGGCGGCACTGATGGGCACTGATAGGCAGCACTAAAGGGCACTGATAGGCAGTACTAATGAGGTGGCACGGATAGGCGGCACTGATAGACAGCACTAATTAGGGGTCACGGATAGGCGGCACTGATAGGCGGCACTGATAGGTGACACTGATGATGGGTACTGATAGACGGCACTGACTGGCATCACTTCTGGGCACTGACTGGCGGCACTGACTGGCACAACCCCTGGGCACTGACTGGTGGCACTGACTGGCAGCACTGCTGGGCTGCACTGGTGGGTGGCACTGGTGGGCAGCACTGGTGGGTGGGCGGCACTGGTGGGCACAGGTGGGTGGCACTGGTGGGCACAGGTGGGTGGGCACAGGTGGGTGGCACTGCTGGGCACATGTAGGTGGCACTTCTGGGCACAGGTAGGTGGCACTGCAGAGTGGCACAGGTGGGGGCACTGCTGGGCACAGGTGGGGGCACTGCTGGGAATGGGTGGGCGGGGCTAGTAAGCGCACTGCTGGGCGGAACTTACGGGTGTCACTGCTGGGCACCGATCATCAGGGCACTGATCATCAGTGCCCTGATGATCTGTGCCGATCCCCGCTCTGACAACTGCCGGTTCTCGGCAGTACTTTCCTCACGATCTGACAGCGTGAGGAAAGTGCAGCCGAGAACCGGCACTTGCATTTCCCTGTGATCAGCGTGTCATTGGACACCGCTGATCACGTGGTAAAAGGCCGGTGGGATCGTCCGTAGGACACAGCGATCACGGAGATCGCCGAGTGCGCGCCCCCTGGGGCGCGCAGGAGAGCGCGTTCTGGGAGGACGTCATATGACGTCCACTCAGAACTGGCCGGCCACGGTGAAGCCGTCATTCGGCTATGCGCGGTCGGCAAGAGGTTAAAGCGGCTGGCTTCTTCTCTTCTATTTGTGCCACCAGAGCAAGCTGCCTGTGCACAATTTCTAGGCAATTTGGAGCAATTTTAGTCATTTTGCCAAGGCACCCAAAAAGTCATCCTGGTTGAAAAAAGCTGGGTTAAATTACGTCAGTAATGAGGGGGTTGAATTACGTCAGTAATGAGAGGGGGGTTGGGTTACGTCAGTAATGAGAGGGGGGTTGGGTTACGTCAGTAATGAGGGGGTTGGGTTACGTCAGTAATGAGGGGGTTGAATTACGTCAGTAATGAGGGGGGGTTGGGTTACGTCAGTAATGAGGGGGTTGAATTACGTCAGTAATGAGGGGGTTGAATTACGTCAGTAATGAGGGGGTTGAATTACGTCAGTAATGAGGGGGGGGTTGGGTTACGTCAGAAATGAGAGGGGGGTTGGGTTACGTCAGAAATGAGAGGGGGGTTGGGTTACGTCAGAAATGAGAGGGGGGTTGGGTTACGTCAGAAATGAGAGGGGGGTTGGGTTACGTCAGAAATGAGAGGGGGGTTGGGTTACGTCAGTAATGAGAGGGGGGTTGGGTTACGTCAGTAATGAGAGGGGGGTTGGATTACGTCAGTAATGAGAGGGGGTTGAATTACGTCAGAAATGAGAGGGGGGTTGGGTTACCTCAGTGAGAGAGTGTTGGATTACCTCAGTGAGAGAGTGTTGGATTACCTCAGTGAGAGAGTGTTGGATTACCTCAGTGAGAGAGTGTTGGATTACCTCAGTGAGAGAGTGTTGGATTACCTCAGTGAGAGAGTGTTGGATTACCTCAGTGAGAGAGTGTTGGATTACCTCAGTGAGAGAGTGTTGGATTACCTCAGTGAGAGAGTGTTGGATTACCTCAGTGAGAGAGTGTTGGATTACCTCAGTGAGAGAGTGTTGGATTACCTCAGGGAGAGAGTGCTGGATTACCTCAGGGAGAGAGTGCTGGATTACCTCAGGGAGAGAGTGCTGGATTACCTCAGGGAGAGAGTGTTGGATTACCTCAGAAAGAGAGTGTTGGATTACCTCAGGGAGAGAGTGTTGGATTACCTCAGGGAGAGTGTGTTGGATTACCTCAGGGAGAGAGTGTTGGGTTACCTAAGGGAAAGAGTGTTGGGTTACCTCAGTGAGAGTGTGTTGGGTTACCTCAGGGAGAGAGTGTTGGGTTACCTCAGGGAGAGAGTGTTGGGTTACCTCAGGGAGAGAGTGTTGGGTTACCTCAGGGAGAGAGTGTTGGGTTACCTCAGGGAGAGAGTGTTGGGTTACCTCAGGGAGAGAGTGTTGGGTTACCTCAGGGAGAGAGTGTTGGGTTACCTCAGGGAGAGAGTGTTGGGTTACCTCAGGGAGAGAGTGTTGGGTTACCTCAGGGAGAGAGTGTTGGGTTACCTCAGGGAGAGAGTGTTGGATTACCTCAGGGAGAGAGTGTTGGATTCCCTCAGGGAGAGAGTGTTGGATTCCCTCAGGGAGAGAGTGTTGGATTCCCTCAGGGAGAGAGTGTTGGATTCCCTCAGGGAGAGAGTGTTGGATTCCCTCAGGGAGAGAGTGTTGGATTAACTCAGGGAGAGAGTGTTGGATTACCTCAGGGAGAGAGTGTTGGATTACCTCAGGGAGAGAGTGTTGGATTACCTCAGGGAGATACTGTTGGATTACCACAGGGAGAGAGTGTTGGATTACCTCAGGGAGAGAGTGTTGGATTACTTCAGTGAGTGTTGGATTACCTCAGGGAGAGAGTGTTGGATTACCTCAGGGAGAGAGTGTTGGATTACCTCAGGGAGAGAGTGTTGGATTACCTCAGGGAGAGAGTGTTGGATTACCTCAGGGAGAGAGTGTTGGATTACCTCAGGGAGAGAGTGTTGGATTACCTCAGGGAGAGAGTGTTGGATTACCTCAGGGAGAGAGTGTTGGATTCCCTCAGGGAGAGAGTGTTGGATTCCCTCAGGGAGAGAGTGTTGGATTCCCTCAGGGAGAGAGTGTTGGATTAACTCAGGGAGAGAGTGTTGGATTACCTCAGGGAGAGAGTGTTGGATTACCTCAGGGAGAGAGTGTTGGATTACCTCAGGGAGATAGTGTTGGATTACCACAGGGAGAGAGTGTTGGATTACCTCAGGGAGAGAGTGTTGGATTACCGCAGGGAGAGAGTGTTGGATTACCTCAGGGAGAGAGTGTTGGATTACCTCAGGGAGAGAGTGTTGGATTACCTCAGGGAGAGAGTGTTGGATTACCTCAGGGAGAGAGTGTTGGATTACCTCAGGGAGAGAGTGTTGGATTACCTCAGGGAGAGAGTGTTGGATTACCTCACTAAGAGAGTGTTGGATTACCTCACTAAGAGAGTGTTGGATTACTTCAGTGAGTGTTGGATTACCTCAGTGAGAGAGTGTTGGATTACCTCAGGGAGAGAGTGTTGGATTACCTCAGGGAGAGAGTGTTGGATTACCTCAGGGAGAGAGTGTTGGATTACCTCAGGGAGAGAGTGTTGGATTACCTCAGGGAGAGAGTGTTGGATTACCTCAGGGAGAGAGTGTTGGATTACCTCAGGGAGAGAGTGTTGGATTACCTCAGGGAGAGAGTGTTGGATTACCTCAGGGAGAGAGTGTTGGATTACCTCAGGGAGAGAGTGTTGGATTACCTCAGGGAGAGAGTGTTGGATTACCTCAGGGAGAGAGTGTTGGATTACCTCAGGGAGAGAGTGTTGGATTACCTCAGTAATACACTGTAGATTTTACTAACTTTGTTTGGAATTGGAGCTGTACCAGTGTTACAGGGTTAACATGACATGACATCTGGCAATTTCAGAGGCAGAGGCTAGAACTGGCAGCTTACATTTTTCTATCAGCTAACGTTTCCCTTCGGGACGGTTCACAGCAGCATGTTTCTGTGCGATTCACATGCGATACGGGTACAGTGCAATTTCGTCCCATTCATTTGAACCGCACCAAAAGTAGTGCATGCGCTACTTTATAAAACGCACAGCATCCGGATCGAATGATACTACTGTACCATGTGATCCAGTGCAGGCAAATGCATTGCGTTTGTGAGCTGCTTTTGGGATGTTGTTAACACAGACACCTGCTGCAGAACTCAAGTGCAGTGTGTTTTAAATGCAGTGCAGGAAATGCTCATAGAACCCCGGTTTCCCGCACTGCATTCTGATGTGAACTGGCCCTTAACCGCTTCCGTGTTGCCCTATAGCAGAAATACGGCTAAAGGGCGGCACGGGTGCACGAAATCACAAATATAGACGTGATTTTGCAGTTCCAGGTAGGGGGCGCGCATGTGCCCTACCTGCGCTGCCATTTGCGGTCTCGGCTGTCAGTTACCGGGTCCCAGTCAGTGATTCCCCACTGGAACCCGGCGATCTCCGAGGATTTCCAACGGGGGAGAGACCTGTATGTAAACAATACAAATCTCTTACGTCAGCTCCCGCATACTGCTTTGTATGGCTCTGCATAGCAGAGCCATACAAAGCAGTGTGCTTACAGTGAAACACACACACAGCCCACATAGTAAAACAGCACACAGTTAAACCTTTGATCGCCCCACATGTTAACCCCTTCCTGCCCAGTGCCATTAGTACAGTGTCAGTGCTTTTTATTAACACTGAACACTATATTGGTGTCAATGGGGATGTCAGTGACACCAAGTCAGTTCCCAATAGTGTCACAATGCCCGCCGCAATCCCACTAAAGGTCGCTGATTGCCGCCATTACTAGTAAAAAGAAAAAAAAAATTCCAGTATATATACCGCCATTTGTAAATGCTAAAACTTTCACATAAACCAATTACATGTATTGGGTTTTTTTTTTAACAAGAAGTTTACAAAAATCTGATTTTTAAAATTTTTTACTGGACATGTTTAACCTCCCTAGCTGTCTGATTATGTCCATATTTCTGTGCTCAAAGCGGTACATTTTTTTGCATGGAAATATGTCGTTTTTTTATTGTAGGCCTGTCATTTTTAGGAATAACTCACTGAAATCTGTCCGAACAAGAGTCTAGTAAACATTCCGGGTATGATAAAATTTAAAACCCAAAATTATTAATAATCATAAAAAATAATAATATAATAATAATAAATTTAATTCAATAATATAATCAAACCAAAAACACTGAAATTTGAAATAGAGCGCCAAGTTCGCACATCGCTGAGCAAAGTCGCAAAATTGTTTTCAGTGTCTGATAACGAATTTCCCCACAAATCATTATCACTCAATTCTGCAAGTGGTTCTAATTTACTATCGCTGTTCTCTAGCTGGTCTAAAACTGCTTTTGACCTAAAGGGACGCTTTTTGGACGCCATGGACATTTCTCAGTTTCCAGGCAGAAAGAACAGTAAAAATGCAGGCAGGGCGCAGGACAAAGCACTCGGGACAAAATGTATGTGAAATGGTTTGATACAGTAATGTTATACTATGTGATTTTAGTGTATTTAGTGAATGTCACCTTTTGTCATTTTCAAATTTCCCACCGTTCCGTCCCCCGTACGTCCTGACGCCGCAGGGGACGGAACCCAGAAGACAGATGCCGGCATCCGCCAGAGGACATTGCCAGGGACACTGCAGGAGGGACATCGCGGGAGCGCAGAACAAGGTAAGAGAAGAACAGATCCCAAAGCAGCACCACATGGTAAGCCCGAGTGTAGCTCGGGGTTACCGCTTGTGGTGCTGAAACTTTACCCCGACCTACACTCGGGAATACCTCCAGGCAGGATAAATAGCAAAAAGTCAAAAATATATATATTTTTTTCAAAATTGTGGTTTTTTTTGTTTATAGCGTAAAAAATAAAAACCGCAGAGGTGATCAAATACCACTGAAAGAGAGCTGTATTGGTGGGAAAAAAAGGATGTGAATTTCATTTGGATGCAGCATTGCATGACCACGCAATTGTCAGTTAAAGTAACGCAGTGCCATATCGCAAAAAATGGACTGGTCAGGAAGGGGGGTAAATCCTCTGGAGGGCAAGTGTTATTCTAACCCATCTCATACCTTGACAATCCTCTCATGCATTCTGGCCTTCCTGTCATCTCCATTGGCTTTGGCTTGCTGCGCTGCAGATTTGTAGCGATCCATCCTTTGCTGCAGAGCTTGCAACACCGTAACTGCAGGAACTTCTGGAGAGCAGACAAGGAACAGCTTTGTGAATTCAATAGTTTAGCACTGGGCCCAGGAGAAAAGCTGTTGTGCTTTGTTTGTAATGACATTCACCTTTTATTATACAGAAACATAAACAACAAAATCTGACTGGTTACCATGGACAACACCAACTGTCTGAATCATTTCTTCTCAGCAACACATTGATCAAAAATGTCCCATAATAATACACTATAAAGCTGACCATACACAAAGCCATCTGATTGAGTGACAGAACCTTCCATTTACATACAGTATTTTGCCCCAATCATGAAACAATACAGTGGTTTTGATTGACTGCAAAGAGACAGAATCCAAATAACCCGATCAAATGCAGCAGAAAAATCTGATTGCTTTTGACTCCTAAATTTGATCACAATTTTAACTTTGCACATTGACAGGCATGTCAGATGATCAACACAAGCCCAGTTTTGCCTTCAAGGGGTCGATTGAACTTGTAGGCGGTAGAATACTTTCCTGTGATCACTACTGATCATATTAGTGATTCCCAGTGAATCAAAAGTCATCAGAATTGATTAAAAGTTGCCCATATAGGGTCAAATTAAGTGTATATTGGCTGTAAAATTCTCACTGAGAGCGTCAGGCGGAGAGGGATCATTCAGATCGCCATAATCACAATCTTCTGAGAATTTAAAACCCTGACTTGGCTTATGCTCCATCATGTCGCAGTGTGAAGTGAAGTGCCTATTTCCCTCACTATGAAGAAAGGAGAACAGTGGCATGCAGATATTATTTCTAGCACGCAATTTTAAGTGAAATTAAATACAACCACGCACTCATTGAACTCTGACATCAGTACTCACCTGGTCTGGTGGCAGGGCTGGGCTCTTGGGGTTCTGGTGTGCTCTGTTCTGAGGTTTGCACCTCTTGGTCTAAAGAAAAACAAAATCTCCTTGAAACCCATGTAGAAGTTCCTTCTTAGCATGTGTACTGTACTGCCTTTGCTTCTACCTACCATTAGGGGGAGGAGGCATCTGACTAAGATCAACAGGTTGTCCGCTCTCCATAGCTTCTAGAACAGAACTAAATTTCTGAAAAAGAAAAAAAAAAAGTAGTAAAAAGAATCCAGATTCTTTGCACGACAATAGTGATACACTTTTCTTATAGTAAATGTTATGGCATGCTTAATTTCACTTTGCTGACTTATTCAAATGTAATTGATATCCATGAGACTTAATTAAAAAGACAATTTTCAAAATGACAATGCAGTGAATGGCACACACCTTGCAAATCTTCATGTACTCTTTGGCCTTCTCAATATCTCCCCTCTGCTTGGCTCGCAGAGCCGCCATCTTGTACTCATTGTGCCTTGTCATGAGTAGAGTCTTGCTCTCTGTAGTTTCAAAAGATAGCATTAGATTATCAATGATTCCTAAAGGCTAAGTTCACTTTTTGCAAAAAGAAAAAAAATGCACTTTTTTGTAGGTAAAAAAATGTGCATTTATTGTTTTTTTTCTTCGAAGCCTGCCGAGCGTTGTACCCGCAATCAGCAGCTCATGGGTGTAATGTCAGGCTCCTGCAGACACTCAGGACAGCTGTCTTCCCTAGTGGTGTACTTAGGTTTTGTGCTTCCCTAGGCAACACAAAATTTGGAAGTCCCCCCTCCCCGGCGGAGAGAGTATAACATTGACCAACACAGACCCCCCCCCCCCCCCCCGACAGTGATCAACAACACCCCTGCTCCACCCCCCCCCCCATACCAGAGAGCCTTCCATTAAAACCCACCCCTCCACCCCCCTGGAGACAGAGAGAATGATAAATGCCAATTGGGCCCTGCAAACACCATCAAACAGTCCGCAACCTCTCTCGGATCCCACCTTGCCCTCATGCCACATATGTCCATTTTTCCATGGCGCAGTGCTGCCCCCCTAAAAAATGCCCTCCCCAGGCAAATGCCTTGTGGTAAATATGCCCCTGGTCTTCCCATCCCTCGTACAGGCAGGCAGTTACTTGAGAGCTGGAAGATCACTGAACTATGAGAGCGCTCACTAGCGCCCTCACAGTTCATTGCTAACTACAACCTGTCGGCCGCAATGCATGACAGTACTTGTAGTCTATTCATTCACAGGAAACTGTAAATAAATGATGGAGTCATGTGGGCGGAGCCCCGCACAGCCGCACTGTTTTTAAATTGTGACAATGGGTAGGGGAAAGGATCTCCTGCCAACTGTCACAGGGAGGAGGGGGGATTGGGGGGAGAAGGTTCAGATGCTGGAACATGTTACATGTTCCACCCTAAAAACAGGTGGAACAGGTTTCAAATCCTTTAAAGGCTAAGTCCACAATTTACAGAAACTGGCCCATGCAGACAAGGCACCCCAGTAGTTTACATCCTTATGTCCTGAGCTAACTGCAGTACATAGCAGCCATTGACACTTACACCTAACATCACTGCTTTGTCAGGCAATCAGGCCAGGACGCAAGGATGTAAACAATATAGTATTTTGGCCAAGCAGCATGGGTGACAGAAGAAGCCTACAGGTAAGGGCATCACAGTGGATAAATGGTAAGCACTTCCGCCTGGCAGTACTAAGGTCATTGGTTTGAATCCCAACCACGGCACCACCTGCTTAGAGTTTGCATGTTTTTCCTGTGCGGGTTTCCTCCGGGTACTCCGGTTTCCTTCTACACTCCAAAGACATGCTGGTAGGTTAATTGGTTCTTCTCTAAATTGGCTCTAATATGTATGAATGTGAGTTAGGGACCTTAGATTGTACAATCCTTGAGGGTTAGGGACTGATGTGAATGTACAATATATATTTACATGTAAAGCGCTGCGGAAATTGACGGCGGTGTAATAATAATAATAATATAAGGCACCGGCATCTAACTATTATATTTCAACAAAATGCACTGTGCATTTGCAACTACTGAGGCCCCTTGACTGCAAGGGCCAGGTTCTGTAAAAGGTGAACTTAGCCATTAACAGTAAAACTAACACAGATAAGCAACTAATTTCCAGTTGGACATTTTGCAAAAAACATTACTGAACAGACCAAGTGCTGAATGATTCCCACACTGTGCTCTCTGATGGAGCCACATTCTCATCCAGAACATTGTGGTCTAATTATGTCCCTGAATTCATTTCAAAACTTTCGAGGTAAGGAATGTCTGCTAAGTTCTACATGATGCAAATTGTATTACAAAGACAGCAGCAGCAGAAAAAAAAGAGTGTGGAACCAGAAATCACATCTTTGGAAAGCAAAAGTTAAGACTTCTACACTGTGCCCAGGAAGTGGACAACTAAAGGCTCTTGTATGACAATCTAATCAAATCCAGTTACTGTGTGATGCACATGCCTCCAAGAAAGCAAAAACTTCCTTTAGGTCCCATTCACACAAATGCATGCTGGTATGTTGCGATGTTAACATGCATCACAGTGCTTTATTTTTTTTTCCTCTCAATGGTATTGTTATACACTGCAGTGCATGTGTTGGGTACACAGCACAACTGTGCTGGTGTAAATGAGCCCTTACACTCCCTGAATGAGCCAAATCCTCCTTAATTTGTGCCTCACACACTCCTCTTCTCAGAGTACAGCTGGTTTTTGTGTGGTGTGACTTATAAAAAAAAAAAAAAAAAAAAAAAAAAAAGGAGGGTCCTGGCACACTTTTGTGCGATTTTTCACATATAGGTTAGCCCCCTAAAAATGTGACACATAAAACTGCCAAAAAACGCACGTGCACCACCGCACCTGCATAGGTGTGAACAGAGCATCAGTCTTCCTTTACTGCATGAAAACAATAAAAGGAATCCTCAACATGACATGGGCTCCTAATCGCTCACCTGCTTCTTCTTGTGTGACAGCTGGCTCCTCGCTGGCAGTAATTGGTACTTCTGCCTCCACAGGCTGGCTCTGGCTGCTAACTGTTTCTGATTCAGTTAAAGCTGGAGCCGATTCCTGTGCAGTGATGGTGGGGAGTGGAGTTTGTGGAGCTTCTGCAGATTTCCCACTGGCCACTGGTGGTGGCATCTCCTCCTCATTCACAGGCTTGCCTTGTTTAGCAGCTTTCAACATAGATTCCAGTGTCTGTAAGATTAGAATCCAGAAATATGCAGATTGATAATATTCTATCTAATATAGGTAGAGAGTACACTGATACATCATATTCTCTGTTTTATGTTCTTTGAATGCTCGGTTATGTGACTGCACAACAATTTCCTTGAAATAAAACGATAAAGCGACTACATAATGACTACAGTAATTAGTCATATAAAGCATACCTATACAAAAGTTAAAATGTATTAATCATACAAAAAATTCAAACATGACATTAAGCCCTGGTTCACACTGATGCAGTGCGGAATTCGCAGTTTTCTGTGCGAATTCCACACCGCATCAGAATCGCACCATGTTCATGGGAACCGCTGTGGATGTGTATGTTAGCAGCACCCCGATAGAGGTCCGCAAAACACGGTGCGATGTGCAGAATCAGATCGTACAGGTATGAATACCCATGCAATCTGATTCTAGTGCAGACCAAAAAAAGGGTCCTGCACGTTTTGGTGCGGGTGCGAATAGAGCCATACAAAATGTATGGCTATAAACGCATCGTACACAAATCGCATGTGATTTGCACATGAATGCGGAGCGGTTCCTGTGTGAATCACATGCGATATACCGCACCACATATATGTGAACCCAGCCTTAACAAGTTAAAACTGATGTTTAACATAATCCATTCCCCTTCATTTGGAAAAGACAGGGTTATTTTCCCTTCTCTTAGGCTGCAAGGTCCTCTTTGCCCCATGACATGATTACAGACAACTACTACCAAGACCTTCGCACTGCCAGAACATGGACCCAAGATGTCACTAAGCAACACCTCCTCCAGATGCAGGTTGCCTTCTTGGATCATGCATCAGTCATTGGCGGGCAAGTGGAGGGGCTTTTTCAGAGTCCGTAGCAATGCAGCCAGGGGTGTATTTACCACAAGGCAAACAAGGCATTTGCCTAGGGCGGCATTTTTCAGGGGGGGCAGCAGCATTTTTCAGGGGGGCAGTGCTGTCCCCCCGAAAGAAGGAAAGGAAGAAGTGACACATGCAGGACGGGGACCAGGTGGGATCTGAGAGAGGCTGTGGACTGCTTGATGGTGTATGCAGAGCCTGACTCATGTTCCTGAGGATGTCCAGGGCTGTGAAGCTGAGTGTCTTATCTCTTGTCGGGGTGGGGGTTGCCAGTGTATGGGGGGCTGTGGTAGTGAAAGACTCTCTCGAGTGGGCATGGGGGGGGCGCTGGGGTGTTGGTCAATGGGGGGAGCCAATTTTTGTGTTGCCTGGGGCAGCACGAAACCTAAATACACCACTGAATGCAGCCCTGTACAGCTGCTGAGCGGGACAATATTGTAGTGAATTCACTGTAAGCCCTGCAATGTGGTCACCTACCTAGAGGAGGACCAGGAGGCTGTCAGAATCATGGGGTACTTTTTTTAAGAAGAATCAAGATTTGGTAAGCCATTTTTCTAGTGGTATGTATCGATTTCCCAAGAACACGTGAAATATTTTAGTGTAGGATACACGTGTACTTTAACCACTTGCCTACTGGGCACTTATATCCCCTTCTTTACCAGGACAATTTTCAGCTTTCAGATTGACAATTGCGCGGTCATGCAAGATTGTACCCATATGAAATTTTTATCATTTATTTTCTCACAAATAGAGCTTTCTTTTGGTGGTATTTAATTGCCACTGGGTACTTTACTTTTTGCACTATAAACAAAAAAAGTGCAAACATTTTGAAAATAAATAAATAAATTTCTTTGTTTCTATTATAAAATTTTTCAAACAGGTAATTTTTCTCCTTCACTGATTTGCGTTGAGGCAGCACTGATGGGCACTAATAGGCAGCACTGATGGGCACTGATAGCCAGCACTGATGGGCACTGATAGGCGGCACTAATGATGTGTCACGGATAGGCGGCACTGATAGACAGCACTGATAGGTGGCACTGATAGACAGAACTGATAGGTGGCACTGACTGGCGGCACTGCTAGGTATTGACTGGCGCAACTGCTGGGCACTGACTGGCACAACCACTGGGCACCGACTGGCAGCACTGCTGGGCTGCACTGATGGGTGGCACTGGTGTGTGGCACTGCTGGGCACAGTTAGGTGGCACTTCTGGGCACAGTTAGGTGGCACAGGTGGGCGCACTGATGGGAACAGGTGGGCGCACTGCTGGGCACCGATCATCAGGGCACTGATCATCAGTGCCCTGATAATCGGTACCGATCCCTGCTCTGACAACTGCCGGTTCTCGGCAGTACTTTCCTCACGCTCTGACAGCGTGAGGAAAGTGCAGCCGACAACCAGCAATTGTATTTCCCGGTGATCAGCGTGTCATTGCACACAGCTGATCACGTGGTAAAAGGCCGCTGTGATTGGCCTTTTACCACATCACGTGATCAGCTGTGTCCATAGGAGATCGCGGGGGGGGCGCATGAGAGCGCGTTCTGGGAGGACGTCATATGACGTCCTCCCAGAACTGGCCGGCCGCAGTGTAGCCGTCATTCGGCTATCTGCGGTCGGCAAGTAGTTAAAGGAGCTGCTTTAAAGTAAAAAAAACAAAAGTCTTGACTCAAAGGCCTATATCAATACTGGAACCAACCTTTAATCCTCGGTCATATCGCCTGGCTTTGGAAGTCTCATTGGCTTGTTTTGCATTGGCAATTGCTGACTGGTAGTTGGTGATCCGGTCTTGTAGCGTTTGCAGCAATCCCCCCGTGCTTGTCTAAAGAAGGAATAAAGCAGCAGTTAAGTGTGATGGGCTATGCTCAGGTGGTATAGGCCAACCAAGAGAAAGTTTCCTGCAGCTGAAAGTCATATAACCTTTTATTACAAAGTTATAAATCCAGTATATGAAAAACATGGGTTCTACATTCCTTTTTTAAAAAATGTGAAACTAGTGTATTTGCACTGAGTATACAACCTGAATTACAACTGTAAGGTTAAAATGAAAGCAAGTTTTGATCTGTATTTCATATTTTATTGGCTGCTGTTCCATATTTTGATTATATTTTAGATAAAGATTTCAGAATGCTCCCTTTGTGGTCACCTATTTATCACAGAATGAGATTAGCAACACTGCTTAAAAGTTAACCTGTGCCCACTCGGTAAGGACATTAAAGCAGACCTATACTCATCCCTACACCTCTACTTTCATCAATACCTTCTTGCCTGATTATTCCAGGTTTGGGATCTTTGGCCATCTTAAATGGGCTGGCCATGATGATGTACAGGAGTTCCTTCATACAGATATCCAGCATATGTTGGGATTGTACAATGAGCTGTGTATGAGAATGCTCAGTGTACATGTCTATACTTACCTGCTGTGTGCAGTGGTTTTGCACAGAGCAGCTCGGATCCTCCTCTTCTTGGGTACCCCACCAGCGCTTCTGGCCCCATCCTCCTGTCAGGTGCCCCCACAGCAAGCAGCTTGCTATGGGGGCACCTGAGCATGCGCACTCCTCAGCGGCTGCTACATTCACACAGAGCTGTGGCTGAGCCCTGCCCTCTCTCTCTTCTCTTTGGCTCACTGGCTGTGCTGTCTCAGCCAATGAGGAGAGGGAGTCCCAGGATAGCCGAGACTCCAGTGCACATTGCTGGATTGAGAGGAGGCTAAGGTGAGTATTGGGGGTGGGGGCTGGGGGGGATGCTGCACAGAGAAGTTTTTTTATCTTCATGCATAGAATGCATGAAGGTAAAAACCCTTGAACGTATACAACCACTTTAACCCAGGATCACAGCATAAGCACTGAAATTTAGTTGCACCTAGTCACCTGCTGTTTGTTTACAAGAAAGCTAGCAGACTCTCATGTTGCTGCTCTGCCAAAGGAAACAAGGGGATGACCTACTATTTTAGTGCCTCTGTTGTAAACTTCAAGGATGAATTTCTCCGCAGTGCCTGCAGCTTAAAGTTTCTGTGAGAACTTGTTTTAAAGCTTTTTACAGTTTAATAATATACAATTATTTAAATGGCCATGGTGATGTAAGCTCAGTTAGGCCCTATTCACATATGCATGTTTTAGGTGTGTTCCACTGAAAAACAAAACCTGTTTGCTGCATTTGGTGTGGTTGCCAACAAAATGCATATTATACTGTTATACTGGGAGTCATGTAAACATGTACAATGTGTCATGACACCTGCAATACACAAAACACACAGGTGTGACTTGAACATTGTTAGACCTGAACCACAGACACAGGGAGAGGAACCATAAATCAGGTTTTATATATAGATTGATAGATACACACACACTGTATATAATATATATTATATATATATATATATATATATTTAGAAAACATACATGCACAGAAACCAGAAAGAGACACAAGCTTCTAAACTCTACATATAAAATATACAATGACGAATGTATTTAAATATTAAAAATAAAGTAAACATGCTGAAGACCAATGTGTGTCGGAAAATATCAGTCACTGGGCAGAGAAAGTACCTGAACATATGGTAGCATGCCGAGATGAAAAGATTACTGCCATCAGCTGTCAAGTGCTCTGTGCCCTTTCAGTAATACTTTACAATCCTCTAATAGACAAATATAAAAAAAAAACCTAGAAAACCTAAAAAGCCAGAGACAACTTCTATCCCAGCAATCCCAGTCTGTGCAAGTGAGTGTTCTACATTGTGAGTGAGGGAACGTCTTGAATGAGCATGACTGGTGGAAATAAAAACAAAGGGACGCGGGAGAGACGAGTGGAGGTAGCAGAGAACAGTAAGCGCTCTGTCTCACGCTTCAGGGAGTGGTCGGACCAGCTGCAGTCAGTGGGAAAAACCGTTACCACGGCTGAGCCTGGGATTTATAAGTAAACGGATTCAAACTAAAAATGGAAATGTTAAAAATAACCCGTGCATCGGAAAATAAATGTAAAATATATACTTTGATCAAATTGTCATACAAAACACGTTAAAAGGGACACTGTCTTTTTTTCATCTTTTAGCCCTCATTTTAGTAAACTCTAGTCACACAAACACCTATGGATTTTTAAACAGATTATGTATTTGTACTATACATGTTTTGGGGGTCAGCCAAGTAGATCTGAAGGGAAAAAAATTATATATTTTAAATACACGCGCGCGCACAGACACACACATATACAGTTGTGCTCAAAAGTTTGCATACCCTTGGAGAAATGTATACAGTATGTACCATATTAAAGAAAACATGAGTGAGCAGGGAAAAAACATTTATTTCTTATGGGATTCATATTCATCTGTAGGTCATAACAGAATGGCACAATCATAAAACAAAATATGGCAACATGTAAATAAATGAAATTACCCCTGTTGAAAAGTCGGTATACCCTTAGTTCTTAATACTGTGTATTGCCCCCTTTAGCATCAATGACAGCATGCAGTCTTTTCTAATAGTTGTCTCTGAGGCCCCGAATTCTTTCAGGTGGTACATATGCCCATTCATCATGGCAAAATGTCTTCAGGTTATGCAAGACTTGCATGTCTTTGTTCGTCTTACAAGAAGCACGTTTGAGATCTTCCCTGAGTGGGTCAATGAAATTAAGTTCTAGAGACTGTGATGGCCACTCCAGAACCTTCACCTATTTCTGCTATAACTACTGGAGGATCAACTTGGCCTTGTACTTAGGGGCCCTGTTGTGCTTGAAAGTCCAAGAGTGTCCCATGCACAGCTTTCTTGCAGAAGAATGCAAACTGTCTGCCAGTATTTCCTGATACAATGTTGCATTCATCTTGCCATCAATTTTCACAAGATTCCCCATGCCTTTAGAGCTCATACACCCACAAAACACCAGTGAGCCACCACCATGCTTCACAGTGGTGATGGTATTCTTGTTCCTATAAACCTTGTTGACCCCTCTCCAAACATAGCGCTTATGGTTGTGAAAGCTTTACTTTGGTCTCATCACTCCAGATTACAGTGTGCCAGAAGCTGTGAGGTGTGTGAAGGTATTGTCAGGCATATTGTAACCGGGCTTTATTTGTGTCATGGGTGCAGTAAAGTATTCTTTTTGGCAACTCAACCATGCAGCTCATTTTTGTTCAAGTATCGTTGTATTGTGCTTCTGGAAAAAAAAAACTTTTTTCCAGAGCAGCCTGCATTTCTCCTGAGGTTACGTGTGGGATTTTGTTTGTATCCTGAACAATTCTTCTGTCAGTTGTGGCTGCAATCTTTCTTGGTTTACCTGACCTTGGCTTGGTATCAAGAGATCCCCAAATTTTCCACTTCTTAATAAGTGATTGAACAGTACTGACTGGTATATTCAAGGCTTTGGATATCCTTTTATATCCTTTTCCATATTTATAAAGTTCCATTACCTTGTTACACAGATCTTTTGATGGTTCTTTTCTGCTCCTCATGGCTCAGTATCTAGCCTGCTCAGTGCATCCACATGAGAGCTAAAAAACTCACTATTTACACACAGACACTAGTTACATTTAAAAAAAGCCACAGATATGGGAAATTAACCTTTAATTGGCATTTTACCCGTGTGCGTCTGTACCAAGGCCAAACATTCCAGGGTATGTAAACTTTTGATCAGGGCCATTTGGGTGATTTCTGTTATCAATAGGATTTAAAAAGGTGTCGTAGAACTATGTGATAATAAATGGCTTCATATGATCACTATCCTTAAATAAAAGACAGTTTTTTAGCATGATCAGTCATATTGTGTGTGTGTCTGTGTGTGTGTCTGTGTGTGTCTGTGTGTGTGTCTGTGTGTGTGTCTGTGTGTGTGTCTGTGTGTGTGAATCACTGCTGGAGAAATTGCTCTCATTGTGACAGTGGTCAAGACAGAATGTGAGTGAAAATCTCACCAATGAGGACTAAAGCTGGCCATACAGTGATCTCTGGCTGAATTTGGATCAGCATGTGATTGTCCTCACTCAAGAGAAGTCAAATGTTTGCTTGACTTCTGTCAAAAGGACTTGTTGGATAACTTTTCTCTTGGCTGCAGCCACTAAACAGTGTATTCTGACAACTGCTGCCTTTTGAAGAATATGGACACTGGCACAAAAAAAAAAAAAAAAAATCAGTTGGAGAGCTAAGCATACCTTCTACCACACTATTGATGCGTCAGTTTTCAGTACAGCAGTATTAGGGGTAGACTATAAACACAGAATAGTCATGTGCCCCATGATGGACCCCAACAAAAAGATTTTACGTCAAGAAATAATTATCAAGTTTCCTGGAGTCTGGCTTTAATAGCTTGCTGGGGGCATGGTGATAATAAAGCTTCCAGGCTGGCTTTGTGTGGCTGTGCTGTGTAAATCCCAGAACCGGAAAGACACAAGAACAAATCCTTTGACAGATGAACAGCTTCAACATATGTATTTCTTCTGTGTACTTATCTTGCCTAAAATTCAGCTTTAAATGCATCAGATGTGGTAATGAAGGAGGACCTGTTCATTGACATACAGTGTGAACACTGAGCCTGGCTCTAGAGGTTATTTTAGATAATAATAGAACAAAAACCTATGGAGACATCAGCCCAGACAACCCATCAGTCTCAGCCTATCCAACGGCATCTGCCTGTGCAGGTATGTTACCTTAGAGGGACCTTTGTGGTCTTCAGCTGAAGAGGTAACTTGTTTAGCAGGCTCTGCTTCTTCCACTTGCTGAAGTTCAGCTTCTTCAACATCTTGTGTGTCAACAGAAGACTCATCCTCTACCGCCCCCATCACTTCCTGCAGCTCAGCCTGAAACCACAAGAGACGCCCAGATACAGTATATCTGCATACATGTAACCTTTTTAATGCTAACCAAAACAAAAAGTCAAACTGACCAGCAAATCATCATCATCCTCTAGATCATCATTGTCTCCCTCTTCCTCTGCATCCAAGTCTCTCATACACTCCTGTGCCATCTTGTCTATATGATCCATAGGAACTGCAGCTGTAGAAATATATTCAGTGGTAAAGAACAGATTTAATAGTGACAGAACTGGTGTGCAAGTAAAGGCCCACTAAAGAAAAACATATTATATTCTGTCAAAGCATAACTAAAGGTAGAGATACTTACCTCTGCTCCAACAGTCTGACACCTGCATGGCCCCTCTCCAGAGTCTTCTCCCCAGCTTCTTCCAGGTGTCTGTCTTCAGCCAGCTGATTGGCTGGCATGGAATGACATCACTTCCACCCATGTGTGGGAGTCATTAATCACTGCACACAGGCACCATGCCAGAAATGTAATCTAAACTGTGCATGCGTAGATCAGAGTACATTCTGCGGAGGATTGTGAACAGGCAGGTAAGTTTACACACACCCAAAAAAGTAATCATTGTACAAAGGGCTTGTGTAGAACAACCAGTCCTGCCTTGCTGCCGGGACCATCCCCATCCCAGTACATGGCAATTCAGCTCTTATCAATCACAGCTGCATAGCTGAAGACACAGAGAAGGTCCAGGTGGCTGGAGCTGTCAAAACAAAAGCAGCCTGACAATGTTTCTCAACATTACTCAGCCCCTAACACAGAAAGATACAAAGAAACATTGTTTCATTTTGTATCTTTCTGTTTATTAATCTACAGATCAAAGGGATTAACTTCATTTGCAGATAACGTCAGAAAGAAACCTGTAAATTAAAAAATATTTTTTTTAAATTGAATGTTCCTCTGTTTAACGCATTATTAACCCTTAATTTAATCATCCCTAATTAACTCCTTATTCTCTTTCTCCATTCAATTTACAATGTTTCAGCTGATTTTTTTTGTTTCTATTTTATTAACTAATCATATTTAAATTCTTTTTTTTTTTATTGTTTTGTTAATATTTTTACACCTTTACCACATATGTAAGTGTAACACACTGAAAAAAAGTGCAAATTTGTAAATTGCACACTTTATATGAGCAGTAACACTGTTTATTTTTAAACTAACACTGCTAAAAAAAAAGAAAAAAGAAAAAAAAGAAAAAGTGTGTTGTTTAGTTTTGTTACGTTTAATTGTCTAAGGATTGCAAACAAAAACTTCATTGTTGCAATCATTGAAAGCCTTGTTTGTCATTAAAAAAAAACTATATATGTATTACCTTGTTATCTTTAGCAATGACAAGGGTATTGCCAAAAAAACAGGCCCATAGTAGAAATCTAAAAATTGCTCTGGGGTGAAGTAGTTCAGAAGTGGAAGCTGACATTGATTTGTTTTATTGCTCACTTCAAGTCCAAAGACTTAATCGCACACAGGGTGACAATGTTGCTGTGTAATTACACTGAAACAAACAGCATTGTTACTTTAAAGATAGTGAAAGGATTAAATGGAATATAATTGAATCCATTTTGTATACACTAATACAAGATGCTACTTTAACATATATATGAAATTTGTACACACTAAACAAAACTGTCTATGCCAGCTTCATGTAGAAATGAGTGTTTTTGCAAACTTTACAAAAAAGCAGATAAGGTTTACTCTCATTTCTGAAAAGTTTTAACCACAACTTGGGCGTTGGGTCAGATTACAGCCATGGTCTGGGCGTTAGACCAGATATGGCGTGACAGATAAAGCAGAAGAGTGAAAATGCAAACTTCATACAAATAATTGTGGAGTTAAGGTAAAAAAAAATGTACATGTATTTGATTGGATGGTCTGAGGGTGTGTTTGCCCAAAGACTATAGTATAATAACCCTGATGTTATGCCAATAAAACTGAAGTGTTTTGCAATCGCAACTGAGGTGACTTGAGTGCATTCGCTTTCCGAGATCTCGTAGCTGTGTCCAGGTGTGACCGTTGGTATCTTGAGGGGGCCCCCAAGGAACAAAGGAAAAAGACCACCTACCTACTTTCAGTGGTGTCAGAAGTGGGATAATTGGCAAGGTAAGTGAGAGTTTTATTTTTTAATGCTTTCTTTACCGAGGTAATTATTCTGAACTTAAGGGAAATTTGGTGGGTGGAGTTTTAGGAGCGAGACTAAGAGCGAGACTACCTACTTTCAGATAGTAAAAACCAACTGGTTCTACTGTCAGGGTCAGGTTATTTAATCAGGTAATAAAATTATGTTACCTGGGGGACTTAGAAAAACAAAAACTGCTGTGCTAATGCTAGTAGAACACTGCATCATATATGTCATTTTTTATTTTGTCCCTAGTTACACTTTAAAGCCAGGGAATCCCTGCTCACCTTTTCCTTTAGGTTTTGCCTTGGGTGTCACTTTTCCACCAGTAAGGGCTGCTAGCTCTGCTTCTAGGTCTCCATCATCTGCATCATCTGGGACTCCCATCATCATATCCTCTGGATTGAAGTCTACAAACAGGCCAAGCTACACACCAAAACAATGATGAGAGAAAAACACCATCAATCATACAAAAATTTTAATAACTAAAATCACCTGACAGGAGCGGTATACCATCAGATCTACGTACCGTAATTACAGAGTGTTCTAACTACTGCCAATGAGAATTCTACAGTAAACAGCTTTTGGAACAAACATAGGACAGAAACTAACCTATGCCTGAAAACACAAACCATACAGTGCATCCAGAAAGTATTCACAGCACTTAACTTTTGCCACATTTTATGTTACAGCCTTATTCCAAAATGGATTAAATTCCATTTTTTTCCTCAACATTCTACAAACAATACCCCATAATGACAACATGAAAGAAGTTCGTTTTGGAATCTTTGCAATTTAATTAAAATAAAAAACAGAAAAAAAAACACATGTAGACAAGTATTCACAGCCTTTGCCATGACACTCAAAATTGAGCTCTGGTGCATCCTGTTACCATTGATCATCCTTGAGATGTTTCCACAACTTGATTGGAGTCCACCTATGGGAAATTCAGTTGATTGGACATGATTAGGAAAGGCATAAACCTGTCTATATAAGGTCCCACAGTTAACAGTGCATGTCAGAGCACAAACCAAGACATGTCCAAGGAATTGTCCATAGACCTCCAAGACATGATTGTATCAAGGCACAGATCTGGGGAAGGGTACAGAAAATTTTCTGCAGCATTGAAGGTCCCAGTGAGCACAGTGGCCTCCATCATCCGTAAATGGAAGAAGTTTGGAACCACCATGAATCTTCTTAGAGCATGCCGCTCGGCTAAAATGAGTGATCGAGGGAGAAGGACCTTAGCCAGGGAGGTAACCAGGCACCCGATGGTCTCTCTGAAAGAGCTCCAGAGTTTTTCTGTGGAGAGAGGGGAACCTTCCAGAAGAACAACCATCTCTGCAGCACTCCACCAATTAGGCCTGTATGGTAGAATGGCCAGACAGATGCCACTCAGTAAAAAGCAAATGGCAGCCCTCCTGGAGTTTGCCAAAAGGCACCTGAGGAACTCTCAGACCATGAGAAACAAAACTCATCTGGTCTGATGAAACAAAGATTGAACGCTTTGGCCTGAATGCCAAGCATCATGTCTGGAAAGCACCAGGCACCGCTCACCACCTGGCCAATACCATCCCTACAGTGAAGCATGGTGGTGGCAGCATCATGCTGTGGGGATGTTTTTCAGCGACAGGAACTGGGAGACTAGTCAGCATGGAAGGAAAGATGAATGCAGCAATGTACAGAGACATCCTTGACGAAAACCTGTTCAAGAGCGCTCTGGACCTTAGACTGGGGCGACAGTTCATGTTTCAACAGGACAATGACCCTAAGCACACATAACAAATAACAAAGGAGTGACTACGGGCCAACTCTGTGAATGTCCTGAAGTGGCCCAGCCAGAGCCCAGACTTGAACATCTCTGGAGAGATCTGAAAATGGCTATGCACCGACGCTCCCCATCCGAGCTTGAGAGGTACTGCAAAGAAGAATGGGAGAAATTGCACAAAATATAGGTGTGGCACGCTTGTAGCATCATATTCAAAATGACTTGTAATTGGTGCTAAAGGTGCTTCAACAAAGTATTGAGCAAAGGCGGTGAATACTTATGTACATGTGGTTTTTTTCATTTTTTATTTTTAATAAATTGCAAAGATTTCAAAATGAACTTCTTTCACATTGTCATTATGGGGTATTGTTTGTAGAATGTTGAGGGGAAAAAATGAATTTAATCCATTTTGGAATAAGGCTGTAACATAACAAAATGTGGCAAAAGTTAAGCGCTGTGAATACTTTCTGGATGCACTGTATATACATACATATATATATATATATATATATATATATATATTACACACTGTTTCAGCTCTATAGCTCCTTTTGTGTTTAATGAAAGAAGCTCCCATCCTTTAGACAAATATACTGATTCTAGTGTTTGTTTTTATGGCTGTGGTAGGGAAATAAGACTTCTAAATGGGGTAGACGCTAAGGCTGGACACACATGCTGAGATTTCTCTGATGGTTAACAAGAGACATCAGTAGATTCACTCATCCATGCTAAACAGCATGATTTTTTAAGCAGGATGAATTTGCAGCAGACTAACCTAGTTAATGTCTACAAGTGTTGCTGAGCCTCCATGATTCAAATAACTGAAATCCAATGGCTAAAAAGCATAGGCCAGGGACAGTCAGCTTGTGGAGGAAAGTGCTAGATGATGCTGGATGTCCTCACACCTATAAATGCAGGATTTCTCGGACTTGCTGCAGCTTCTAATGCACCCTGCGAGGAGCTCAGTGTACAGTGAAATCAGAGTAAGCAATTTCAATACAGGATAGGAGCCTGTACACCTGTACATTACTGAAGGTAAGGCTGGAGTTCAGCTTTAGTGCAGAAAAGAACATATACATAAAATCATTAGAAGGAAGAACAGTTCCTGTTTCCCATAACAGCCAATTATATTGCCCCTTTAGGTTTCCTGTACAGTATGAGAAAATGATTGTCAGAACGTGACTGACTGCTATGGTTAGCATCCTTCCTTCCGATGCTGTGATATCAGTCACTTCATGCATATGGGTGATCTTACCTCTTTGGCTGCAGCAACCCCTTTGCCCTTGACTGGGGCATTTTTTTTGCCAGGCCTTCTGCCCAGCATTGCGGCTCATGGAAGCTCTGCCCCCAGGCAGGGTGTCTGTGACGACTGACACCAGATGTCCTGTCAAAAGAGAACAGATCATTACAAAGAGTTTAAGAAAAACGGTAGGAAAACTGTAAAAGTAGTTTTTTTAAACAAGTTCCCATTGGCAGAGGATCATGGATTCACAGAGGAATGTTTTATTACACAGTTGCTATAATGCCAGATTATTTAAAGCCTTGCTGTTTTCTTATTACCTGTATATCTGTTCTAAAAAGCTGTAACTTATTTCCTGAAGGAAGAGCTCAGTGAGAATGTCATAATGTCCTACACACAAGAAATGCACACGGCCACAAATTGGAGAATCTCACATGAAGCACAAATCGAAAGGAGTAGAGACATGAAATTACAGCTGCCCAGGGTGGATGGTTCAGCCCCACCAGGTGACAGTCTCATGTCTCTCTAAGCCCTG
Source organism: Staurois parvus (assembly GCF_062004578.1). NCBI lineage: Eukaryota > Metazoa > Chordata > Amphibia > Anura > Ranidae > Staurois > Staurois parvus. The sequence goes on from NW_028320549.1 coordinate 401,956, forward strand.
GTTCACATCTGTGCGGACATGCAAGCCGCAATTTGCACGGACACAAGAGCCCATTCATTTGAATGGACGCCCGTGCCCTGGGACACGCAGGGAAGAAGACCTTGCACTACTCTGGAAATCGCAGACCGCACGGGAACCGAGGTTCCCAGTATGCTTGCAATTTCCAGTGAAGGGAGGCATTCCATTAGAATAGGGAGGCAGGGCTATGCAAAATCACACACACACACATATATATATATATATATATACATACATACACACACACACACGTGATTTGCATTTCCAGGTAGGGGGCGTGCAAGCGCCGCCCTACCCGCACCACTTCTGGCGGCTAGGGATGTCAATCACCGTATCCCGGCTGGCGATCGTCGGGGAAAGCTGACAGGGGAGAGAACTGTGTGTAAATGACACAGGTCTCTCTCCTGTCAGCATGGACATGCTGCTTTGTATCTCTCTGCTGTGCACAGAGACATAAAACCACATCTCCCTAGTAAAACACACAGTTAACTCTTTGATCGCCCCAGATGTTAACCCCTTCCTGCCCAGTGTCATCAGTACAGTGTCAGTACTTTTTTCAGCACTGATCACTGTATTAGTGTTACTGGGGATGTCAGTGGCAGTTAGTCAGTTCCCACCCAGTGTCAGAATGCCCGCCATAGTCCTGCTATAAGTCGCTGATCACAGCCATTACTAGTATAAAAAAATAAAAGTAAAAATTCCAGTGTATATATTTTATATATATATATATATATATATATAGCCATTTGAAAACGCTATAACTTTTATGTAAACCAATTAATTGACATGTATTGGTATTTTTTTAGCAGAATACATTATGGCCTAAATTAATGTAGAAATTTGATTTTTTAAATTTTATTTATTGGATATGTTTTAAAGCAAAAAGTAAAAAAATACTGTTTTTATTGTCAGTCTTTTTTGTTTATAGGTCAAAAAATTTAAAACGCAGAGGTGTTACTAAACCCAGGACCCTGCATTCACTACTGTAAGTGGATTCAAACATGCTCGGGACAAAACACAGATCTATACTCAAACAACTTCGTTAACAAAAAAAAAAAAAAAAAATTTACAAAGTATTAAAAAATGAAGCAGACTTGATAGACCACTAGGTCTTGTTTTCTGCGATCGCTTTTCTATGAAGACATGGAAATAAGCCTAAGGAGAATACAAAATACGAATAGGCTCAATTGGATATTAATACAGCTAAAGTCATTGGATCTACGGGAAACATTCACAATCAAGCACATGCAGCTACTCTTTTAGCCCAAAGATCTATTGGCCAGGGCTACCTGCGCCCCCCCCCCCCGAAAAAAAAAAAAACACAGTCAGACCGGAAAACAGTCATCACATATCTGTCTAGCTTTAATTGCACATGAAAGTGTTGGGCAGTATCAGATCATCTACCGTTAGGCAGGCCATGGGTGGAGTGATTTTCTTTCCTATATCTGGTCTCGCACAGTATACAGAACATAGAAATACAATTATTTTAGTAAATATAACCTGGCAAATACCTTTTCTAATCTGCAGTCTTGCGACTATCAGTGTCCAGCAGAGCACATGTTAAAGTTTGTAGGAGTTTTCTTTCTGTTCTTAGAGGATGCAGAACCCCTGACCTCTGTCTAGACAGTGCTGATTGACCCTGTGCTGATCACATGCACCCTCCCAAGGAAAAAAAAAAAACCTCTCTAGCAATACATACCAAACTGAGCATGTGCAGAGTGTCTCCACAAGATATGTATTATCAGGGGATAAGAGAGGGACACTGGAAAAAGGGGAAGATCAGAGAAGCCAGGATCAAACAGCATTTTTACACAATGCAAAGGATTAACCTCTTAGGTTTCACAGTGAGTATAACAAGCATGCTTTACTGCATACAGAGACTGATTTTACTGTTGTGGGTTTAGTAACACTTTAATCACACATCCTATCCTGACAGGGACAGGAAGAATGCTGATGAGGGTAGGTGGGACTTTTCTGTCCCGATTAGGTGGGAAAAGCAGTCTCTCGGGTTGGCTGTCACGGAGAAGAGGGAAAAAGCCAAAATGACTTGGCACAATTATTCCTTACCTATACCTACATGTTAATTTACATTCAGTAAGATGTCTACATGACTGAAGTAGAATTATACTTCATGATCTAAAGTTTTATTTCTATTTTCATAAAACAGTCACAATTCTCAGTTTACTAACATGTGACAGAGAAGAAGCAGGAAACATGAAAGTAGGTCACATGGACACTTAATCCAGTGGAACTCATTCAGGAAGACACAAATACAAAAATACCAGGCGGGGTATAAATGAATAAATGAAACTGGAGCAGGAAAAAAAAGACTTACTCCAGCTGCTGATAGGAATAATCGGGTTTGCTGCTGGGAGCAATCAGTCCAGTCTTACTGCAGTTCTGAGAAATCAGTCCGATGTTTAGAAAGGATGGAACTGTATGTTATAAAGATATGGCGGCCATGCATGAACAATCTCAGTGCACCAGCTCCACAAACATGACAGCTCAACTAAGAATCCTGGTAACTAAGGAAAACATGGAGGAGGAGATGGGTGGTGCTAACTGTTTACAGGAAACCTGTCATTAGGGAATCATAGATTCTGCCATGGTGAACTATTGTTTATAAACAACACTAGAACTCAGTGGACATACCCTCCAGCTTTACCAATGAAGGGGTTATTATTAATAGAATTCTAGGAAGCAATCACTAGAGGGGTCACCAGCAGGAGGAAGGAGGTCCCGATTCCCCTCTATAGATCTTTAATTATACTAGAGGGGTCACCAGCAGGAGGAAGGAGGTTCTAATTCTCCTATATAGATCTTTAATTATACTAGAGGGGTCACCAGCAGGAGGAAGGAGGTCCTGATTCCACTATATAGATCTTTAATTATACTAGAGGGGTCACCAGCAGGAGGAAGGAGGTCCTGATTCCACTATACAGATCTTTAGTTATCACTAGAGGGGTCACCAACAGGAGGAAGGAGGTCCTGATTCTCCTATATAGATCTTTAGTTATCACTAGAGGGGTCACCAGCAGGAGGAAGGAGGTCCTGATTCCACTACATAGATCTTTAGTTATCACTAGAGGGGTCACCAGCAGGAGGAAGGAGGTCCTGATTCCACTACATAGATCTTTAGCTATCACTAGAGGGATCACCAGCAGGAGGAAGGAGGTCCTGATTCCTCTATATAGATCTTTAGCTATCACTAGAGGGATCACCAGCAGGAGGAAGGAGGTCCTGATTCCACTATATAGATCTTTAGTTATCACTAGAGGGGTCACCAACAGGAGGAAGGAGGTCCTGATTCCCCTATATAGATCTTTAGTTATCACTAGAGGGGTCACCAATAGGAGGAAGGAGGTCCTGATTCTCCTATATAGATTGTCTATTATCACTAGAGGGGTCACCAACAGGAGGAAGGAGGTCCTGATTCCACTATATAGATCTTTAGTTATCACTAAAGGGGTCACCAGCAGGAGGAAGGAGGTCCTGATTGAACTATATAGGTCTGTAGTTATCACTAGAGGGGTCACCAGCAGGAGGAAGGAGGTCCTGATTTCCATATACAGATGTTTAATTAGACCTCATTTAGAATACGGTGTCCCAGAGACCTCACTTACAAAAAGATATTGATAGGATAGCACGAGTACAGAGATGGGTAACAATGGTAAAAGGCCAGAGGAATAAAATATATCAAAAAAGAGACAAAATCAAGAACAAGGGGACATCAGTGCAAACTAGCAGGAGGGAAGGTCAAAACTAATCTTAAAAAATATGATATTACTGAAAGGGTAGTTGATGCTTGGAACAGACTTCCAGCAGAAGTAGTGTCAACTGTAAGTGGATCCAAACATGCTCGGGACAAAACACAGATCTATACTCAACTTAGGTAACATAAAAAAATACAAAAAACGTACAAAGTATTAAAACATGGCAGACTCGATGGACCACTAGGTCTCTTTTTCTGCAATCACTTTTCTGTGTTTCTATGAAGACATGGAAAGAAGTCTAAGGAGAATACAAAATACTAATAGGCTCAATTGGATATTAATCAGGGGCGGACTGACAACTCATGGGGCCTCCGGGCAATAGGGGATCATGGGGTCCCTGTGTCCTTCCCCACACCCAAAAAAGCCTATAAAAAAGGTGCCAGGGGTTATTTCATGGGGCCTCCTACTGACCCTGGGCCCTCAGGCAGTGCCCGAGTGCTCAAATGGTCAGTCCGCCCCTGATAATAATACAGCTAAAGTCATTGGCGATTCCCGGATCTACGGGAAAACACTCACAATCAAGCACATGCAGCTACTCTTGTAGCCCAAAGATGTATTGGCCAGGGCTACCTGCGCCCCCCCCCCCAGAAAAAAATAAACCCACAGTCAGATTGGACAACAGTCATCACATATCTGTCTAGCTTCACTTGCACATGAAAGTGTTGGGCAGTATCGGATCATCTACTGTTAGGCAGGCCATGGACGGAGCGATTTTCTTTCCTATATCTGGTCTCCCACAGTATACAGAACATAGAAATACAAATATTTTAGTAAATATAACCTGGCAAATACCTTTTCTAATCTGCAGTCTTGTGACTATCAGTGTCCAGCAGAGCACATGTTAAAGTTTGTAGGAGTTTTCTTTCTGTTCTTAGAGGATGCAGAACCCCTGACCTCTGTCTGGACAGTGCTGATTGACCTTGTGCTGATCACATGCACCCTCCCAAGAAAAAAAAAAAAAACCTCTCTAGCAATACATACCAAACTGAGCATGTGCAGAGTCCCCCCCTCCCCAGAAAAAAAAACACAGTCAGATTGGACAACAGTCATCACATATCTGTCTAGCTTCACTTGCACATGAAAGTGTTAGGAAGTATCGGATCATCTACTGTTAGGCAGGCCATGGACGGAGCGATTTTCCTTCCTTCAAACACAGGTGGGGGAATCCCTCCCGCAGCTCTACTGTGTTCTGCTGGCAGGGAGTGAGGTGAGCCTTCCCTGCCGGCAGAACACAATGATTAGTGTTGCCAGTTATATCCGGTGCCACTATTGTTCAGGAAAAAATCCATCAGACTGGTTGTAAGCAAGTCAATCAATACATCTACTTGTGTACACCCAGGGTGCCCATACATGGATTGAAATTTGTCCGGTCCCTGAAGAAATGAGCTGAACTCTGACCCATATATGGCTGCTTTTAGTGACTGCACCCCCTTATGTCTCCACCCCAGTTGTTTTGCGGTCATTGTGTGGTCAGCTGTTTGTACAAAGTTTGTAATCCTTACACAAACGAATCACGGCCCTGTTAGCTCGGATAAATCATTCTGCTTGGTTAGCAATTCCTTCATCTGCACATTTTCTATTATAATGTCACAACTTTACATTTTTTTTTTTTAAATCCTCTTCTATTGTTTTCAAAAAGAATGTTAGTGTACGGAATATTACCTATCACTGTATACTGTGGATGGGTTGTTGTTAGATGAACTAAAAAAAAAATCTAATCTGATAAAAAAAATAAATGCTGAAAAATCTCATTGTGAAATAAAGACAACTGCTGAAAGGTCAGAAGCACTCATTACCGCCCCCCAGGGACATCAAAAATGACACAATTCATGTCGGAGAGACTCAAATCAGGGTCACTGACTGTATACACTGACATCTGGCAGCCAACACCCTCCGACCCTACTACTGCCAGGCCCAAGTGCCAACCATTTAGCCACTGTGCTGCCTGTATGTATGGGGGGGGGGGGGGGGTCTGTTCTGCGTATATATTTATGGGGGGGTCTGTTCTGGTGTCTATATTTATGGAAGGGGGGGGTCTGTTCTGGGTATATATTTATGGAAGGGGGGGGGTCTGTTCTGGGTATATATTTATGGGTGGCTGGGACTGTTCTGGGTATACATTTATGGGGGGGGGGGGCGCTGTTCTGGGTATATATTTATGGGGGGGCTGTTCTGGATGTATGTTATATTCTAGGAGGGGGTCTGTTCTGGGTATATATTTATGGGGGAGGGATTTTATATATTTATGGGGGGCTGTTCTGGATGTATGTTATATTCTAGAAGGGGGTCTGTTCTAGGTATACATTTATGGGGGGGGGGGGGGCTGTTCTGGATATATGGTATATTCTAGGATGGGGTCTGTTCTAGGTATACATTTATGGGGGGGGGGGCTGTTCTGGGTACATATATTTATAGGGGGGCTGTTCTGGGTAAATATTTATGAGGGGGGATTCCTGTTCAGGGTATATTTATGGGGGGGATCCGTTCTGGGTATATATTTATTGGGGGGGTCTGTTCTGGGTATAAATTTTTAGGGGGAAGGAATCTGTTCTGGGTATAAATTTATTTTTTTTTTGGGGGGGGGATCTGTTCTGGATGTATGTTATATTCTAGGAGGGTGTCTGTTCTGGGTATATATTTATTGGGGGGAGGGTGTCTGTTCTGGGTATAAATGTTTAGGGGGGGGATCTGTTCTGGATGTATGTCATATTCTAGGAGGGGGTCTGCTCTGGGTATATATTTATAGGGGGGAATTTCTGGACGTAGGTTATATTCTAGAAGGGGGTGTTCTGGGTATATATTTATGGGGGGGGGGTCTGTTCTTTCTGTACTATGTATATATTTATGGGGGGGCTGTTCTGGATGTATGTTATATTCTAAAAGGGGGTCAGTTATGGATATATATTTATGGGGGGGGGGGCTGTTCTGGATGTATGTTATATTCTAGGAGGGGGTCTGTTCTGGGTATATATTTATGGGGGAGGGATTTCTGGACGTAGGTTATATTCTAGAAGGGGGTGTTCTGGGTATATATTTATGGGGGGGGGGTCTGTTCTGGATGTATGTTATATTCTAGGAGGGGGTCTGTTCTGAGTATATATTTATGGGGGGGGGGGGGCTGTTCTGGATGTATGTTATATTCTAGGAGGGGGTCTGTTCTGGGTATATATTTATGGGGGGGAGGCTGTTCTGGGTATATATTTATGGGGGGGGGCTGTTCTGGATGTATGTTATATTCTAGGAGGGGGTCTGTTCTGGGTTATACGGGGTGACAGGTGGGACAACACAGGGGAACACACATGCTCGGTAACTTGAATGGGTGCCGGTCCCCCCCCGGTCAGTAGAACGCACCTCAGTACCTGTCAGCGGAGAGCACAGCACCGGCGGGTGTCGGGAGGAGCATGGGCTGCTGGGAGGAGCGATCCCGGAAGCAGAGAGCAGCTGTCATACGGCACGTGATTGCAGTCAGCGCGCATGCTCCTCCCGGGGCCGCGTCACATGCTCACCTGCAGGAATGTGTCATCTTGTGTGACACCTGTGTGCGGGGACAGGAGGGGGCGGGGTCACCGTATACAAATCGGACAGCGGGTCCCTCTCTGCATGCTGGGTGAACTGTCAGTTTTATTGAAGGTTATTAGTCCATGCTGCGGGTCCTGTAGGACTGTCACTGCCATGGACTTCGATGGTTTGGATGATTGACATTAGGAGGTCCTGTGTACCATTAATAACGGCATCTTTTGAAATACATTTCCATCAATGTTTGCTCTGTTGTCACATCTCAGTGATCTCCTCCAGCCTCTTTGCAGCCATGTAGTCGCCAAGTTCTGAGTGTCCCGGGAATTCTGGATGTTGTCCTGCAGTGTCGGGTCCAGAGGGATGTCCTGCAGGATCCAGGACTTGGTGCCCAGTGTCAGCGGGCTGCCCAATGCTGGAACCATTTGTGTTCAATAACATATGCAGCCCCTCATATCAATGAGGAGGATTGTCTTATTCCCCATGAATCCAACCATGGAACCTGCAATGGGAATTATTTTATCCCACTTACTGTATATCAGCAATGGGAATGATTTCATGTCCCTTACGTATATGATGGGAATGATTTCATGTCCCGTACGTATATGATGGGAATGATTTCATGTCCCGTACGTATATGATGGGAATGATTTCATGTCCCGTACGTATATGATGGGAATGATTTCATGTCCCGTACGTATATGATGGGAATGATTTCATGTCCCGTCCGTATATGATGGGAATGATTTCATGTCCCGTCCGTATATGATGGGAATGATTTCATGTCCCGTCCGTATATGATGGGAATGATTTCATGTCCCGTCCGTATATGATGGGAATGATTTCATGTCCCGTCCGTATATGATGGGAATGATTTCATGTCCCGTACGTATATGATGGGAATGATTTCATGTCCCGTACGTATATGATGGGAATGATTTCATGTCCCGTACGTATATGATGGGAATGATTTCATGTCCCGTACGTATATGATGGGAATGATTTCATGTCCCTTGCGTATATGATGGGAATGATTTCATGTCCCTTGCGTATATGATGGGAATGATTTCATGTCCCTTACGTATATGATGGGAATGATTTCATGTCCCTTACGTATATGATGGGAATGATTTCATGTCCCTTACGTATATGATGGGAATGATTTCATGTCCCGTCCGTATATGATGGGAATTATTTCATGTCCCGTCCGTATATGATGGGAATGATTTCATGTCCCTTACGTATATGATGGGAATGATTTCATGTCCCGTACGTATATGATGGGAATGATTTCATGTCCCGTCCGTATATGATGGGAATTATTTCATGTCCCGTACGTATATGATGGGAATGATTTCATGTCCCTTACGTATATGATGGGAATGATTTCATGTCCCGTACGTATATGATGGGAATGATTTCATGTCCCGTACGTATATGATGGGAATGATTTCATGTCCCGTACGTATATGATGGGAATGATTTCATGTCCCGTACGTATATGATGGGAATGATTTCATGTCCCTTACGTATATGATGGGAATGATTTCATGTCCCTTACGTATATGATGGGAATGATTTCATGTCCCTTACGTATATGATGGGAATGATTTCATGTCCCTTAGGTATATGATGGGAATTATTTCATGATATGTATATCAACAATGGGAATTATTTCATGTCACGTACGTATAGCAATGATGGGAATTATTTCAACAAGTAGCATTTTTTTTATCCCACTTCTATCATTGCTATCAATCATAGGAATTATTTTATCCCATTTATGTCAGAGATGAGAATTATTTTTCTCCTACTTATAATAATGATGGTAATTATTTTATCCCACTGATGATTGGGGCTTATTTTCCTCCCATGGGACTTATTTTATAATGCCGAGACCAACAATGGCGCTTCTTGTACTCCCACTGGCCCAGATTTTATGCCACAGACACCAACAATGGGACTTCATGTTTTGCCTAAAGATGGTATTTAGGAATGTTGCTCTCTTCCAATAAATGCATCCTATCACAGTTAATCTACTTGAAAAAAGACACTAGTCTATGCAGTTCAACCCAAAAAACAAAACACACACCTTCCATATACACTGTCCCCTACCCACAGTTTGGCCAGAGAAAGGCAACCCCCCCCCAATAAAGCATGATCCAATTTGCTCCACCAGTGGAAAAAATTCCTTCCTGATCCTCCAAGAGGCAATCAGATTCCCCCTAGATTAATTTATAACTATTAGGATCCAGTTATACAGTGCTCAAAAAAATGAAAGGAACACTTTGAAAACATCACATCTCAATGGGGAAAAATCTCATGCTGGATATCTATACTGAAAAGGACTGGGTCATGTGTTAGGAACATAAGGATGCCGCATTGTTTGATGGAAATAAAAATTATCAATTTACAGAGGAATGAATTAAAATAATCAAAAGTCAAAAGATGCAATGGGCTAGACCATTACGCTGAACTTTCATTACAGCAACTCAAAATGGTCCTTAGTAGTTTATATGGCCCCCATGTGCTTGTATGCATGCCTGACAACGTTGGATGGTTTCCTGGGGTATTTCCTCCCAGATCTGGACCAGGGCATCACTGAGCTCCTGGCCAGTCTGTGGTGCAATCTGGCAGAGTCTTATGGACCAAAACATGATATCCCAGAGGTGTTCCATTGGATTTAGGTTAGACGAGCATGGGGGCCATTCAATGGTATCAATTCCTTCATCCTCCAGGAACTGCCTGCATACTCTCACCACATGAGGCCGGGCATTGTCGTACACCGGGAGGAACCCAGGACCCACTGCACCAGCATAGGGTCTGACAATGGGTCCAAGGATTCCATCCCAATACCTAATGGTAGTCAGGGTGCCATTGTCTAGGCTGTAGAGGTCTGTAATAATATTTCCATGTATATAAAGTCCAAACTAAAGATGATCACACTCAGGTGAACACAAAACACTCGTGCTGATATTTGTGTATAGAAGTGAGTTGATAGTTGAACTCATCCGAACACCGGCTGAATCAGCCTCTCACCTTAAGAATTCGACCCTTGCGAGTCAAAGAGCTTATTAGGATCCCTCTCACAGATCCTCCAGGTAAGTATCTCTCCAAACACTGCTCACATTGTATCTGAAACTCCCCCCAGGGGTCCGCACTTCAACACTGGCTCCTTTCTCCAAGTGGAATCAAATGCTGCGCCAATCACTCATATAAAACATAGAACACAAGCCTCCATTGTGTAATATGTTTATTATAAAGAGTCATAAGCAAATAGAAAGCGCACTTACATAAAAAATCGTGTTAACAGTTCAGGGCTCCAATCCCACGCTTTTGGATCCAATCTGCATGGGTGTAGAAGGGTATACAAAGGTGTACCAAAATGGCCGCCACGCCGGAAATGCGTCACTACGTTGGGCCGACGCATTGCGTCACAGTATCATGTGACTTCCTCAGGGCTCAGACACCCATGCAGATTGGATCCAAAAGTGTGGGATTGGAGCCCTGAACTGTTAACACGATTTTTTATGTAAGTGCGCTTTCTATTTGCTTATGACTCTTTATAATAAACATATTACACAATGGAGACTTGTGTTCTATGTTTTATATGAGTGATTGGCGCAGCATTTGATTCCACTTGGAGAAAGGAGCCAGTGTTGAAGTGCGGACCCCTGGGGGGAGTTTCAGATACAATGTGAGCAGTGTTTGGAGAGATACTTACCTGGAGGATCTGTGAGAGGGATCCTAATAAGCTCTTTGACTCGCAAGGGTCGAATTCTTAAGGTGAGAGGCTGATTCAGCCGGTGTTCGGATGAGTTCAACTATCAACTCACTTCTATACACAAATATCAGCACGAGTGTTTTGTGTTCACCTGAGTGTGATCATCTTTAGTTTGGACTTTATATACACGGAAATATTATTATATATCATTTTTTATGTTTAGGTGCATGTACCGAGTTCACATATATGCACGTTTTTGAGTCTTTTCACTTTATGGGGTTTATATATATGTGTTAATACACATTGGTGTTTTATGTGTTATGTATATATATATATATATATATATATATATATATATATATATATATACAGTAATAATGAGCACGTAGTAACTTTTATATGATTAGTTCACTTTATTCATTTAGGTTTTTTCACTTATATGGTTTATGTGCATGATTTCACATAAGTGGATATATATAAATATATTTTATTTATTATTAGATATTTTTGGTTCACGTGTTTTAAGTGAGTAACTACATTGGTTCCATGTGTTTATGCTGAAGATCATTGGTATATGATTTAATGTGAGCAGCTTCTCGTAATTATTTAATTAATTAATTTGGAAGTTCTTCTGAGCGCAGGAGGTTCACACCATTACTGTAGAGGTCTGTGCATCCTTCCATGGATATGCCTCCCCAGACCATCACTGACCCACCACTAAAATGGTCATGGTGAATGACGTTACAGGCAGCATAACATTCTGCAATGCTTCTCCAGAGCCTTTCATGTCTGTCACATGAGCGCAGGGTGAACCTGCTCTCATCTGTGCAAAGCACAGGGCGCCAGTGGTGGACCTGACAATTAAGGTGTTCAATGGCAAATGCCAATCGAGCTCTATGGTGCAGGGCAGTGAGCATAGGGTCCACTAAAGGACATCAGGCACTCAGGCCACACTGAGTCTGTTTCTGATTGTTTGGTCACCAGTGTCCTGCTGGAGGTCATTTTGTAGGGCTCTGACAGTGTTCATCCTGTTCCTCCTTGCACAAAGGAGAGACCAGTCCTGCTGATGGGTTGAGGGCCTTCTAAAGCCCTGTCCAGCTCTTCTACAGTAACTGCCTGTCTCCTGGAATGTCCTTCATTCTCTTGAGACTGTGCTGGGAGACGCAGCAAACCTTTTGGCAATGGCATGTATTGATGTGCCATCCTAGAGGCACTGGACTGCCTGTGCAACCTCTGTAGGGTCCAGGTATTGCCACATGCAACCAGTAGTTACACTGACCCTAGGCCAGGGGTCTGCAACTTTTAAGACATAAAGAGCCACTTGGACCCGTTTCCGAAGGGAAAAAAAAGACTGGGAGCCGCAAAACCATTGCAACATTTAAAACAAATCCGACACTGCATATATTGTTTCTTACCTTAATGCTATATACAGGATCGTGCAGTTAGCTTCATCCCCCATATAGTAATTCATCCCCCCTATAGTAATTCATCCCCCCTATAGTAATTCATCCCCCCTATAATAATTCATCCCCCCTATAGTAATTCATCCTCCATAGTAATTCATCCCCCATATAGTAATTCATCCTCCATATAGTAATTAATCCTCCATATAGTAATTCATCCTCCATAGTAATTCATCCCCCATATAGTAATTCATCCTCCATAGTAATTCATCCCCCATAGTAATTAATCCTCCATATAGTAATTCATCCCCCCTATAGTAATTAATTCCCCATATTGTCTCAATTCACTTACCTTTGCTCCGCGCGTTCCTCTCGCTGTGTTCCCGCGCTGTGTTCCGGTCTTCAGGGCGGACTGTGAGAGGAGTTTGTCACGCTGCCCCGCCTACATCCTGGCTGCCCCGCCTACATCCTGACAGCTAATGTTCCACGCTCCGCGGGCCGGATTAAAAGAGTCCTGACTTTTGAGGCGGCCGCCCGAGAGGAGGGAGGGGAGCGGGCGCCCGGCACACAGAAGAGCCGCATGTGGCTTGCGATCCGCGGCTTGCCGACCACTGAAACCCTATTGCCTGTCACCTGGTGGGCAGTGTGCTCCGGAGCCGCAGCAAAGATGAAAAAGAGCCGCATGCGGCTCTGGAGCCGCGGGTTGCCGACACCCGCCCTAGGCAAATGCAAAACAGAAACGATGAGTAGGCAACAAAATGTCAGTAGCCTCCACCTGTAAAACCATTCCTGTTTTAGGGGTCATCTTATTTTTGCCCATCTAGTGCACCTGTTATTAATTTGATTAACATCAAAGCAGCTGAAAAGAAAAAAAAAAAAGCGGAGGGTTTCACATACATGTAAAAATCAGCATTTTTTTTCTTTGCTAGACTACTTAGAGCCCCCAAACATTATATACAGTTGTGCTCAAAAGTCTGCATACCTTGGCAGAAATTATGAAATTTTGAGATTGATATTGAAAATATGACTGTTCATGTAAAAAAACACTGTCTTTTAAGGATAGCTATCATCTGAAGACATTTATGATCACAAAGTTGTTTGGCTCCTTTTTAAATCATACAGAAATTACTCAAATGGCCCTGATCAAAAGCACTGTTCAACCACTTAAGAAATGGATAGTTCAGGGATCACTTGATAACAAGCCAAGTCAGGTAGACCAAGAAAGATTGCAGCAACAACTGTCATTGTTCAGGATACAAAGAAAAACCCACAGCTAACCTCAGGAGAAATACAGGCTGCTCTGGAAAAAGAAGGTGTGGTTGTTTCAAGGAGCACAATATGACAAAACTTGAATACAAATGAGCTGCATCGTCAAGTTTCCAGAAAGAAGCCTTTACTGCGCCAATGCCACAAAAAAGATGATATAATGCCTGACACACCTCACAGCTTGTAGCACACTGTAATCTGGAGTGACAAGACCAAAATAGAGCTTTATGGTTACAACCATAAGCTCTATGTTTGGAGAGGGGTCAACAAGGCCTATAGCAACAAGAATACCATCCCCACTGTGAAGCATGGCGGTGGTTCACCAATGTTTTGGGAGTGTGTGAGCTCTGAAGGCACGAGGAATCTTGTGAAAATTGATGGCAAGATGAATGCAGCATGTTCTCCTAAATACTGGCAGACAATTTGCATTATTCTGCATGAAAGCTGCACATGGGACGCTCTTGGAGTTTCCAGCACGACAGGGTTCTTAAGCCAAGTTGATCCTGCAGGTTACAGCAGAAAAAGGTGAAGGTTCTGGAATGGCCATCAGTCTCCTGACCTTAATATCTTGGAGCCACTCTGGGGAGATCTCAAACATGCGATTCATGCAAGATGACCAAAGACTTTGTATGACGGAGTCATGTCACCAAGTATTAAGAACTAAGGGTATGCAGACTTTTGAACAGGGGTCATTTCATTTGTTTACTTGTTGTCATATTTTATTTTATGATTGTCCCATTCTATTATGACCTACAGTTGAATATGACTCCCACAAGAAATAAAAAACTTGTTTTGCCTGCTCACTCTTTTTTAAAAATGGTACATACTGTATATTATCAATTCTCCAAGGGTATGCAAACTTTTGAGAACAACTGTATTTTTCAAAGCATAGACCTGGGGAATAAAATAATGAAATATTGTGCAATTTTTTTATATCGCACAATATTTGCACAGACATTTTTAAAATGCAAACTGTCAGAAAAAAATGCACTTAAATGAATTTTAGTGCACACAAACACAATATATTACCCAAGTTTTTGGTACAATATAAAATATGATGTTATGCCAAGTAAATAGATAACTAATGTCACATATTAAAATTATGCTCACCCCTGGAAAATCGTTAAGAGTTATCGTTAGAGCTCTGGTGCTAGAAATATTGCTCTCACTCTGATGTTCGTGGCAGTTCCTCACATGTGTGGTGTGATCACCATTTACATATGCGTGCAGGACCTACATGATGTGTTTGCATTTGGGCATGAGCAAAGGGGGGACAGGAGTGCTTTCAATTTTTTATTTATTTTTATTTTTTTTACACTGTCCCTTTACCGATGAGGCTTTCTTCTACTACTCCTGACACCAACAATGGGGCTCATTTTACCCCTACTGACACCAATGAAGGGACTTATTTTTTTGCTCACCGATACGGACCATGGAACTTATCTTATTCTCGCTGACTGAACTGATTTTGCACCCACTGACAGGGCTTATTTTAACATTTGCTGACACCAACAGGGGACTTATTTTTTATTTCCACTGTGGAGCTCATCTTCCTCCCACTGACAGCAACCTTATGATTTGTTTTACTTCCAATGACACCAATAAGAGGGGCTTATTTTAACTTTCACTAACATTAATGATGGCTGTGTTTGTTTTTTTTGTGAATATTCACTAACAAAAGGCTTATTCTTACTCCCAATGACACCAAAAATGGTTTATTTTTTTCTTTCTGATACAAACAATGGGGCACGTATTAGCTTTCAGTGGCACCAGCGATTATTTTTACTTGCCGACACCTATAATAGGGCTTGTTTTCCTCTCACCGGCACAAACCATGGGACTTATTTTTCTCGCAATGATTTTTAACATTTTGATAATTTTAACTTTCACTGACACGAATGATGGGGGTTAATACAACTTTGACCAACAGCACAGATGGGGATTATTTTTACTCACACTAACAATGGGGGACTTATTTTCCCCTCACAGACATGGGTCTTATTTTATTCCTACTGGCTACAATGGGGCTTATATTACGCAATCGGTGGGGCTTATTTTAACTTCCCCTAGCACAAACAATAGGGGTTTTTCCCCTCCCACTGACACCAATGGTGGAACCTATTTAACTCCCATTGACACCAATGATGAGGCTAATTTTAAAGTAAACCCTCACCTTGTAAAACAACACATTCAGTTTAATAAAACAGAAATTAAAGGCAAAATATTTGTGTATAGATTTAAAAAAAAATATTATAAATACCTTTGTTTTCCTTGTTTTATAAGTGATCACATAACCTCTAAGGTCCTTATGCAGCGGAGAACAGAGAACTGGGGGAGGAGAAATAGCAGAGCACTGAACTTCCGTGTGAGTGTGTCAGAATGGGGCTGGCGGGTATTTAGAGGACTGGCAGGGTCATCAGGTATTTCACACATAGGAAGCAATACAAAGAGAACAGGATACATACAAGTACATGCAGACACATCAGGAATATGAAATGTTGGGTTTACATACCCTTTGCTGACAATTGAGCTTACTTTAACCCACCAAGAGCAATGGCTTATTTATTTTCCCCACTGACACCAACTATCGAGCTTATTTTGTCCCACTGACACCAACCAAGAGGCTTACATTTCTCCCACAGAGAGCAATAAGATTTTGTTTTTCTCCCATTGACACTAAAAGAGGAGCTTATTTTTCTTCTCCAGACACAAATGATGGGGCTTATTATTCTGCCCTGACAGCAATGATAAAGCTCATCTTTCTATTACTGACCCTATAAGGGGCGTTATTTTGCTCCTGCAGACATGGACGTTCGGGCTTATTTGGACTGACTACCCAGCAATATAAAGGGTATTTTGTTAAATATACCTGGAATTCCCATTCTAGGCTATAGGTTACATAGTCCTGACTCCTGCACTGTTGAGTTAGTTCCTATTTTAATGTAGTTCTTCTTAAAAGTAGGCTGAAATAGTGTTCGCTCTCTGGTGCTGAGGAACAGTTTTTCTTTTAATTTACATTTTGTCCATAAATTCGTACACTTCAATATTCAACACAGTACTTTTCTTTCTTTCGTGTAATCCCAGGTTTAGTTTATCTAAAACAAAAGGAAAAATGTGCAACAGAACAAGCCCATATGCCTTGAAGCGACACCCAATCAATTGGCCACACTCATCTTTTGTCGACATTCCAGTTATCCCAATAAAGAAGTAGTATCAGAGATAGTATCAGATAGTATCAGAGATAACAAGCTTTCCTTTCATGCCCAAAGCCTCCTGGGATACTAACATCACACATCTCTGGAGGCTTTGAGGCCATGTAGAACACAATGCATATTTGCAGTGAAGTATCATCAGGAGGCTGGGTGCTAGGATATGGAAGAAACATCTTGCTTAGTGAGTAAATACTGGGGAAGTGATCTTAGGTGAGAGAGAAGCTTCAGTTGAAGTACTCCCTCGGTGGTTTAATAGGCCCGGTGTACTGAGAAATAGAAGTGGAGCATCTGGGGTAACCCATGTGCAAGTCTGAACCTTGTTACAGGTTTCAATATTTTCAGTTCTACAGTTTTTATTAAAATACCAGGTAATCATGCCATTAAGGTCCTTGTTGAAGGCATCTTGTTATGGATTGGCAAACTCTGTTCCCATCTGCCTTCTATTTTGCGCCTTGTCACATGCTCACCCAATGGAAACTACAAGTGGCCTTGCCAACGCACATTGCACAGGCATGGTGCACTACTGTCACCATCAGTTAATTTGCACTGAAAAAATGCCTTGCCGGCATCACTGAAGTGTATATAGACAAGAAGAAACTACAAAAGGCTGAAGGATATTAGCAGCACCATCTGTAACAAGAGATGAAAAAAGTTAAAGTTTATTAATAATAAAAAAAAAAAAAAAAAATTAATTTAGGGTTTAGATCTACTTTAACCACTTCATGTCCGGACACTTTTACCCCCTTCCTGTCCAGGCCAATTTTCAGCTTTCAGCGCTGTCACACTTTGAATGACAATTGAGAGGTCATGCAACACCCATATGAATTTTTTAGCATTTTTTTTGAGACAGATAAAACTTTATTTTTGTGGTATTTATTCAACACTGGGATTTTTTTTTTTTTTTGCTATATAAATGAAAAAGTCAAAACATTTTGAAAAAACGTTTTTCTTATACAATTTTGCATATAAATAATCTTTCAGAAATCTTGGCCAAAATTTATTCAGTTATCTTTTTAGTAAAAAAAAATAACCCAAATTAGTTTATAACCAAAAATTATAATTTTTGTAAACTTTTTTTTTACATTTCGGTTTTATTTTTTTCATAGTATTTTTTTTTTGTCTGTCACCCTAGCAGTACAGTGTCACCATAGTGACACTGTACTACTTGTGGGGGGTTGATGAAAATTTTTTTTTTTTTTTTTTTCTCAGATTGCTGAAAGCTGAAAGCAATCATTTCTCCTTCTCTCTGGCTGCATTCTTGCAGCCATTGAGAAATACTGTGTGAGCTGTGATTGGTCACAGCTTGTCACATGGTACAAGGCTGTTGTGAATAGCCTTCTACCATGTGATCTCTGTGATCATTCAAAGATTTCACACGTAGTAAGCAATGATGTCAGAAGTGACATCTTGCTTACACCTATTCATGTGATCACTGATTGGCCAATCAGTGATCACATGATCGGGACCTCACACAAAAGGTCCCATACAGCAATTGGTGTTCCTCCGGATAAAGTGGGCACTCCCAGGGTACACGCACAATCCATATTGGCGGGCGTTATCTATGAACAGAAACCCGCCCCCTGCACTGCCACCATCCGGCCGTTTATATACAGCGGTCGGACGGGAAGTGGTTAAAAGCAGAGAGGAACTAGACACGGTGAGGGTTTTTTTTTTCCTCTAAACCAGGGCTTTTCAACTAGGGTTCCTTCAGATGTTGATAGAGCAATGAGCAATTTCTGCTTGTTGAACAAGTTCCACTGACACCTTATATCTTTTTAGTCATCTGTAAAGGGGTAATTCTTTCCAATGACCACAAGTGGAAGTATCATTCATTCCACTGACCATCACACTAATGTATCACAAGTTGTAGATATAGCAATTTCTAGCAGGGGTTCCCTGAGACTGGAAGGGTTCCTCTGTGTTGAAAAGGTTGAGAATGGCTGCTGTAAACAAAACGAGCTGTCTGGCAAGTCTGACATCCAACATAAACACACTACCAAAATAAATACACCAACATGTACTCAAGCAAATTTACACAGCTTGAAATATAGTCACCAGTTAAAACATATACAACGCTTTATTATAAATTAAGATACAACTAGAGGTAAAACATTTTTAAAACACTATATACAATACCATTTGCAGTATGTGATGCACATTACATCTACAACCCTTCTCAGAGAAACTTTAGCTAGATAAATCGTAGAAGTGTTCAGTCCTCCTTGAAAGCGTACATGATATCATCCTGGCTGACGTTGATCCTCACTCTCAGGTGCAAGTCATTCCTGCTGGACTCTACCAGGAGGAGACGTGAGGCTCCGAGTCTTAGACACACCGCCATGGTCTCTGACATAGTAGGGGGCTGCATTCCTTCTATCCTACACAGTACAATATGCTGGTGGTATACCTACATACAAAAACATTGTTTGACATTAGTTTAAACAATGGATAAAAAAAGAAAATTAACATTGTAACCCGTTTGGCAATTTGAATGTCATAATATTTGATTGGGAAAGCTGCTGCAAAACCTGAAAATGTAATCCTGAAAATGGAACATTCCTTGTAAATTCTTCTCTAAGGCTGGTTTCACACTGATCAGTTTTTCTTCCGCTTTTGCGTCAACAAAAAGCAGAAGAAAAACGTGTGAACGTGTTTTCCTATAGAATTTTTCACAATGATCCCTTGTGGGTCAGGTGCGTTTTTTTAAAATCCCGCTTGCTGCATTTTTGAGGCAGGTTTGGTGCGGTAAAAAACAAACGCACCAAAAATGTACCCTCCCATTGAAATCAATGGAAAATGGGGCAAAAAAGCGGTAGAATCACAGATCAACGTGAAACCAGTCTAAATGATGTATAACAGGTTCATTGCCCCCATAAGCTTACTGGATGGAAGCAAGGAGATGCCCTTATCTAAAGATATAATGGCTAAATGAATACAAAAATTATAAAGGGGACATTCAAGCCACAGTAATTACATTTTATTATATATATATATATATATATATGTATTTATATATATACTAGTTACATGCTGTCAGGAAGAACCTGTGGATATGTTCAATGACCTGAAACAAGTAGAACACTTTTTCACTTATGGCATACTTAGTTTTGCTACATATTTTTTTGAAATTTCAAGATGCAAGTTTTTTGGAGGCTTTAAAACCCAACCCCGGGTTCACCATGCACCAAACATCGCTAGATCAGCGACTGGGTGAGTCCCCACAGAACAGCAATGAAAAAAGTCGATTTAAGAATCCAAAGCTGCTTATTTAGGCTGCAATGGGGACTGGAATCCTTCAGTTATATCCAAGCCTAGACATGAGCTGAGGTATTACATGCTGTGATGTTTACTTAGACTTGAGGGCTAGATTGACCATCATGGTCTTAAAGTACTGTGCATCTAAAGTTAATTTTTTAGTTTGGGATAAAGCAGGGGAATCATTAACTACTGTCTTTTCCCTATAAATCCAATTGAGGAGAATATCCTGAACTTTCAGTTCAGGAGCCACAACAGAAGAGGAAATCAATCTAAAGTGATGGAAATCTCCCTGGACAGTTGTCACTTAAAACAGAAAAACTTTTCACCTCTATTCTTGTTCTGGTGACAATGGAAAACCTCCTCTGTTCCTGCTCAGATGACAATTGTAAAATTTAATCTTTTCCATCACTTTCTGTGTCAGTGACAATGTTCTTTTTTTTTTATTATATTTTCAAAATTCCAAGACAACACTAACACATAATCTTCGACAACATATTTTACATATACCTTTAATAAACCTCACATCTCTCTGTTTCCCCCTCTACTATTTCCTTTTCCTCTTTATCCCAACTTGTTGGCATATTTCTGTGTGATTCTGAACTTGCACCATCTTTCCCATCTTTTTTTTACATTTTCTCATTTTATCCTCTCCGCTATAATAAAGTTCTTCTAACCTATAACCATATTCCACCTTCCTTATCCAATCCTTAACCTTTGGTGCTTCTTGGGCCTTCCAAAATTTGGGTATTAATCCTTTCGCTGCATTTAATAAATGAAATACAATTGTGTTCTTATATTGTTTTACTGTAAGGCCGGTATTATGAAATAAACACACCCTTGGGTCCATTATATTTTCTCCTGTAATTTCTGTTATTTGTTGTACTATCCTCTGCCAGAAATCCTATATTATGGAACATTCCCACCATATGTGTATCCATTGTACCCTCTATCACACATCCCCTCCAAAAGAGCGACAAATTCTCTGGATGGTACTTATGAACTCTATTGAGCGTAACGTACCATCTACTCAGGAATTTATAATTCATATCAGTTGCTCCATGTGCAATTCTAATTATTTTCTTTTTCTGTTGTTCATTTAACTGTGTTCCCAATTCCTTTCCCATTTTTCCATATATTGTAGAAAAACCAGTTCAGATATTATAGTGAGTGTCTTATACATACGAGAAGTGCAATGTTTTTGTGCTCCTTTAAATTCATCAAGTGTTCTGATGGATGCAAATTTTCAACTGTTCTTATTGGCTGCGGAAGTGCTACGACAAAATGTTTAATTAGGTGATACTTCCATTCATTTATCGCATAAAACATATCCCTTTTGTGTTTCAGCTCCCGAAGAGAACACATTTCATCATTCATAATATCTTTTAAACATGCATGCCTATTTCTTATCCACACCACTGATATATTCCCCAACCCAGGTGTAAAATATTTTGTGCCTACTAGTGGTATTAATGGTGAATTATACACCCATCCGATAAACTAGATCCCATATCTTCAATACATTCCATGTTAAAGTGCTAGTATTCTCCGCTAACATTCGGTATTGTTGTGGAATCCATATAATCTTATCTAATTGAACTTCAAGCAATGTTTTTTCAATCTTCACCCAACTTTTCCCCCGAAAATTATACACCCAATCCATTATTCGTGACACTATAGCTGCAAAATAATATCTTTTAATACCCGGCATGTTTAGGCCCCTGTTTATTTTTTCCCTACATAATACTTCCTGCCCTGCTCTTGTTTTTTTATTTATCCGTATGTATCCCAATATTACTTTTTGTAGAGCCCTAATATACACCTGCAGCAAATAAATTGGTAACATTTGAAATTTATATAAGATTTTTGGCAAAACTCACCATCTTAACCATATTTATTCAGCCTATCCAGGAAAGCAGTCTTTTTGGGCTTTTCCTTAATTCCTCAATCTCGTTAATTAGTGGGATATAATTTGCATGGCAAATATCCTTCAGTGACAGTGTTAGCTTCACTCCTAAATATTTTAATTCCTTATCTCTCCAAATAAAGGAAAACTTTCCTTGTATTGCCAGTTTCTCTGCCTTCGGTAGATTTATATTCAAAATCTGACATTGCAAGGTTGATTTTAAAATTTGACAACTCTCCATATTTTCTTAATATACTTAATATGATTGGCAATGTTGGTCAACAACGTAGAATAACAGGTCATCTGCATATTTCGGAACTTTATGTTCCGTTTCTTCAACCTGTATCCCTTTTACATCTACATTATTCCGTATTATCGCCAAGAGGGACTCTAAAGATAATATAAACAAAACAGGTGAGAGTGGACATCCCTGTCTTGTGCCATTACACATTGTAAAAGGTTGAAACAATGTGCCATTTATCTTTACTGCTGCCGAAGGGTAACTGTATAGATTTTTTTAATACCTCTAAGGTACCCAACATAAATCCCCAGTCTACCCTGTCAAACGCTTTTCCGGCGTCTATTGACAAAAATAACCGGGTACTTCTCTTTCTTGCCCTCTCTCTTGCAGGAAAAATGATCTCAGACTGTTGT
Source organism: Staurois parvus (assembly GCF_062004578.1). NCBI lineage: Eukaryota > Metazoa > Chordata > Amphibia > Anura > Ranidae > Staurois > Staurois parvus. Next base: position 424,680 of record NW_028320549.1, read on the forward strand.
CTCTTCCTTCTCTCCTGGTACAAATCCTACCTGATCAAGGTGAACTCATTATGGCATTAGGTCTTTTATCCTGCTGGCAATTACTTTTGCATATAGTTTCGTATCAGCATTCAACAATGATATTGGTCTACAGCTCGCACATTGAGACACAGCTTTTACCTTCTTTAGGTATAATTGTAATATGTGCCGGAAGCGACTCTTTCCTCATTTCCATCCATTGGTCCTTGTGTTTAACTGCATACAGTAGGCTATAATATTCTTGGAATGTGCTAGCGATCTTTTTAGTTGGGTATACTATTTCCCCCCGATTTATTCCTGATCTTCTCTATATAATTTACTGAATTTCTTTCCCTTAATATGTTTGCCAAATTTTTTCCTGGTCTATTCCCCCATTGGTATCTTTCTTTTGCCACCATGTTAAAGACCCTTTTAGTCTCCTGATCCAGTAAGTCATTTAATTCTTCTCTTTTTAAGGTTATCTTATGATGTACCCACCTCTCTCTATTCTTCTCTCATGTATTTCCTCTATTAATGTTCTAATCTTTTCAGCCCGATTTCTCTTTTTTTTCTGCCCCTATTGAAATCAGGATACCCCTTATATAGGCCTTCCCATACCATGGCCCTTGAGACATCCTCCCAACACTCATTTTCCAGTACTAGAAGTAGGTGTCCTTGGCAAAAAAAAAAAAAAAGGGAAGGGGGGCACGCTAAAAAAAAAAAAAAAAACCAGAAGCAGCAAGGTCTTTCCCAGGACAACCTCCTCCTCTGTCCCCCTATTAATGTCCCTTATTTTAAAGTCTCGCAAAGGCTAATTTCTTCTTTCTTTCCACCTCTTCTCATTTCTGTTGCCCTCTTCTCCTCATTCCTTGCCACCTCTCTTGTACTAACCCCAAATCCTCCCTTTTCCCAAAAGTCCAATTTGGGATTTCCAGGCAATTCTAGTTTCTCGCAGAAATCCTGGAGATCCTCTGGGAACCTTAATCTTGCTGAACAACCATTTTTCCATCCCACCAGACAAGCAGGAAAACCCCAGTTAAATTAGATGTTTTGTGCTCGCATAATCTCCAAGAGAGGTCTCAGTCCTATTTCTTGGTAATGTTTCTGGTGCTATATCTGCATAGATTTGCACATCCGACCCCTCATATGTTATTGCGGGAATTCTTCTCATCTTCTCCCAAATTTTTGCTTTACCTCAAAATAGTGGAACCTTACTAGCACATCTCTTGGGGTTCCCAGGGAAACTCCAGGGGGTCTCTTTATTGTATTGACTTTTCAGTGCTCAGTTATAGGTCTGTTTATTAGTGAATTAAGCACTTTTATTCATTACATCAAGTAAATCTTCCCCTTGTGCACCCTTCTGGTATTGCCCGAATCCTCAGATTGTTCCTTCTATTTCTATTCTCCTGATCTACTGTATATAGCATTTTTCTTTGTTCATGTTGCATTTCCTCCATTTGGTTATTAAGCTCTGTTATTATTTGGGTATGCTTAACCAATTTGCCTTCCGTTTTTCTCCCCACTCGGGACAGTACTTTTCCCAAGTCCTCGCGTGTTATTGCCATATCATTCTTTAATGACTGTTCTAACTTTTCGAACATGTCAGCGATTTCCATTTTTGCTGGCAAATGAGCTACCACTTCTTGTTCTTCCGTGCTCCTTATATTCAACTCACAGTCCATATTTAACATTTCTTTACCTTGACTCAGATCTGTTTCGACAAACTAGATTGGTCTCCACTGTTATTCCCCATTTAGGGAGGAGCCTGCCGCGCTGAAGTCATGCCGCCGAGGCTGCATGCCAGGCCGGCAGCCATCTTCAATGCTGTATTATCCATTGCTGAACTCATGCTGATTTTTACCTTTGGCTACATATATGCTGTGAGCTCACCCTGAGATATATATATACCTAAGAATAAAAAAAAAAATACTACACTATCCAAATATTTTTGTTTGGTGGCTTATATTTGAGCCATTTAGGATGGATATATGTTGTCCTGGCATATCGTTTTCCTGGTGAATATGCATAGAAGGAACTGTCCCTGTATGCTGTGAGGGTTTGAGCTGTGAGGTCTAGAGTGCCTTTCCTGTGTGTACCCAGTGCAGCCCCCTATCCCCGCCAGTACCCTGATGACCACCAGTGCCTTCCCGGATAGTACATTACATGCGCATTAATATTGCACTTCTGGTGAGTGCAAGCACACTTCATTTCCTTATCACGGAAGTCACGAGCACCAATACTTGATGCATTTCTTCTATGGACTGCTTGTATCTCAAGACATCTGATTTATCACACGATATCTTCGATTGTCATAATATTTGTTTTTTGCTTTAGCAAAATTTGTCATTGGACATTTGTCATGGTTATGTGACTCAGTTTGTGTGTTTATCATCCATTCACTTTTATCTTTGTCACTCACTGACTACACTTTTGGTCACATTATATAGCGCTCTGATTGGCGCTTGATTTCATCACTTGTCACCTTATCATTTAGCGCTGCATTTTATATTATTGTGTTATTCCCCATTGCTGATTTTTCATTAGCTGCCCTTTACCTCTCAGGGGTTTGGTTCCCAGAACTTTTCTCCTGCGGGGGCATGTATTTTTTTTAATTGTAATAGTATGTGTCTTGGGTGTCTTCCCCCTCAAACCACTTGCCGCCAGCCTCTGCCCTTAATCCTCCACGATATTCTACTTCTTCCAGCCAGTTCATACAACATACAAAAGTGCTGTTTGCATTAAGCACTCATCGCTCCCTGGCTTCTGTTGGTCCACCAACTGTCTCCGGTTCGGTATCACTACTACTATTCCTTGCTGTCCATCTGCAATCTCCTTGGGGGGGGGGGGGGGTTCTGAGGTGTCTGCCCGCAGGTATGGACCACGTCTGCACCCTCCCTACTCCTCTCAAGGAGGAGCTGCGCTTCCCATGAGGCTGCGCGGTCTTTGTCTCGCAGCTTTCACTGTCACTCTCCATCAGTCCTTCTCCTCCCATGACGCCGCTCACCAAGCGCCACTCCACGTCCTCCACCCGACCAACAGAGTCACTGGAGTCGCCATACCAAGACAAGGAGCACACTCTTCTCGCCAGGCACCAGGTATGTCCCCTACTGCCCTGCTTCCTTCATTCAGGCAGGAACCCGGAGCTCCCACTACACGCTCCTACTCGGCACCATGATCAGGTCCCACCCCATTTGTCTCCCATTTGAAGTGACAATGTTGTAACCCATCCCTTAACTATCAAAAAAAAAAAAAAAAACCAGCAGGGGTTGTATTAGATATGCTTTAACACATATTAATTATAAAAAAATAAACATTAAAAAAAAAACACACCTGCTGAAAGGTGGCTTCTTCAAGACCAGATCTTCTAAACTCTGCAATGACAGCTCTGAGAAAACACTGCTCCAATACAGAAGAGTTCCTAAGAAATAAGATTTCAAAAGTGAAATCATACAATATGTTCATATCTCATGCACAACACAAGACAGGGTTATTTTGACTGTCAGATTTCTAATGCTTTCTCTTGCTGCCCCCATTCACAGCTGAAATTCAAAGCTCCTGTGAAAGTGTAGAGTTCCACAGTTAAAGTCCATTCATCGCATGTTCCCCATGTGATAGTACTCAAGCCATGGTGAGTTCCTGCAAAGAAAATCAAATTCAGCAGCTCACACGCTCTAATCCCCATGTCATTTTTCATTGGTATGACTATACTGAACTTTTCTGCTGAAATCCAATTGATGGGTATGACTAAGAGCTTTGTTTTTGTATTATAGTAATACATACAAGCTAGCATATTAAAATCTTTGCTATTAGGCTACTCTATAGAATAAATAAATATTTAGCTGTTAATAATCACTTCAGCCCTGGAAGGTTTTACCCACTTTAAGACCAAGCCATTTTAGCTATTTGGCACTATTTTCTTTTAATACTAGTACTGGCAGCTATCAGCGATTTTCTTTCCTGCCATCCCTGTCAGGAGAGCAGTGATTTTTGCTAGCAGCTATAGCCACTGGCAATAATCACATGTAAAATCCGAAATGCTGGTTGTACCCAAGAAGTAATAATAAAAATGTGAAAAATATACAAATCACAAATAATAGCGCAAACCAAATCACAGAACTAAATATAACCACCACCAAAAAAGTGCATATTAATAGGGAAAACAAAAAAAAAATCAATAAATAGGGAATCTCAATATAGTCCATTCAGAAAAGTCCATATAAACACGATCCTCAGTAAATGTTTTGTTTGCACTATTAATATGCACTTATTTGGTGGTGGTTTTATTTAGTTGTGTGATTTGGTTTGCGCTATTTGTGATTTGTATATTTTTCACATTTTTATTATTATTTTGAGTTTTTTAATAATAGCAGCATCCAGTGAGTGTATTTCCTCTCTTTATTACATTGGCGCAATGATGTTGGTATAATAGAAGTGTTGTATTTATTGGAACATTTCTTTGGTAACTAACTTTATAGTGATTGTACCCAAGAAGTACAACAACAAAATTGGGTATAGTCAGCCTGCCTATAGATAGTTAGAATCTAAGCCAGACCCTGCTGAACCGGCAGAGATATTAATCTATAGCCAGCTTTATTCTGTCTGGATACACAGACATCATCTCCCATGAATGTTTTTTTCTCTTTTGACGGAGGATAACCAAGAAAAACAAAACAAAAAACTATTCACAGCCATAGGGGAAAGAAAGGTTAAAGAAACACATGGTTTTAATAAGTGTTTCACAGTTCTTATCCAGGGATGGTTAAAGAGCTGTAAAGGAAAAAAAAGGAGCAACAGACATGGGCAAATTGCAACCCCTTTGGCTGTCCTTATATGGCCCTTGATGCCTTCACTGTCAGAATGTCTCCGAGTCTGTCTGCTTCCTCGCTGAGAAGCATGCTGACAGATGTTTGTGTGGAAAGCTGTAAGAACTGGAAGAAGAGAGCCTGAAGAGCTGATCAGTACAGCAGGGAAAACTTTGCCTAGGAGACGGCCTGATGCTCTCTCACCACTCTGGTACCTGGCCAAGTCCTTCCTTTGTTAGCGTCTGCATGCTGCAAACCCAGGAGTCATGCAGCTGTTCTTCACTCCAAGTTTAGGAACTGCAAAAATCCCCGCTGTACCAATCTCAGGCTCTCTCCTTAAAGTCACATTGCTTTTCAGAGGGCATTTGACAAGCAGTGAGGAGGTGTTATATCGCTTTCTTACTGCCTTGATTAAACCCTATAAAGCCACGCTGAAACAGTGAGCATTGCATGCAGTGTGGCCCTATTAAACTCAGTGGGTGAGTTTCACAAGCTGTGTGTCTGTCCAAGTTAAAAATGCAGCAGCCGCAGCATGTGAACAACCCTGTTTTACAGTTTGGGTGGGTGGCAAGGGTGCGGCAAAACCACAGACTCAGCGGACGTTTGTACAGCACCCCCCCCCCCATTTTACAGTGGTACATACCTGATTGCAATGACATAAGGGGAAGAGAACATTTCATCCAAGGCCTCAATGACATGTGGCATTTTTACCAATGAAGGTTCACCTTTTTTGCTAGTGAACTCACAGATCTCTGTTGCCCTGCGACAGATGTCTAAACAGCGACGTGCATCACCAGACAATGCAGCCACCTGCAGAAACAGAACAAAAAGGGGGCATACGCGTTTAGTACCACATACATTACTGGTAAAAGACTGAAGATTTCTTGTGTCGTCAGTTACACTATTTTGGCTCTATGGCATTTTTAGGCTGCATAAAGAAATGCTATTTATTTAGTACAGGTACTTCTATAGTGTTGTTAATTTACACAGCACTTTAGACATATATTTTGTTTATTTACATCAGTCCCTGCCTTCGTTGAGCTTACAATCTAAGGTCCCTAACTCACATTCATATACATACTAGGGCCACTTTAGACAGGAGTTAATGGGAGTGCTGGTTTATATTAAACAAGCAGCTAACAGGTTTTAAGTAGTGCTGAAGCCTAAAGAAGCCTGCAAGCAGATTATTGAAAGTGAGTCATCGCTGTCCTTAGGATCCATGTTCAACATTCTCAGGTGGAGCTAAATGGTACTTTAAAATCTTCAACAAAGCTCATGTGTATAAGGCCTAAGCAAATTAAAAGAGAAAAAAGGTTTTGTCTTTAAATAGACCAATTCTATATTTGCCCAATTTTACCAAAAAGAAGATTTGCTATACTTACAAGTATAAGATTACTATATAGTATAATGTGGCAGTCCTCACACATCGGCACTTACAGTGAAGGAAATAAGTATTGGATCCCCTGCTGATTTTGAATGTTTGCCCACTCACAAAGAAATGATCAGTCTAAAAATCGAATGGTAGGTGTATTGTAACACTGAGAGACAGAATAGCAACAAAAAATTCAAAAGAAATGCATGTCTAGCAAATGATGTGCTGATTTGCACGTTCATGAGGGAAATAAGTATTTGATCCCCTTCACAAAACATGACTTAGTACTTGGTGGCAAATCCCTTGTTGGCAATCACAGAGGTCAGACGTTTCCTGTAGTTGGCCACCAGGTTTGCACACATCTCAGGAGGGATTTTGGCCCACTCCTCTTGGCAGATCCTCTCCAAGTCATTAAGGTTTGGTGGCTGACGTTTGGCAACTCGAACTTTCAGCTCCCTCCACAGATTTCACTGTTCAACAGGTAAAAAGTTTTGGGCATAAAATTAGCTAATCTTACATAATTTCCATGATATATTCACCCATCTAATGACGTAAGCCATTCAAAATTATGATGCAACTTCAGCTGCATATTGCGCAATTGATACTGGTGACCAATAGAAAATTGCACGTATACTGAGATGATGCAATATTAGCCTTTAATTGCATCACTTCACTGCATAAAAGCCGCAGTATCTGTAGCTGATTGTAGTTCGACAGCGTCTTTACATTTCGTTTTATGCTTATATAGGCTACTCAGTAATGCCTCGAACTTGTGTGAATAAAGCAGATAATTTCTGCTATATCTGCGGTGAAATAACTTTTATCTCACAAAAAAGGAGGATAACAGGAATGATTAAGAAAGCCTACAACTTGTATTTTGGCTGCAAGATAGGAGACCAGGACAAGAGCTGGGCACCACATATATGCTGCAAATCTTGTGGGACGGCACTGGAGCAATGGTTGAATGGAAAAAAGGCATCTATGCCTTTCGCTGTGCCAATGATTTGGAGAGAGCCAACAGATCATGTTAGTAATTGTTACTTTTGTATGGTGCCTCCAATTGTAAAAGGGCTAAATAAGAAGAAAAAGTTATCTGTGCACTATCCATATATTCCATCGGCAGTACGTCCAGTTCCTCATGGAGAGGGGCTACCAATTCCTAAAGCACCAGAATCCTTCGTGGTTGAGTCAAGTGAGGAAGAACCTGAAGCGTGTAGTCACGTGCAGTTGTAAGAGATAGCCCTTTCCTCGAATACAAGAGAAAAGCCAAGAGAAGCAAAACCGACACAAACTGAAGACAAAACTAGTGAGAATCCTAAGTATTAAAATGATTCAACTTAGCTTATGGCTATAATTTTTCTTGGTAATCCTATGCAATATATTATGCCATTTAGGCTTTGTTATGTAGTCAATATCACTTGCTTTATATTTGTGGAAAGGCATCGATCTATATAATTATTGTGCATTATGTAGTCATTACGCCTATAGTAGAAAACTTTCCGTTTACAGAAAAACTAGAGCCAATTGACAAATTTCATTGTTATATTTGAACTCAGAATGTGAAATTCATTAAGAAATGGATCCTTTTGTTTCCAAAACTGGCAAAAAATAAAAATTTGTTGAACAGTGTTTTCAATCGGATTAAGGTCTGGAGACTGGCTAGGCCACTCCAGGACCTTAATGTGCTTCTTCTTGAGCCACTCCTTTGTTGCCTTGGCCATTTGTTTTGGGTCATTGTCATGCTGGAACACCCATCCACGACCCATTTTCAATGTCCTGGCTGAGGGAAGGTGGTTGTCACCCAAGATTTGATGGTACATTGCCCCGTCTATTGCCTCTTTGATGCGGTGCAGTTGTCCTGTCCCCTTAGCAAAAAAACACCCCCAAAGCAGAATGTTTCCACCACCATGTTTGACAGTTGGGATGGTGTTCTTGGGGTCATAGGCAGTATTTCTCCTCCTCCAAACACTGCGAGTTGAGTTGATGCCAAAGAGCTCGATTTTGGTCTCATCTGACCACAACACTTTCAACCAGACCTCCTCTGCATCATTCAGATGTTCAGTGGCAAACTTCAGACGGGCCTGGACATGTGCTTTCTTGAGCAGAGGGACCTTGCAGGTACTGCAAGATTTCAATCCTTGTCGGCATAGTGTGATACCAACTGTTTTCTTGATGACTGTGGTCCCAGCTGCCTGGAGATCATTGACAAGATCCTCACTGTTCTCATGATCATTGACACTCTACGAGGTGAGATCTTGCATGGTGCACCAGACCTAGGGAGACTGACAGTTGTTTTCTGTTTCTTCCATTTGCGAATGATTGCACCAACTATTGTCACCTTCTCACCAAGCTGCTTGGCGATAGTTTGGTAGCCCAGTCGAGCCTTGTGTAGGTCTACAAACTTGTCCCTGACATCCTTGGACAGCTCTTTGGTCTTTGCCATGGTGGAGAGTTTGGAATCTGATTGTTTGATTGCTCCTGTGGACGGGTGTCTTTTATACAGGTAACAAAATTAGATTAGCAGCACTCCCTTTAAGAGACCGCTTCTAATCTCAGCTTGTTACCTGTATGAAAGACAGAAATCCTGCTGAATAATAGGAGATCAAATACCTATTTTCCTCATAAACATGCAAAACAGTGCATCATTTGTTAGACCTGCATCTCTTTTGAATTTTTTTGTTGCTATTCTGTCTCTCAGTGTTACAATACACCTACCATTCGATTTTTAGATTCATCATTTCTTTGTGAGTGGGCAAACATTCAAAATCAGCAGGGGATCAAATACTTATTTCCTTTACTGTACTTATACATGCAAAGAAAATAATGTGACTTAGTAATACCCCTTTAAACGAATTTTAGTCTGTAATTAAATGGTAATAAGCTTCAAAACCAAACACCCAGAATAAATTTGCTTTCATTCAAGCTGGTGCTTTAAAATTGCAAGCTGACAGCAAGGTAGTATTTGTTTTTACCCCATCAGTCCACTATTACTGTCCGCAAACGAACAAGAGGGAAAGCTGTAGTTCACAGGTTTGTTACAGAGGTCTGCTCAGCTATGACACACGGAAGAGGTAGTAATTTCCGCTTTGGAAGTTGTACCTACAGGTAAGCCTATAATAAGGCTTACCTGTAGATACAGTGAATAGCTCCTAAACGTTCGGTGTTTAGGATATTACAAGGTCATCTTTAATATTGATTGGACCCTGAGCAAACATTTTCTTCCCCCTCCTCAACACTCAAGACATACAAAAAAATAGCAGGTGGACTCAAAATTAGTTTACTGCAGCAGATCATACAGTGATTGCAATTGGTTACAACAAAATTTCTGCTTGCAGATTTGTTGCTAGAGGTTACTGTACATTATTACTGCTCACTGATTGGTTGCTATAGATTTCGTCAGATCATTACCACTCACTCATTGCTAGAAGTTACAGCACATAATTACCCTGATTGATTGCTAGAGGTTAGAGCACATCATTACTGCTAACTGAATGGTTGCTAGAGATTACAGCAGATCACTACTGTTCACTGACTGGTTGCTAGAGGTTACTGCAATTCAATAAAGCTCACAAAGCAGTGGAGCAATCCCAAATAATTGAGCACGTAAAACGGCACATTAATACACATACTACAAGAGATGGTTAGAAACAGTCGACATACTACCGGAGATGACCAGAGACTACAGACGTACTACTGGAGATGACCAGAGCCTACAGACGTACTACAGGAGATGACCAGAGCCTATAGACGTACTACAGGAGATGACCAGAGCCAACAGATGTACTACAGGAGATGACCAGAGCCTACAGACGTACTACAGGAGATGACCAGAGCCTACAGACGTACTACAGGAGATGACCAGAGACTACAGACAGACTACAGGAGATGACCAGAGACTACAGACAGACTACAGGAGATGACCAGAGACTGCGGACACAGTACAGGAGATGACCAGAGACTGCGGACACAGTACAGGAGATGACCAGAGACTGCGGACACAGTACAGGAGATGACCAGAGACTGCGGACACAGTACAGGAGATGACCAGAGACTGCGGACACAGTACAGGAGATGACCAGAGACTGCGGACACAGTACAGGAGATGACCAGAGACTGCGGACACAGTACAGGAGATGACCAGAGACTGCGGATGTACTACAGGAAGTGACCAAAATCTGCAGATGTACAAGAGATGACCAAAGACTGCGGATGTACTACAGGGGATGACCAGAAACTGCGGATGTGCTATAGGAGATAACCAGAGACTGCAGACATACTATAAGATGATCAGAGACTGCGGATTGCTATAGGAGATAACCAGAGACTGCAGACATACTATAAGATGATCAGAGACTGCGGATTGCTATAGGAGATAATCAGAGACCGCAGACATACTATGAGAGATAACCAGAGACCTTTCAGCAATGCACAGCTTTACAGATTGTGAACAGTCCAGGGTTTGGTATAACAGTTCACAGGCAGTCTGTGGGGGAGAAGGGGGAAGGACATATCTGGCCAGCAGGGCTCAGCATCTGCTCTCCGAGGTCAGGGAGCAGGGCTCCCACTCAGATCTCAGCTCCTATTACAGCAGCTCCCTCCCGAGCATACAGGCTGCATGGGTCGGGGTCAGTGGAGCTCCCAGCCCCAAACCCTTCCCTGCTGGCTGGGCAATACAGCAATATGTTCAGTGTACCTCGTGCGCTCTGCAGTGCCATCATTTGGGCCCCAATTTGCAGGCAGCATAAGCTTAAGGGGCAGCTGCTTTGAGCCCCACAACAAAGACTGGGCCCAGGGCACCTGCCCCTTTTTGCCCTGCATTAAAGACAGCCCTGGATATTGACAGTGGATGCAGCCGGTCCCTTCAGAGAGAGCTCTATGTCATAAACTGTGACTCACATACGTGGTAGTGATGTCATCACAGGATCAGCCATTCAAAGAATCTGATCCAACGAACCCGAAAGGAAAGCCGGGGGAAGACGGAAGCCCTGTCAGTGTCAGTGGTGACAGTGTACCAGCTTTGTTCTAAGGTAAGAATTTAATAATGTGCTAGTATGTGATGCACACTAGAACATTATGCCACTGCCTTGCATGGTATTTTTTTTTTTTTTTCTTTTTAATGGCCGTGGTTTACTAAGACTTTAAGAAAGAATAACACAAACACAGGTATTTTGCTGCATCTTGCCACATGTATGATTGTTACTCAAATATACAGTTTGCAGTTTAGATGCAAACAGTGCATAGCGGATATGTTATTTATATTCCTACCTTTCTGGCAACAAGCTGAATGGCATCATCGTCAAATGCCTTGACATGGTTCAGGCGAGAGGTGATTATCTGTTGCAGCTGTTTATGAGTGTAAGGCTGGAATGACATTCTCGTCAGACCCTGTTAGAAGCAGAAGATTAATCTATTAAGACATGATTCATATAAACAGTTCATCCTATGTTCTCAGTTACTAGCAAAAGAAGATTCTTCTTTGGTAAAAAGAATGCACACATACACCACTTTATTACAGAATGACAAGGACATGTACATGTCATGGACAAGTACATGCAACACTGTCTTACTTAAAGGATGAGTTCACCTTTTAAAAAAAAATAAATGCACATCTTTTTGCGGGTAAAAAAAAATGTGCATTTATAATTCTTTTTTACTTGGAGCCTGTAAAGCATCGCCTTCTGCCGGCTTGTCAGTGTATATGTCTGCTCATATGGGCAGGCAGATACACGCTGACAGGAAGAGATAATGAACTGCTACAGAGCTCAACAGCGCCATGGTACTTCATTAAGAACTCGAAACAGACAGCTGCAAAGATCGTCTGTTCTTGTAGTTTCCTGTTCACAGAACTCTTTGAATGAATGATGTGGCCAGAGCCCTGCATGGTTGTTTTTTTCTTTTTTAAATAGTGGCAGCTAGCAGAAGGAGAAGATCCCCCGATAGCGGTCACTAGATGCAGCAGAGAGGGTAGTTGCTACAGGGCTGGGAACATATTACATGCTGCACCCTAAAAATGTAACACGTTCCCATAGGTGAACTTATCCTTTGGGACGGCGTCAATAGCATAAGTGTGAGATGCTTCTGAGATCATTCAGAATTTAAGGACAAATGCATTTAGCCCACAGTTGACTGCTTCAGAACAGCAGGCTTTGCAGTCCTATAGACCTGTATGGGGAAACAAAAACCTTAGTTAAAGATAGTTATTAAGAGGTCGTACAATAAATTACCGTATCACCCAGTAAATGGTCTCCATTCAGTAGCCAAAAAAGGCATGCAAAAAAAGAGGGGTTGTGAAAAGAAATTCACAAAGAAAGCGGCTACATTAAGAACAGAATGTGATACTCAGAAAAATTTCCAAAAATTATACTTTATTACACATACAAATTTGACATATGGGCAATCGCCCTGGTTTACCATCACCTCAGTATGAGACAATACACACAGACCTAAAACCATATAAAATGACACCAATACCGGTCTGAATGCATGTGCAACAAGGACAATGACTACAAGAGTCTAAAGTCCCTGTAGCACAGGCGCATAGGTGGACACTTCCCAAAGGAGGTGTATACAAAAATTATACCATAGGTATACCATAACACGTGTAATAAATGTGTAGACTAAGCTACTACCAAAATGGTTATATCCCATACAGGGAATTTCAAAAAATTATACCATAGATATAAATATCACATGTATGCAATGCAGCAAGCACAGTATGCGTCAAAAAGAAGGCATGCCTCTAGGCCTATATGAGACAAAACATAAATGTCATGTAAATGATGCAACACATTCCTATGCCGGCACAAGTGGTTGGGGCCCATTCATCTGTGATTATTACCAGCTGTTTCCTAGGGCTCTTGAATAAAAATATGCCCCATTTTTTTTTTTTTTTTTGGAAATTTTTCTGAGTATCACATTCTGTTCTTGATGTAGCCGCTTTCTTTGTGAATTTCTTTTCACAACCCCTCTTTTTTTGGAAACAAAAACCTTCCTGAAGAGAACAAAAGCCTGTTGACATGAGCCATAACACTGATACTCTGGTAAGGTAATTATTTTAAGATCTAAAGTTTTCCTTCTAAAAGTGACATAAGCATCCAGTATAACAGTTCAACAGCTACACAGAAATAAAGCATTTCTTACCAGCCTGCTGGCTACACGATTCATCATTATCCTCTCTGGCAGATCCATGGTGTTTGCAATGGCCAATACAATCAGTTTTGCTTGTTTCCGAGTAGGCCAGTCAAACAAACTGTACATAACATTCTGCTTTCTGGTCCAAAGAAGGTCCAGCTGGAAAAGATGTAAAATACATTAGGAGACATTTATCCAGCCCTCAAAATTGCAAAATAACGTGGGGGCGAGCAGAGCCTGGACTAAGGGTGTGTGGGAGGGGCAGTGGTGGGGGCAGTTACAAGGACCAATCTCCCTGTATGGCTTTCAATGAAGCAGCTGAAAGCAGCGGGAGGGAGAGGAGAAGCTTCTTCATTGAAAGCCATACAGGGAGATCAGGTCCCACCGCTGCACCGATCATCCCCGATCATTCAATTTCTTTCCAGGGCCACCGTGTGCTCCTTGGTGCCCAGCCCCTCCCCCCATCCTCCACACAAATAGGAGAGGAGAGAGGCTGGATCTGCTCTGCCTCCCCGTGCCCACCCACACTCCAGTCCATGCAAAAGAGGATGTGTGGGCGGGAAATTGTGTACAGAGCAGTCGGCAGCTCTGTGATCATTCTGAGTGAGAATGTGAGTTGGGAACCATCCATGTGAGTCAGAGATTCGTTCCACCCCTCCCTTCCCTTTACGCATTCCCCCCCTCCCCTTCTTCTCTCCCTCCTTTTTCCTCCCCTTCTTCCTTTCTCCCTCCCTCGCATGCTCCCTTTTTTTCCTAGCTCCCTTCCCTTCCTTTCCCTCCTTCACTTCGTTTACTCCCTTCCTTCACTCCCTTCCTTCTGTATAAAACATTTAACAGTGCCATTTCATGATAATTTAAGAGGACGTGTTTAGGGGCGGAATTAGGGGCAAGGCAGGGTAGGGGTTGAGTGGGGCAACTGGTGGCTAGTAGCTCAGGATTTTAAATTTTGAGCCATGATATATCAATTATGTTGGACAATGCTAAATAGAAGCAGTGAGGTAGATCTTAAAAGATAGGAGTCAGATTTATTATACATAGGCAACTTCATTCCTAAATTCCCCCTTAGCCACCCTAAATTAATGCTGCGAGAGAGTAAAATCTGAACCTGACTGGTTAATGACACCTTTGTTTTGAGTGAAAATCTGTATTATATTGGCAATTCTGTTACAGACCTGCTGAGCAAATCTGTCTTAGTTTGCTGCCCAGGATTACAGGCATATGTGGTGGGAGGAAGGGGTTGTCGGGTCACAAATACTCACAAAAGCTGTTGCATAGATTTTGTTAATGGACAGGCAGCCTAATTTGCATTAAGAAAAGTCACCAATTTGTTTAGTAAATGTCTTGTACTGGTCTCAAACCTTTGTAATTTGGGCTGGGAGTACGGGATGAGAACACAAGTGTCTCATTGGCTGCAGAGCCTTCCTGCAAGTGGCACAATCCTTGAGACTGGATTCTCCTCTTCTGTAGGCCAAACAGATCAATTGCTTTGACCTGCTAGGCCACAAGAACAATAACACATTTCATTTTGGTTCAGAAAGAGAAGACCCAAGGCAATCTAGTTTGCCCATGCAAGGAATGTTTCCAGTTTTTATCTAATGCAAGTGGAAAGATAAATATGGTTTTATCAGTATAAATGTAACTGCTTTTCTGTTACAAAATATTGTATTGGAGCTGGAATTATCGCAAAGGCTGCAGCTATGTGACTGGTAATATAGATAATTTGTTTCCGTTAAACACAACAGAAAAAGGAAAGCCACATGTAGTACAATCTCTGTTGTGATGCATTGCCATTACCTCGTCCACCAGCAATACAGTGGTCTCCCTTTTGGAGGCAGGTGTGCTGAATCTCTTCTCAAGCAGAGCAGCAGCGTGGTCTGCAGTTGCTTTCTGGCCAGTCAAGAGCTGAATGAAATATTGATAAGATGAATATCAGAAACATGGAGCAAAAATACAACTACCACAAAAAAAAAAAAAGACAACTGCGTGCAAAACACTTTTACACAATAGATAACAGCTGCGTGGCTTTGGCCTCTGCAGTGCCACAAGGCTCTCACCTTCAGGATTTGTACATAAGCCTGATGAGGGTCTGTCAGCTTCATGCCATTGATCTCTATGTACTGGAAAGATGACAGCTCATCTTCATCTGCAGCCCGCTGCAGACTTCGGATCACCTCGTGCACTGTTGCCGTCTTCCCAGTGCCAGGGACACCAGATATGTACATGCACCTAATGAGCACACACAGGAAATGTGATCTCATTCTAATTTACGTAGCATTTCGAAGAGCTCAGGGTTAGGCACATCTAACTAGATCTATTTAACAATGTGTACCTTTTTTGTTTGCAATCTGCTTTTTCATTAGCTAAAGACCAAGTCTTCCTAGGTTTCAACAGCTTTGTTGGAACTGGAGATTCTTGCATAAAATTTCTTTTCACTATGACCATTAAAAACCTGGTGCAGAAATGGTGTACAGAGCATAACTGTTCTACACAACTACCTGCAAAGAAAAGTGTTAAAGATTGCAACATTTGTCTGCAATGTACAGTGAGGAACAGAAGTATTTGAACACCCTGCGATTTTGCAAGTTCTCCCACTTAGAAATCATGGAGGGGTCTGAAATTCACATTGTAGGTGCATTCCCACTCAAAGACAGAATTTTAAAAAAAATTTCAGGAAATCACATTTTATGATTTTTAAAGAATTTATTTGTCTTGCACTGCTGAACATAAGTATTTGAACACCTAAGAAACAGCAAGAATTCTGGCTCTCAAAGACCTGTTACTGTGCCTTTAAAAAGTCCACCTCTACTCCACTCATTAATCTAACTTAGTAGCACCTGTCTGAGCTCTTTAAAGACACCTGTCCACCCCACAGTCAGTCAGACGCCAAATACTACCATGGGCAAGACCAAAGAGCTGTCAAAAGACACCAGAGACAAAATTGTGGACCTCCACAAGGCTGGAAAGGGCTACGGGGCAATTGCCAAGCAGCTTGGTGAAAATAGATCAACTGTTGGAGCAATTGTTAGAAAATGGAAGAGGCTAAAGACGACTGTCAGTCTCCCTCGGACTGGGGCTCAATGCAAGACCTCACCTCGTGGGGTATCACTTATGATAAGAAAGGTGAGGAATCAGCCCAGAACTACAAGGGAGAAGCTGGTCAATGACATGAAGAGAGCTGGGACCACAGTTTCAAAGATCACTGTCAGTAGAACACTACTCCGTCATGGTTTCAAATCATGCATTGCACGGAAGGTTCCCCTGCTCAAGTCATCACATGTCCAGGCCCGTCTGAAGTTTGCCAATGACCATCTGGATGATCCAGAGGAGGCATGGGAGAAAGTCACGTAGTCAGATGAGACCAAAGTAGAACTTTTTGGTCTAAACTTCACTCGTCGTGTTTGGAGGAAAAAGGATGAGTTGCAACCCAAGAACACCATCCCTACTGTGAAGCATGGGGGTGGTAACATCATACTTTGGAGGTACTTTTCTGCGAAGGGGACAGGACGACTGCACTGTATTAAGGCGAGGATGAATGGGGCCATTTATTGTGAGATTTTGAGCAACAACCTCCTTCCCTCAGTCACTGCATTGAAGATGGGTCGTGGCTGGGTCTTCTAACATGACAACGATCCAAAGCACACAGCCAGGATAACCAAGGAGTGGCTCCAAAAGAAGCATATCAAGGTTCTGGAGTGGCCTAGCCAGTCTCCAGACCTAAATCCAATAGAACATCTTTGAAGGGAGCTGAAACTCTGTGTTGCTCAACGACAGCCCCGAAACCTGACAGATCTAGAGGAGATCTGTGTGGAGGACTGGGCCAAAATCCCTGTTGCAGTGTGTGCAAACCTGGTCAAGAACTACAGGAAATGTTTGACCTCTGTAATTGCAAGCAAAGGCTTCTGTACCAAATATTAACACTGATTTTCTCAGGTGTTCAAATACTTATGTTCAGCAGTGCAAGACAAATAAATTCTGTAAAAATCATACAATGTGATTTCCTGAAATTTTTTTTAAATTCTGTCTCTCAGAGTGGGAATACACCTACAATGTGAATTTCAGACCCCTCCATGATTTCTAAGTGGGAGAACTTGCAAAATCGCAGGGTGTTCAAATACTTCTGTTCCTCACTGTGTGTTGATGATTCCTTTAACCTGCACAGCACCTCTGCTTGGACTACCCTCCAAAGAGAGTGCCTGAAGGGACGTTGTTATCATCTCCCCCCACTGGCTGTCACGATTGAAAAAAAGGTGGCCCTGCGGGGCTCCACATCGGCCCGACTGCATCACTCATTCACAGTCTTCTGTGAATGGGAAAACTGCACATTCAACAGCCGTTGCGGCTGTTGGCTTGAATTTCTCAATGAACTACTGAGCACTGTGGTAGTTCACTAATCTTCCTATCAGTGTGTGTCTGCTTGCCCATACGAGGTACGAACACACAGATACACTGACAGGTCTGCAGGAGTCCTGCATGGTACCAGCGATCTGCTGATTGCAGGTGCAATGCTTTCCAGGCTCCCAAACCATAAAATAGTAAATGCATATTTTTTTTACCTCCTTTTTTGAAGTTCACAGAAACTGCTGCCAAACATGAATTATTCTTCTTAAACTCCCCAGTGCATAATTGGTGAACAAAATGCTCCAGTCTGTGAATGAAGTCAGTTTTTCTACTTTCGGGTGCTACCATCTCACTTCCCACTGCTTAATGTATACAGCAGGAACCAAGGGAAAAGCTTAGCAAATGAGACAAGGGTTTAGCTACTGAGTTTTAATTAACCTAGAATTTTCACATCAGTATTGGTGCTGTTTCTTAGGCTTAGGCTAAATTTTCTGATTAGGTGCAAATTTTGAGAAAAGCAGATTATGAAGGTACGACTAACTGTACATGCTAAAAGGAAGCAACAGTTCGCTTTAATTCAACTATAGGTTAGTTAATCCCTCTAAACCCAATGATAAAAGCAATGCCCTACCACTTCTAAAGTTTACTTACCCACCAGTTCCATCCAGCAGTTTACTTTCCACAAAATTGTACACATCCTGGTACTCCTGTTCCCTGCAAGGCAGAGATTCTGGTACAGCAGAGACATGGAGCCTGCATATAGAAGTGGAATAGAGTTAAAGAGATCATTCATCCTCAACCATACACAAAAATGGGATCATAGCTTATATCATAATGTCTTCAGACAATAAAATGCCAAAACTAGCAAACTGTAATACCCATGGTGTTATCTATATGCCACTATAAAATAAAAAAAAAAAAAAAAAAAAAAGAGGTAGAAAGAAAAACATCTTGAAATTACATTAACACGTTACAGCTTATGAGATTTCAAAGATTTGATTTATATCTACTTTAAAATAATTTACCAATTTGCCATTCCAAAAAAAGCAAAATCATTATAGTTCCCTTTAAATTTTAAGTTTAGGCAAGGCTATCAAATTTCTAGGTAGCAGTTTTGTGTAGCAGAATGGATTGGTTATTTTAGTTGCAGCCAATATTCTGCTAACACATCATTAAAACATGTCTGGTGATTTATAAACATCCACAGAAGAGCAGAATGATCCCTTCTCTTAAATGGACTCTGTTAGGGCAATGAACTGCCGTATGTACAGTTTACAGGCCAAATTCACCATTCAGGAAAAAAATAAATGCACATATTTTTGCAGAATAAACTGTGAATTTAATTTTTTCCTACAGGAGCTTGCAAAGCATTGCACCTGCGATCAGTGGATCGCAGGTGCAATATCAGGCTTCTGCAGACACGTACTCCAGCTTTCTGCTTGCACCTCTGTTTGAAAGCTCGAGGAATTGTCAGTGGACTACAAGGGCGCTCATCAGCGCCCCCACAGTCCACTGAGAACTACTATCCATCTATCGCAGTGTCAGAAGGAACTGCTTGTTACTTCATTGACAGATTGCAATGAAATAATGACGTGGAAGTGTGAGCAGAGCTCCACACAGTCGTACCAATTTTGCATGTTACAATTGGTGCGAGGGAGAATAACCCCTACCCGCTGATACAGGGAAAGCAGTGAGGGGGACAGGTACTGGAACATGTTACACCTGACGGTGAACTTAGCCTTTAAGTTGTACAAGTCTCTACAATAACATCTTCCCTTCGATGGAGTAAAACTTTCTGGAAAAACCTACTAGTCCAGAAATAAAAGCGCTACAAATTCATCTCACCTAATGCGGGCCTCCTCCAGAACATTGGCAGGTTTTTGGATTGGCTGATTTCGCTCTGGGATTTTGGGAGTTGCAGCATGGCTTCTGGAGCGTGGCTGTTAAGATTACACACACAAAGACACATGAAACATTTACTATGATTAAGGCAGAAGTATTAATAAAAAATATATATATATATATATATGTGTGTGTATCTATGTAAAAATACACATATTTAAAGAAATATATAGGCTACCATCAGTGGCCTTTCCTGAAAATACTAGCTTTCTAGCTGTCATTCTGATCTAACATTATCAGTGCTTTCTGAATCATTCACTCAGACAGTATGCAGAACAGGAATTTGTCCTTGTTTTGCCGTCACTACTAAGTCAGACACTCAAAGGGGATACAGAAGATTTGCGTTTGACTGCCTATTTTTAGAAATAGTTCAGCAATAGCATCCCTCATCAGTATAATTTCCTTTAGAAGCCTTTGAGAAGAGGAGGATCTTCTAAGAAGAGTTATATGAACTCTTAAATCTCAGTATCTACACTTGTCTTTTGCAACAACAGGTCTCACTTAAAAGCACTGTACACTTTCAAATGTTTTTGTTGTTTTTACCTAGGCACTGGTGTAGCTCTATTCCCCATGTCATTTGTTTGCCTTACATAGTAATGATGGGCTCCAATGTTTTGGCTGCAGTTTTTAGTGTGTATTCATTCACTTAGCTTGTCCCTATTTGCTAAAGGGACAGGCAGATCACAGGCTTGATACATGGTCGTGGACGTGATGTTGAACTCCCAAAGTTCTTACCCCCCCACCTAGTGTTATGGTTATATTTGCTTGATTTGTCTGTGTGTATATAGTGCTGGCTGCACACTATATTGGTACAATGAACTTGTATGCTTGATATGGAAATTATGCTATACTTGTTGCTCTGTACCTTACTTTGTTTTACTCTTTTCTTTTTGGACTTTTGTACTGTTAAAATTTTTTAAATAAAAATGATTGAAAAAAAGAAAAAAAAAAAAAAAAAAAAAAAAAAAAGGGACAGGCAACTTCATGTTCTGGATCACGCAGTGTCCGATACATGCCTTGCCATTTCCTCCGTGTTGCATCACAAAATATGTGAGTTCTAATGTGAATATACTTAGTCCTCTAAGGAATGTATGAATGTAACTCAATCCACCTGCCTCATTTGAGTAGACTAGCCCTCTAAAATTCACACAATACTTGGAACTTACAGTTTTATTTGGGGTTTGCGCTGAGGTCTTCCGAGAAGAAGATGGGGTCTGGAGAGTTACTCTTTTTCTTGTAGTTCTCTTGGCAGACTTCACCTCTTCTTCACTTTCTTGTTCTTCCTGGTCATTTTCATCCTCACTGCTACTGGTCACAGCTGAATCTTTGAGGGGAACAAAATCATCCTCACTTTCATCCACTTCATCAAAGTCGTTCTCAGTCAAAAAACTGGAAAGAAAAAAACAAAATCACAGACAAAAAAAATAACCCAGGTACATGAATATGAAGTACCCCATGTCATGTGATGTACAATTAGGGAAAAGAAAAGCTAGAGATTCAAGCCAACAGAACCCCTCTACACCTGAAATACTTTTAAGACTATTAAATTCAGGTTAAACACATTCGGGGGAATCTGATTTTATATGAACACATATACAAAATTACTTTATCTGTTTGCGGATCCGGTTAACAGATGCCTGTGCAGATTTCCTTCGGGATCGGGGTGTCTGTGGCTCCTCACCGTTTATTTCTTCTGACGGTCTGAGAGTGTGAGAAAGAGAGAGAGAAAAAAAAAAAAGTAAATTGTGTCAGAAATGTGTCCTCTGCTCAGTTGTTTTATTTCAAGGAGCCTATTTACCCCTTCTAATTCTAATCAGAAACTACAGAAGGATGATGCTTTGTGTTGTACAGATCCAAGAGTGGGAGTGGTTGAGTAGCTTAACATACTATTCTAGGTAGGGCTATCCACATAAATTCTATGTGTATTGAAAGCCCACAACAGAGTTTATGCACTAAGTGCATTGCTGGCAGAACAGGTATTATGTACTTGCATGGCCTATAAAGGAACAAGACACAGTGAAATCTGCATGTACCGAAAATTTTCTTTTTTTTTGCCTTCACATATGCTTTAAGAATGGACGGACAATTTTTAAGGCTATAAATATTACATCCCAGTACCTCCTGGAACTGCTTGTGCTTCTTTTTGGTGTATTATTCAGTTTTTGTGGCGTTTTGGACTTGGATGACACAGAGTTTTCCACACGATTTCTTCCATTGTTCGTTTCAATGCTAGGAAGAAGATGTCCGTTTAGAAACTGGCAATGACAATTATAGGTGTTAAACATGAAATAAAGGCTGAAAGCTACAGATTATGGGTCCACTTACAGGGCTTTTTCCGATTTCTGCTCCTCTGTGACAGCACGCCTTAGAGGAGTCAGTCTCAGGTTACGTTTTGGTAAATCTTTAGGTTGTAGAGGGATGAAGCACAAAGAGAGGTCCTGTTCATTGATAAATTTCTTTGGAGGAGAGTCAGGGAGTCCAGAGAAAGCCACTTTGCGTTTAGGAGCAGCTGGTTCCAGAGGTTTAAATTCATCCTCCAGGAAGGTGTCTCCATTAATTGGCTTCTGAGATTTAGGTGGACCTAAAATATTTATATTTATTAAAAACCCATTATCCACCTTTCAAACCAATAAAAATGTATTCTGTGCCATAGTATTTTCTATAAGGCTGAATTAACTGCAAACCTGTATTTTAAATCATTGGTTGTTTTATTTTATTTTTTATTTCAGGTACTTATAGCGCCGACGATTTACGCAGCACTTTACATATATATATATATACAGTGAGGAACAGAAGTATTTGAACACCCTGCGATTTTGCAAGTTCTCCCACTTAGAAATCATGGAGGGGTCTGAAATTCACATTGTAGGTGCATTCCCACTCTGAGAGAATTAAAAAAAAAAATTCAGGAAATCACATTGTATGATTTTTAAAGAATTTATTTATCTTGCACTGCTGAACATAAGTATTTGAACACCTGAGAAAATCAATGTTAATATTTGGTACAGAAGCCTTTGTTTGCAATTACCGAGGTCAAACGTTTCCTGCAGTTCTTGACCAGGTTTGCACACACTGCAACAGGGATTTTGGCCCACTCCTCCACACAGATCTCCTCTAGATCTGTCAGGTTTCGGGGCTGTCGCTGAGCAACATGGAGTTTCAGCTCCCTCCAAAGATGTTCTATTGGATTTAGGTCTGGAGACTGGCTAGGCCACTCCAGAACCTTGATATGCTTCTTACGGAACCACTCCTTGGTTATCCTGGCTGTGTGCTTCGGGTCATTGTCATGTTGGAAGACCCATGACCCATCTTCAATGCTCTGACTGAGGGAAGGAGGTTGTTGCTCAAAATCTCATAATAAATGACACCATTCATCCTCATCCTTAATACAGTGCAGTCATCCTGTCCCCTTCGCAGAAAAGTACCCCCAAAGCATGATGTTAGCACCCCCATGCTTCACAGTAGGGATGGTGTTCTTGGGATGCAACTCATCCTTTTCCTCCAAACACGACGAATGAAGTTTAGACCAAAAAGTTCTACTTTGGTCTCATCTGACCACATGACTTTCTCCCATGCCTCCTCTGGATCATCCAGATGGTCATTGGCAAATTTCAGATGGGCCTGGACATGTGATGACTTCCGTGCAAGGGGAATCTTCCGTGCAATGCATGATTTAAAACCATGACGGCGTAGTGTTCTACAGACAGTGACCTTTGAAACTGTGGTCCCAGCTCTCTTCATGTCATTGACCAGCTCCTCCCTTGTAGTTCTGGGCTGATTCCTCACCTTTCTTATCAGGGATACCCCACGAGGTGAGATCTTGCACGGAGCCCCAGTCTGAGGGAGACTGACAGTCGTCTTTAGCCTCTTCCATTTTCTAACAATTGCTCCAACAGTTGATCTGTTTTCACCAAGCTGCTTGGCAATTGCCCCGTAGCCCTTTCCAGCCTTGTGGAGGTCCACAATTTTGTCTCTGGTGTTTTTTGACAGCTCTTTGGTCTTGCCCATGGTAGTAGTTGGCGTCTGACTGACTGTGGGGGGTGGACAGGTGTATTTAAAGAGCTCAGACAGGTGCTACTAAGTTAGATTAATGAGTGGAGTAGAGGTGGACTTTTTAAAGGCACAGTAACAGGTCTTTGAGAGCCAGAATTCTTGCTGTTTCTTAGGTGTTCAAATACTTATGTTCAGCAGTGCAAGACAAATAAATTCTTTAAAAATCATACAATGTGATTTCCTGAATTTTTAATCTCCATGATTTCTAAGTGGGAGAACTTGCAAAATCGCAGGGTGTTCAAATACTTCTGTTCCTCACTGTATATTGTACATTCACATCAGTCCCTAACCCTCAAGGGGAGTACAATCTAAGGTCCCTAACTCACATTCATATGTACACATACTAGGGACAATTTTAGACAGGAGCCAATTGCAACACAGTTAAGCTGACGGTATCTTAAATCTCTCTACACTATACTGGTGAGGTCTGTGTTCTAAATTCTTGGGTCCGCACAGCTGTGGTCTGATTATGAATAGCTCTCATTCTGCTTGCTGGAATCATGATATATTTTAGAGAATGCAACAGGAGGTGTTGGAACGCACATAGGCCGCCAGGGATATTCCAAACTTCCAACAGGACAGGAAAACAGCTGGGAATTATGAACAGGAGAGCTCACAGATGGCTAAATATCTGCACAACTGCAGTACAGCAAAACACACTCTTTGGCTAGTGCTGGTACAAGCTATCCTCATAAACAAAACCTCGCTCTTTAGCTTTCAGTTGTAACAAAGCATAAAAGCATGCAATGCAACAGACTAGATCAGTAGGACTTTAGGGAAGGACCTACTGCTCAGTTCCAGCTTCTTCCTGGCTGCAGGGGTGCTGGTTCCATTGGGTAGTCTCTGTGTCCCTCTGTCCTTGGAATGGGAGCTCTTAGATGCTGAATGGCGGGATTCTATCTCAGCGTCTTTTTTCTGTGACTTGGTGGCGCTGCGGGTAGTTAGTCTGCTCTCTGCGATGTCACCTTCCATGGGGTGAAAGTTAGGTGTCGGCAGAGATTTATTAAGTACTGAACCATTTTTAACCGCGATCCCTTTTTTTGGTTGAATAACACTGGCAGTTAGAGGTTTAAAAGATTTTCCATCCCATGACAGCTTCAGAAACAAGACTTTATCAGATTTCTTGGGTTCAGGGAAAGGATCATCAAGCTTCAACTGGGATATCTAGAAAGTGATACCAAACAAAGATTACGACAGCAATAACAAAAAAGTGAAGTGGAATTAAAATATATCAGAAAGATAAATTCTAGACAGACATAGTGGGATGGAGGTAGATCCCTGCATCATGTGGTGATCTTGTCTCTTGCTGAAGCAAAACGAACCCAAAGAAAGAAAAGTATTGAGGGATACGGAAGTATTTAACCTTCAGGTTATCCACTTCAGCTCCGGAAGGTTTTACCCCTTCATTATGTGGTTATTTTTTGTTTTGCTATTCAGCACTGCATTACTTTAATTGGTAATTGTGTGGTCATGCAACTATGTACCCAAATTAAATTTATATAATCTTTTTACATAAATAGAGCTTTCTTTTGGCGGTATTTGATCACCACTGGGTTTTTTATTTTTTATTATAGAAACAAAAAAAAGACAGAAAACCTTTTGCTATAAAATATATCCAATAAAATTAAAAAACAAAAAAAAACCAAATCTAATTTCTTCATAAATTTAGGACAAAATGTATTCTGCTACATGTCTTTGGTAAAAAAAAAAAAAATCCCAACAACTGTATAGATTGGATTGCGTGAAAGTTATAGAGTCTACAAACTATGATGTAATACTGGAATTTTGTTTTTTTAACTACTACTAATAGTGGGGATCACCAATTCATAATGGGAATGTGATAGGGCAGCGGGCAATCTGACACTAACACTGGCAGTGATCACTGGTAATACTATACAGTCACTGTATGACACTGGCTGGGAAGGGGTTAACATCTCAGGGCAATCAAGGGGTTAAACATGTGCCTAACTAATGTTTTGTGTATAATGTGCTTCTTTTTACTAAAAAAAAACTCTGTTTCCTTGCAGGGGAAGCAAAGAGTTTGTTCCCTCTGTACAGAGCCCTGTGTTAGGGGCTCTGGGCTGTGAGTGGACACAGCTGATCAGCAGGTCCTGGCCATGAATCATTTGCTGGGACCTGCTGACAAAATCCAATTTGTGTCTAATCACAGCAGGAGTCAGCTGGCAGGGACATCCGCCCTGTACCCAGGAGAGGTACGTTGCTGTGCCTGTATGGGCAACCGATCCACAGTACACTGCGGGTGGGCTGTCCTTATGTTGTTATATTGCCTCCTACAAAGGCAATGGACACTGGAAAACCAGAAAAAAAATGTAGGCCATCCAAGGATAACACCCTCAGTTTTGTAGCAAAGCAGTACTGACAGCAGCATCGTAAACAGAGGCGTGGGACTTGTGTCCTTCAGTGATCTCCAAGAAAAAGATTTTACCCTGAGTGAAAAAATTCTATTTTCTTTCCCGTCCACTGAGGAACACAGAAGTATTTACTTCAGGATGTTCAAAAGCAGTCCAAATGAGGCGTGAGCAAAAGAGCAAACAAATGCCAAGATACCCAAAAAAACAACAGAGAACAGGGGACTTCCTATAGCTCAAACAGCCACCTGAAGGACCTTGTGCCCTAAGCCAGTAACAGATGAAGCCACAAAGTCCACATTCCAAAACTTAGAGAACATGTGAACAGCAGACTAGGTGGTGGACCACCTTGCAGATCTAAGAAACAGATGCTTGATGTTTAAAAGCCCAAGAAGCACTCACTGATCTATTAAAGTGCACCTTGAAAGGAAAAAAAGGAACCTGATCCTTGAGACCATAAGCTTAGATTATGGTCTGCCAGAGATACTTAAAGACGATGGAATGAGAAGCTGGTGCACTCTTACTGTATCTATTGAGTGTAGACAAAAAAGGAATTGTTCTTCCCGAGTAGAAAAAAATGCGGTTCAGAGAAAAACCTTTCTTTTTTCAGCCAGGAGCACTCCCAGACAATGGCAGGAAATTTCCTTTTGGTGAACTAGAATCAGACAGAGGTACAGAAGTTTAAGGTCCCAATTGAGGTGAAAGTCAAACACTACTTTAAGCCTTAAGGGTTGCTTGCCAGATAAGGCCGTAAGTTCAGCCAATAGATTTGCAAAAGTAAGTTACTATAAGAAACACCACTTTGTCGGTGAAAGTACTAAGAGGAATGTGTAATGGGTTCAGACAGCAGTTTTCAGCAAGAACCAAGCGAGATTCAAATTCCACAGTGTCACAGGGATCAGAGCTATATGGGTGACCACTTGTACAAAGGTCTTAAAGCAAAAGGTCAACAGTCTCTGGCTCTCAGGACTATCAATGGTCAGGTTTTTCCCTTTTCTATTCTGCCTTAAACACTGGTCCAGACACATCTGCAGGAAGGGGAGAATGTATCCCTCAGAGAAACCCCTGAGGTGGAATCCGCAAGTCTCACAATAAGTGTAGTATGCCTGCCATGTCTGATGATGGACCTTGCAAGAAATAGACTTTTGTGCTTTTAGCATCATAGCAGTCAGATGCACCTGTCCCTCAGAATCTATGTTTCAAAAGCCATGCCATTTACGCTAGCAATTGTGAAGCACAAAAACAAATTAGTCCATCAGACCTAGGACTCTCATGCAAAAGTGGAGAGTTAAATGGTTCCTGAACTGGAGAAAATTAACCTGAGACCGAAGTGTCAGAAGTTTCTCCTGGGGAAGGAACACTCTGAACTGTGTCCAGGGATAGTCTCATATACTTCCAACAGTGAGTCGGCTCCAGCAGCTATTTCTCCATGTTTGGGATCTTAATATACGAGTCGTCATTGTCATGTTATCTGACAGAGTACGCACTGACTGATCCCTCAACAGGAGGTTGTCTAAGTATGCCGCAATGGGGAAGTCATGGGAGTACATTAGGGCTAATACTGGGGACAGCACCTTAGTAAGTACCCGAGGTACAGATGAGAGGCTAGAAGGCATGGGTATTAACTAGTATTGCAGGGGCCCCACAGCGGAGCACAGGAACTGGCGATGTCCTGGAAAGATGAGAACATCTAGTTAAGCTTCTCCGATGTCCATACATGCCAGACAAATGTAGTAGACTCGGTGCAGACACTCAAACATTTGAGATACAAAACAGGGAAATGTGCCCTAGCTAGGAAACTGTTCTGCACAGAAACGGGCACAATGACACTCTGAGGACTCAATGGAGCTGAAAAACCAAGGAGGGAGCACAGCTCGCAATTACCCGCCTCTGAACACAGAAAGATATCTACACCATGCTCTTGTGTTAATGAAGCTTACCCTGAAAGGTTAAATACTTCCTGTGTCACTCTGGTTTAATGTCTGTTTAATGGACAAGTTTACTGTTTCATGAAAAATAAAAAGGTGAATTAACGCTAAATATTCTGGCCACCCCTCTGGACCCTGCTGCACATGGCAGCTATGATGCACTGTGTTGTCACTGTAGCAGTCCGAACACCTCATCACACAGCTCCAGACTGAGTATCCATGATAATGCTTGTAATGACAAGTGACCATTGGTCACCACAGCCACCTGCTGACATCTCAGGCTTCTTCCAGTAACAAAGAATTACTTATTTTTCAGTGTGGTCACAAGTTCGCACTAACCAATCAGTGTTTGCCATTGTGAGCATTATGATGGATACTATACCAGCAGCATGGGGCATCGTGACTGCTATGTGTAGCATTGTCCAGAGGAGTGACCATAAAATTTGGAGTTAGCTCACCTTTTCATGAAAATGTGAACTTTCCCTTTAAGCATTTAAATAAGATTACCCTAATTGGAATGATAATGATGGAGTGTATCTGATGATATTGGCTGGAAAGATTTAATGGCTCCTACGTATTTGGGATAACCATACCAGGAGAGAAGGCGTGTTTAAAGCAGAGTTCCACTCACTCTGTAAAAAAAAAAATAAGAGTTAGCAGCTACAAAAACTGTAGCTGCTGTCTTTTAAAAAAACAGCCACTTACCTGTCCCACGATCCCACGGTGTCCTCCCTGCAGCCCATTTAAACAGTCATCTGGTGCTCCAGACGCCGGCATCTTCAGTGTGGGCACCCGGCTGTGACAGCTTGCGGCTTCACAGCTTGGTGCCCACAGCGCATGCACGAGTAGTGCTACGCTTCCTGAATGGCCCCGTAGTGTTCTGGCACCTATCACGTGTCCCAGAAGACTACGCGGAGGGAGGGTAGCAGGACAACTTCAGCTTCCGATTGCCTAGGCAATCACAGAGAAAGTGGGAGTGGGTACCTGTCAATTTCAGGTACCCACTTCCCCCCCACTCCCCAAAGATGCCAATTTTTAATGGGGAGCGGGGGACCAGTCTTTAAAGCGGAACTTCACCTTTTTGGTGGAGCTCCGCATTAAAGAGAAAGATACTGACAAAGCGACAACTGACCCTCTTATCACATGGCTGCGTTTTGTGAATGACCAAGGGGAAAAGGGAGGTGGAGACACAACACGAGCACTTAGGACTATTAGAGCTGCAGCATTCATGTTCAGCTCAGGCCAGAAGTACAGCGGTAGCTATACTGTCCAGCAGGAAAAACGTGCTTTAACAGTAGTGTAAACCAATTGGACAAAGTGTTGGAGGCTCTAGAGGTAAAGATTACACATCTAATAACTGGAAAATTTCAGTGCCCGGAGTTGGGCATTGAGGCTTCAGATTCCCCACTCCCTGTACTTACCAAAACAGTTCCAATTATGGTCTCTGCGTCAATGTCATTGTCACATGTACTGGATTCATAGAGGAAGATTTCCTGAGGGTGGGGCTCCCTGCCTAGCAATTTCCTCTTCTTACAGGGCACCTCTTCATAGCGTAAAAACCACTGTACAGTGGCATGTTTGCTGGCATGTTTTTCTGTACCTGTGGAGGGGGGGGGGGGGGGAGAAAAAAAAAAGAAAATAAAAACAGCTGCAGATATGAAAATGTGATGCTTTCTGGGATAACATGACACTCTCCAACTGCACACCTGATATTTACAAGCAAAAGAAAGAAAATAGCATGTTGACACCTAGTTGGTTTTCAAATTTTTTTGCAAATAAATATGCATGCCACACTTTTCACATATTTGTAAAAAATTTTGAAAACCATTTATCATTTTCCTTCCACTTCACAATTATGTGCCACTTTGTGTTGGTTGTTCACATAAAATCCCAATAAAACACATTTACGTTTTTAGTTGTAACATGACAAAATGTGCCAAATTTCAAGGGCTATAAATACTTTTTCAAGGCACTGTAATTTTTGTTTTCTGGTTTAGATATGCCTTAAGCATGTACAGTTGTTACTTTAGAGTGAACCTGTGCTGTACAATACACCTACAGCTCAGCAAGGGAGCTAAAAGTTTCATAACATTGGAGTTTAATTGTACATCTAAAGACTGGTAAGGTGAAATATATTACATTTGTTTCTGGTTTTAAAAACACTATTTAAAAATATTTAATCAGCTGAAAAGAGACAAAATATGCAAAAAATGAATTTTTGGTTGTTATACAGAAATCAAATTTAATACTTTTATTTTAAGCGGGCTGTAATTATTCTCAACAACGTACTTGATATGCACAAAAAAAGCTGCAGTGTCATCTACAGGCTACAGAGAGTTTGTGTCCTTTGTATCATTTCCATCCTGCATGTGGTCTTCATGCTATTTACCCAGATTGGCTGTCATGACAATCACATAAGGAACCATGCTGACTGGTTCCCAACTGTTTGAAACCTGTGGCTGTCAGTGATATTGTGGTGTCAGAACTAGGAGAGTTCTAGTTCTCAGCTGGAACGAAGATTAACATACTTATGGCATGGAGAACTGCCTATGGGAATGTTAATCTACAGACTACAGGGAGGATTAAGGACACATGCATCCAACATTGCTTCTTCCTTTCTCCAGAATTTACTTCCTAGTACTGCTGAGTCTTCTTCAATCTTCCAAATGTACCTCTAAATTGTATTCTTCAAGCAGGCATATATAATTCAATCACTGAAGGATTCCTGATTTTTCCTCCACTAACAGACAAGGCATGCATAAATATTTTACTTATTAATTTTCCGTGCCTCTTTTTTGTATTCCTTTACCTATTAAAGTGAAGTGCTTGGCTCTTTTCTTAAACTTTTACTGATGTATTTTTTCTGCTATACAATAGTATTTTTCATCTCAGATCTATTGCATATTTGTATATGTATTATTACCCTAATTTGCACTGCTTACTTTGTACAGCTCTGAATAAAGAGGATAGTGCAATATAAAGCAATAAAACTTTCATGATTATATGATGCAATGGTTGCCAAGGGGAAAAGGGTACAATTAGATTTATATGGTGGGCACACAGACATAACACAATTACAACGTGTACAACATAAGAGATATTTTCTTTAAAAAAAATAAATAAATGGGAAGACAGATGAGCTTTATTGTGCATAACCCTGGTCTGACTTATAGTATGGCTGATTATACATACGGAATGTGCTGCACAACCCACAGTAATCAAGCAGAAGTCCAGATGAAATTTATAAGACAAGTTGCATCTGCTCAGTTCTCTCAAAATGCACCCATTGTAGTCTTGCGGTTGAGGGTGGTATAAAGAGGTGGTTAAGGAGGCAACAAATCATTAGCTCACTGCCTGTCCCATGCTTCTGAAAAGCGGTCCACTGAAAACTGCAATTCAGAAAAGCATCAAGGCTTGAAGTTCGTCTAAACTTAAGCGATCGTATGATTGATGATATGCTATTCAGAGATTGAGTAATCATGGATTTTTCCTCCACTAACAAGAAATTTATGAATCATTTGCTTACCTCTTTTTGTTACAAAGCAAAAGCTAAAACAGACAAAATCACCAGCAAAGTCCACTTTTTCATATTTATAACGTACTTGAGTGAAAAACATGCTAAATTCAAAGCTTCTTGAAATCATCCTGATAAGTGGAGATAAACTCCAAGCTGACAAACTGAATATTCAAAATCTTACAATATGTGACCTGTAAAGTTCCTAGAATTTGGGATTTGAAGAGTAAAAGGTGCTTGTTGTATAATAATATACAATATATACCTTATGTTCAGAAGCATCAAACTCAAGTAAAATTCTTACTGGCAGATAAGCGCCTATTTTTTTGATAGAGTGGGGATGAGTTAGATTCTTACTGCTGTGCTCTTGCCCCGATGACCACATGAGACGTAATGAAATCTCTCTATAATGGGGTCACAGACAGCAATAAAAAACCTGCCATGTTCTCATCAATATCATCCCAAAACTAAAGATAACCACCTGCTAACACTTTTCCTTTAGACCAGGAGTCTCCAAACTTTATAAACAAAGGGCCTGATTACCAGCCTTTAGAGTGAGCCAGACTCCAACTGGTCAGTGGAAATAGAAAATGCCCAGCATAAGTGAGTAGACAATGCATCAGGCTTGGTGGTCAATTGGGGTTGAAAAAAAATATATATTAATTGTGCCCCATTGTTTGTGTGAGTGGAAGGAATTATGCCCATGTGTCAGTGGAAAGAATGGTGCCTCAATGTCAGTAGGAGGAATAATGGATTATATCAGTGGGAGGAATAGTGCCCCAAGGACTGGATAAATGCAAGCAAAGGGCTACAGTTTGGAGACCACTGCTTTACACTTTTCATAAACCAACTGAAAAAGTGCCCAGAGTGAGAGTGCCAACATTGCAAGATGTGCTTGCAAGCAGATTTTCTTACCGTCGTCATAAAGTTCTTTTAACATTGCTACAAAGGGTCTCTCTTCATCATCACCCTCAATCAGAACAAAGTCCCCCGGTATAATAGTTGCTTCACTTTCATTTGTTTCCATAACAAGTCCCCTAAAATAAAAGGTCAGGTTCAGGGTGTTACAAGTTTAAACTTAGGACCGTGTATTTAAAGCGGAGTTTCAGCTGAAAAAAAAAAAAATGAAATAAAAGTCAGCAGCTACAAAAACTATAGCTGCTGACTTTTAAAAAAAAGACACTTACCTGTCCCTCGGTGTCCTGACCACCGCTGGTTTCACCGGCTCTCTTCTCTCCCTGGCGCTGGCATCTTCAGTGTGGGCACCGGGCTGTGACAGCTTGCGGCTTCACAGCCGGGTGCCCACTGCACATGCGCGAGAAGCGCTTTGTGAATGGCCCCGTATTCTTCTGGGACCTGTCACATGTCCCAGAAGACTACGGAGAGAGGGGTTCTGGGAGAAAGGACAACTTCCGCTTCTGATCGTAGCGTTAAGTGGGAGCGGATACCTGTCAAATTAGTTAAAATCCCCCCACCCCGCTCCCCAAAAGTGCCAATCCCTAATGGGGAGCTGGGGACGAAGGCATAAAGCGTAACTTCCCTTTATGAGTGGAGCTCCACTTTAACCGGTTCCTGCCCGGTCTATGGCCAGATGGCAGCAAGGTGAGCACCTCGTCCCTCCGGGTGGACGCTGTATGGCGTCCTTCCAGGCATGCACAGTTTGCGCGCCTGCAGAGCCATGCAGCGGCGCAATCTGTCACCAGCCGTGTACCTCGGACACGGCCGATGACAGATCTGTGTACCGGCCCCGTTGCCAGTATCATGTGACCTGCTGTGACCAATCACAGCAGGTCACATGACAGTTGTATATAATGGATGGCTTCCTTTCATGCCATCCATTGTATACAAGTGTGGCTAGCTGTGAATGGTCACAGCGATCACATGCACAAGCTGGGCCAATCACAGCCCAGCTGTGTCATGTGATTAGCTGTGGCCAAATCACAGCTAAGCACAAAAAAAAAAAACCCTGAATGAATCGATTTCATTCAGGTAAATGCTTGCTTATAGCAAAGTAATTCTTTGCTATAAGCAAATTGTGTAAAAAAAAAAAAATACTGATCACTTCCCCCAAAGTAGTACAATGTTACTATGATAACATTATACTACTTTGGTCATAGTAACATATGAAGAAAAAAATCTTTAAAAAAAAGAAAAAAAATTTAATAAAAAATAAAATAAATTTTTTTTTAAAAAATTATTTTTTTTTTGTACTGTCACCAGTGTCCCTGATCACCGCCATGCCAGTTATATGATGACGTTGTACTGCACTGGTGACCATATTTTAAAAAAAAAAAAAAAAATAGTGAAAATCATTTTTTTTTATTTCTTCATTTCTGAAAAATGACAAAAAAATTACAACTTCAAAAAACTCGCTATGCCTGTTATGAAATATGTCGGACTGTTTACTTTGCAAAAAGTGGTCATTTGAGGGATATCTGTACTGTTCTGACATTCTTGGACCTCAAGAAATTAGATTGGCCGTCAGTACTTCAGGATTGATCAATATTCAGATCTATACTATAGTTTGTGAACTCTATAACTTTCCTACAAACTAAATAAATACTAATTTGGGTTATTTTCACCAAAGACATGTAGTAGAATACATTTTGGCCTAAATGTATGAAGAATAATTATTTGCAAACTTTTATAACAGAAACAAAGAAAAACTTTTTTTTTTCAAAATTTTCTGTCTTTTTTTGTTAATTTGGCAAAAAATAAAAATCCCAGTGGTGATTAAATACCACCAAAAGAAAGCTCTAGTCTGAAGAAAATGATAAAATTTTAGTTTGAGTACAGTGTTGTATGACCGCGCAATTGTCATTCAAAGTGTGAGAGTGCTGAAACCTGAAAATTGGCCTGGGCAGGAAGGGGGTAAAAGTGCCCGGTATGGAAGTGGTTAATCACAAAACTAAAAAAAAAAAATCAAAATCACTGTACATGGACATTATGTAATAAATTATAAAAAAACATTTACCCATAGTGAATGTGTAACTGTTTCCGGTCTTTCATCACTGGTCTCCCATGCCAGTTGTACACACGTCGCCTTTTCACTCTGGTAAAGTACTTTGTCATGATTTCTGTATCAAAGAAAATCAGTTAGCCAAAAAAGTAGAAGCATATTATACACAAATTGTATCCAGTTAGTCACTGGTCCTGTCAGTGGATCATACAGCTGCCTATATTGTATTGCTAAGAGGCTGTAACTAAAAAGGGTTCTATGGTTCTTATTTATTATATTATTGTGAAAAAGCATCTACCATCTCAACAGAAAGAGCTACTGTACACACCACCTTAAAATGAACATACTCCCAAGTTTTGTTTTAGGAGGACTCTGGTGGATATAAAAAAAAATCTCAAAGACTGAAAAGCAGCCTCACAGTGGCCTGCTGGAAATCACCACCATCCCAACAAGACATTTTCAATTAGGGATCCTTGGAACCCTAGGGTTCCTCTGGAGGTTACCAGGGTTTCTGTGGGTTGTGGCTGATTGACCTCTTGTTTGATGGTGCAACTTTCTTTGGGTTGTGGCTGTTTGACTGTTTTCTTGATGGTGCTTGTAGTCAGGAGTGTGGAAATTAAAAAAAAAAAAAAAAAAAATCTTGTTCAAGGGACTAAATGGGGGTCCCAAGCTACTTGTCCTGATTAAAAAAAACAAAAAAACAATACCGTATTTAAATAAAGTCTTTATTTATAGCAACTTACGAAACCGACCTAAAAAGCTTACTTTATAAAAAAAATAAAGTAATACCACAGGCAACGTCATGAGGCTGTTTATATGCATGGATATGCTTGGTTATATTAGAGGAGCTTAAACTTTTAATATTGCACTGTTTATCTCCTACCCACCTCCCTGCCTGCCTCCAGCATCTCCAACACACGGGACTAGCAGGGACGGGGGAGATCTTGCAGTGGGATGAGTGCCGTTTGAGTGCCCCTGAGGATAGGGGAGTGTTGGGCTCTCAACGCTCAGCAGAAGCACATTTGCTGAGTAAAAGAGGCACCGGACCCAATGAGAATAAAGAAAGGAAAAAAAAAAATGTATTCCTTCAGGTTACCTAATTGCTAGTACGAGACCCAGAGCGCTCGGTGAGAGCTCCGTGTCTGTGCTGGGGGCACACTGTGCGGTGCGCTCCCAGCACAGAGAGATATATATCCAGCCCCACTTTTGTGAAGCCACATATATGCCCTGCTGCTTGCCCACAGCAGGACTAAAAGTACAAAAAACATTTGCCAGGTGCCTCAACAGCATGTCCCGGGCACTGGACGATATGAATTGCACATCCCTAATCTACAGTTCCAGGACCAATGCCACGTGGCAAAGCCATCAGTATGACACCATTAATCTTTTTAAAGAAAAAATCGTCCTATGCTGCAAACCTAATATTATAAACTAAGAGTGGCTCCTCTTTTTAGCTGCCTGTCAGGGTGGCATCCGGACCACTGCTGTGAAGGTTGCAGTATTCCCACTGACCACCAATGTAAGGAGCATTTTTCCCATTGGACTACAACAAACTGGTTTTAGCTCGAGTTCCCCGAAACCTCAAAATTATTTTAGGGGTTCCTCTGCGGTAAACCGGTTGAGAGACTAATCCAGATTAATCAGGCTAGGCAGAGATGAGTAGTTTTTTTAAAGTGTATTATTTTTAATCTTCAGGGAATTAAAAACAAGCTCATGGCTAAGCTTGTTTTGTTCAGCTGGATTCTGGATTTTCTGAAAAAGTAATCAGGTCAGTTGAGCGGCTTGATCATTCTTACATAACTCACAGGTGGCACCATGAAAAAACTGCCCTGGAGGCAAAGTGGTTATTATACAATTTACCCTCTTAGGCCCCATTCACACCTCAGCGTTTTGTAGCACGAAGCTCAGGGGAAAAAAAAAAATCAATATTACTCTATGGAGATGGTTCACATCTCCACTCCAAGTTCCCTGAAGCTCAAAAAATACTTTTGTAGCTCAAATTGGGCAGATCTGCACATTTTTGGCTCGTTTTTATTCTCATACAAAAAAAATTATTTTCTACTCAAATAAAAATGTTAAAAAAAATAGTAATAATATATGAATACATAAATGTAAAATAAATACACAAATAAAAAATAATTAACCCCTAACCAAAAAATTAATAAGAATAAT
This sequence comes from Staurois parvus, assembly GCF_062004578.1. Taxonomy (NCBI): domain Eukaryota; kingdom Metazoa; phylum Chordata; class Amphibia; order Anura; family Ranidae; genus Staurois; species Staurois parvus. The sequence continues at coordinate 461,217 of NW_028320549.1, forward strand.
AATAAACACCTGAACAAAAAAAAATACAATAATAACTACACCACCAAATTATAATTATTTTATAACTTTTTTTTAGGTTTTGGGGGTTAAGGTTATGGGTTTATTAATTTATTACTACAAGTATTTATTTATGATTATTTTTACTTATTTGTGTATTTATTTTACATATTAATAATGTATTTTTGTTAGGGTTTGTTTATTATATTAATAATAATTTGTTTAATATATTTAGGGTTAGGGAGTTAAGGTTAGGGGTTAATTATTTATTACATAGTATTTTTGATTATTTTTATTTACTTGTATATTTAACATTATCACTGTAACAAAAAAATAAATAAAATAAATTATTATTATTAATAATACAATAATAAAAAAAGAAATAAAAGCTGATGGAAAAGCTAAAGCAGAAAAACCTAGCAAAAATGATTCAACAAATGATATTTTTCTCTATTGGCTAACATAAAAATGCCAAAGCTCAAAAACGGTGAAAAATGTGCAAAAAATCATGATAAAATATGCGTGAAAAACGCTACGCTCAGATGTGAATGGAGCCTCAAGCCTTGAGATCTTTAAGCCTTTGTTAGGACAGACAGTGTGCACATCTCGTTTACAGCTAATACTGAGATCTGCCAACACAGTACAGACAGGGTTAATTATGAAAACTTAACTGTCCAGCCCCTTCCTTAACATTACACAGAAGCCAAGTAAGATTTTTAAGCATGTGAAAAGGTAAGCAGCAATTTTTTAAGCTTTTTTTTGGAAGTTTTTCTATGGGAATGAGAATATGTAACGAAAAAACCAGTTAGACTTATCGGTAACTCCTTTTCTACAAAGCTTCCAGGACAGCCCCTTGAGACGTTGAGCTCCTCCCTCCGAGATAGCAAACATGTAAGCCCAGAACCGCTTCAAGAACCACAGAAAAGCACTAAAAAGACGTAACCATTTATGCATACACATACATTACTGTACAATACTAGGGTTGGAAATCCCGGCTGTCCTGGAAGGCTTGTAGAAAATGAGTTTCCGGTAAGTCTAACTCTGGTTTTCTCAAAAACATCTTCCAGGACAGCTCCTTGAGACGATAATCATAAACTTTCCCACTAGGGCTGGGCTACTTCCTCAAATGGAAATCTCCTTTTAAAACTACCAGAGAAAAAGCATGTAGACCCTGAGAACATGCTTAGACAGACATATGTCCTCCTCCTCAATCTCTAAGGTTTCATAGATAGGCTTAAGGAGGTCATCTACATCAACAAGGGCCAAATTGTACCTGGAACCCCTGGAGGAGTAACCTTCTACGTCATCTATCTCTGAGCCAGACTCAGCTTGAGAAGAAGCAAGAGACCTAGGATCCTCTTCTGGGTGCTCCTCCATTTGGCTCAATGCCTCCAATACCGCAGACTGGGTCCAAGACCCCAGCAGCGTATTCATTCTATCCAGCAAGGACCTACATGACTGAAATGTATCCATCATGTCTTCCTTAATGGAGGTGAGAACCTTATAGCAGGCTGTAAATGACTCATCCTTAGACTATCCACGCAACTGCAGCATAAGGGTTTTCCCCAAGCTGAACCCAATTTCACCGCAATAACTGTACACTTCCTTTTGGGGCCCTGATTTTGTGTCTTGTCCTAGACTTTAACTTAAAATAAGTAGAAACACAATACAGAAGACAATTAGCCCAGGTTCCCCATCCCAAACACCCCGGTGTTAGGGGAGAAACCAGAAGTGTGCCCCACTATCACCTGAGGCTCAGAGACTAGGAGAAAAAGTCAGCAAGAGGGAGCCAGCAAGTCCCCAAGCCTACCTGGGAGAAGCCCGTGCTTGAAGAACCAGGGTCCACCTGCTGGGGGGGGGAAGCAGCACCCTCCATTATGTTCCTTCTGGTGTTGTAGCCACAGCCTCAGCTGGGTCTATTCACCCTGCACCAGTCGCCTGAGCATTGTTGCCTGCGCTGTCCATGGAGATCGAAACCACGAGTCTCCAGGCGCCCACCGATGACGTCACCATGACCGGAACTTCCAGTTAACCAGCTTGGAGTGCAGGGCTCCACCTCCTGGAAGTTGCGCCAACCGATTCTGCCAGTCCCTACTGGCGGTGGCGTTTGACATCCTCAGCGGTCCTCCTCCTCTGAGGACTGGAAGGCAACAGGAGGGCAGCCCCACTCTTCTCTGAGATGGAGGGATCGCGCCGGGCAAGGAGGAGGTACTTACCTAGACAGGAGCCACCAGCACCGCTCTTGAGACTAGGGCCCCTATACAGGTTCCTAAAAGTGCAACCTATCCTTCTGGAGGAAACGCAAATACTGAAGAGGGAGGCCTGGAGTTCCGCCTTTTAAGGTTCTGGGCTTACGTGTTTCCTGTCCCAGAGGGAAGAGCTCAATGCCTCAAGGGCTGTCCTGGAAGATGTTTTTGAGAAAACATGTTTTCCCAATTTGGCTGCAAAAGTAGAACTACACTGTAGCCTCCCTAGCGGTCTGATTATGTCAGTATTTCTGTGCTCAAAGCGGTACATTTTTTTGCATGGAAATATGTTGTTTTTTTATTGTAGGACTGTAATTTTTAGGAATAACTCACTGAAATCTGTCCGAACAAGAGTCTAGTAAACATTCCAGGTATGATAAAACTTGAAACACGAAATCATAACTTATAATATAATAAATAATCATAAAAAATAATATAATAATAATAAATTTAATTCAATAATATAATCAAACCAAAAACACTGAAATTTGAAATATAGCGCCAAGTTCGCACATCACTGAGCAAAGTCGCAAAATCATTTTCAGTGTCTGATGATGAATTTCCCCCACGAATCATTATCACTCAATTCTGCAAGTGGTTCTAATTTACTATCGCTGTTCTCTAGTTGGTCTAAAACCGATTTTGACCTAAAGGGACGCTTTTTGGACGCCATGGACGTTTCTCAGTTTCCAGGCAGAAAGAACGGTAAAAATGCAGGCAGGGCACAGGACAAAGCACTCGGGACAACATGTATGTGAAATGGTTTGATACAGTAATGTAATACTATGTGATTTTAGTGTATTTAGTGAATGTCACTTTTTGACATTTTTTAAATTTCCCGCCAGTTCCGTCCCCCGTACGTCCCGACGCCACAGGGAACAAAACCCGGAAGACAGATGCCGGCATCGGTCGGAGGACATTGCCAGGGACACTGCAGGAGGGACATAGCAGGAGCGCAGGACAAGGTAAGTTACGAAGAGATCCCAGAGCAACGCTGCAGGGTATTCCCGAGTAACTCGGGGTTACCGCTTGTGATGCTGAAACTTTACCCCGAGCTACACTCGGGAATACCTCCAGGGAGGTTAAGTCAAGGGTAGGTATCCTTGGCAATCAAGCTGTAGTAGAACTACAAAAGCCATGAGGCAATACAACATTGACGGGGAGATTTACTAAAGATGGAACACTCAAAATTTGGTGCAGCTGTGTATGGTAGCCTATCAGCTTCTAACGTCAGCTTTTCCAATTAAGCTTAATAAAACCTAGAAGCTGATTGGTTTGTATAGAGAGCCACACCAGATTTTGCACTCTCCAGTTTTGGCAATTAACCCCCACATTGCTCCCAGAGACAGAAGCATTATGGGATTTGTAGTTTCACCACAGCTAGAGCGTCAAGGTTGCCTACCCCTGCTTTAAGTAAACCTATGCTGTGCCTATGTAGCAGCACTCTCAACTCTCTTACGCTCTCTCACTGCTCTGCTTAGCTGTCAGAAGAGAGGAAAGGAAGCCCTAAGGCTGCATTCACACTTGAGCATTTTGTAGCTTGAAGCTCGAAGCTCCAAAAAAGCTCAAACTTTAAAAATCAATTGCGCTCTATGGTGCCTGTTCACACTTGATCAACAGGCACCATAGAGAACAACTGATTTTTTACGTTTGAGCATTTTTGGAGCTTCACGCTACGAAACGCTCAAGTGTGAATGCTTCCTAAATCCCAGAAGATCAATTATGTCCTCGATGCCTTTTTTTTTTCCCCAGTAGCCACTGCAGTTGAAGTGAGGCTGGATAGGCACAACTGCGTGAGCAATGTCCTTCCATGCCTTCCCCTGCCTACTGCAGTCCTTGTAATCAATGTCCCTGGGATCACAGAGCAATGTCCTTTCACACACCAGCCGTATCAGCGCTTCCGCATATAGCATGGTCTGGCCTGCTCTCTCGATTTTATCTGCAGCCGGGATAGATTAGATGTTGCCAGGAGGAGGAGACTGCTTGGTCTACATAAAATACATTCTCAATACATTGCCATTGAAGTATATGGGGCAGCTGCCCCTTTTCAAGAGTAGTAGTATGAGCCCCATAGAGAACAATGTGATTTCTTCTACTGTCATGTGATGGCAGAAGCACTATAAATCCCATAGGTGTGAATGGGGGAGAACGTTTACCAAGGTAGGCTATCATCCTGAAAATGCCAGTTGCCTGGAAGTAATTTTACAATCCTAACCCTAAACAAGCACACAACATATAAAAGTCCCACCCCCTTCCTTTAGTTTATGCCAAGTAACGTAAAACTAACTTTTTTTTTTAGTTTTGAATAGAGTGGAGATGGATTAGAACATGTATCTGGTTTTTATTGCTGTCTATGTCCCCATTCAAAAAATGCACCCTCTTTATTTGCCCAGTTTACAGTTGTCCTTGAAAGTGAAAGAAATCCCAAAAAGAAAATCACAAAGTTTTGGTTGTCACCAAAACGGTAATAGAGGGGATGTCTTCCAATGGGGACACTAGTTCTAGAGACAATCAGGGATTACCTCTCACTGCCTATTCTGGCTATGGGACAGGAAGTGATGAGAAATCTCCCCAATGGGATGCAGATGGCAAAAACTGATAGGGGATTACAACCCTTCCTTACTCTATCCAAAATGGAAGAGAAAAAAAATTTGCATTTAGCACTACTTTACCACTTCATGACCGTCCGCCACATACTGCAGACAGGAGGCCGCAGTAGGCAAAGCAACAGACCCGTACGTCCCTGCCTTCTTCCGGGTGTTTATATACTAGTAATGGCGGCAAGCAGAAACTTATAGCAGGACTGCGGCGGGCATTCTGACACTAGAGGGGAACTGACTGTCACTGACATCCCCAGTGACACCAATACAGTGATCAGTGCTAATAAAAAGGCACTCACACTGTACTAATGGCACTGGGCAGGAAGGGGTTGACATCTGAGGTGATCAAAGAGTTAACTGTGTGCTGTATGTGTTTTACTGTGTAAGCAAGCTGCTTTGTATGGCTCTGCTATACAGAGTCATACAAAGCAATGTGCTAGAGCTGACAGGGGAGAGATCTGTATTGTTTACATACAGGTCTCTCCCCCGTCGGTGATACACGGCAATCACTGGGTGCTGGCGGGGAGTCACCGGCCAGGACCCTGTGATCGACAGGTGAGGCCGTCAATGGCGGCATTGGTAGGGCGTGGGCCCCCTACCCCAAAAATGCAAATTCATATATATGTACCATATTTTTCGCTCCATGAGACGCACTTTTTTCCCCCCAAAAAAGGAAGCGAATATAATGGAGCGAATATAAAGCGGCCGGTCCGATATTTTTGCGGCCACCATGTCAGAATACCGGGCCGGCCGCTCAGCTGTTGTCTCCTGCAGGGCCTTACCTGTTCCTCGCTCCAGCGCTGCAGTCTTCCCGCGCTGGCTTCTGTGACAGCCGGGTGCCCACTGCGCATGCGCTGCGCTTTGTGAATGATCCGGTGTCTTCTGGGACACATGAAAGGTCCCAGAAGGCGCCGGGCCATTCACAAAGCGCAGAGCTTCTCGCACATGCGCAGTGGGCACTCGACTGTCACAGAAGCTGGCCCGGGAAGAAGAGGGAAGGCAACTCCGCGGAAGTGGGAGCGGGTACCTGTCAAATTCAGGTACCCGCTCCCCCTCCCTACCCAAAGGTCAGCAGTCTCTGGTCATCCCCTGCACTGTCTGCAGTCTCTGGTCATCCCCTGCACTGTGTCCGCAGTCTCTGGTCATCCCCTGCACTGTGTCCGCAGTCTCTGGTCATCCCCTGCACTGTGTCCGCAGTCTCTGGTCATCCCCTGCACTGTGTCCGCAGTCTCTGGTCATCCCCTGCACTGTGTCCGCAGTCTCTGGTCATCCCCTGCACTGTGTCCGCAGTCTCTGGTCATCCCCTGCACTGTGTCCGCAGTCTCTGGTCATCCCCTGCACTGTGTCCGCAGTCTCTGGTCATCCCCTGCACTGTGTCCGCAGTCTCTGGTCATCCCCTGCACTGTGTCCGCAGTCTCTGGTCATCCCCTGCACTGTGTCCGCAGTCTCTGGTCATCCCCTGCACTGTGTCCGCAGTCTCTGGTCATCCCCTGCACTGTGTCCGCAGTCTCTGGTCATCCCCTGCACTGTGTCCGCAGTCTCTGGTCATCCCCTGCACTGTGTCCGCAGTCTCTGGTCATCCCCTGCACTGTGTCCGCAGTCTCTGGTCATCCCCTGCACTGTGTCCGCAGTCTCTGGTCATCCCCTGCACTGTGTCCGCAGTCTCTGGTCATCCCCTGCACTGTGTCCGCAGTCTCTGGTCATCCCCTGCACTGTGTCCGCAGTCTCTGGTCATCCCCTGCACTGTGTCCGCAGTCTCTGGTCATCCCCTGCACTGTGTCCGCAGTCTCTGGTCATCCCCTGCACTGTGTCCGCAGTCTCTGGTCATCCCCTGCACTGTGTCCGCAGTCTCTGGTCATTCCCTGCACTGTGTCCGCAGTCTCTGGTCATTCCCTGCACTGTGTCCGCAGTCTCTGGTCATTCCCTGCACTGTGTCCGCAGTCTCTGGTCATTCCCTGCACTGTGTCCGCAGTCTCTGGTCATTCCCTGTACTGTGTCCGCAGTCTCTGGTCATTCCCTGTACTGTGTCCGCAGTGTCTGGTCATTCCCTGTACTGTGTCCGCAGTCTCTGGTCATCCCCTGCACTGTCCCCGCAGTCTCTGGTCATCCCCTGCACTGTCCCCGCAGTCTCTGGTCATCCCCTGCACTGTCCCCGCAGTCTCTGGTCATCCCCTGCACTGTGTCCGCAGTCTCTGGTCATCCCCTGCACTGTGTCCGCAGTCTCTGGTCATCCCCTGCACTGTGTCCGCAGTCTCTGGTCATCCCCTGCACTGTGTCCGCAGTCTCTGGTCATCCCCTGCACTGTGTCCGCAGTCTCTGGTCATCCCCTGCACTGTGTCCGCAGTCTCTGGTCATCCCCTGCACTGTGTCCGCAGTCTCTGGTCATCTCCTGCACTATGTCCGCAGTCTCTGGTCATCTCCTGCACTATGTCCGCAGTCTCTGGTCATCTCCTGCACTATGTCCGCAGTCTCTGGTCATCTACTGCACTGTGTCCTCAGTCTCTGGTCATCTCCTGTACTGTGTCCGCAGTCTCTGGTCATCCCCTGTACTGTGTCTGCAGTCCATTGGTTCAGAATATTTTTTTTTCTTGTTTTTCACCTCTAAAACCTAGGTGCGTCTTATGGAGCGAAAAATACGGTATATAGGAAAAGAAATTTAATCTCCAAAACACAGAAAGGTTTCTTCACAGTAAGAGCTGTGAAAATGTGGAATAGACTCCCTCAAGAGTTGGTTCTGGCCAGCTCAGTGGATTGCTTCAAAAAAGACCTGGATTGTTTCTTAGATACACAGAATATAACTGAATACTAACATTTATAGGTAAAGTTGATCCAGGGAATATCCCATTGCCTCTCGGGGGATCAGGAAGGAATTATTTTTCCCAGCAGGAGCAAATTGTATCATGCTTTGCTGGTTTTTTTTTTTGCCTTCTTCTGGATCAACTGTGGGTAAAGGATTAAAACTTTTTTTTTTTTATGGTTGAACTGGATGGACTTTTGTCTTTTTTCACCCAGACTATATATATATATATATATATACACACGCACCGATATATATAACACAAACGCGTGATGTTGCACAGTATTTCTACTATAGGGTGGCGGGAAAGCGGTTAATGTCACTGGTGATGTCGGCAGTTGTTAATGCCAGATTGCCCCCAGCACTATTGCAGTCCCATTATAAGTTGATCACCATCACTGGTATAAAAAAAATTCCAGTATATATAAATATATATATATATATATATACACACACCCTTGTTTGTAGACGCTATAACTTGATATCCTAGTTTGTAGATGCTATAACTTTCATGCAAGCCAATCAATATACACTTATTAGGATTTTATCAAAGACGTAGCAGAATACATGTTAGCCAAATTTTTTTTTTTTTAATGGTTACATTTTATAGCAGAAAGGGAATTTTTTTTTTCTAAATTTTCTTTTTTGTTCATTTATATTGCAAAAAATAAAAAACCCGGCGGTGAAATACCCCTAAAAGAAAGCTCTATTTGTGTGAAAAAAAAAACAACAATACAAACGTAATTTTGTACAGCGTTGCATGACCGCGTGATTGCTAGTTAAAGCAGCGCGGTGCCATATAGCAAAACATGTCCTGGTCATGAAGGGGTAAAATCTTCCAGAGCTCAAGGGGTTAATATGCAATAAAATACACTGCCTGACATGTCCGAGTACCAGGATGAGGGGTGATTCTCCCTGATGAGTAGAAGGGGGACACCCTCTACAGGCAGCCATTGCTGTCCTCTCCTGAAAATGTTCCCTGCCTGGCTGCCATGCATATCCAATGTCAGCACTACATTTAGAGGCTGGTTCCGGAAGCGCCATGTAGAAGATGCGCTCAGGCTTTCAGATCTGCGTGTTTTGTTATGTACAAACATGTCACTTTGCAATCATTAGGAACGAATACAGAACTGGCGCTCCGGGACATGCTGGACCTGTGGTCCATGTTACACAGCCCTGCCGATGTTAGCTCACCCGGCCCGCTCTACCCCCAGCGATCTCCTCTTCCTCTGCCAGCTCACTGCAGGATAGATTTTCCCGCCACCAAAGCAAAACGTCACGTGCGGTACCCGGAAGCAGCGTCGGCACTGCTCGATGAAGTCACGCGCCCGGCGCCGGAAGCTGGCTCCGTAGAAGATGGCGAACCGGACGGTGAAAGATGCCCACAGTGTCCATGGCACCAACCCGCAGTACCTGGTGGAGAAAATCATTAGGACCCGTATCTATGAGTCCAAGTACTGGAAGGAGGAGTGCTTCGGCCTCACTGGTGAGTAGAAGGGGTACACCATACCACGTGTATCTCGCGGGGGGCTCATTGCTGGCCTCTGCTGAAAATGGAAGTTGCCCGGCCGTTCTGCTGATCCTGTGGTTGCACTACACTCTCAGTCCGTGACCTGGGAGATGTTTGTAGCCAGCAGCTCGGACTCGGCATGTTGTTCCTGTTCAGCGACTGCATAGACTATAATGCACAGCCAGGCTGCTGGTATGTTCAGAAGGAGGCCAGGAAACGCGGATCCTTTATTTCATATGGTGCTGGTTTGTTTCCCCTCTTTTAGTTGTTTTTTTTGGACTGTCCTGTTGTCCATTGGCAAGGAAACCTAAACGCAGACTGTCAGGGTAGATATTCTAACCAAAACAAAATAAATAATAATATTCATCCAGTATACCATCTAAACTGCAGCCCTTTGTGTGCCTTAATGCAGCCCTTGGGACACTGTTCTTACCACTGACACCAACAGTGGGGTATATTTCCTGCTACTGACACCAGCGGCGGGGGCGCTGTTCCTCCGGCTGGCTCCCAGCGGCGGGGGCGCTGTTCCTCCAGCTGGCTCCCAGCGGCGGGGGTGCAGTTCCCCCCCTAGAACCAGGACAATTTTTACTCCCAATGGCAGCAGTCCAGCCCCCCTAAAGTCTGATGGACAGTAAACTGGTCCTTTGTTTAAAAAGTTTGGTTCTCAAACTGCAGCCCAGGGGCACTGTCCCTGCGGCTTGTTCCCAGCGATGTGGTGCTGTCCCTGCGGCGGGGGCGCTGTTCCTCCCCCTTAAACTAGGACAATTTTTACTCCCAATGGCAACAGTCTGGCCCCCTAAAGTCTGATGGACAGTAAACTGGTTCTTTGTTTAGAAAGTTTGGTTCTCAAACTGCTGCCCGGGGGCACTGTCTCTCTGCGGCTTGCTCCCAGCGATGGGGCACTGTCTCTCTGCGGCTTGCTCCCAGCGGCGGGGCGCTTTCTCTCTGCGGCTTGCTCCCAGCGGCGGGGCGCTTTCTCTCTACGGCTTGCTCCCAGCGGCGGGGCGCTGTTCCTCCCCCTAAAACAAGGACATTTTTTACTCCCAATGGCATCAGTCTGGACCCCTAAAGTATGATGGACAGTAAACTGGCCCTTTGTTTAGAAAGTTTGGTTCCCAAACTGCAGCCCGGGGGCAGGATGCGGCCATTTGCGTGCCTTAATCCAGTCCTTGGGGCACTGTTTCTGCGGCTGGCTCCCAGCGGCGGGTCGCTGTTCCTCCCCCTAAAACCAGGACAATTTCTACTCCCAATGGCAGCAGTCCGGCCCCCCTAAAGTCTGATGGACAGTAAACTGGTCCTTTGTTTAAAAAGTTTGGTTCTCAAACTGCAGCCCAGGGGCACTGTCCCTGCGGCTTGTTCCCAGCGATGGGGTGCTGTCCCTGCGGCGGGGGCGCTGTTCCTCCCCCTTAAACTAGGACAATTTTTACTCCCAATGGCAACAGTCTGGCCCCCTAAAGTCTGATGGACAGTAAACTGGTTCTTTGTTTAGAAAGTTTGGTTCTCAAACTGCTGCCCGGGGGCACTGTCTCTCTGCGGCTTGCTCCCAGCGATGGGGCACTGTCTCTCTGCGGCTTGCTCCCAGCGGCGGGCGCTTTCTCTCTACGGCTTGCTCCCAGCGGCGGGTCGCTGTTCCTCCCCCTAAAACCAGACCATTTCTACTCTCAACAGCAACAGTCTGGCCCCCCTAAAGTCTGATGGACAGTAAACTGGCCCTTTGTTTAGTAAGTTTAGTTCCCAATCTGCAGCCTGGGGGCAGGATGCGGCTGTTTGCTTGCCTTAATCCAGCCCTTGGGGCGCTGTTCCTGCAGCTGGCTCCCAGCGGCGGGGCGCTATTCCTCCCCCTAAAACCAGGACAATTTCTACTCCCAGAAGTCCGGCCCCCCTAAAGTCTTATGGACAGTAAACTGGTCCTTTGTTTAGAAAGTTTGGAGACCCCAAAGATACCAGTTATCTATAAAGATAAAGATGTTTATTCTAAAGTCATAGATGTTACTGCTAAGATTGTGAGTTTCCTCCTTTGCAAAAAGGCGGTGGTGGCATTTAGAGGGTTAATTGCTTAATTAACCCAGTGACAATCGTTCTCGGGCTGCTGGCACCTAGATTGTGGTCCCACAAGCTTGAAAATCTTTGTGCAGGGTGCAGCTGAGGGTGGCATTGTTTTGCAAGTGACAGCATGGTGTGAGATTGGCCAGTGCTTTGTCAGGAGTTGGTGAGAAGGGCAGGGGGTCAGGCACCGCGTTCGTTGCAAGCAGCACAATACTAATAGACATGGCCACCATTTTTAAGATGACCAGAAGCCACCTAAGAGGCTAAATCTTTTGCTACTTTTGGCTTTCTCTGGTCTGCAATTCCTGCAGCTACTCCTGGCTGCCTCTGCCTTGCTCTGCCTGCAGCTGCTCTGGCTTCCTTTCATGTTGTCGCATTGTCCATTAACCACATTCTTACCGCCTACGGACACAGCTGATCACGTGATTTGGTAAAAGGCCAATCACAGCGGCTTTTCACCACGTGATCAGCCATGTCCAATGACACAGCAGATCACTGAGTAAATACAGTTGCCTTTTTATCGACAGCTCTTTCCTCATGTTGTCATAGCATGAGGAAAGTACTGCCGATAACCGGCAGCTGTCGCAGAGCAGACTGGCACTGATCATCAGTGCCACCCGTCAGCGCCGTCTATCAGTGTCCATTATTGCTGCATATCTGTGTAGCATCATCAGTGCCTCCTCATCAATGCCCACCAGTGCCTCCTCATCAGTGCAGCCTATCAGTTCTGTCTATCCATTCCATCTCATCAGTGCTGCTTCTCAGTTCAGCCTCATCAACGCACATCAGTGAAGGATAAAAATTACCTGTTTGCAAAATGTTATAATAGAAACAAAGAAAAACTGCTCTTTTTTGTTTATAATGCAAAAAATAAAACACCCAGTGGCGATCAAATACCACTAAAAGAAAGCTCTATTTGTGTGAAAACAATGATAAAAATGTCATATGGGTACAGTGTTGCATGACCGCGCGATTGTCATTCAAAGTGTGACAGTGCTGAAAGCTGAAAATTGGCCTGGGCAGGAAGGGGGTAAAAGTGCCTGGTAGGCAAGTGGTTAAAGAGAACTACGGATATGGATATTTTATACATAGTACATTGGTTCAGCTTGCACCAATGTAACAATGTATATTATATGTATAATCGGAATGCTACAGGTGTAGCCAGGATGATAGTGATCCGATCCTTGCAGGCAAGGTTTTTGTCGGTGCTGAATAAAACAATCCTTTTCAGCCTTCGATTAAAAAAAAATGCTTTGATCAGAAAGTCCATTGGATACAACAAAAACGAATGCGTGAATGGCCATCCATTTATATAGTTTGTATGTTCTGAGTGTGTGGATGTGGTACAGAGATTAGATTGTAAGCACTAAGGGCTGGTTCACATCTGTGCAGTGCGTTTTACATGTGTTAGCATTGAATTGTATATAATGTACTTTTCATGAAAGTCCACCAAAGATGCAGGAATTTTTTTAAAGAACCTTACCTAAAACACACAAAATCACAGGTGAGAAGGGCAGAGACTGGTGTGACGTACTGTAAGTAATACACTGGATACATAGCACAGTGGCTAAATGGTTAGCACTTCTGCCTGGCAGTACTAGGGTCGCTGGTTCGAATCCAAACCACGGCATTACCTGCCTGGAGTTTGCATGTTCTCCCTGTGACTGCGTGGGTTTCCTCCAGGTACGCCGGTTTCCTTCCACACTCCAAAGACATGCTGGTAGGTTAAATGGCTCCTGTCTAACTTGGCCCTAGTATGTGTATGTATGAATGTGAATTAGGGACTTTAGATTATACGCTCCTTGAGGGTTAGGGACTGATGGGAATGTACAATATAAGTATGTAAAGTGCTGCGTAAATTGATGGCACTATATAAGTACCTGAAATAAATAAATATGAAAGGCATTTAAGGAGACCTTCACTACTAAAGTAGAAAGAAATGAAAGGAGAGAGGGGCACCAGGCAGCCACATAGTGTAGTATATAGACTCCTGTAAGTGACGGAGAGTGAGAGGCATGTCTCAGTGGGAGAAAACTCCTAGCTGTGGATGATGGAAGGAAGGATCCGCAAGGCTAGCTCAGTTGCTGTGGAAAGAGGGAACACCGCTACTGGAAGAAGACGCTGAAATCGCCGGTTGTATAGACTTCACACAGGATTGCAGATTGAGACTCTTCCTGCTCATGTCAGTTCTGCTCATTTCAATTTGGTAGAAATGATGGGATACATGTCTCAGGAAATGGGACAGCCCTTTCATTAGTCACTTTTAATGACACCTATGTGGACTAACCTGTGTAAGAAAGGTGTATATACTTATTTTCATCCTGCTCCGGTCCAGTCATATAATCTGGCTCCCCTATGTCAGCCAGGAGCACCTGCAGTGAATAGGAAGGAGCCCCCACTGCCCTCCCCTGCAGTCACTGTTTCACACAGGGGATCACATCACCAAACCAGAGCAGACTGAGAATAGGTGAGCATATACATTTTTCTTACGCAGGCTAGTTGTCATAGGTGCTAGTAGGGGGAGGGGATAGTTTTAAGATTGGTTAAGTGTAAGCTGGAATTCTGGTTCAGAATGCACATTCCTATCCCTGGCCCCCTACTCCCCTGTCCCAATCAAAATCATAGAACATTTTTTATTGTTTACCCCATACCTTCTACCCAGAAGGCTGCATGAGCTACAGAGTAGCCTGAGGCTGGCTGCCTGATCCAGATGAGATGGCCAGGCTCTTGACATCCCTGTGCAGGACCCGAGCTGTTGCACCTGAGCAGTGGTTCACAGCAGACAACACTGGATGTGCTCATTAGGTGATTTTCTGAGTTCAGAACAAACCAGCATAGGAGGTAAAAAGGCATTATAGAAAGCAAAAAAATGGGGAAGGGATGAAGTTCCTCTTTAAGAATGCATTTGACATTCTTGTTTGTTTACAGCGGAGCTGGTGGTTGATAAGGCCATGGAGTTGAAGTTTATTGGAGGAGTTTTTGGCGGGAACATCAAACCCACTCCATTTCTGTGTCTAGCACTGAAAATGCTGCAGATTCAGCCAGAGAAAGACATCATTGTGGAGTTTATAAAGAACGAAGACTTCAAGTGAGTTGTTCTTCCTAAAGCTTACATATTTTTTAATTTTGGGATAAAACAAATCTGCATCATGGTCGGCTTTTGGCAAGTAAAATACAGAGGTACACTGCTGCAGGGACTATTCTCACACATTGGTTTTTAACACCTTGGGTTAGACCAGTGCCTCTCAATTAGTGGGGCGCGCCCCCCAGGGAGGGCGCGAGGCTCCGTCAAGGGGGGTGCGGCGCGGTGCCGCCGCTGCCCCCCCCCTTCCGACAGAAGGGACACTAAGTACAGGGGTGGGCAGAGGGCTGCAGTCTCTTACCTGGCTCCCACGACGATCCATCCAGGAAGCACTGCTCCTTCCGTCACTCCGGCCACTCCCTCACTCCTGCCGCTCGGCTCCGCCTCCTCACCGGTGATTGGCCGCCAGAACTGTAGCTCAGGAAAGGTACACAGGCGGCCAATCACGGGTGAGGAGGCGGAGCCCAGCGGACCCACGAAAATCGAGTGAGGGAAAAGCCGGTAAGTGTGCAGTGCAGAGGTGCTGCTGCAACCACATATGCTGGCTGCAGCAGCACCATACTGCAACAGGGGTCAGCAAGTGTCATTGGTGTCAGTGGGAGGAATAGTGCCGCATCATTGGTGTCACTGATACTAATGATGGGGCATTATTCCTCCCACTGACACCAACGATGGGGCACTATTCCTCCCACTGACACCAACGATGGGGCACTATTCCTCCCACTGACACCAACGATGGGGCACTATTCCTCCCACTGACACCAACGATGGGGCACTATTCCTCCCACTGACACCAACGATGGGGCACTATTCCTCCCACTGACACCAACGATGGGGCACTATTCCTCCCACTGACACCAACGATGGGGCACTATTCCTACTTATAACAATTTTATAGACAAATTATACTATTTACAGTCGCACGGGGGGGCGCAAAATGTTTTCTTCTTCCTAGGGGGGGCATGACAGAAAATAATTGAGAAGCACTGGGTTAGACTAATGGCAAAACAAATGTTAATGCCTGAACACAATTTTGCAACTTTGACATGTGTTAGTAAAACAGTACATATCATTGCAACTACTTTTGTACATCTAGGTGGATTATACCTTTTTTGTTTTTTTCAGGACAAATTGGACTTTTCTTTTGGTGGTAAATAATGGGTATATCCTGATATTATTATTAAAGGAAAACGGCCCCAAAATAGTAACAAAACATTTTTTTTTTTTTTTTACAATTCTTGATACTACCATAACCTACCACCAAAAAACAACTCAAAATAAATTCTTCTGCTCCTGACAATTGCAGCGATATCACATATATGATGATTGTGGAATATACCCATAGTAGGGCCCAGAAACAATAGTCAGCAGTTTGCTTTTTTTATCCTACCTAAAACACACTGACACTAAGGGGTTTATTTACTAAAGCTGGAGAGTCCAAAATCAGACTCCCTTCTGCATAGAAACCAATCGGCTTCCAGGTTTCATTGCCAAAGCTTCATTGAACAAGCTGAGGTTAGAAGCTGATTGGTTTCTATGCAGAAGGGAGTCTGATTTTGGACTCTCCAGCTTTAGTAAATAAACCCCTAACTGTTTTTTTTGTTTTTTTTTTTAAATATTGCCCAAAATATACTAACAATAACCTTTGACCCAAGCACTAACCCTGGCACTGACCTAGATCAAATTTTGATCTAGCTAATTTTTCTTTAATTGTTATTTTTCTTTTTTTTACACACTTTATTTACTTTTTCCCTGCAAGGAGAGAGAGATACAATGTGTCTCTCTCCATTCAGAAAGAAAGAAAACACATGGACGAGCTGCACAGTGACTGACCGCTGTGATGGCCAAACAGAGGCTATCACAGCGATCAGGTGACCTGGAGTCCCAGGTCCCAGTCATTAATACGGGACCCAAGGCTTACAATGAGAGCCCGATGTCCATGCTGGGAGCATGCTGACAAAGACCGGTACACATAAGCGGCCCCACGATTGAAGGCCCGCTTCTGCAAGGTTGCATATGTTCGTACTGTCAGTGGGAAGGGGGTTAAAGCATTGATTTTATGTCGTGGCGAAGTATCATTTTTGGTGGTCAGTAATAGCAAAGTAAGGTGAGGGTGTGTAGCATTTGAGATACATGCTTTATTTTCCTAAGTCAGTCTAGAAAATAGGTGCTAAAAACGAACTAGTTGATTTGGACAGCATTGTCTTTGCTTTACTTTCCATAAAAGAGCACCCACAATTTTATTTAGTGAGTTCCATTATTTAAAAAAAATCCATAAAAGTGAAAGATTTAGTGTAGAGTCAAGAACATTATTCAAAGCATGTCTAAACCCAAAACAAAAATGTAATATTGCAGCTTACCCATAGTAAGATATGGTGACTGCATTGCTTTTCCTTTATTCATGTTAAGAACATTTTCAGCAAGTACATAAAATACCAATAGCAAAAATCATCCAGTAAATTTACCATGTCATGGAGGTGAACAAAGGCAGACATGTGCCTTTGTGTGACAACCATGGCTGCCCTCCATAGATACAACGTAGAATCGACTGTAACCATAAAAGGACTGGAAGTGTGTTATTTGCAGAATCACCAGGTGAAAATAACCACCACATCAAAGGACTGGTATACTGCAATATATTATATTCTTGGTTATACTTTAAAGCTTAGGTCATTGTAGCCTTGTGTTTTTTTTTTTTTTTTTGTTTTTTTTGTTTTTTTTTACAAAGGAGGTAAACCTCTAAAGTTTCTTCTCTCACGTACCACTTCTCTGGTTTACATATTTAAGTGGTTATTTTGAGGCCTCCCTTCCCCTATAGTGGGATCCCCTAGTGCAGACTTTCTCAACCTTTTCAACACGGGAACCATTGAAATAACTTTCCGGTCTCAGGGAACTTCTGGTAATAATTGCTGTACGTACAACTCATGATACATTAGTGTGATGGTCAGTGGAATGGGTGAAACTTACAATCATGGCAACTGAGAAGAATTACCCCCCTTCCTTACAGATAGCTAAAAAGATCAATGGTGTCAATGGGAACTTATCTGAGAGGGAGTAATTGCTCGAGGAACCCTAGGGATCCATGGAACCCTGGTTGAGAAACCCTGCCCTATTGCTTCATGGTGGATGGAATCAGTACCAGAAAGATGGCAGGAAATTTCTGCTGGAATCCCCATGAGAAGCAGAACTAAAGGGAAAAACCCCCCCCTTTTTTTTTTTTTTTTTTGACAAAGTAAAGGACTATTATAACCCCTGTTTAGGTTTTTTGTTTGCCATTTGGGTCACATTGGGGAGATTTCACTTTACTTTCTGCCCTAAAGCCAAGACATGAAGTACCTCCAAAGTTAGGGAATCCAATTGGAAAATTTTTCCTCTGACAGTGTTCTGGAAACAACCCAAAATTTGGGAATTTCTTTCACTTTTGATAATGGTAAACAGGACAAATGGATAGGGTGAATCTCCCTAAAAGTGCCTCAGAGAGCAGTAAAAACCCCATAACAAATCCATCCAGCACCAGTCCCTTTATTTCCTTAGTATTGGGAGCGCGCGGCTAATGGTGACACATGAACAACCAGTAGAGGAGAGCACCATCACTCAACCTCAGGGTTTTCTGAGGTCATTTTGCAAGAACAATGCAAAAATACGCAGAGTAAACCATTTGTGTTACGGTTTACTCTGCATATTTGTACATTGTACAATGATAACATTAAAATCTTGAGGTCAACTGGTTTGTGTGCCGACTCTCTTCTAGTAGTAGAAACCTGAAAGGTGTTCCTAATCCCTCTTCACTCTATCCAAAACAGAAAAAAATTATTCACAGACACTATAAATGTATTTTACAACATGTACGTTCAGTTCAAGATCTATATATTTTCCACCCCTTCCCCAAATGTCATATTTTTGGGTCTAGGAATTAATGCGTACATATAGGTCTTCCACATTAAATTTTTTTTTTTTTTTTTAATTTTTACTCCAATTTTTAGTGTTTTAAATGCATAGGTAGTATACAGACCACTATCAAAAGAAAAATGATGTACTGAAGTGTTCTGTGGAAAGACTAAAACGAGGTTGGCTCATGTTATATGTACGTACAAATCATTTTATTGCAAATGAAAATGGACAATGTGCAGAAACCCCTAGCAAAAAAAAAAACGGTCATTGTTTACTATGTGAAGGGCAGGACACTGATCTCAAGCCTGCATGCTTCATTTATGTATTCCTCCCATTCTTCTTGGCAGGTATGTCCGCGCACTGGGCGCTCTGTACATGAGACTGACAGGGACTGCGACTGACTGCTACAAATATCTTGAGCCCCTTTATAACGATTATCGGAAAATCAAAGTTCAGAACAGGAATGGAGGTAATTTGCATAGGATGGTCTCCAAGTATGTTCACCCCTGCAGCGATTGCTGCAAATTGCTGCACAGCAGCTGAGGAAATGTTTCTTAAATCAAAAGAAGTGTATGGGAGGATACAAGGCAGGATCTTTCTACAAGCATGACATTTTTACTTTGGGCACATTTACATGTTTGTTTGCTGAGCGTGCCTGCAGTCTTGGATAGCAGTAGTGATTGGCTGTCGCTGCTAAAGCCTTTGTTGAACCTCTAACATAACTTCTGTAACTAAAGGGACCTCTGATGTTTCGGCAAAAACTAAAGGCTTTTTTTTTTTTGTTTCATGTAAGCTCCCTGCTGCTGTAGACTGATATGGGCATCTTTTAGGCAGGCCATACAATTATTTGGAGAGTGTTATATTACTTCCAGTACAGAAGTCTCGCCCTTGACGGGAGGTAGGCTTAGATCACTTTTGTGAACATGTTTCTTGTTACACTCATGTTTAGGGTGGTCGTGTTCCCAAACTCCCTCCCTCATACCCCAATCCTCTTCTGAATCTTGTGGTTCTTTTCCCTGCAGTCTTCATTTGAATTAGCCACACACAGCCATATCATCCATTCACAGATCCATTCAAATGGATCTGTGAATGAAAACACTACGAGTCCCATCTGCTACTGCAGTAGAGGGTATCATAGATTTCAATGGTGCACAAGTGCAGCAGCGTCACTGCACTTGTAGTCCATTGTTAACTTCCTTCAGATCTGTAATGGTAGCTCTGTAACTGTACAGACCTGGAATTGATGTAAGATTCTGCAGGAGCATGTGCATTGTACCCACAACGCACTGATCATGGTTGCAATGCAAGCATTTATTCTAAGTTGATGATGACAGACCTTTCACAGTGTGTGTGCTCTCATCATACAACCTTGGACCTCCATGGGCATGTATGTGCACCTGTCCTGCAACATATATTCATCACGGTGTCAGAAAGCGGTTGGAGGTACAGGCACTCACGAGAAGCCCAGACATCTCTTTTACAAGGCAACTGAAAACTTCCAGTCTGTCTGCACCAAATCCCAAACCACAAATATGGCAGTAATTCTGATATGTTTAAAACTAGCAAAAAAGGAACAGTGCACATGGGAAGGGCAATGTATAAAAGGGGTCCCTGGCATACTTTCAAGCTTACGAGCAAAAAAAAAAAAAAATGTAAGTGTTTTAAAAAATGAATTTATTTAAACTACTTGAGTTAAAACCATGACAAAAACTTTTGATTTGTTGGGGGGGGGGTTTTCCTCTTTTTTTTTGGCTAACTTGAAAGTGTGCTGGGGGCCCCATTTTACTATTTTATGTATTGTCTTGCCCATGCACACCTTTCCCGTTTTTTGCTAGTTTTAAACAGATTAGAGCAGTTAATATAATTCTGCTTCATTCTGGTAACCTTTGACTTCTGCATTACAGCCGGTGTCTATATAGGGCCATGTGCATGTTATCTGAGCGCTGCTTTGTGAACCTCTAATAATTCATACATTTTATTGTAATATTTGTCTCTGTTAGACTTTGAATTGATGCATGTAGATGAATTCATAGACCAGCTCCTCCATAGTGAACGCGTCTGCGATGTCATATTACCTCGGTTACAGGTAAGATATTTTGATTTCTTGCATCTGCCAGCATAAACCCCAGCTGTCTCTTCTGATTAAAACATTATATATTTAATGTAAAACTAAACGAATTATAATGTGAAATGTGCAAATAAATCCAGCAATTTAATTTATTAATACAGCATTATATTTTTTTCAGTTTGACCTTTGTATCATCCTCTTGGAGCCCCTGAACACTCATTGTGCTGCAGGGTCATGTAACTAGCAAGCAGCATGTTGATAGGAGCAGAAAGCAGTGATAGAGATATTATCTCATCAGTTTGCTGCTTCTCTTTTCACTGTCCAGTCACAGGTTGGGGCAGAAAGAAAAATTGTTACTGTTAGTTTTGCTTAACTGCAGCAGAGAAAAATCAGGCATCCTTCCCTGTCAGACTGGGCTGTAATGTGTGGCAGAATTGTGTAAATCTTGGGATTGAATAGAAATAAAAATTCTTTTGGTAGGTAAAACAGCTATATATATGAATGAATACATGTATGTATGCCATCTGTGTATGCAATTGTTTGCCTACATTTCAACATTAAAGATAGAAAAACCTAATGTTTGCTTTTGTTGCGTTACCCTGTACAAAATCACCTGCTGGTGAGATTAGATACTACTTTCCTTTTCCTTTTTTTTTTTTTTTTTTTTTTTTTTTTTTTTTTTTTTATTGGGATTTGTGTTTGTAGTCTGTCAAATATTTGACAAGTTGAAAATGAAGACTGTTCTGTCATGTGGTATGCGGTTCTGTCTTATTACATACCAGACCCCATTAAAAAAGAGAGAAAATATATTGTGCTTCATACCTTGGAGTACATTCACACCTCTTTGGTGTGATGCATTAAAACCCAGCTCCAGGAAAATTAAGAATTCCACCCTTGCAGTGCTTTCTCCAGCAGAGTCTAGGGGTTTTACAAGTGCCCCTTTCACGTTCCTGTTTCCTCGCTCAGTACTCTTCTCCTCCAATGGAAGGTCCAATCTTTGGGCGGAGCCTCGGTGTCCAAGTACAAGACATTAACCTTGTATGTCGTAGAGGCTGGAGTGCAACTGGAACCAGTCACAGCTTACAGTGGGGTTTCGTTTGCACACATTTGCAGAGGCCACGTCCATGGCACCCCAGTGTACTGCAGTCATAATGATATACATTTTGAGAGTCTCCAAAGTTGGAGCACATTTTATATTAACCGCTTCAGCTCTCATCTGTTTACCCCCTATAGATCAGACCATATTTTCACATTTCCACTGTGTCTATTCATGAGCGTATAACTTTGTAATTACATGTGATACAAAATTGATACATATGTTTTTTGGGGGACAAATGGGGCTTTGTTTTGATCCTAAGGTCTTCTGAGAATGTTTATTTTAAATTTATTTGCATTTTAAGGGGACAAATTAGTAAATATTTGAAAACATGGATTTTTTTTCAAGTTTGATCAGCAATATTTTGAAGACAAAGTACCATTACTATAGGGAAATGTATACATTTTATTCTGCTGCTTGTTCTATTTACTGCTACACTAAAAGTTACGTTTTTGGTACAAAGCATGTTAAATCTATTTACAAAATAAATAGTTGTGGGTTTTTTTGTTTTTGTTTACATTTTGCATATATTTCATTTTTCTCATAGTGCATTGGTAATTGAAAGTTGTTACTGAATTAAAATACAACATATATCCCCAAAATCACATATTATTTTTTTTTTTTTTTTTTAAGTGTTCTATATATTTTTTTTTTTTAAAGGAAACATGGAACAGGAAATCAAACTGTTAAATAGTGCTTATACAGGGTGATCTACTGAGATGAATGGGTTAAATAGTTAAAGATTAAATAAGGGCATGTATGGGTTACGGGTTAACGAATTCTATGTGCACACATTAAACATTCTTCTGTGTTAGTTGCATCTCTCTCACAGATAGCTGTCAGGGAACTGAGGAGATAAGACACTACTGTGTTACTTTTGTTATTGTTTATAAATGTTACACTGAATGATCATTGTAATTGGCTGTCACAGTGATCATTCAATGAGGAAGACTTCAGATTAGTTGCGAATAATAGGATTGGGATCTCCTCTTTCTACAAACACCAGGTTTCACAGGGATGTGCATGGGAGGGAGCAGGAGGGAGGGGAAACTGCAGGCTGTCTCCTGGACGTTCAGGAGATGGCTTGTGTACAGAGGAGATTTTATGGATGTGTGTAACACGCTGAAGTTAGGCAAATGGTTAATTGATAATTTGAGGACAGGTATGCCTGGAGGGAGCCCACCCCTCCTTCAAGGTATAGGGATGCACTGGACACCCAGCAATAGCACAATGGGAGCAAAGGTATCCAGTTTATCCCCTTACCAATTCACCAACAGTGCAAACAAATGGCAACCACCCCAACCTATAACTGGCCTATGCAGCAAGGAGCATGTGAAAGGGTGGCGCTTGTCAAAAAAACAACAAATAAAAATTCCCGGCTCACTTACCTGCCAGCCTGCAACAAACCAAATTAACCACGTCTAATAGTTCATGTTAAAATAGGGGGTTTATTTTGCAACTGGAGCCAGTCACAGGTTACAGAACTGCTGCTTAGTGACTAGTTTCAGAGCTGATGGGAGCCGGTTGGAGCGAGGGATAAAGTACCATTTGCAAGTGTTTTGCCACGCTACCCATCATAGCGACAAGAACCTACTTATTCCTGCCACTGGGATTGACAGCTGCATGCAGATAGCAATGGCTGCCAAGCATGTACACTGCAGTGATAAGCTTTTGGGAGCCACAATTATTTGTGCATGTTCACATAGCCAGCAGATGCAAGCAGTGATGATGGCTGGACGTACTATATGTGCGAATCACTGTGGCTGCCAACAGCCAGTCATTGCATTGTACCGGGTTGGTGGGCCTGCTTTCAGCCCATAGCTATCAATCCCAGTAGTATGAATTGGAGGATTCTTGCCACTGAAATTCCCAGTGTGGCAAAACACAAATCTGAATGGTGCCTATAATAATCCTCTGCCCGTAGACTAAAGCTAGCCATATATGGATCAAAATTTGGATGGTTTAGCAGGGACCGGCTACATTTCGATCCATGTGTTGCTACTGCCAGTATTTTTCACTCGATCTGTGCAGCAGGCAATATTCTGCTGTGCTGATCAGAGTATTCTGATGGCAGTGAAGTCTCCCTACTATCAGAATACAAATACACACTGGGGAGGAAACACTCATTCACACTGAATGTGTAGATGGGGGAATTGGGTGTGGTTTTTTTTTTTTTTGGGGGGGGGGATTTTTTTTTCCATTCAGCCCACTGGTTGAACAAAAAAAAACGAATGTGTGGCCAGTCTAAATGTGCAGTTATCCCTTGCAGAATTTGTTACATTCTCGTGGAGTTTTACTTTCAAATACACCCTGCTTGCTGCATCTTTGGTACAGATTTCACCACGTATTCCTTCCATGGGGATGTATGTAAAGGTACCTACCTGCATTTAGGTAGCAATTTGTTTGGGTGCATTCTAGTGAAAACTGGCTTTACTAACAAAATGGCTTTTATAATTTATATAATTAGTACACCTTTTTAAGTGAGAACTGCCTGCAAACCACCTCCCTAATTAGTCTCTTTTGTGATTTTCTTAATGGCAGAAACGCTATGTGCTTGAAGAGACTGAACAGTTAGACCCTCGTGTCAGCGCTCTGGAAGAAGACATGGATGATGTGGAATCCAGCGAAGAAGAGGATGACGAAGATGATAAGGTTAATTTATGATCTGATAGAACAATACATTTTACATACAGTTTGATATCTGCAATGTTATAATCCATCCATAAAATGTTTTAGAAAGATTTTCTATAGACCAAGGTGAATAAAAGTTAAATGTTTTGTGCCTGACATACTCCAAGCATAAATTCTACCAGCTTGTATTAACATGTATTTATTATGTGCCACAGGGTAGAGCTCCCTCTCCAGATCATCACAGGCGAAGCTACCGGGATCTGGACAGACCACGTAGATCCCCTTCACCTCGTTACCGTAGGAGCCGCAGCCGCTCACCTAGACGGTAGGATGACCGTAGCAGAGGGTCCACCTCCCACACGGCCAATTCCAATTCAAATGGCTGGGCAGGAGTACTGTTATCCCTGGAGGATGTCATATGATGTCCTCTCATGTGCGCCCTAGGACACGCAGAGCGATCTGGGATCCTCTGTTTAGACCTGACACATTGGAACATAGATCATTGTACCAGGGTTTTGCACAGCACACAGTTTGTGACCAAACACAGTGATCACCTGTCATTTGTCAACAATGGCTTTCATTCATAGCCATTGTATGTACTACTGTGATCTGTGATTGGTCTCAGTGATCACATAGTACAGGGGACAGTCTCCGCAGACCTGTACCATGTGATTGTGGCCAGTCATAGCTATCACAATTGTACACAATTGCTCATGAATGGATGCCATTCACAAAAATGATTGCTTATATACAGTGATCATCACTGTAATACGCAATCATGGTGTTAAAAAAAAATCATCTACTCCCCAGAGCAGCACAGTGTCCTTATGGTGACACTGTGCTGCTTTAATAACAGTATGTAAAAAAAAAAAAAAAAAAAAAAAAATTGAAGAAAAAAGTTTGTTGAAAACTTGCTTCAGTCATTCACAGAATTTGCCTATATTGCGTGTAATGTTTGTGAAACTCTGGACTGTGTTGCCTGGAATGTTCAATGTATTTCTATTTTCCTTTGCAATTTTAGATATTGCCAGATGCACTGATATTATTACCATTTAATGTTTTGTGGAGATTCCTTATGGAGCTTCTTTTTTTTTTTTTGTTTTCAGGCGTAGCCGCTCACCCAAAAGAAGGAGGTGAGTATCTGAAAATATTACTACATTTTCTAGATCCTTAAAAAGCAAGGTGATCTATAAGGAAATTATAGGAGCTGTCACTCACCAGTAATAGGGCTTTTGAGGTTGGAGTATTATTTAGCCGGTAAATGAATGGCTTGCTGAAAGCTTATTAACAGCCTCACATAGCTTCTGCTGAGGCAGAGTGCCTACTGGTGGACAGTAGTGTTTTATGTACACATATGAGACTTCAGGCAGTGCTCCCTGGGAAAGGTAAGCCAGTAACGTGTACAAGTTACCCAGAAGTACTTTTTCCTTTCGATAAAGCTTATTTTTATGCATTTCCCAAGGAGCTTTGCTCCTTCCCTTTCCTCTTGTAAGATGTTCAGTGTTGGACTGAAAAAAACTTTATATAACTGAGTTAAAGAGCTTTATTAATATTTGGCCAAAGTTCTGTTATGTCATTTCAAAAAACAAAAAACCTGATAACAAAGATGCTGTTTTTTTTTTTTTCCTGTAAAGAATTTATAAAGACATTCTTGCTTTGTACCCACAGTCCATCGCCTCCACGCCGGGAAAGACATAGGAGCAAAAGTCCAAGGAGACACCGGAGCAGATCAAGAGAACGACGTCACAGATCCAAATCTAAATCTCCAGGTAATTATTTCTATGGCACAATAAAGACTCTTCACACTTTATCCCCTGCAAGGTTCCTGAATATTAGGCAAAACGTTTCATTTTAAGTGTTACAACCATAGACTAACATACCTAAGTATCTATCTTACCCCGTCATTTTCCGATATATTCAAAGAAAACATTCTTCCATGGGTGACCAAGACCAAGGGTGACCTTCAACAATGGCAACCTGGTTTGGGAGAAATAGTATCTTAAAGAAGACTGTTCTCCCGAGACTGCTTTACCTGCTTCAGACACTCCCAGTGCCGAATAATAACTCGGTAACATTTGTGGAGGGAGTCTGAAGAAAACTTACTGAATCTAAAAGCGGTAGCCTGGTTGTGGTAGGAGATTTTAACCTATGTTTGGATCCACAGATGGATGCATCATCAGGTATGCAGAGAGAGGGTGGTAGGAAATTAAAATTACTGAGGAGGACGCTATATCAATACCAATTAATAGACACTTGGAGAGTGAAACATCCAAGAGAAAGAGACTACACCTTAACTTCAGTGCATAGATCGTATTCACAGCTGGTTTACATAATGATCGAATATAGACAAGTGGAGTCATTGGTTCGCTCCAGTATAGAGGTAATGTCTATTTCTGATCATGCTCCTGGCACAATGAGACTACGGGTAGGAAGGGAGCGGAATAAAATATCTAGGTGGAGATTAAATGAGATGCTTATACAAGATCCTGAAATAGAGGAAAGGTTAAGGCAGGAAATAGAACAATTTTTTGAGTTTAATGAGACTGCAGAGGTTTCGGTGGTCACAATATGGTAAGCTCACAAAGCATATATTAGTGGAATACTGATTTCAATAGGGGCAGAAAAAAAATTGAGGGCAAAGGAGGAGCATTATAAATTAGAACAGTCACATAAAAAGAAGATGGGTGTGAATATACATCAGAGGATAATTCTTCAAAGAGAAGAACTAAAAGACCTAATGGAACAGGAATCGAGGAGGATAACAGAAGAAAGTTTAGAGGCCCTAGAGAGAACTATTACCCTGGAGGAAATTATCCTGGCCCTGAAGAGTATGGCAGCAGGAAAGAGCCCAGGCCCCGACGGATATACTGTGGGTTACTATAAGAAATTTCTATAAAGACCTTCTAGCCCTCAAAATGTGTACATATATGAATGTGGTAGGAGTGGGGTTGGGAATGAGGGAAGAATCATTGCAAGCATTCATAAGAATTATTCTAAAAGAAGGGAAGGACAGCACACAGTATGCCAGTTATAGGCTCATATCTTTTATTAAATATAAACACAAAATTATATGCTATGGTATTGGCAACTAGACTGAAGGAGCTGATGCTGGAGTGGATACACATGGATCACGTTGGGTTCATTCCTGGCAGAGAAGAGAGGGACAATGGCTTGAGTTCCTTTTTAGAAAGCGCAAAGAAAGTGAAGCTGCCGACAATCTTGTCGATCGCCACTGAAAAGCTTTTGACAGGGTTGATTGGTGATTTATGTTTGACATGCTAGAGGTCATAGGATTAGGGCCTAAAATGTTAAAGTTGATAAAAGGGCTTTACAATAGTCTGTCAGCAGTGGTAAAGGTCAACGGTTACCTTTCACGGTGTTTTAAAATGTATAATGGCACTAGACAGGGATGCCCACTCTCTCCCTTGTTATTTATAATAACCCTGGATCCCGTGCTAGCTATGGTAAGAAAGTGTGTGGATATAACAGGAATAACGTTAGGTGAAGTAGAACATAAGGTGGCAGCGCATGCAGATGATATGGTATTTTATATCGTAAATCCTAGAATAACGTCTAACTTAATGAGACTACTAAAACAGTATAGAGAGCGATCAAACCGGAAAATAAACCCCTCAAAGTCCGAGATATTGAACATCAATGTTTCAAAGACAGAGAAGCAAACTCTACAAAAAGATTTTTCATTTACATGGTGGGAAAGGGAATTAGGTTATCTGGGAATAAAATTAACTTCTTAAATTAAAGGTATTTACCAGACTAATTATATTCAACTAATAAACGAAATAAAGGATGAGTTGGGGAGACTTTTAATGGGAGGTGCCTCTTGGATAGGTCTCATAAATCTGGTAAAGATGGTGATGGTACCAAAAATTCTGTATACGTTTCATATACTCCCAATACATTTTACAAGGATCTTTCTTTGAGATAATAAAGAGGATAATATGGATAAATAAGAAACCGAGAATTAAATATGAGGTACTGTGTAGGGCAAAAAGGAACGGGGGATTGAATCTGCCTAATTTTAGGAAATATAATATTATATATAAATATATTAAATATAATATTTATCGGTGATATCACAAATTGTGGACATATAGTTCACAAGGGAATGTTGGGTAAATATGCAAGAGACTATGAGTAAGGCACAACTGGAGAAGATTATCTGGATACCACATAATTTTTGTATGTTGGATGTGAATACTAGGTCTTTGACAAGGAAAGTTTTTAAGCGTGTGGGACACTATACACACGCAAAAGGAATGGAAATATAATTCAATATTAATTCCGTTGGAGGGAATAGAATATTTTCCTCCATGGAAGGATAATATTTTCCGGGAAATGGATTAAAGATAAAAATGCACGGTTGAAGGATATAAGGGAAAAGGGAAAAGTGTGCCGTTTTCTAGAATTAACCACTTGAGCCCCAGAGGATTTACCCCCCTTAATGACCAGGCCTTTTTTTGCTGTTTGGCGCTGCACTAATTCAAATGATAATTGCGCGGTCATGCAATGCTATACCCAAACAAAATTTACGTCCTTTTTTTCACACAAATAGAGCTTTCTTTTGGTGGTATTTGATCACCTGTGTGCTTTTTATTTTTTGCGCTATAAACAAAAAAACCACAAAAAGTTTGAAAAAAACCAATATTTTCTACTTTCAGCTATAAAAAATATATCGTAAACTCAAAGTTGGTCATAAATTTAAGCCAAAATGTATTCTGCTACATGTGTTTGGTAAAAAAAAATCCCAATAAGTGTATATTGATTGCTTTGTGTGAAAGTTATAGCGTCTACAAACTATGGTATAGATACTGTAATTTATGCCTTTTTTTGCTATACAGCGCTGCACCAACTCAAATGATAATTGCGCGGTCATGCAATGCTGCACCCAAACGAAAATTACGTCCTTTTTTTCACACAAATAGAGCTTTCTTTTGGTGGTATTTGATCACCTGTGTGCTTTTTATTTTTTGCGCTATAAACAAAAAAACCACAAAAAGTTTGAAAAAAAACAATATTTTCTACTTTCAGCTATAAAAAATATATCGTAAACTCAAAGTTAGTCATAAATTTAAGCCAAAATGTATTCTGCTACATGTTTTTGGTAAAAAAAAATCCCAATAAGTGTATATTGATTGCTTTGTGTGAAAGTTATAGCGTCTACAAACTATGGTATAGATACTGTAATTTATGCCTTTTTTTGCTATACAGCGCTGCACCAACTCAAATGATAATTGCGCGGTCATGCAATGCTGCACCCAAACGAAAATTACGTCCTTTTTTTCACACAAATAGAGCTTTCTTTTGGTGGTATTTGATCACCTGTGTGCTTTTTATTTTTTGCGCTATAAACAAAAAAACCACAAAAATTTTGAAAAAAAACAATATTTTCTACTTTCAGCTATAAAAAATATATCGTAAACTCAAAGTTAGTCATAAATTTAAGCCAAAATGTATTCTGCTACATGTTTTTGGTAAAAAAAATCCCGTGCATTAGCGGGCAAACTGGCGCTATCTAGGAGGGGCGCTAACACTATCGGAAGTCACCAGTGACACTAATGCAGTGATCAGTAAAAATCTGTTCACTGTAATCAATGACACTGGTGACAGGGCAGTGAAGGGGTTAACTGGGGGGGGGCGATCAAGGGGTTAAATGGGATTTCTGGTGCACTAGCGGGCAAACTGGCGCTATCTGGGAGGGGCGCTAACTCTATCGGAAGTCGCCAGCGACACTGATACAGTGATCAGTAAAAATTGGTTCACTGATCAGTGACACTGGTGATAGGGCAGTGAAGGGGTTAACTGGAGGGGGGGGTGATCAAGGGGTTAAACGGGATTACTGGTGTACTGGCGGGCAATCTGACGCTATCTGGGAGGGGCGCTAACTCTATCGGAAGTCGTCAGCGACACTGATACAGTGATCAGTAAAAATTGGTTCACTGATCAGTGACACTGGTGACAGGGCAGTGCAGGGGTTAACTGGGGGGGGGGGGGCGATCAAGGGATTAAACGGGATTACTGGTGTACTGGCGGGCAAACTGGCGCTATCTGGGAGGGGCGCTAACTCTATCGGAAGTCGCCAGCGACACTGATACAGTGATCAGTAAAAATTGGTTCACTGATCAGTGACACTGGTGATAGGGCAGTGAAGGGGTTAACTGGAGGGGGGGGTGATCAAGGGGTTAAACGGGATTACTGGTGTACTGGCGGGCAATCTGACGCTATCTGGGAGGGGCGCTAACTCTATCGGAAGTCGTCAGCGACACTGATACAGTGATCAGTAAAAATTGGTTCACTGATCAGTGACACTGGTGACAGGGCAGTGCAGGGGTTAACTGGGGGGGGGGCGATCAAGGGGTTAAACGGGATTACTGGTGTACTGGCGGGCAATCTGGCGCTATCTGGGAGGGGCGCTAACTCTATCGGAAGTCGCCAGCGACACTGATACAGTGATCTGTAAAAATTGGTTCACTGATCAGTGACACTGGGTGACAGGGCAGTGAAGGGGTTAACTGGAGGGGGGGGGGCGATCAAGGGGTTAAACGGGATTACTGGTGTACTGGCGGGCAAACTGGCGCTATCTGGGAGGGGCGCTAACTCTATCGGAAGTCGCCAGCGACACTGATACAGTGATCAGTAAAAATTGGTTCACTGATCAGTGACACTGGGTGACAGGGCAGTGAAGGGGTTAACTGGAGGGGGGGGCGATCAAGGGGTTAAACGGGATTACTGGTGTACTGGCGGGCAATCTGGCGCTATCTGGGAGGGGCGCTAACTCTATCGGAAGTCGCCAGCGACACTGATCAGTAAAAATCGCTTCACTGATCAGTAACACTGGTGACAGGGCAGTGAAGGGTTAACTGGAGGGGGGGGGGGCGATCAGGGGGTTAAATGTGTCCTAGAGTGTTCTAACTGTAGTGTAGTGCTTGTGTACTCACTTTTTGGATGTCTTCTTCTCTGTCTGGAACGGAATGTGTCCAGGCAGAGAAGAATGACATCATATCCTGCCCTGTGTATGTCAACACAGGACAGGATAGGACAGGGACCGATCATGAGATTTCAGCCAGTGATTTCTGGCTGAAATCAAATGATTGATCCCTCCTGGATCAAATAGTGTCACCCGCGGGTCGGCGGGAGCGCGCGCGCGCGCGCCCCCTGCCGGCGAAAGTGTCGGGAGCGCGGAACCCGTTTTTAAACGTGGTTTTGCGCTCCACTGCCGCCCTGCACACGTATATACACAGTGGCAGGGCGGCAAGCGGTTAAAGAGGAAAAAAGATTTATTTTTCACGTTAGACGAGTGGTGGTACTATCAATTATGTAATTTTGTTTCAATGTTTCCACAACCACTGAGGACGCTGGAGGATCTGCATCCTTTTGAAGAACTGTTAAATGTAAATACAGCACAATAACATGCTACCTCCTAGGATTTATAAGATCCTTATTATTTAGAGGGAGCGGATCCTCCCGTGTTCTTAGAGAAATGGGAAAAGGAGCTGGGAACAGAATGAGCAACAAAAGCATAAGATATTTAAATTAACACATGAGGTAGTGAATATGAGCATTGTTGAAATGAATTACAAATGTTTGGCGAGATGGTATATTCACCGAGTGTGGCACATAAACAAGTAGATATTTCACCTTTTATGTTGGAGAGGCTGTGGAAAAAAGGAAACCATGAAATAGGATAACTAAACTGGAATTTGTGTATATGTGAATTGTATTGGTACAGTGAGGAACAGAAGTATTTGAACACCCTGCAATTTTGCAAGTTCTCCCACTTAGAAATCATGGAGGGGTCTGAAATTCACATTGTAGGTGCATTCCCACTCTGTGATTTCCTGAATTTTTAAAAAAAATTCTGTCTCTCATTGTATGATTTTTAAAGAATTTATTTGTCTTGCACTGCTGAACATAAGTATTTGAACACCTAAGAAACAGCAAGAATTCTGTCTCTCAAAGACCTGTTACTGTGCCTTTAAAAAGTCCACCTCTACACTCATTAATCTAACTTAGTAGCACCTGTCTGAGCTCTTTGACTGTGGGGTGGACAGGTTTCTTTAGACGCCAACTACTACCATGGGCAAGACCAAAGAGCTGTCAAAAGACACCAGAGACAAAATTGTGGACCTCCACAAGGCTGGAAAGGGCTACGGGGCAATTGCCAAGCAGCTTTGTGAAAATAGATCAACTGTTGGAGCAATTGTTTAAAAAAATAGAAGAGGCTAAAGATGACTGTCAGTCTCCCTCGGACTGGGGCTCCATGCAAGATCTCACCTCGTTGGGTATCACTGATGATAAGAAAGGTGAGGAATCAGCCCAGAACTACAAGGGATGAGCTGGTCAATGACATGAAGAGAGCTGGGACCACAGTGTCACTGTCGGTAGAACACTACACCGTCATGGTTTCAAATCATGCGTTGCACGGAAGGTTCCCCTGCTCAAGTCATCACATGTCCAGGCCCGTCTGAAGTTTGCCAATGACCATCTGGATGATCCAGAGGAGGCATGGGAGAAAGTCATGTGGTCAGATGAGACCAAAGTAGAACTTTTTGGTCTAAAATTCACTCATCGTGTTTGGAGGAAAAAGGATGAGTTGCATCCCAAGAACACCATCCCTACTGTGAAGCATGGGGGTGGTAACATCATGCTTTGGAGGTGCTTTTCTGCGAAGGGGAAGGACGACTGCACTGTATTAAGGAGAGGATGAATGGGGCCGTTTATTGTGAGATTTTGAGCAACAACCTCCTTCCCTCAGTCAGAGCATTGAAGATGGGTCGTGGTTGGGCCTTCCAACATGACAACGATCCGAAGCACACAGCCAGGATAACCAAGGAGTGGCTCTGTAAGAAGCATATCAAGGTTCTGGAGTGGCCTAGCCAGTCTCCAGACCTAAATCCAATGGAACATCTTTGGAGAGAGCTGAAACTCTGTGTTGCTCAGCGACAGCCCCGAAACCTGACAGATCTAGAGGAGATCTGTGTGGAGGAGTGGGCCAAAATCCCTGTTGCAGTGTGTGCAAACCTGGTCAAGAACTACAGGAAACATTTGACCTCTGGAATTGCAAACAAAGGCTTCTGTACCAAATATTAACTGATTTTCTCAGGTGTTCAAATACTTATGTTCAGCAGTGCAAGACAAATTCTTTAAAAATCATACAATGTGATTTCCTGAATTTTTTTTTTTAAATTCTGTCAGAGTGGGAATGCACCTACAATGTGAATTTCAGACCCCTCCATGATTTCTAAGTGGGAGAACTTGCAAAATCGCAGGGTGTTCAAATACTTCTGTTCCTCACTGTATAAGATTGATTTTTGTAATGGAAAAATTTAATAAAAGATATAAAAAAAAAAAAAAAGCACTCCCCGTTCAGCTACCATGCACCTCCCTTAGAGCCATAAGGGGGGGATTTCTACACTTTGGGGTAATAAAAACAAAAGGAACGCTTATCGTCTTTTAACCCTACCAAGGACACATGGTGGCGTTGGCTTCCCAGACCCCACTGAATACTACTAATGCGGTACACATAGTGAGCATGCTTGATTGGATCAAACATTCCCAAGAGAAGGGGTGGGTAGGGTTGGAACAGGACTCTTCTCCAGTGCCATTACAGACCCTTCCGTGGCAAAAGGCATCGCTACCGATGTGTCATATCTCACCCCTTGATCGGAGCTACACTCCTGATCCTCGATAAGGCTGGATGCCTGTCTAGAACTCCCTCTGTTTTTACATCTTTATCCTCAGTTATTGGGGCGTTAGATCTTCCATATCAATGATCTCATTCACCACAGCAATCCACTGGCGAAAAATCTAACGGCTGCTATGAGAACGAAGGAGGAACAACACCGCAAAACATGCTACTGTTGGCACGAATTTCAATACTTCAGCGACTACAACGGCTATAAGTCTTCTTCTTTTCCTTAGAGAAATCCAATAAAGATGGATTATAGCCAGATGGATAGCAAACCCTGGTCCAGTTACCAGTATTTTCTTTTATGCTGTATAAATGATTTATTTATTTAATGTGCTATATCTGGTATTATCCTGGGATATTGTTTTGCTGACTAGCGAAACTGGTTGTTCTTCCTTGTTTGGATATATTGCACTTTTTTCTTTTTTTCCCCTTTTCCTGTAAGATGTCTTGTCTTGCTGAAGTACACATTTAAAAATTTTTACTACAAAAAAAGAGGGAGGGAGAGAGGGATATATCTAGCTGCATTTACTCAGTGGGCCTTCTAACATCCAAGTGGAAAAATATAACACCAACAGGTCAGAAAAAATTAGCTCAGTATGAAAGCGCTTTCTTGGAGTATTTCAGTCTCTGATTGTTCACTTCAGTTACAGTACTATCAACTATAGGTGGGAAGGCACTGTCAAAAGATCTCCAGGATAAAGTTGTGGATGGGCACAAGTCAGGAGATGGGTAAAAAAAAAAAAATTCAAAGGCTTTATCAATGCCTAGAAGCACAGTGAAGTCTATTATTAAGAGGTGGAAGGTATTTGGTACAACACAGACCCTCCCTGGATCAGGACATTGCTCCAAACTGGATGAAAGCCAGGAGGAAACTGGTCAGAAAGGCTACCAAGACGCCTACAGCAACTCTGAAGAACACACAAACTGTGTCTGTCTTCATTTCAGGCTACAAAGGAACAAAATTTGATTATTTTAAGGGGGGGTGATTATTTTCCTATACCACATTGTCTTTACAGATTACATAGAACCAGGTATAGTCTTAAAAAGAAGACCTTGATTATATAACGTGATGGTAGCACTAAGACACAAACCTGTAATGCAATCCGATAAACACATCTATTAGAGTTCATGGATAATACATGTATGATGCTCATTTGGTGATTTCCCATACTTTTACTTTGCAGCTTATGAAGGAAGAGGATAAGAAGGCAATTTAGAAAACACTAGTGACAGCCTATCACCCCATCATAGTGTAGTAACTCAATAATCATTGAGGTGATGTAACCCAGAGCAACCAATCGGATATCAGTGTACTGATGTCTGAGTTGGTTTATAGTTGGCTGTTGTGTATGCCATCCCTTGGCACATTCTTGTTGGTTTCTGCATTGCTTTATTGTGTTAGAAGACTAAAGGAGGCTTGGAAATCTATACTGCTAATTAATGTTTATATCAACAGGTCACCACAGAAGTCACAGACACAGGAGCCATTCTAAGTCCCCAGAGAGGTAATTGTTCTTGATGTTCTCAGTTCATTTAATAGGGAAAGGAGCTGTGTAAAAGGCTATCTTGTTTTTTTTTTTTTTCCTAGATCAAAGAAGAGTCATAAAAAGAGTAGACGTGGCAATGAATAAACAGAGACCGTTATTAGTTTTGTTTAAGTATTCAGGATTTTTTGTACATAATCATACAATCCTTTTCATTTACGTGATGCACCATATGACATCCTCCTTTAGTCATTGGCCTCCTAAGAATTTTGTATTAAAGCTAATAAACTACTTGTGTTGTTGGAATATCTTTGCAGTCATGAAATATTTATTGGGGTTAACAAAGAGTATCTAAAATCAAGAAAACAAAGGTAATACATTGCAGCTAGCCAGTCCTTAGGCTAGCTATACACTATACAATTTTCTGTCCAATTTCTGCCCAATTTCCTTTAGATTTACCTTCAACTATGTAGTGCAAGGGCCTGCCTAATTGGATACAATTGAAAGTGTTAGGTTTGAACTCATATTATATGGTTTTTGGTAAATCTAAACCAAAAATCTCAAGAAAATTGTATAATGTATGGCCAGCCTTAGATGTGGTGGGTGTATTGGCTTTTCTTTTCTTCTCAGACAAGTACAAATACCTGGTTAATCCTGTCATATATCCAGTTTATGACCTTTAAGTTGAGCTCCAGTCAAAGCTTAAAAAAAAAAAAAAAAAAGTCAGCTACAAAAACTAGCTGCTTTTAAAAAAAAAAAAACAGCCACTTACCTGTCCCATGGTCCAGCAGTGTCATCCTTGCTCGCTGGCATTTTATGTGTGGGCACCTGACCATGACCGCTTGTGGCTTCACAGCTGGGTGCCCACGGTAACATTGACTGTAACTCGGAACACATTTCTCTGGCCAACCGATGGACATGTCTGGGTTTGGCAGTTGCCAGGAGAACGGTACTTGCCTGACTGCCTTGTACCAAGTGTAAAGTTTTTGGTGGAGGGGGGATTATGCTGTAAGGTTACCATTCAGGGGTTGGGCTTGGCCCATTAGTTCCAGTGAAGGGAACTCTTAAGGAGTCAGCATACCAAGACATTTTGGACAATTTCATGCTCCCAACTCTGTAGGAACAGTTTGGGGATGGCCCCTTCCTATTCCAACATGACTGCACACCAGTGCACAAAGCAAGGTCCATAAAGACATGGATGAGCGAGTTTGGGGTGGAGGAACTTAACTGGCCTGCACAGAGTCCTGACCTCAACCCGATGGAACACCTTTGGGATGAATTAGAGCGGAGACTGTGAGCCAGGCCTTCTCATCCGACATCAGTGCCTGACCTCACAAATGTACTTCTGGAAGAATGGTCCAACCTTCCCATAGACACCCTCCTAAACCTTGTGGACAGACTTCCCAGAAGAGTTGAAGCTGTTATAGCTGCAAAGGGTGGACCAACTCAATATTGAACCCTACGGACTAAGACTGGGATGCTGTTAAAGTTCATGTGTGTGTAAAGGCCGGGGGCCCAATACTTTTGGCAATATAGTGGTATATATTTTAATTGTATATTACCAGTTTACAAAATGCAATCTGAGTGAACTGAAGAAAAATATAAATCCAATCACTAAGCTTTGGCTTCTAATCGGCATCAATTTTTACACTTGCACAACGTTGGGTGTATGATTAACCAATTAGACCAAGCAGGTGCTAATGATCATTAATTTCATGTGTAGGTAGAAACAAACAGCTGTGTAGCAGACTTAAAGGAGAAGTGACCTGTTTTCAGCCAACAGTGGTCCAAGCTCAGGAATTCACCCAGATTCCTGGAATGACAGTTGGTTTAGCAAGTTGAGCTGACGGGAGACTGAGAAAGCTGCTCCTGTCCCCTCCGCAAGAGGTGGTAGCAGGAGGCAGTTTGGTTGCCAAAGGGCAAAAGAGTCTACAATAAAGAGTGTCTGCAGGCAACATAGAAGCATGGTGGAGGTTCCTTGCAAGATTGCGGCTGCATTTCTGCAAATGGAGTCGGAGATTTGGTCAGGGTGAATGTCCTCAATGATGGGAAATACAGGCAGATACTTATCTATCATGCCATCAAGGAGGCGTGTGATTCATCCCAAATTTATTTTGCAGCAGGACAACGACCTCAAACATAGTCAATGTTCTGAGGAACTATCTTCAGGGTAAAGAAGAACAGAGACCTGGAAGTGCTGGTTTAAAACTTTTGCACAGTAGTGTATGTTCCAGGCGTAGGCATGTACGGCCTATTCACACTATAGCAGAGAGCTGCATTTTTCCGCATAAGAAACATGCAGATTTCTGCAAGGGCACACAGAAAACCATGCTTTTCCTTGTGCCTTGTTCACGCTTCCCCATGGTTGTCACATGCGATGCAGGAATCTACAACACTGCTGCAGTTTTCTGCACCACTCCGCAGGTGAACTGTGCCAAAACGCACAGAAAACACCCGCAGCATGGGAAATCTGATGGGGGGTAGAATCAGTACAGTGGGTGAAGTCCATAACAAGAACCAATCTCTGTATGGCAGCTATGCAGCAGCTGAATGTTGCCTCTCCCTCCAGCGGCTTTCAGCTGCTTTATGAAAACCCATACAGGGAGATCGGTTCTTGAAAATGCTCCCTACCGCTGCACCAATCACCTGTCTATGCAACAGATTCCCCATGCTGCCTGGGCCCCCTTGTGTGCTCCCCTTCATTCCTGCAGCGCTGCCAGATTTCCTCTTTTGCCAGCTGCTGGTGGATATGTCAGGATGGAGAGAGAGGGAAGGGACCAATAAAAATGTCATTTACTGGACACTTTATTTTCTGAAAGAGCAGGGGCAGTCATTTGTACTAATCATTCCCGCTGTTAATTCATAACTGAACCATAGTAAACTGTCTTTACTATGCTTCAGTTTATGAATTAACCTGAGCCTCTGTTTCCTGTTCATTAATCTGCAGTGCAGCTGAGGCTACAGAGAAAGGACTGGAAAATGTTTCCTCAATCCCTTTCTCTGTCTCAAAAGTGAGACTGCAGGGGTCGGTTTAGATCCCTGTTATCTCACCAAAGACCCCCAACAGGGCTGTCATAAAAATTGTAAAGTAAATTGTAAAAAAATATTTTAAAAATGTGTAAAAAATAAAAACTACTGATCCCATCCACTGCTCCCACCTTTCAAAAAGCATTGTGGGGGGGGAAAAAAGGTAAAAAAAAAAAAAAAGGCATTAGTAAAAAATAATAAAAGAAAAATGAAGGGCTCATTCATACAGGTTTTATTAACAGTGTGTATGAGCAGTTTGTATAATTAGAGCCACTTGTTACTCTGTGTATGTACAGCTGCTGCATTCACATAGCCACAGGTCCTAATCTGAGAGGTGTACAGGTGCGGGTGAGTGGCCCTAAACATGTAACATAACCATGCGCCTGTCAAATCAGGACCTGTGGTCATGGTCATACAGTTGTTGAATCCCCAAAGCATAACAGCTTCAGACACATAAATCTGGTTCATGCTATACAAGCCACAGCACCCATGTCAATAAGCCCCAAAACCTCATTCACATACAGAGCTTTATTAACTCAATACAGTTTTTTTTTCTTTCATTCAAATTCTTCATTTAACAAAAAGGCAGTTTCCATGACAGAGAGACATCAATAGACAGTGCCTTGGAAAAGTATTCATACCCCATGAAATTTTCCACATTTTGTCCTGTTACAACCAAAGTTGTAAATGTATTTTATTGGGTTTTTATAGACTAACACAAAGTGGCACATAATTGTAAAGTGAAAGGTAAATGGTTTTCAAAAGTTTTTATAACTAAATATCTGAAAAGTGTGGCGTGCTTTTTGTATTCAGCCCTCTTTACTCTAGTGGAACCAATTGCCTTCAGAAGTCACCTAATTAGTAAATAAAGTCCACCTGTGTGTAATTTAATCTCCGTATAAATACAGCTGTTCTGTGAATCCCTCAGGGTTTTGTTAGAAACATTAGTGAGTAAACAGCATCATGAAGGCCAAGGAACACACCAGACAGGTCAGGAATAACGTTGTGAAGAAGTTTAAAGCAGGGTTAGGTTATAAAAAAAAAAAAATATCCCAAGCTTTG
Source organism: Staurois parvus (assembly GCF_062004578.1). NCBI lineage: Eukaryota > Metazoa > Chordata > Amphibia > Anura > Ranidae > Staurois > Staurois parvus. The sequence goes on from NW_028320549.1 coordinate 500,463, forward strand.
AACATCTCACAGAGCACAGTTCAATCCATCATCCGAAAATGGAAAGCGTTTGTCACAACTGCAAACCTACCAAGACATGGCCGTCCACCCAAACTGACAGGCCAGACAAGGAGAGTATTAATCAAAGAAGCAGCCAAGAGGTCCATGGTAACTCTGGAGGAGCTGCAGAGAGCCACAGTTCAGGTAGGAGAATCTGTCCACAGGACAAGTATTAGTCGTGCACTCCACAAATCTGGTCTTTATGGAAGAGTGGCAAGAAGAAAGCCATAAGTCATATTTGCAGTTTGTAAGTAACCATGTGGGGGACACAGCAAACGTGGAAGATGGTGCTCTGCTCAGATGAAACAAAAATTTAACTTTTTGGCCTAAAAGCAAAACACTATATGTGGTGAAAAACTAACACTGCACATCACCCTGAACACCCTATCCCCACTGTGAAACGTGGTGGCAGCATCATATTGTGAGGATGCTTTTCTTCAGCAGGGACAGGGAAGCTGGTCAGAGTTGATGGCAAGATGGATGGAGCCAAATACAGGGCAATCTTCGAAGAAACCCTGTTAGAGTCTGCAAAAGACTTGAGACTCGGGTGGAGGTTCACCTTCTAGCAGGACAATGACCCGAAACATACAGCCAGAGCTACAATGGAATGGTTTAGATCAAAGCATATTCATGTGTTAGAATGGCCCAGTCAAAGTCCAGACCTAAATCCAATCAAGAATCTGTGGCAAGACTTGAAAATTGCTGTTCACAGAAGCTCTCCATCCAATCTGACAGAGCTTGAGCTATTTTGCAAAGAAGAATGGGTACAAATTTCACTCTCTATATGTGCAAAGCTGGTAGAGACATCCTTAAAAGGACTTGCAGCTGGAATTACAGCTAAAGGTGGTTCTACAAAGTAGTGACTCAGGGGGGCTGAATACAAATATGTGCTACACTTTTCACATATTTGTAAAACATTTTGAAAACCATTTATCATTTTCCTTCCACTTCACAATTATGTGCCACTTTGTGTTGGTCTATCACATAAAATCCCAATAAAATACATTTACATTTTTGGTTGTAACATGACATTTTTTGGTTGTAACATGACAAAATGTGGAAAATTTCAAGGGGAATGAATACTTTTTCAAAGCACTGGATGGTAATACATACTCCATTATGTAAAATACAATAGTATGCTTCAAGTGAGTGGGAATCGTGATACTAAAAGAAAATAACATCAATAGTCATAGTCTGTGTGGACCTAGCAAGCTATCTAGTGGCAACCAGGGAAGAGTTAGTAACGGCTCCCTATTCGTAGACCACAGAAGGTGTTGATCAAGTCATGGAAGGGAAAAACTGCCCAAATGTTATATAAACAGTCACTTCCATGCCAGACATGGTCACTCACTCTTCCTCTTCTACTTGTTTCAAATTGCAAAAAATATTTGGAACGTCTTTTTAGGAGAGAAGATCCTCCCCTTCAGTAGATGCTGTCAGACCCACCTACCAGCCAGAAGCACAGAAACCTAGTTATGATCTAATTGGGTCTAAAATTAGTTATGTAATAAAACCACAAATGTTTTATTTAAAAATATCATTAGCATGGTGATTGGGGAGGGGACTAGATAAGGCAAAATATAAGCAGATTAAATTTCAGCTTTAAGGACGTACAAATGTACACTGTTATATTTTTAAAAAACTGCTCTCTTGTTTTTTTATATAATGTGAAAATAAATAAAATTTTATTTTTTTTTAAACACACTTTTTTACATTATAAACTGAGGAATGCATTAAAATGCAATATTTTTTCTGACAGAGATGGGCCTGGGAAGCGCAGGGGTAATTATGGTTAGGGCACCACATCCCATGACTATACAAAATCTCAATTGTTTGTGTTGATGTGAATTTTTGAGGTGCCCAAAGGGGGTTACAACATACTGTACAAAAGGTTTAAAATACGGAGGAATACACACCCCTCTCACATTTTAGTCTATCTTAAATTAAAAAAAAAAATCAAAAGCTATAAGACCTTACAAAAACATAAAACATACGCATATACATATATGTGCAGCTTTTGCCTCTCTGCTGAATGTAATACCATATTCATAATCAGTGTGACATATCTACCATAATAGAATACTTTGTGACAGTTGCAAAACGCCATACATACATGAATGATATATATAAATATATATATATACAGTATATATATATATATATGCCAAGTGCACCACGAGGGGCAATGGGACGGTCCCACCAGGACATTAGCACGAGAGCCAGAGGCGAACAATACCTGGTACCTCCAATGTGCGGACGCAGGGGGAAAGAGAGACGGACCCTACAGGAAAGAGGGAATAGACCAAAGGCATGTACAGAAGCTAAGAAAGAGAAGAGAAACAGAAAAACAGGGAAGAACGACAGCGGTGTAAATGTCACCTGCAAAACTAGTACATTTAAAAGTACTTTAAGAACCCATCCAAAGAGGGCAGTAAGGGCATCCTATCAAATAGTCCATCATGCAGTTGTGCTCAAAAGTGTGCATTCCCTTGGAGAATTGGTAATATACAGTATGTACCATTTTGAAAGAAAACATGAGTGAGCAGGGAAAACACATTTCTTTTATTTCTTATGGGATTCATATTCATCTGTAGGTCATAACAGAATGGCACAATCATAAAATAAAACATGACAAGAAGTAAACAAATGAAATGTGCCCTGTTCATAAGTCTGTATACCCTTAGTTCTTAATACTGTGTATTGCCCCCTTTAGCATCAATGACAGTGTGCAGTCTTTTGTAATAGTTGTCTATGAGGCCCTGAATTCTTGCAGGTGGTATAGCTGCCCATTCCTCTTGGCAAAAAGCCTCCAGGTCATGCAAAGTCTTTGGCCGTCTTGCATGAACCTTACGTTTGAGTGGCTCAATGATATTGAGGTCAGGAGACTGTGATGGCCGCACCAGAGCCTTCACTTTTTTCTGCTGTAACCACTAGAGGGTCAACTCCAGTGGTTACATGTGCTTAGGATCATTGTTGTACTGAAATATCCAAGAGCATCCCATGTTTCTGTACAGAAGAATCCAAATTGTCTGTCAGTATTTTCAGATAATATGCTGCATTCATCTTGCCATCAATTTTTACAAGATTCCCAGTGCCTTTGGAGCTAGCGCACCACCACGCTTCACAGTGGGGATGGTATTTTTTTGTTGCTGTTGACCATTCTCCAAAGCGCTTATGGTTGTGATGATAAAACTCTAATTTGGTCTCCTCACTCCAGATTACAGTTTGCCAGAAGCTGTGAGATGTGTCAAGGCGTTGTCTGGCACATTCTAATGTACTGTGTGTCATAGATGTCATAGATGTTGCAGACTCATAAACCTTCCATTTGTTGAATTCTTTTGTAGTCTTTTTCTCCTGCATCCATTTGATGAGTAGGTTTGGGAATGAGGTCATTTTCCTGCCTCCGATCCCACCTTAGTGCGTGACTCTTTTTTTTCTCCTGTGGGTCAGTCCAGTGCCATTTAGGAATTTCTCTCCTCCCATTTTTTATTGTGCCCCCCCCCCCCTTCTCTGTTCTGTTTTCTTTCTCTTGGAATGCATGGAATTATGTCTTCTATTTTGGATTTGTAGACAGTTGTTATTATACATTATGTAAAGATTTGTTGCTTGTATTATTTGTCAGCTACAATATTTTATGGACAATGAAGTGGATCCTGAAGAAGCTCTTTTTAAGCTAAACACATTGATCCGCCTGTCTTCTCTCACAATTGAATCATATGTATACCCCTTATACCAGATTGTAGCTTATGATACATGACTTTATGGAATGTTGTTTTAATGTGGAAATTAAAATGTAGGCAAAAAGAAGGAAAAACAATGACAGAGGCACAAGATGTCTAAGTCAAGCGGGTCCAAAAGAGGTCAAACTGCGGCTTGTAATAAGAAAAATGTATAAATCTTTTATTGCAGTAAAAACACGAATCAATACACATGATAAAACAAAAACAATAAAAGGAGAAAGCCTCACCACTGTGGCGCGTGCATGCCGTTTGGCTTTACCATCTTGAACTTGCCGGTCCGAGAAACTGCACATGTGCTGGCGTCACCCGGAAGTGACGTTAAGCTTTTCGCCCACCGAGTCACCTTGCTTTGCAGGGATGAGAAACACAGATATCGTTCCCTCTTTCCCCAGTATATATGTTCACGGGCAAAAATTTTGCCACCCCTATATTTCTGTCCCCACTTCGCCCAGAAAATTGTTGCAATTACAAATGTTTAGGCATTCTTATGTTTATTCCTTTTGTTTGTATTGGTATGACACAAAAAAAAGAAACAAAACCCCAAAAATGGACTGGACAAAATTATTGGCACCCTTACATTTAATATTTGGTAGCACACCCCTTGGAAAAAATAACTGAAATCAATGGCTTTCTGTAGCCATCAAGGAGTTTCTTCCACCTCTGGAATTTTGGACCACTCTTCTTTCACCAACTGCTCCAGGTGTCTCAGATTGAAAGGGTTCCTTTTCTCATCTGATGTTTTGAGATCTCTCCACAGGAGCTCTATGGGATTGAGTTATGGACTCAGTGCTGGCCGGTTCAATACTCTACAGTGCTTTGTCTGAAACCATTTCTGGGTGCTTTTGTCTACTGTAAGACCCATGACCTCTGAAGGAGACTCAATTTTCTGACACTGGGCCCTACATTGCACCCCAGAATTATTTGTTAGTCTTCAAATTTCATAATGCCATGAACATGATCAAGATATCCAGTGCATGAAGCAGCAAAGCAACCCCAAAATATCAGTGAACCTCCACCATGCTTGTCTGTAGGGACTGTATTAATTTCTTTCTATGAAATCAGTAGAATGATGGGCTTCACCAAAAAGCTGTAATTGTGTTTTGTCTGTCCACAGCACATTCTCCCAAAAGGATTTTGGCTTTCTCGGTAAGTTTTGGCAAACCATGTCAGCAGTGGGGTCCTCTTGGCTCTCCTACCATAGCATCCCTTTTCATTCAGATGACTACGTATATTGCGAGCTGACACAGATGTACCCTGTGCCTGAAGGTCAACTTGAATTTGTCTGGAAGTCGATCGAGGTTCTTTATCCACCATTCTGGTGGAATGTGTCAGATTTGGCTTTTAGTTGCTATACTATTTTGTGTCATACCAATACAAACAAAATAAATAAACACGAGAACCCCTACACATTTGTAATGGCCAGAATTTTCTGGGCGAAGTGGTGCATTATCTGACAGAAATGCAGGGGTGCCAATGTTTTTAACCATGACTGTATATCACAGAAACAATTTTTTTCTCTGTTTCACTCTCATTCTGTACCTCTCATTCTCTGTATCGCTCTCATTTTCTTTCTTTCTTTTTTTTCTACATCTCTCACTCATTCTCTTGCTCCCACTGTATTTATTCCCCACAGTATTTTGCGTTCTCTTTGTATCTCACTCTCTTGCTTTCTCTAAGGCTAACTTTATATTTTTTACAGTGACATTTGTTTTATTATATTTTACTAACGTTTGCTTACGGTTTAGTTAGGCCTTGTATATGAACATGATATTACTCTCCTCGGTATTACGCCATTGCTTAAAGTGGTTCTAAAGCTTTCTGTGCTGCAGCTCCACCCCCCCCCCATTTTTACCTGAGCCTGATTGAATCTAGCGATATGCACAAGAGCAGCAGCTCTAGCCATTTCCCTCCTCATTGGGCAGATTGATAGCAGAGGAAGCCTTTGTCTCCCGCTGCTGTCAATCAAATGCTGTGCCATGGGAGCGGGGGGGGGGGGGGGTAGCAGCCAGCTCTATGCAGACAGGGTGGCTTGGGAGCAAGCCTGAGTGGGTACCCCCATGGAAAGCAGCTTTCTTTGTGGGCACCCACCGAAGAGGAGGGGACAGGAACGCCGGGGGGGGGGGAACCTAGAAGAAGAGAATAGGGGCTGCTCTGTGCAAGATAATTGCACAGAGCAGGTAAGTGTAGACATGTTTATTTTAATGAAAAAAAAATCATCAAGAATAATATCACTTTAAGTTTGCTACAGCTTTGCCTATATGAAATGAACCGTGACATTCAATGCCATTCGTTTGGAGTTAAGCGATCCTTTTCAATGTGTGACATGTACGGGTGACATGTACGGGTGACATGCAGGTATGCCCCTACCATACCATTCCATTTAAAGGGACATGGCTAATTTCACTAACTCACCAGGACAGGAATCCATATTTTCAAAATGAGTTTTGAAACTTAAAGTTATACTAAAGTCTTGTTTTTTTTTTAAATAACAAACATGTCATACTTACCTGCACTGTTCAGTGGTTTTGCATAGAACAGCCCATATCCTCCTCTTCTCTGGTCCCCCGCTGGCACTCCTGGCCCCTCCCTCCTGTCAGGTGCCCCCATAGCAAACAGCTTACTTTGGGGACACCAGAGCAGGTGCGCTCCAGAGCTGGGGGGGGCTGCTACACACAAAAGTTTTTTTACCTTCATGCATAGAATACATGAAGACAAAAAAACTTGAGACTTTAGAACCACTTTAAACCGGGCTTTCACAATCCACACCTACATTCTTAAATTAGAATTCTCCCCCATTTCTTTCATGCAATCGTGCAAAAATGTTTTTAAATACCTATAAGAAAACAACTGTTGCAAATGTGACTGCAGAGCTCAATCTCAGTCTTCCAAAGCCCGTGTCCACAAAAACTGTGTTGAGTAAACTCGATAAGCCAAACATTCATGGGCAAGCTGCAATCGCCAAACAATTAGTGACCAATATTAATGCTCAGAAGAGGAGAGAGTGGTGCAACACTCATAAACCATGAACTATAGTTCAATGGAAGATGGTACTATGGTCTGATAAATCAAGCTTCACACTGTTCCCAACCACCGGACATGTTTAAACAAACACTGCCCCATGCTTACGACCAGGACTCTCTTGTGGCAACAGTAAAGCATGGCAGTGGCACAAACATGGTTTGGGGTCTCCAGGGACTGGGTTCTATTGTGATGGACTGGACCTGTATGGCCCATTGCAGCTAACTCAACTTGTTGCACCAAGTGCCAAGGTGAGTGCCCTGCACAGGATCCAGTGCCCGAAGTAACATTACAGGCTATCCCTACAGCATGGGGTCCGGGTATGGCTCCTAAGGTTTTACCGAGGTTGCACCAGTCCAGATACACTTCTTCTGTAGCCAGGTTGATTTAAAAAGTTTTTAAGAAAATAATAAAGTAGTGAAGCTGGTTTCCCCAGGAAGGAGAAGTCCATCACCTACAGATAGTAGGGCACACAGGGTGAGATAGAGTTATAGAGGAGGTTTCCCCAGGAGGGAATGTGTCCTCAGAAGTTTGCCAGTGTCCAATTCTCTGAAGGTACAAAGCTATAACCCATGGTGTATCAATAAGTTGCCTGTGTCCTGTTTTGTACAATTAAGATCATTTCGATTTTGGGATGAATGCACATTGTCGTTTGAGAAAAAAATTCCATCCTGCTCCTTCAAATTTTCTTGTTACTATGGTTAAAAATGAACACCAATTTAATAGTTTGAAAATTTAACAAACATTCTTAAAATTAAAAATTTTGACTGAAGTTCTACTAATGTATAGCCAGCTTTACTGTAAGCTAAAATGAAACTTCAAACAGTGTTATTAGATTTCTCGGTTCCTTTTTCACCTGCAACAAACCTCCTGCCTATGTACACCCTGTTCCAAATTATTATGCAAATTCTATTTAAGTGTCGCAAAGATGAAATATTTTGTTTTTCAGTGTAACTCATGGATGGCATTGTGTGTCAGGGCTCTTTTGATCACTGAAAACAATCTCGGACACCTGTGATAATTAGATTGGCCGGTGAGCCCAATTTAAGGAAAAACTACTAAAGGACGGTGTTCCACATTATTAAGCAGAGCACCATTTTCAAGCAATATGGGGAAGAAAAAGGATCTCTCTGCTGCCGAAAAGAGTGAAATAGTTCAATGCCTTGGACGAGGTATGAAAACATTAGATATTTCAGAAAAACGTAAGCGTGATCATCGCACTATTAAGAGATTTGTGGCTGATTCAGAGCACAGACGGGTTTGTGCAGATAAAGGCACATTGAGGAAGATTTCTGCCAGATCCATGTATCGGATCAAGAGAGCAGCTGCTAAAATACCATTACATAGCAGCAAACAGATATTTGAAGCTGCTGGTGCCTTTGGAGTCCCACGGACATCAAGGTATAGAGTCCTCCAGAGTCTTGCAACTGTGCATAAACCTTCTATTTGGCCACCACTAACCAATGCTCACAAGCAGAAACGGCAGCATTGGGCAGAAAAATACATGAAGACTAATTTTCAAACAGTCCTGTTCACTGATGAGTGCCGTGCAACCCTGGATGGTCCAGATGGATGGAGTAGTGGATGGTTGGTGGATGGCCACCCTGTTCCAACAAGGCTGCGACATCAGCAAGGCGGTGGTGGAGTCATGTTTTGGTCCGGAATCATGGGAACAGAGCTGGTCGCCCCCTTTAGGGTCCCCGAAGATGTAAAGATGACCTCAGCAAAGTATGTGAAGTTTATGACTGACCACTTTCTTCCCTGGTACAGAAGGAAGAACTATTCTTTCCGTAATAAAATCATCTTCATGCATGACAATGCACCATCTCATGCTGCAAAAAATACCTCTGCATCAATGGCTGCTATGGGGATAAAAGGAGAGAAAGTCATGGTGTGGCCTCCATCCTCCCCTGACCTCAATCCTATTGAGAACCTTTGGAGCATCCTCAAGCAAAAGATCTATGAGGGTGGGAGGCAGTTTACATCCAAACAGCAGCTCTGGGAGGCTATTCTGACATCTTGCAAACAAATTCAAGCAGAAACTGTCCAAAAACTCACACGTTCAATGGATGCAAGACTTGTGAAGCTGCTATCAAATAAGGGGTCCTATGTTACAATGTAACGTGACCTGTTAAAATGTTTAAAAAGTTAAAATGTTGTTAAAAGTTTGATTGAAATAGCTTTTGATTTCAGTAAATTTGCTGCAAACACAACAAATGACAATTTTCAGTTCTTTACAACCTATAAAGTGTTTTGTAACTTATTGTGCGTAATAATTTGTAACAGTGCATTGGAAGTGTTTTATGTTTATGTTATCATTAGGAGGTTTGTTCAATAAAATGTGAATTGTACTCTTAATAGTTGATAACATGAGAATTATGCTGACTGTTATTTACATCAATTATTTAGGTAAATGAGAAAAATATCATTTGCATAATAATTAGGAACAGGGTGTAATGGAGATAAAGAGGAAGTATTTGTAGTCTATGAAGAGCCTATGATGACAGTGCTACTCCTCTATAGATACAGTACATAACAGTGAGTGTTGTCACCCTAGGACAAAAAGTACATCTGACATTATCACAGGGTGAAAAAAAGAAACCAATGCAACTGTCACATCTAAAGAACAATAAGCTGCAATATATTTAATGTTTGTTCGGGTCATGTGACTGTTGTGATTGGCTGTCACAGCAGGCACATGATCAGAAAGCTCCCAATCGCAAGTATGCATCGGGAGCTTTCCAGTCCCTGCTGGTGTCTGTTTTGGTGCATGAGCAGGATGGGCACTCTTAGCACAGTGACACATATAAGCGGCCTCTTGGCATTAAAGCTCACCCGCTGAGGGGTAGCAGCATATATGTGTACGGTCGGTGGTTAGAGGTTAACAGTTCTGGACCTGTGATACTCTTATCAAGAGTGCTGACTATGCCTGCCCTTTCCACCCCCCTTCTCCACTGTACCATAGTTTCTCATGAATGAAAAGCAATCTATGAATGGAGGACGGGAGGGTGAATAAAAGGTCCGCCTCCAAAAGGGGTGAGCATAGTCAACATTCTTGATTAATTTATTTCATGTACTTATATAGCGCCATCAATTTACGCAGCGTTTTACATATATATTGTACAATCACATAAGTCCCTAACCATCAAGGGGCGTACAATCTAAAGTCCCTAACTTACATTCATAGATACACATACTAGGGACAATGTAGACAGTATCCAATTCACCTACCAGCATGTCTTTGGAGTGCGGGAGGAAACCGGAGTACCCGGAGGAAACCCATGCAGTCACAGGGAGAACATGCAAACTCCAGGCAGGTGGTGCCGTGGCTATGATTCGAACCAATGACCCTAGTACTGCCAGGAGGAAGTGCTAACCATTTAGTCACTGTGCTGCCCATGAGTGTTTGTTACGGGTCCAGTGCTAGTTTTAACCCCCGCAGCACTGGAAGATTATGGTGCAGGGTATGGGAGGGAGGCAGAGGTCTTTGGATTTCCAGTCTCACCAGCACAAGAGACATGTTGCATGAAGTGTCAGTAACATCCCTTGTGCTGATTTTTTTTTAAATATTTCTCCTAACTCTAGTCTTGAACGGTTTGACTTTAAAGTGAAATTGTGCTTTGCGAATGTCTTTCATTCAGTTTGCCTGCCTAAAATCACTCTAGTCAGCTGAAGCCTGTGTAAGTTTTGACATCAGTGGCACCCAGAACTTTGAGTGATTTGGCTTTTTCTGCAGTGCTGAACCATCCTACTAGAGGGTCATTCTAACCAGATTAAGAGGGACAACATCCCAGAGGTATCACACATCAATCAACATACAGAGACCTGAAGTCTAGACGCAACAAGAACGGTAGCGGTGTACATTCCAGTCACTGACAATTGGCAGGCAGATTTCCACAGCCAGCAACAAATGAATCTGTGGGCATGATTCCCACACCCTCCAGGTTCAACATCAAACTGGACACTTTTGTCTCCAGGTATGGGGATATTTCAGTGGCAGCTCTGTGGCGTCATTATACCTTGACCTATGTCTTTCTTCCTCTGAAACTTGTCCCTCTCACCTGCTTCACAGGATCAGGTTGGAGGCATTCCAGTGACCCTCATTATGTTGGACTTCAACAAAGCCCATGGAGGATGACTTTTCACATTTGCCTGGATTGCCAGGATCTTCTCTCAATATGGGATCCTGCTTCAAAGTGGCTGGCTTTAACAGCATAGCTATTGGCCTCTCTTTCCTTAAGCCCTGCTCAGGTCAGTAGAGGTGGATGAATTCCTAAATGCACAAAATAAAACTGCATACTAATATTTACAGGTGATAATACCAGGGGTAGTTTATTAAGGGAATATCTAATTGCTTATTGGGGGAACAGGAAGGCATTTTTCCCCCCAATGGAGTGAACTGGATCATGCTTTATATAGGATTGAGAACACAGACTGTATGTGCTATATGTCCACATCCCTAAACATCAGATATACTATACCAACAATTGTAGTCATAGGACATTATGTGGACATGTAAATAAAGGACTGAGTACCATAAAAACAATTTTATTCAATTTCATTTAAATTCCATCTAAAACATATACAAAAAACATATTAAAAATTCTCTCCACTTAGAAGTTCAAAACATGTATAGATTCCAAGCAGAATTCACATGTAAACTCAACGCGTTTCGGAAATCCTTCTTCAGAACCACATGTGAAGGAATCAATACATTAGAACCCAATCTGGATCTTTTCAAGAGTATCAAGGGATATAGTTAGCTGAAACTTGTAACATGAGCATGTTTTCCAAGAAGATGTATCCAAAGAAAGGGGCCAAGATGGAACCACTGCCTTCCAGACAGGAACACCCGGAAATAGCCGAAAGGCAACTGGCAATCAAATCCAATTTTTAATATAGGGATAAGAACCAAATGGTGTAGCTTCAAATATCAAATATGTATAAATTCCAAGCAGACTTCACATGTAAACTCAACACATTTCAGGAATCCTTCAGAAGCGCATGTGAAGGAATCATTACATTAGAACCCAATCTAGATCTTTTCAAGAGTATCAAGAGATATAGTTAGCTGGAACATGAGCATATTTCCTAAGATGTATCCAAAGGAAGGTGCCAAGATGGAATCACTGCCTTCCAGACAGGAACACCCAGAAGTAGCCGAAAGGCAACTGGCAATCAAATATAATTTTTAATATAAGGATAAGAACCAAATGGTGTAGCTACAAATATCACAGCATGGTGAAGGTATCATTATAATTCAAACACAGCAAATTCTGTACTCCTACGCTGGGGATGGACTCAGCAGAGGCTAGGGTGACAATATAAATGTCCTGGAATTTGCACTCCTTGCTGCCCTTCATGGACCAGGGAAGTCCAAAGTCACTGAATGCAAAACAAAAACAAAAAGAGGGCGCACCGGCCTAGTGCATGATTGCAAAAAATATTTAATGAAAAGATAAAAAGTAGGTATCATACTCACAATGGACATATAAAACACAGGCACATCACAATAAACAGCAGTGTTCAATCCATATAGCATCTGAGTCCACAACAATGGAACCCTGGATAACCAGGTTGGCTCTGAGGAAGAGGCTGAGTCCTCGAAACGCGTTAGCCAGTTGGTTATCCAGGGTTCCATTGTTGTGGACTCAGATGCTATATGGATTGAACACCGCTGTTTATTGTGATTTGCCTGTGTTTTATATGTCCATTGTGAGTATGATACCTACTTTTTATACTTTCATTAAATATCTTTTACGATAATGCACTAGGCTGATGTGACTTCTTTTTGTTTTTCTTTTACATTCAGCGAAGTTATCATTATCACAGAAGTAGTGCTCGTAGCTTGTGTGTTCAAGAAAAAACAGGAGCTCCTAAGGCCAGGTCCATAAGGTAGGACAAGTCTAAAAGTTCTGCTGTATTCACATAGTTCTCACGGTTGCTGGAAGCAAGCAATCTATGTGAATACTGCAGATGTGTCCTACCCTATGGACCTGGCCTTAGGAGACACTGTTTTTTCTTGAACACACAAGCTACGAGCACTACTTCTGTGATAATGATAACTTCACCATGCTGTGATATTTGTAGCTAAACAATTTGTTTTTCATCCCTATATTGAAGATTATATTTGTCTGATTGCTAATTTCTCTTAGGCTACTTCCGGGAGTTCCTATCTAGAAGGCAGTGGTTCCAATTTGGTCCCTTTATTTAGATGCATCTTCTTGGGAAACATGTTCATGTTATAAGTCCCAGTTAAAACATCCCTTGATAAAGCGTATCAAGCGGAAAAGATCCAGAATGGGTTCTAATGTATTGATTCATTCACATGTGCTCCCACAGAAGGATTTCCGAAATGCATCAAGCTTACATGTGGATTATGCTTAGAATATACAGTCAGGTCCATAAATAATGGGACATCAACACAATTCGAACATTTTTGGCTCTATACACCACCACAATGGATTTGAAATGAAACGAACAAGATGTGCTTTAACTGCAGACTGTCAGCTTTAATTTGAGGGTAATTACATCCAAATCAGGTGAACGGTGTAGGAATTACAACAGTTTGCATATGTGCCTCCCATTTGTTAAGGGACCAAAAGTAATGGGACAGAATAATAATCATAAATCAAACTTTCACTTTTTAATACTTGGTTGCAAATCCTTTGCAGTCAATTACAGCCTGAAGTCTGGAACGCATAGACATCACCAGACGCTGGGTTTCATCCCTGGTGATGCTCTGCCAGGCCTCTACTGCAACTGTCTTCAGTTCCTGCTTGTTCTTGGGGCATTTTCTCCTCAGTTTTGTCTTCAGCAAGTGAAATGCATGCTCAATCGGATTCAGGTCAGGTGATTGACTTGGCCATTGCATAGCATTCCACTTCTTTCCCTTAAAAAACTCTTTGGTTGCTTTTGCAGTATGCTTTGGGTCATTGTCCATCTGCACTGTGAAGCGGCGTCCAATGAGTTCTGAAGCATTTGGCTGAATATGAGCAGATAATATTGCCCGAAACACTTCAGAATTCATCCTGCTGCTTTTGTCAGCAGTCTTATCATCAATAAATACAAGAGAACCAGTTCCATTGGCAGCCATACATGCCCACACCATGACACCACCACCACGCTTCACTGATAAGGTGGTAAGCTTAGGATCATGAGCAGTTCCTTTCCTTCTCCATACTCTTCTCTTCCCATCACTCTGGTACAAGTTGATCTTGGTCTCATCTGTCCATAGGATGTTGTTCCAGAACTGTGAAGGCTTTTTTAGATGTCGTTTGGCAAACTCTAATCTGGCCTTCCTGTTTTTGAGGCTCACCAATGGTTTACATCTTGTGGTGAACCCTCTGTATTCACTCTGGTGAAGTCTTCTCTTGATTGTTGACTTTGACACACATACACCTACCTCCTGGAGAGTGTCCTTGATCTGTCCAACTGTTGTGAAGGGTGTTTTCTTCACCAGGGAAAGAATTCTTCGGTCATCCACCACAGTTGTTTTCCGTGGTCTTCCGGGTCTTTTGGTGTTGCTGAGCTCACCGGTGCGTTCCTTCTTTTTAAGAATGTTCCAAACAGTTGTTTTGGCCACGCCTAATGTTTTTGCTATCTCTCTGATGGGTTTGTTTTGTTTTTTCAGCCTAATGATGGCTTGCTTCACGGATAGTGACAGCTCTTTGGATCTCATCTTGAGAGTTGACAGCAACAGATTCCAAATGCAAATAGCACAGTTGAAATGAACTCTGGACCTTTTATCTGCTCATTGTAATTGGGATAATGAGGGAATAACACACACCTGGCCATGGAACAGCTGAGAAGCCAATTGGCCCATTACTTTTGGTCCCTTAACAAGTGGAAGGCATATATGCAAACTGTTGTAATTCCTACACTGTTCACCTGATTTGGATGTAAATACCCTCAAATTAAAGCTGACAGTCTGCAGTTAAAGCACATCTTGTTCGTTTCATTTCAAATCCATTGTGGTGGTGTATACAGCCAAAAATGTTCGAATTGTGTCGATGTCCCAATATTTATGGACCTGACTGTATACATATTGTGAACCGCTAAGTGGACAGTATTTTTTAACATGTTTTTTTGTATGTTTTAAATGGAATTTAAATGAAAATTTAAAAAATTGCATTGATGGTAGTCAGTCCTCTTTTTTATATGTCCACATAAAGTCCTATGACTACAAATGTTGGTAAAGCATACAGTTGTGCTCAAAGGTTTGCATACCCTGGCAGAAATCATGACATTTTGGCATTAATATTGAAAATATGACTGATCATTCAAAACAAAAATGTCTTTTCTTTTAAGGATGGTGATCATATGAAGCCATTTATTATCTCATAGTTGTTTGAGTGATTTATTTTATCATTATGATTTAAAGAGAAGCCAAATAGCCCTGATAAAAAGTTTACATACCCTGGAATGTTTGGCCTTGTTACAGACACACAAGGTGACACACACAGGTTAAAATGGCAATTAAGGTTTATTTCCCACACTTTCACACTGTAACTTTTTAAATTGCAGTGTTTGTGTATAAATAGTCAATGAGTTTGTTCCTACATGGATACACAGAGCAGGCTAGATACTGAGCCATGGGAATCAGAAAAGAACTGTCAAAAGACCTGTGTAGCAAGGTAAAGGAACCTTATAAAGATGGAAAAGGTATTATGGAAAAAAAAAAAAGATGGAAAAGGTTTTAAAAAGATGTCCAGTCAGTACTGTTCAATCACTTATTAAGAAGTGGAACGTTCTGGGATGTGAATGCCAAAATGTCATGATTTCCACCAGGGTATGCAACTATATGGATCATGCTTTATTGCTTTTTTTTTGTCTTCCTCTGGATAAACTGTGGATATTGGATAGTGTATATGGAGGTTTTCTATTTGTGTGTGTGTTTTTCTTTATTTATATGACTATGTAACCTTCGTACATGAAGGTCTCCCATGTAGCTTCAATCAATGAGGTCAAAGCATCAGAATGACAGCCAGGGAGCTAGCATTTTCAAAAAAGGGTTCCGTAATGGCAACCTTCATTAATCTTCCATGGCTATGTCTCTTTAATGTTGGCTGGTGGCTGATGCTTTTAAAGAAGAACTCGGGATAGGCAAAAAATCACCCATTGGTACACCCCCCTACACAAAACACTAAACCGCTAATACAATTTTGAAAATCTTTACCATTGAAAAAAAAAGTATAATTGAATTTTCATGACCTCATCTCTGTAATTTAAAAGATAACAACATCTGCTCTGCAAGGAGGAGGTGTAACAGCAGGGATTCCATCATATCCTCTCCTTTCTCTTTTCAGTAAAAGGAAACTACAGTTTCCATCAACCCCAGGGAATTGAAGTGAATGTGGGTGGGTACACTAGGCATGTACATGTTGAATGTGTCTGAGGGGCTCAGTCCGCCCACCATTGCAGGTGGAGCTGAGTTACATCACTGCTTCCTGGAGAAAGAACTACAGAAGGGATGTGCAAGGACCAGTGGCTGGGGGAATAGGAGGCAAAACAGCCATTGGTCTTACAACCCGGGAACCAAAGATAAGTAATGGTTTGATTTGAAAATTAATAGTCTGTTTGAATAGGCTGTTTCAGAGCAACTACTGAGTGAACCAGAAGATGGATGACACATTCTGTGAAAGTAGGAAATCAGCATCAAGGACATATAAAAAAGTTTTTGCCCGGAATTCTGCTTTAAACTTATCCCCAGCAGGACACATCTTGCTGTGGGATGTTTACATACATATTGTTGGTGGAAAGGAATTAAGTGTCGCTAGATCCATTAAGGAGTTAAGAACAGCAAAAAATGCAATTGCTATTTCCCAGATGTTTCTGCTGTCACAAAGAAGCTCTATAGAGCTGACCATTAAAAAGTGTTTTCTTACTAATCCCAACTAATTATATACATGAACCGAAACTGTAAAAAATGAGCATAAGATAAGACGATTTGACAAACTGGCCAGTTCAATGGTATTCTCAATTTTATTACAAATGAAGAAACCAATTTAGGAAATAATTAAAATTTGCAGCTCAGATTTTTTTCATAATTAAAAAAAAAATTTTTACACTTCATGGGACAAAGAATTTGATAAAATGGTCTTTTTGTTGGTACCAAAATAAGACAAGACTTCAGATTTAAAAGTTTTTTGGCACCTGCATCAGACCCAAATAATAAAAGACTTGTAAAAAAATTACATTCTTTTTTTATTTTAAATCCTCTTTTGGTAACTAAAATATATACATTTATAGAGAGCTCAAAAGCAGCCAGTTTATGAACAGAGAAAATAAGGAACTTAATTTCAATAAAAAAGCTCTCTTTTGTTTAATATTTTCCCATAATAGAACATAAAGCTCCCCTCAAAATGGGGCAATGAAATAAAAGAAATTAGCATCACTCAAAGGAATGATTTCAGTAAAACTAAAGCCGATGTATTTACAAATAATACAGATTAAAAGTTCCCACTGCCCATGAGGTCGGTGGTAATCTCAGCTTTAGCCAGGGGAAGGTTATAGATAATAAAATCCAAAATATCAAGGTGGAAAGTTTCTTTGCGTCACTTCTTTTGCTGGATGTAGCTGGAGTTTAAGTGTGGGTGCCCCTGTGATAAGACTGAGAACTGCGGTCCATTCTGAATCAATGAGGCAGCTGGAAAATAAAACAAAAAGTGGGGTCAACACTTTCCTTTCCTGCACTGTACCCCCCCCCCTCCCCCCGCGAGGCTGGAGGACTAATCACTGGTATTATATTGTCTATAATGGGTAGGCAACCTTGGCACTCCAGCTTTTGTAAAACTTCAAATTGCATGAGGCACTGCAAGACTGACAACTACAGGCATGATGGAATTACTAGTTTCAGACCAGCTAGTCTGCTAAGGTTGCCTTCTCTTGGTTGTTACAACCCTACTTCTTTTTTTTGGATAGCATGTGGAAAGGTTAGAATCTCCTTCTGGTTTTTATTACTGTATGTGTTCACATTTGGCCCTCGCTTTCTGTATCTGTGGGGTAAGAGGGACAAGAAACCAGGGACAGGTATCATTTGAGCATACTGCACAGCTACATGAGGGCTCCATGAGATTTAGGCTCTAGTCTATGCGAGATGTGAGTCAGGCAGATACTAGGAGTCGCCTTCTCACACTGTTGCAAATAGAAATAAACATGATGCCCTAAGCATGCTCTTGGTTTGTACTATACAAGAGGTGTCAAGAAACAAGCACCTTCTTCAATGTCTGGCAGCAAGACATACAGAATGTCTCTGCCACTTACTCTTGATACGCTTAGGCCAGGAAGTCATTTTTTGGTAGGTAAATGTCAAAACATTGCATGAGAATATTCAGCATCATCACTTACAGCCAGCAGTAATCATTTTTCCTATCCCCTTCTATTCTGATCAACTTTGCTGGTTAGGTTACAGAGCTCTTCCCCCTCCCTGCTTGCCTGTTCTAATCAAAATAAAATTAAAGGCTAAGTTCACCTTTTTTTTAAAAAAAATAATAAATGCACATTTTTTTGCAGGTAAAAAAAATGTGCATTTACTTTTTTTTTTTTTAAGGAGTTTGGAAACCATTGCACCAGCGACCAGCAGATCACTGGTGCCAAGCAGGACTCCTGCAGATTGTCTGTGTAATCTGTCTGCTCATATGTAGTACGGGCAGGCATTTTCACACTGACAGGAAGAATCAATGAACTACCACAGTGCTCAACAGTGCCGTGGTAGTTCATGGAGAACTACAAGCCGACAGCCGCAAAGGATGTTGGTACTTGTAGTTCATTCATTCACAGAACTCTGTGAATGAATGACGTGTCTGTGTGGAGTGAATGACGGCCCCTGTACAGCCACATTCTTTTCAAAAAGTGACAGTTAGTACGGGGAACTTCTCCCTGTACTGCTGTCACATCAGGCGCTCAGATCCAATGAGCAGCTGCAGGAACATGTAGCATGTTCCCAAAGATGAACTGATCCTTTAAGACAATACCGTATGTTTCCCTTAAAAAAAAAGAAATCGTTTGTGTAGGGTTTAGAGTTGGCATTACCTGGAGGAAAGTAGTTCTTGGAATGAAAGCCAGCAGGTGTCTGCTGCAGGAAGTTCTGGGGTAAGGTGTAAGACCACGGTCCTGAAATCAGAGGGTAGTGAGAAGGATTTCCACGCTCCCAGCGATGGGGTTTACCAAATTGGCCTTGAAATCCCTGCTCTGCTGAGGAGAAATAGCAGAAAATTAGAAATTAGAATATACAGTACAAGGCTAACACAATACATATGTGTTAAATGACAATAAAACAAAAACTGGACTCTGAAAACCTGGCCCAAAAAAGGTGGGCATAGGGCTAAGGACAGTCACCAGCCTTGCCTCTGGTCTTCCTGCAGATGATCCCCATTCCCCTGAAGAGCACATAAATATGCTAGATTTGTATTTAAAAAAGTAGAGTTGTTGCCACTTTAAATCCTTACCAATGCTTTATCAATCTTGTCTACAGGAAAACAGGCTAGAATATTTTTCTATAGGACAGCCAGCCAAGGATTGGTGAATTTAAACAATTTAGAGTGTAATTTACAAAATACAATACAGCAGAAATCAACATTTGATTCTGCAAAGCATTCAACATCTGGAAAGTAAGCAGGTTGTTAAAGCAGAACTGCACTCAATAAAAGCTTAAACTCTAGCTACAGTGGTACCCAGTTTGATTTCTCACCAGTATTTTACTGCTGCCAGTGGCCCCTGTGTGCATTCCCACAATCCTTTATTGTGCCATATCATTCTTTATTGTGTTC
This sequence comes from Staurois parvus, assembly GCF_062004578.1. NCBI lineage: Eukaryota > Metazoa > Chordata > Amphibia > Anura > Ranidae > Staurois > Staurois parvus. The sequence continues at coordinate 520,030 of NW_028320549.1, forward strand.
TCCATCTGGAAATCATTCTCTGTGTATTCCTGCGGGGAATCCAATAAAGGATCAATGACACCCTGAGCGCCTGTGTCACTACGCTTTGGGTTTGTATTGATAACATCAATTTAAGGCACTTTTAGATAATTGAAAACTCCCCGTTAGGTGTATTTGACCTGTAGTTGATGTTCAGCCTGCATTTGACATGTTACATATGGGTTTGGCATTGATTTAGACTTGTATGGGGATGCAAAACCCAACTGAAGTGAACAAAAGCCTGAATTCTATATAGAAATATACAGGGGTTAGACAAAAAAATGGAATCACTATTAGATTTGCAGGTGTGAAAGTGACTGCATGTTTCACGTTGAAAGCGGAAGTGATGTAACCCCTTTTGCTCGTTGTGTGGTGAGACACCTAGCTAACAGGTGGGAAGCCACACTTTTGTCATTCACTGCGAGCGCTGCTAGTAATACAGAGTCATGTCAGAGCTTACGGAACTTCAAAGAGAGCAAATTGTTGGTGCCGCTTAGCTAGTGCCTCTGTGATTGATGTTGCTAATTTATCTGCCGTATCGCAAGGTACAGTATCAAACGTCATGATGGCACATACGGTTTCTAGGAAAACATCGTTTGATAAGCATACGCGCGGTCAACATGGTCAACTGACCGAAAGAGACAAAAAGGACATTGCGCAGGATTGTTATCCGGAATAAAAAAAACAACTGCTGCAAAAGTGACTGCAGAGCTCAGTCTTCACAGGCTTCCAGCCAGTTAGCTAGCGGTCTCATCACACAGCGAAAGCAAAGGAATGTTAAATCCCTTTCAACGCAAAACGCAAGTCGTCACTTTCACACCTGCGAATCTTGTAGCGTTTCCATTTTTTTGTCTAACCCCTGTATGTAAAGGAAACACTGCAGTGTGGAAACAGGAAATTCAGCTCATCTCAAGTCTGGACCCTATATGCAGCCGTGGGTACGAAGATTCTGACTATAAAATAACAATGCTCTCAGTCATGACACATGTATGTTGTACAGTGAAAATTTACCTGTGCCGCCCACGTTTCCATTGCTCACCAGTGAAGTGGGAGTTTGGGAATTGTGCCGGTGTCCATCGTGAATAGAGGTGGGAACACCCACAGACCTGGCAGCAGGCTGGGCAAAAATGATGCTGGGATCATTCAGACTAACCGCACTCTGATTGGAGGTTGAGGTGTTGCTGCTGCCAGATCGTGTTGGGAAGGGGACACCACTAGAGTGAGGGGGGTTCCCAGAAGAGCGGATGATCTGGCCATGGATGGGCCAGTTGTTGTTGTGAATAGGAATCTGAGGAGGCAAAGGGAGAAGCCCAAGACTGTGCAGAGGAGAGAAGTGAGTGGGAGGAGAGTGTGGAAAGGTAAACATTGGCCGCTGAACCTGATGGGCATTTGATGCTTGAGACGCTTGCTGTTGTAGTTTTGTCTGTTGGGGCTGAGACTGGTTTATGGAGTTCTGCTGAAATGGTTGAGGCTGCGGAGAATAGGATGAAAGATGAGATTCCGATTACAAAAAGGAAGACGCAACACAAAATTAGAAATACAATTTTAATCCCAGAGGTGACAAGACAGTTAAAGTGGACCTAGCCATACATATATTTTTGAAAAGTGTAACCCTTACACAAATTTATTAACACCATCTTATAAAGATACTGCAAGGTTCAAGTCAACCTTACCTGGACTAAAAAGTATGTAAAGCTCAACTGAACCTTTAGTTTAATTTAATTAAATACATTCCAGGTTCTTAGCCACTTCAAGTCCGGACACTTTTACCCCCTTCCTGTCCAGTCCAATTTTCAGTTTTCAGAGCTATCACACTTTGAATGACAATTGCGCGGTCATGCAACACTGAACCCATATGAATTTTTTAGCATTTTTTTTGAGACAGATAAAACTTTATTTTGGTGGTATTTATTCACCACTGGGATTTTTATTTTCTTTGCTATATGAAAAAAAAAGTCCAAAAATTTAGAAAAAAAGTTTTTGCAAATAAATAATCTTTCTTCATAAATCTTGGCCAAAATGTATTCAGATATCTTTTTAGTAAAAAAAAAAAAAAACCCGAATTAGTTTATAACCAAAAAGTATAATTTTTGAAAAAAATTTTTTAGATTTTTTTTTTTTGTATTATTAATTTTAGTATTTTTTTTAACATACTGTCACCCTAGCAGTACAGTGTCACCATAGTGACACTGTACTACTTGTTATGGGTTATGAATATTTTTTTTTTTTTACACTGATTGCTTTTACACCCATAAAGGCTGTAAAAGCAATCATTTCTCCTTCTCTCTGGCTGCATTCTTGCAGCCATTGAGAAATACTGTGTGAGCTGTGAATGGTCACAGCTTGTCACATGGTACAAGACTGTTGTGAATAGCCTTGTACCATGCGACCTCTGTGATCATTCACAGATTTCACACGTAGTAAGCAATGATGTCAGAAGTGACATCTTGCTAACTACTCTTCATGTGTCACTGATTGGCCAATCAGTGGTCACGATTCTGACCTCACACAGAGGTCCCGTACAACGATCGGTGTTCCACTGTGTCCTCCGGACACAGCAGGGACTGGATTGCGGTGCTGCGTGCTCTCAAACGGCAACCCGCCCCTGCACTGCTCCAGTCCGGCTGTTTGTATACAAACAGACAGGAAGTGGTTAAAAATAAAAGGTGTGCAATGTCTGTTTTCTAAAGAAGCTACAACCTGAGTAGAAAAACCACTTCCCTGCCAGCATCTGCAGAGTAGGACCATTGATTTCTCTGTGAAAGCAGTACTTTCTCTACCGAGTCAGACCTGTAGCTCTGCAATCAAGAAGGCTCATGTTCACAGCTGATTTCCTAACTCAGTAGGGGGTGTGTGGGAACTCTGCAGTTAGATCACTGCTTCCTCACAGAAAGTAAGGGTCCCAAATTTACGTTACCTCCCATCCGTCTATGCCCCTCCAAACAGGTACTGCATGGTAACAGAAAATTCCTAGCTAACCCAGTAACAGCCATGCCATTTATTCTCCAAAGTAGACTCTTTTACACTTACCGATTCTGAAGCCTGTCTTGTGCGTGTTGGACGCTCCAGCTGTTGTAAAGGGTTGATTACTTGCGGAGGAACAATGCGGCTAAGGATCTGAGAAGCTAAAAGAGATAAATAGTTCAACCAACAACATGGGCACATGGGCACTATATTACAAGCCAATATCCTATATGGCTTGGCAAAATTGTTGGAAAGCTGGATCGCATGCTGGTTTTTCATATCCCTAGGAGATGTCAGTGGTAAGAGATCCCAAACCAGAACTTACTGTTCTAACCAACTGTTATGGTAATTACAAAGCCAGTGTTCTCCAGCTTCCTTAATTCGGAGCGGATAACTGGGGAGTCCAGCTGTGAATAGTATCTTACATCAGTATTGTGTACTATTTATGGACTTTTTGAATGTCTCCTGCAACATGCCTCCAGTTTCCAATCATCCATGTAGCATGTCAGCACTCATATAATCATAGAAAAATAAAGATCTCTTCATACTCTGTGACCATGTCCTGTATTATGAAAATAGGGATCCCTTCATGAGGCAAATGGGGAGTGATCCAGGGTATGTTTCAATATATGACAAAGCTAATTTTACAATATTTTTATATCCTCTCCTCTGCCTTGAAAAATGGATGCTGTGAGGTCCTGAAACATCAGCTTGTGATGCCTGTTTTATTTAAATAAAGGACAATATTATCACTAAATCTAGGTGTACTGGTGAATATCCCGATTTTCAAATTACAGGACATGGTCGCAGAGTTTGCAGAGATCTTTATTTTTCTATGATTGTATGGTGATACCATCCGCCAGTTCACTACAACACCCTGAACTGTGGGCAAGCCCGCAAGGTGTGTGATAGACACAATATAACTAACATGTCCTGTAATATGTTTGCAGTCTTTGAGGGCCTTCTCTAATGTTACATATACTAAATATTAAAGTGCAAACTGTAGTAACCAATAACAACTTGTCACATTTTATTTTATGCAAGTTAAACCAGTTAAAGGTGACTGCTGGGACTGATTATCTTAAACTAAGGTTCATTAGAACAAGATAGTTAATGCATACAGAAAGCAAAAAACGCAGAGATACCTGTAACAACCATGGGCCAGACCACTGTCACCTTCACTATTTGGTGCCAAATGGCTGATCAACCTCACACCGTGCCTGTCATTGATTCACAACAATGACACTCTTAGCCTCAACCGGCACTAAGATTTCCCAGCTTACGGGACCGCAATCTGAGTGCCAACAGAGTGATTGTCACTGGGTTTACTTGACTAAGCAATTAACTCTTCAGACTGCCACCAACTACTTTATCAAAAAATAGTAAAATGCTCACAAAATTAGCAATAGTACCCATGACTTTAGAATAATGTCTGTAACACATACTGTTACCATAGACAAGTCTATCCAAAGATTTACACTACAGTAGCACTCCTTGAAAGACAGGAATTCTTTATGTTTTACATTAGAGACAGTTTTAACACTTTTCAAAATATAGCTTAATAATGAAAAGATAAAAATGGTGCAAATAAAATATTTAATGAAAAAAGGTATTAAACATGGGGTCTCTCGGATAGGCCAGTCACCCAGGAGGTAGGAGACAGCTATCTCACCTTCTGTTTACTATAGCTTAGTCATGTATAACCTTGATTTGTTCAGTATGATATTCTGCATTCAAATATATACTTAATATTAAAGTGTCTTGGTCCTGTCTGATTTTATGAATTGTGTGTTGATTTTTTTGAAATTGTGAGTGAGGCAGAGGTCTCTGAAAGGTTGCTGCAGGCCTGACTGGCTTTACAATATCCATTAGCACTGGGTATGACATTTTACGGCAAGCTGTGTATTCCTAATGGGTTTGATTGACCTACAAAATATGGGTAACATAACTGAAGAATTCAGTGATTGTTTTATGATGGGTCAATCCCAATTCCCCCCACAAAGGGAAGTAATAATCTGTAGATGTTTATGGCTAGCAGACCCTGTGAGACCCAGGACCTCAATTAGATATTTAGAGTTCTGGTAAAAGCCTGTGAACAGGTGTCTTCTGTCCCTAAGTTGAAATAACAGGCTCCAGACCCATGCAGAAATGTGACTTAAGTTTAAAGGCTGTGGGTTGCACTTCTAGGATTTCTCTGCTGCCCCTGTTCGCCAAAACCGTCATGGCTGACCTATGATTCCTGAACAACATGGCCGCCAGACACAACTCCATTGTTACATTACCCTTCAAAACTACCCCCAGCCTCCTTATTGTAAACAAACTCAAGGAAGACCAATCTGGAGGGAGACCTTGCAATTATATCTGAGAAATGCAGTGATTACAGCTGTGAAACATGCTCTAGAATTTCTTTTAATCTCATGGTGTTTTCTATCTTAACCCCTTATTATCTGATGGCAACACAAATCTTAAAGCCTGAATGCAGTTTTAAATTTTCAGCATGTGTTAGTTAGAATTGGGCATATCATTGTAAATACATGTAACTACAGTGTATCCAGGTAAATTATACCTTGTTTTTTCAGAATAAATTGTGCCTCCATTAACTGGTAAATGTTAATCAACACATTCTTTTATTTTTATTATTATTATTATTATTATTATTATTATTATTATTAATATTAAAAAAGAAAACTGGCCTAAATTGGCAAAAAAAAATAATTTTTTTTTTCTATAATGTAGCTGCATATTTATATTACCATGATCCAACACCTTAAAAAAGCCCCAAAAATAAATTATTCCACACCTGGCTATGTATTCATTCTATGTTAGAAATGTAACTCGTGTTCTTAAAGCAGAACTCCAGACAAACAGCCTAATACACAGATGAAATCACTCTGCCCTGTCAACTTCAATACTTCATGTTGTGTAGTGTTAGGTTTTCAGAAAATTACCTAGAATACTGTTCTTCTGTCTGGCAGTGTTGTTTTCAGGACAGTCCCTGCGCACATGTCCAATATCGCCACAGGTAAAGCACCTCTTTTCTCTCAGTTCCCTCTCCTCCTCCTTAATGTCTTTGTCATCATCCTTCTCATTTTCTTTCTTTTTTAGCCTAAGAACAGAATACTGAAAATTACTATTCATATAAATATATATACTGTAGTTATGAATTTAGCTCCCAGAAAAAGTTTTGTATTGCAGAATTGTAGGGGAGGCCATGCATCTCTATGTTCAAATTGACAGGTGCAGTCCCCAGTCAAATGAGTACAGAGAAATACAGTATGTCACAGGCCTAGTGACTTAAAAAAAAGATATTGCATTTAGCATATAAGCTCAGAACTTTTCAGTGTCACTTACAACACAGGTATTGAAGAATCCAATATGTGGTGCAGTTACCTGCAGGAGGCTTAGTTAACACTTGTTGGGGGAAGGTAAGCCGCATTTTGACCACTCCCCAACTGCTCCTCCTTAGGGTGCAAAGTTATCGGCTGTGAGTACACACAAACTGCAAAGCATCAAGATCACAGTACAAATTTACCCCATTTCACAGTCAGAAGACACTACCGCCTGCTGAACACAACCCATTCAAGTGAATGGGGCACACTGCAAATGGTCTGCAACCATGTACATTGCATTGGTATTTAGAGGATTAAATCAGGCAATGAGGAGGCAACACATTGCCTCCTCACCACCTGTCAAATGCTTCTAAAAATGGATCCGAAAATGGATAACTTTTCAGAGCGGCAGCAGTCCATACCGCTGATGTAAATGACAGCTCCCTGTGGCCAGCAGAGGCTGTGAGATTGAATGGGTTGCAGTCTATGCAGGCGCACTGCAGAGTGGTGGATGCGGCTTCCTTACAGCCGTCTGGAGGGAAGAAGTGGCGGTATCCTAGCAGGCCCTTGTGGAAATGCCTACAATGGCATGCCAGGATACCACCACTTCTCCACTTTGGGTGGCTGTAAGGCCCTGTACTCATATGGATTGCTACCTGCTCTACCCCACAGCCCCTGATAGTAACAAAGAGCTGTCTGCAAAAAGCTGCTCCACAATTTTTTAATTAAAACTCCAATTAAAAAGGTGCTTATGGTCAAAATAAACTTAAAAAAAGAAATGCAGTTTACACAATACTAGATATACTGTATCATATAAATAAGCGCAAGAACAAGTGCTGTGCTAATCCAAACATCATTATATCAAAGTGCACAGAAGTGAATGACTAAAATATAAATAATAGAATGAAATACCACGCCACAAAACTACCACAAAAAATAAATAAATCACAAAAGTCCTCCTATTTGCCAATGTGAAGAAACATGTGCTCATCCACAAAAGATTCCATTCCACCATATATGCCACACTTCGACTTTCGATCCACGTATGTGTAGGGAGGCTGGACAGAAGTTGATCTACTGATCAACGTCTGTACAATTGACTTGTCAGATTTTTTCAAATAAAGAGAATTACCTATGGGCTGCCTAAGGAAGCAGATCATGTGATTGCAAAGATCCTTTCTTCCTTATGCTGACCAAGAATGACATCATAATGACATCATCCAGCACTGCATTTCACAGCTCTGTGCCAACTGAATTCAGATTTTTACAGACAGTTCTCCTGACATCTATGGACAGAATAAAAAAGGGTTGTTTTTTACTGTCTGTAAAAGTACAGAAGGTTGGCAACCCTGTTAGGAGGTAGCTCATAGACTAATATTGAATTTCCATTTATACGCACTGAAAAACTGACAGGTGGATCCAATCTGAATGCTCATCTGAAAGGACCCTTACAACAGAACAAGGGTCTCTGATCTTTCTAAACAAAGGGACAGTTTACTGGCCAGTGGAATTAGAAAATGTCCCTGCATCAGGAGTAAACAATGACCCATCTTGGTTTTAGTGGAAGAAATAGTGCCCCATCGGTGGTGTCAGTGGGAGGAATAGCTCCCCAACATTGGTGTCAGTGGGAGGAATAGTGCCCCATCGTTGGTGTCAGTGGGTGGAATAGTGCCTGATCATTGGTGTCAGTGGGAGGAATAGTACCCCATCATTGATGTCAGTGGGAGGAATAGTACTCCATCGTGATGTCAGTGGGAGGAATAGTGCCCCTTCATTGGTGTCAATGAGAAGAATAGTGCCCCATCACTGGTGTCAGTAGGAGGAATAGTGCCATATTGTTGGTGTCAGTGAGAGGAATAGTGTTGCATTCTTGGTGTCAGTGCGAGGAATAGTGCCCCCATCATTCGTGCCAGTGAGAGGAATAGTGTTCCATCGTTGATGTCTGTGGGAGGAATAGCGCCCCAAAGGCTGGATAGAAGCAAGCAAAAAGCCACGTCTGGCCCACAGGCTGCAATTTGGAGGCCACTGCAATAAGCTATAGTGATATAGTAGTCAACAATTAACACTGAAAAATCCTCATACCTCCTTCGTTTAGGGCAGTCCTTCATGTAATGACCAATCTTTCCACACACTCGACAGCATCTGTCATTAGGAGCCAGCTCCCCATCTGTTAGGACTTTGGAATCGAAGAAATATTCCTGTGGACAGCAAGATTTATTGAGTATTAATTTTTTAGAAAAGTAATAACGTACGTACCACAATATTTGGGTAGTCAGAGAGAACCAACTTCTGTCCAAGAGAGAACAGTATAGAAAATATAAAAGATGCAATGAATGTGTTTTTTTCCACTACATAATAAAGGTTCTAGTGTCCTTGTCCCTGCATTGTGCAGTTGCTCGTCTTCTGATGACATCATCACAGGGCACAAATGATCATGCAAGCCAGGAAAACGGGTCCACGGGGAGAAAGGTGGGCGGAGAATAATTCAGCAAAGTGGCAGAAGGCAGAACTAGGCAGAGAAGATGCATGGTGGGGAAAGTCTGTATGCAGTGCCCCAGCTCCCACTTCTGACCCCCACCTAATGCCAGCAACGCTGACATAATGACATTAGCCCTATCCACCTAAATCTGCAGAAGCAGACTGTTTATCCTGTTTTCAGGGACATTGGAAATAAGGACACTGCATGACAGAGGACACCTTTTTTATGAGTGCTATGTGGCACTAGGGAATAAAATGAAGACATATGTGGGACATGTATGCTGACTTTTAAATGGTTAACTAGAAATGTATTGTCCCTGGAGTTCAGATCTAAAGCAACTACAACCATTCACAATGACTCAAGGCAATAAATGTCTCTTTAGTCATCTGACATGCAACACATACAGGATTAAGAAATTTCGGACATAAAGAAATACATTTAAGCCTTACCGCTTCAAGCCCAGGCTGTGGGTAGAATGGAGTCCCAAAAAGCTTCCTTCCATTAATAAATGCCTTCATTATAAAATTAGTCACTAAGAAAAAGAAAATATAGGGGGGGGGGGGGAAGCTTGTATAAACAGGGAGTCTTCATGTACAATGCAATCATGTCATACACACCTGCTGCAATGTTGTACTAAGGACCAATACAAGTGATCAAGTCAGGACTGGGCTTATGCAAAATAGAGTTGAGCCCCCTCCACCCCCCCATGTTTGGTGAAAGGTAGTCATATACTCTGTGGAGCAACTAGACTATTTCCAAAAAGATCTACAAAACTTCACTTATTCTTTGCTTACTGCCATACACTGCCAAAAAAAGAAGCAAGTACTTCATCGAAGCAATATCTATCCTCCTTTCCACATGCTATGAGGACAGACATTGTTTTGCTGAAGTGCCTGCTTCCTTTTTGGCAGTATGTGATTACCTTTTCATCCAGTAATCAGGTATGCAGAAAGCTACAAAACATGAAAAGCAGCTCATATATAGTAGATAAAAAGACATTCCATTGGGTAACATCTGAGAATGGAGGAATAAATCGATGATAAGTGTATGGAATCCTGCAGTGGCTGGAAGAGAACTGATCTTGGGTCATAGCTGTATACAGGTGCATCTCAATAAATTAGAATATCATCAAAAAGTTAATTTATTTCAGTAATTCAATTCAAAAAGTGAAACGTATATATTATATAGATTTATTACACACGGAGTGATATATTTCAAGTATTTCTTTCTTTCAATTTTGAAGATTATGAGATACTGAATTTTGGGTTTTCACTAGCTGTACGCCATAATCATCAAAATTAAAAGAAAGAAATGCTTGAAATATATCACTCTGTCTGTAATGAATCTATATAATATATGTTTAACTTTTTAAATTAAATTACTGAAATAAATTAAGTTTTTGATGAGATTCTAATTTACTGACATGCACCTGTTTATGAGCCAGCTTTATCATTAACTCTGGTGAGTTGCTAGAGTGCATAGGGGGCAGTTGCACAAGGATGAAGATTTATGTTTTATTACAGAGGAAGATTCATGCACTTTATTGTAGCACGTGGCACTCTGACTTCTGTTATTGGACACTTTGTTTTTTGATGTTAGACACTTTAATGAACTTGAGAGCACTTTCCTATTGGCATTTTTCTTTTATGTATGTATTCACATTTTTGGATTTTAAGGGCACATTTTTTGATGCATTTCATAGTACATTATTTAATGAGTATATGTAGTTCACAATTAAATTGAGGAGACCACATATTTTTAGGAACATACGTACTTTTTCTAGAGACTCCAGCTCCAAGATTATGATTGAGGTCAAAGGGATCTAGACGAGTAAGAGAAAGGCATGGAAGTTACTCTGGTATTCAGGAATGCTATAATCAGTTCCACAGAATAGTACACATTTGTCACTAATATATAAAGGTAAGCACAGTTACACACACACCTTCTATAGCAATGCATTTAGACGTCCACTGCTTTTCAAATGTGGTTAGCAATTTTTTCTGTCTGATACTGATAACATATTCCTTAAAATCAAATTCTTCTGTGTAGAACCTAAGAAATCCGAGCCAAAGTTCTCCAACTGACTCAGTATTCTTCCCCAGGAATGGAAACCGGCATCTCTGTAAGACAACATACTCCAATATGAAAGTGCAATTACAGTCAAAATTAATAATTTAGGTCTTGGTTAGAATTAGAATGGATAAGAACCTCTGTCTGATTAGAAAAAGGAAGCATGAAAACCTGTCAATTCCCTGACTGTCTGCATCCCAACTAGGGAGATTTCCTTTCACAACAATTTGTACATATTAACAGAGACCTCACAAATGGTCTAAAGCAGCCTCTCTCAATCAGGATTCCTTCAGAGGTTGCTAGCGGTTCCTTGAGCAATTTTTACTTCTCAGATAAGCAACCACTGACACCAATGATCTTTTTAGCCATCTGTAATGGATGGATTCTTCCTACTGGTCTCAAGAGTAATGAGCATTCTTTGATAGATATAGTAGATATAGTAATTATTAGCAGAGGTTCCCTGAGACTGAAAAGTTATTTCAAGGGTATCTTTGTGTTAAAAAGGTTGAGTAAGGCTAGTATAAAGTTTCCCCTGAATTATGCTGCTGTGCCCCCACTGGAGTAATTTAAGATAAAATAATAAAATACGACTCACTTATCCAAGTCATGGTATAGATAGTAGTAGTTTGTCACATTCAAGTAGACCTATTCTGTATTGTTGAAGCCTACAAGATCTGCCTGCTCAATATATTTATCAGAACAACTCTATCACACTATAAATTAACTAGATAATTTGGATAATATCTAATAATTCACTTTATTCCATAATTTAATGCAGTACTCACTAATTCCTCTGTGTTATCAAAGAAGAAAGCGTTCCAACCATCCACCATCCTCCGAGGAATAACTTGCCCATCATATATCTACGTATTAAAGAAAGATCTTGATTAAACCTTTTTTTTTTCTTTATAGCGGAAATGCCCTTTTGGCCTATTGAGCAGAGATCCTAATCTAATCATCATATTATTCCCCTTACTCTCTATTATATAATAGGATATTTGGATACTTAACCATGGTAAGACTAGAATGCAATATATTTTTTTAATCATTGTTTAGATGTTATATTGCAGATATTTAATATTTATTATGTACTGCACTTCTCTTTTAGAGATAGCAGGCTGGTAAATGCTTGCAGGGAATGTATATCTGTACTGCTGCAAATATATGGAGTCCTACCAGCAAAAATTTATAGTTTCTTTACTGCGAACCATATCAAAACCTTAATAAAAATACATCTGATTAAAAAAAGACATCTCTCCTACCTCTTGTAGCACCGGTATGACGGGTGGGTTTCTCTGTTGTAAGAAATAAAGGACCATCAGGATGTAGGCATAAGAAGACAGACTTCCTCTTGACGCATCCCCAATATCACAGCGCTGATAAAATAACACAGAGACTAGTAAGAAGAACATCTATATTTATCAGAATCCTGCGCTCGGTTCCTATTAAAGTGGAAATGCACTCTTCCCCTCTTGTATGTGGTATATCTAAGCTGGTTAAGCTGTAGAAAAGTATGGCATCACAGTGCTGTTCTAAGTTACTAAAATGAGGCAGGCCTGTCATACAACTCTTCCATAGCCTAACCTTCTGGTAGTACAAATCAAGCAGTATTGGTTCATTGGGACCATTGGGATATTGGGTCAAAGGGTATGGTGCATTTTTAATATTTTTCTTTTATGCTTTTTTAATTCCTGTGAAGCAGCACTTCTGTTATAACAGATCACTTAAAATAGTAGCTGGTGCAGAAGGGCACTGGATTATCTAATCCACATCTAACTGGATTATCTAATCCACAACTTTTTGTTGACAGAATCAGGTATTGCTTGGCTCCTTAACTTGCTGACTCCTAGAAGGCTGGTGGGTAACTAAACTTTTCAACCAAAATATTACAATATTGTTTAAAATTTAGCTAACTACGTAAAAGCTTGATATAAACAACCACCCTATGTTATTTGTTTTGATATGTTTTGTATGTTTATTTTGTAATATATGTATATGAGGGCAGGTTCTTTTTCCTAACTTGCTGTGATTCACAACCTATCACACAACGTAACCAATCTACAAATACCTATATTTAACCCTGTAACAAAAATATGGACGCGCATGCAAAATAAATATATAAAAGTCATTGTAAAATATTCAATAAATGCTTTAAATATTTCCTCACTAAAAAAAAAAAAAATCACTAAACTGTAACTGTAATGTGACATGAGAGGTAAAGTCTATGAGTTGGCCTTCACATTTTTTAAAGGGCATCTGTCACTTTATAATTCAATACTTCCCTTCCTTGTGCTCCCCTGCTATTAAAGGATAAAAGTATATGGGCAGTGAATGCCCAGAATGAGCAAAGTGACAGATGCTCTTTAAGCAGGCAGATCAGTGATGAGAATGGTTCATCGATCAATAACATAAATATGGAAAGTAAGATTGTAAAAAGTCATATGAAAAACAATAATATAATATGATAAACAAGGTAATGGCAATTCAAAATCGGCGCTCTCTACAAATTACTTTGACAATATACAGATTTAATTGCTATTTGGGGAAAACGTATAACATTTCATACACTAGAACTCATCAGTTTGTTGATAAAGCATATGAATTACCTTGGCAAAAAACTTTACAGCATATCCCAGATATTTTACTCGAGGGTCGATGGCAGCATATGTCGCCAGCATCCTGGTGTTGTGCTGAGCCTAAACATAACAGACACTCAATTTCAGCAAAGAAACTGCAACTTCACTTTTAAACTAACCTATGATATCATATAAGAAATTTATGGAGGCTGCCACTGCTGACCTCCTCCTGTAAATATTAGTTGTCTGGTCATTATGCTGACCTACTACTTTAGAAGTCGCTGAGCAGGACAAGTATGAAGATCAGGGCAAAATGAGAAAAAGTCAGAAGTCCTGATCTGCATGCTTTTTCTGGGTGGTGACAGAATATGAGTGTTATCATGACAGCCAAGCATCTGAGACATGACATGTTCTTCCACTTACCAGTGTGTTGTACAGGCTGATGTCTCCCTCTACACCACTTTCTCGGTGTTCAAACTTCACAATGGGGACTTTGGCTGTTGTTATTGGCAAAATGTTCTTTAAGCCTGAACAAGCATAAATTAGATTCTATTTATATTCTGAGAGAATAAGAAACGGTTATAAATAGCAAACAACTTTTCTCATACATTACCTGGGTGTCTTTTAAGAATTTTTGCCAAACCTTCAATTATTTCCTTACAATTTAGTTTCTAAAAGAAGAAAAATAACATTAATACTAAAATGAACACATTGGCCAAAAATAAAATAAAAAAATGTACTAATCACAAGTTATGTCATACAAAGGCAAAGAAATAGACTAAAGCAAATAAGAAGCTTTTTGACTTAAATAGCACCAAAAATGTATTAATGACATAACACTGTGAAGGAGGAAAGGGTAGGCCCAGGCCTAATTGTAGCTTGTTCTCTTTAATACATACAAAAGGGAGATTCAATTGTTCAGGAGGTAGTGCTCCATATCAGTCTTCCAAAATACCCTAAAACATTGACAGCATATTGTACATTTCTTTTTAATGTTTTTATTTCTCAATAAAATGTACCATAGATCTATAACACGTCATGATTGAAACAATAGGCTTTTTTTCTTTATGTATTATATAACACATTTCCACAGACCTGAATGGATTACTTACGTGCACTGTGTTTTATATCTTTTTGAATAAGTCTATTGTACTTTTAAGGAGTATCTGAACATTTTAGAGTAACTCTAATAAAAACATCACAAGTCATTATTATAAAGGGAGATGTGCCAGGTTATATGCTCATCTTGTTCACACAGCAAGTATCTAATAAAGGAAACCTAGCTCTAAGCCTGGTATAACCACTTAAGATGTGAGCACCCAAAATGGACCCTGTAGGTTAGAAGGTAAACTAACATTACCTACTCCACCTTCCTGATCACGTTGCACTTAGCTACATGGATGATTAGCTTTCAATGCCCACGCAGCTAATGCAGTGGTCTGCCATCTTCTTCTCCTTTCTTTAGAAATACCGGAATGGATCAGAGTAATTCTGACTGGTCAAAGCGATTGCCTGCAATGACCAACCAGAATCTTTCTGATCTGTCCCAGCTTTCCTAATGAAAGAACGGCAGAAGACCACAGCTTTCAAATCCCAGGATTGCTGCACTGGCTGCATGGGGAGTGAAAGGTAATAATCCATAGAGTATACTTAAATCAGCCAAACAATGCATGTGCAATAAAGAAATATATTGTACTATGCCTTTAAAAGCATGAACACAGTGCACCAATCACAATGTCCACAGTCCAAGCATATCTTCACTTCTTGTGACCATAAAAAGTGAATGAATAGTTTCCACTTTTCAGTGTTGCACCCATGCCTCACCTCTCTCCTCTCAAGTGCTCAGTTATCAAAAATATTTGACATCTTATATTTAAATAAGTAGGCCAAAGCTTGCCTAATTTTTTACCAATGGCTCTCCCAGGTCCTCCTCCAATCATAACAGGTAACCTGTGTAGATGATTCCCAGTAGCCAGGGCAGCCCACTCGCTGCACCATAATTAACTTCTTTTTCCACGATCTGCCATCAGGCCACATTTCTCCAAAACAAATCCAGATATCCTATTGTGGAGATTCTTGCCTCTTCTGTATTGTGAGCACAGTCGGCTCTTTCACAAACTGCTCAAATTTGTAGAGCTTGTAGTAGGCCTCTTTATTGGACTGGGCTGCTCCCTAGGCAACTGCCTAGTTGCTGGTAATCTATAAGAAGTAGTAGTTAATTATGGTGCAGCAGCAAATCGTCTGCTCTGGATGCTGGGAATCACGTACATAGAGGAAGAATCACCTGATCGGAGGAAGACATGGGAGACCTGGGAAAGCCACTGGAGAAAAATTACACAAGCATTGACCTACTTATTTAAATATAGGCGGTCACATATTTTTTGCTGAGTTACTTGAGAGAGAGGTGAAGCACGGATGCAATACTGAAAGTGGGAATTATTCATTCACTTTTTATGGTCACAAGAAGTGAACATATGCTTGGACTGTGAACACTGTGGCCATTGTGATTGGTGCACATTGTTGATGCTTCTAAAAGACACAGTACAATATATTTCTTTATTGCCCATGCATTTGCTGACGTGCTTTAGGTTTATTTGTGGATTTGAGCACATTTAGCAAATTTATTTGATAAACTGTTCAATTAATTAGATGTAGAATATTTTTAGATTCTGTAGGCCTGAGCTGTGTTTGTATGTAAAAAATACATCATCCACAGAAGTTGAAAAAGCAGAGACCGGGGTGGGGTTTAGGGAGGGTGCAGAGTTTTAGTTCCCGTTTTATTTTTTGTGAAAAACATAAAAAATTCTTACTTCAGCATTCTCGTGGCCTTCAAGGGTCATACAGATGTCAAGATCACTATCACGAAATCCAAATCCATTCTTAGAGGAACCAAACAAGCACAGCCTGGCATTACCTATTTGGAACATACAAATGAAAAGTCAGTATATTTCTTTTACATTCTCTGCTGCTGTCTAACCTGCTGCTGTCTACACCAGTGGTGCAATTCTTACAGTATCTCACAGAAGTGAGTCCACCCCTCACATTTTTGTAAATATTTTATTATATCTTTTCATGTGACAACAATGAAGAAATGACACTTTGCTACAATGTGAAGTAGTGAGTGTACAGCTTGTATAACAGTGTAAATTCGCTGTCCCCTCAAAATAACTCAACACACAGCGATTATTGTCTAAACCGCTGGCAACAAAAGTGAGTACATCCCTAAGTGAAAATGTCCAAATTGGGCCCAATTAGCCATTTTTCCTCCCCGATGTCATGTGACTCGTTAGTGTTACAAGGTCTCAGGTATTAATGGTGTGTTAAATTTGGTGTTATCGTTCTCACTCTATCATAGTGGTCACTGGAAGTTCAACATGGCACCTCATGGCAAAGAACTCTGAGGATCTGACAAAAAAGAATTGTTGCTCTACATAAAGATGGCTTAGGCTATAAGAATATTGCCAAGACCCTGAAACTGAGCTGCAGCACGGTGGCGAAGACCATGCAGCGGTTTAACAGGACAGGTTCCACTCAGAACAGGTTGTACCTGTCTATGGCTCTAAGGTTATTCTGGATACTGGTCCAGAAAAGGGCATTGGTGCAGGCAGACCAAGTACCTACCCAATCAGTAGCTTTGCCTTTACACAGATCCCACCCAACACTGCAGCTTTGTCCCTGCACCAATACGCAGAGGGAAGCAGAGCTGCAGGACCGTGGGAAATGCACCATTAATTTTATCAGTTCATTTTAGACAGCAAAAGAAATGTAAATATACATTATATGTGGGTTTAGGGTAATTTAAAAAGCACATATAAATCTTGATAAAAGGTACACAATATATTCAAATAATTTATGTCAAGTTAATGATAAAGACTACATAGGTTATGCCGCTCAAAGCCAGTGGATAAGAGTTTCCCTCTGCCGGTGTTCGTATATGGGAGAAGGTATTTATCAACTGATTCAGAAGTGTAAGGCGTGCAAAAATGGGATCAGGCTCAAGTCAACCCGGTGCTCTAGAAATGTTGGTGATTGCATGTGGTCTCCGGGGCTTGGTCAAAGAGGTGATTTACAGAGTACAATAATAGCTACAATTACAGCACAAAAATCTACCCTCATTATTTTCAAAGTTCAGAGCTTCTAAGCAACATAGGATTATTAAAGGTTTCTGTCTTCATTGGCTGGAGTAATCACAATTATATTAGAACAACACAATGTTATCATTTAGCTTTGTAATGGCAGCAACAATTGGGTGGAACTGGCCACGTTCAGTGCAGTCAGCCTTAAAATGTTGCAGTGCTAAGGAAATTAACAATAAGGCCTTTTTTATCTTATGCTTTTTTTATTTATAGTCATAACCCTAGTTCTACCCTGCACAAATGGGATTGGTCTCTAGGAGTTTTCAAAACCATACTCACTATTGAATTCTTTGCGGATGAACCTCTCCAGGTAAATAAGGATCTGTTCCCGATTATGCTGCTCAACAGCACTTGGAGAAAGTTCATCTATAAGAAACAACACAGCAAAGGCAAAAAATTAACATTGCAACTTAAGCATCACTTACTAGCTTTCTAACTGAAGGTATAACTTGTACTCCATTTTAAATGAAAAATTTTTTACCAAACAGGAGGTACTTAAAGATACCTGCTGGTACCTTTGCTCACTTCTTCTGGAGTAGCCACATTTTCTAGCAAGCTCAAAGACACATTGAAAATGAATAAAAAAATTACTGAATGGAAAAACACTGCAAGTGAGCATCTAAAACACTTGATTTTTCTGCACCTGCAGTGGTTAGTTTGGTGACAGAGTCTTTTCAAAGCTGAACACCACATTCATATTAAACATATACCACCACCCACCCAAGTCATTGTTCTCTAGAAATCTAGAGCTCTAAACAGCACTCTATCTTCACTCTGCAGCTAATTTCTCTAAACTGGCTGTGAGCAAGGAGTAGCCTTTAGGTCACCGAGATGCACAAATGCAGTGGCTCAAAGCTGCTGGGGTCAAGTGGCAGTGTAGAGCTTGGGAGTATAACAAATTTAATGCCCTTTGCTATGGCCAAGCACAACATAGTGCAAAGTGAAGATGTGTTTTTTTTTTTTCCCTGAGACGTGTAATGGGTGTTTAGGACAGCCCACTAGGAATGAAAGCGGTTGCATGATGGCGGTAATCCTCACAAATCCAGTCACTAAGTAAAGACTTCAAAGGGGAGATGAAGAACTGGAGACACAATCTTTCTCTTCTACTGACAGTAAAAAAAATTGTGTTTTTCTGCTTTAAAATGGAGTACAGTCACTTACAACATACCAAAGGAATGGTTCAATAAATGCTTGTTAGGGCAGCACATTATGTCAACAAATGTTTTACTTACACAAGTTATAATGAATATTTCTCTTAGCAATCATTATTCCGGGTACCACATAGGTACAGGTTACAGAACACTGACTACTATGGCCACCATCTCCTAAAGACTTTATAAATTAGCACCTAAATTCAGTATATTGTTCAATCTGTCTTAAGGAAGAGACTAATATGAATAAAGGAATAATCACCCTATTCTAGGGATGCTTGAAATAACATTTCAAAAATAATCTGTCATCTATCCCTTGTGGTTAAACTAGAGCCCAGTAATACTGTAACAATAAGCACCCTACCATAGCACCTCTTGCAGACTCTGTCCAGTATATCCCGGAATCTGGGGTTCATTGGGGGCAGGGGTTTCAGATCAATCTTTTTGAAATCTTCAGGACAGTCATCCCTGGAGTGTCCATCACGCTTGCAGATGCTGCAGACTATGGTGGGAGGCTGTAAGGATAGGAAAGGAAAGCATTGCTTAAAAAGTCTCCATAATATTTAAAATATCTTATCGGTCAGGCTGATTTAGGTTTAGAACTACATTAGTTATAGTTCATCCCTCTTTCCAAAAGCCACCTCCTCACTGCTACAAACCTTAAAGCTGAACTCCAGGAAATTAAATGTAAATATATCCTTGAGTGAATCCCCCACACTGTGTTAAATGCCTATGGTACTGGTAAGAAGCACATTTACTTATTCCCTCGCTCTCTTAGACTCATCTTTCTATTCAACTAGTCAACGTCAGTCTCTTCTCTCTGAAGCTCTGGTTGGCGATTGCAGCCATGATGTTATCACATTGCAAGACCGCCAGTCCAGTAATGGAAGTAAGGATGCTGAGGACCCACCTACAAGCCTGAGTGTCACAGAGAGCAGGTGCATGCCAGCTGCCTGAAGAATGAGGCATTATAAGAGCTTTTTACTGATACCTTAGGCAAAGAAAGTGTTTACCCGTTCCAGTGCAGGGGGAGCCCCACCACAAGGTAGTTGCTTCATTTTCTAAGAGTTTACTACAAATACCCCCCTCTCCTCATCACCATAGTAAAAGGGGAGGTGCTCTCTAGGCCCAAGCCATAGGGGAGGACTCAGCCAAGATTAACTTGGAGTTTCAATGCAGCAGAGGTAGCGTTGTCAGCTTACTATAAGAAGTTAGTTCAAAGGATTTCTGAGGACAATGTTCTGTACTTGCAGCACTTTTAAAGTTAAAAAAAAAATGTAAAAAAAAAAATACATATATTGGTGAGATATACAGTGGGGAAAATATTTATTTAATCCCCTGCAGATTTTGTAAGTTTGCCCACTTACAAAGAAATGAAGGCTATATAATTTTTATCTTAGGTGTATTTTAAATGATAAAGACAGAATATCAACCAAACATCCAGAAAAAACACGATACAAATGTTATAAATTGAGTTGTAGTTCAGTCAGTAAAATAAGTATTTGACCAACCAACCATAATTCTGGCTCATGTGGTACTAAGTTATGTTTTGCTTGGGGATCAAATACTTATTTTACTCACTGAACAGCAACTCAATTTATAACATTTGTATCATGTTTTTTCTGGATTTTTGGTTGATATTCTATTATAAGAACCCACAGAGAAAGATCAGTCATCGGGAGATCCATGCAGTGTAGTTTATGTATTAAAATAGTCGGAAGCATTCTAGTATGAAAAACATATTACTGCACAAAACCCACAAATATAAAAGTTAGAAACAAAATGTAAAACCTACACCCTTCACCCATTGTTGTCTTAAATGCCAAGTCCGGATCACCACTTCACACACACCAAATCCCAACAGTTTAAATTGCTGTTCCTAGGGGGCCAAATTAGGGGTATGTGACCACAACCTCACCATAATGATCTCAACTCCAGAAAGGCTAGAGTGCTGTAGCGGGGCAATTGGTCCTCATAAATTAACAAGGTCAATGGTGAACCAGGTCGTAAACTAATCCCCCAAAAATTTCTGTCTCAGCCTCCAAACACAATGTAAGCATAAGGTCACATATGCTGAAATTGCAAGTTAATGATAAATATATTCCAAATAAGTAAAACGCTGCAATAAAGCATCTAAAAACTTGATTTTTCTGCGTTTGCACATTTTTTATTTAAGCTGGTGACAGGGTTGCTTTATCACATGCGCTAAACACACTGCAATAAACCCGACTGCTGTGAATGACCCCTTAGTCTGGAGAAAGGGCACCAAAACAGATCTGTATCACTTGGCTAGTGCAATGCACTGTAAAGCTGTACACAATAATGTGCTACCACGTACTGAAGTGCACCGCAATGCAGGTGTATTATGAAGGTACATTGGAGTACCATTTACAATGACAGTGCACCCATGCCAGCAGTATTTATGGTGTGGCCCTTCCTCATCCATAATAATTAAAATTGTTGCAGTCAAAGTGTGGGCCTTTTAAACAGGCAAAGCTCAGAGATTTCCAGCCAGCCGCAGGATGAGATGGGCAAGCTTTTGTGTAGCGCAGCTTAAGTCTCTTAAAACAGCTTGACAGTTAGACATTACAGTGGGCTTTGGAGGCTGTTGCAAGTGCATATGTATCTGCAGTAATTTTTTTTTTAATCAAAATAAGTCAATGTAACTGTGACAGCTGCTGTGAATAAACAGACAACTTGTCCTTAGTGGTTAGCTTGTGACATGTAGAACACGTTTCCTCTTACCTTTCCAGAAGTCAATATAAGCTTATCAAACACATAATACAGCTCATCCTCACTAAGGCTTCCTTCATTCTTCATGTGACGGTGCGAGGTAGCAGAAGTGCAGCCGTCAGAGCAGGATTCGTCCAGAGAACTGACTGCGTCTGACGCACACTTTACTTCAGTAGTATCATGTAAATCCTTAATAGTTGTAGAATTTTGTCCATTACAGTTTTTGCTCCCTTTATCCTCCAAGAGTGCAGATGTCTGGTCTGTCTCTGAAAAAGGAAGTATATCTAGTTCACAAGAATCTAAAGAAGAGGTAGAATGAACTGCCTCATCGCCATGTACACACAGCCTTTGCATGGCCTTAGCGACCTTGTCCGAAAGACTATCTAATTCGCCCCCCTTGGGCTCTAACCCCGCAATGCAGCTTTCTGCTGTCCCACCATCCTGGTCTATGCCCATTTCTCCTTCTGGGAGACTACCATTATCAACTTGATCTTCAGATGTAGATATATCCTGGCCGGTGCTCTTCTCCCTCTTTTCATCATCCACTTTGGATTTGTTCTCCTCTTTGCTTTGTGGACAGGCAAAATATCTGTATGCCGCTCGGAATCTCTCTAGAATGTACTCGTACACCATCTGGCTGTTAAGGCTCCTTGCAACATTCCTCTTCAGTGCAAAAGGATCTAGGGATAGAAAATATTTTAAAAAATATTAAAAGGGTCACTTCATCCAAATATTATACTTCAGTTATAGTTGGAAAATACTGGACTCTTCCACCTCTTTGTTTCCTACAGTATTTCTTTCTATCCAATTTACAGGATAGAATGTGTGTGCAGAAAAAAATGATTTCCTGTAGCATACAAGAAATTACACTAAAATGTTCAATCATGGCAAGCGACTTAAGTCCTTGCATGTTTACTGTTAACCTGCCACTTGTTTAACAATGAAACATCTGGCCTAACAGGACACACAAGGTAATTGGTACTTAAATCTCTTTAAAAAAGTCACCTGTGTACCTAGGAAGCCCTTAGGCTGTATAAATAACCTCCAATTGTTCCAATATTCAATGAAAAGACACAGTAGCCAATATGGACAAACTCACTGGACTATGTATGTGTAGGGCTTACCCTTTCTGGCAGGGTCTATCCCCAAACTTGGGGATATAGGGCCCCCTAATGATAAATTGGCCAAAAGGCAGCTTTAAGCTAAGTAGTAAAGATAATAAAGCGTATTTAGACTATGCTGATGGTAAAGGTTTCCCTATGTAAATTCCCCTTGATCAGAGCTATTCTTTTTTTTTTTTTAAATTGTGTTCATGCAGACCATTGAAAACAACATTTATTGTGGTCCAATAGACAGAATCCCTGTCATGATTAGTTTTTCAACTGGCTAAGACATTTGGAAACTAGTGCAATCTTGAAGTGTGTTCCCAATTACATCAGCAAATTAAGCAAGGTACAAAGGAATTATTTACTCCTGTTTCCAGACATACACTATATTTCCAAAAGTATTGGGACACCCCTCCAAATCATTGGATTTAGGTACACCAATCACCTCCATGGCCACAGGTGTATAAAAGCAAGCACCTAGACATGCAGACTGCTTCTACAGACATTTGTGAAAGAATGGGTCGCTCTCAGGAGCTCAGTGACTCCAAGCGTGGTACCGTGATAGGTTGTCACCTGTGCAATACGTCCATCTGTGACATTTCCTTACTACTAAATATTCCACGGTCAACTGTTAGTGGTGTTATAACAAAGTGGAAGCAACTGGAAACAACAGCAACTCAGCCATGAAGTGGTAAGCCATATAAATTGACAGAATGGGGCAAGCACATGCTGAAAAGCACAGTGCACAGAAGTCGCACACTGTCTGCAGAGTCAATAGCTAAAGGCCTCCAAACTTTGTGTGGCCTTCAGATTAGCACAACAACAATGCGTAGAGAGCTTCATGGAATGGGTTTCTATGGCCGAGCAGCTGCATCCAAGCCTTACATCACCAAGTACAATGCAAAGCAGCAGATGCGGTGATGTAAAGCACACCGCCAATGGACTCTAGAGCAGTGGAGATGTGTTCTCTGGAGTGCCAAATCACGCTTCTCTGTCTGGCAATCCGATGGATGTGTCTGGGTTTGGCGGCTGCCAGGAGAATGGTACTTGCCTGACTGCATTGTGCAAAGTGTAAAGTTTGGTGGAGGGGGGATTACAGTGTGGGGCTGTTTTTCAGGGGTTGGGCTTGGCCCCTTAGTTTCAGTGAAGGGAACTCTTAAGGCATCAGCATACCAAGACATTTTGGACAACTTCATGATCCCACCTTTGTGGGAACAGTTTGGGGATGGTCCCTTCGTGTTCCAACATGACTGCGCACAAGTGCACAAAGCAAGGTCCACCAAGACACGGATGAGTGAGTTTGGGGTGGAGGAACTTGACTGGCCTGCACAGAGTCCTGACCTCAACCTGATAGAACACCTTTGGTATGAATTAGAATGGAGACTGCGAGCCAGGCCTTCTCGTCCGACATCAGTGCCTGACCTCACAAATGTGCTTCTGGAAGAATAGTCAAACATTCCCATAGACACACTCCTAAACCTTGTGGACAGCCTTCCCAGAAGAGTTGAAGCTGTTATAGCTGCAAAGGGCGAGCTAACTCAATATTGAACCCTACGGACTAAGACTGGGATGCCATTGAAGTTCATGTGCGTGTAAAGGTAGGCGTACCAATACTTTTGGCAATAAAGTGTATCTTCACTACAGCAATAGAATATCTGCACAGTTTAAATCTTACCTTCAATGGCTATTCGTCTTTTTGGCCAATTCTTGGTTTCTCTACTTAGGAGACCTTTTACTCGCACGCTAATCACGTATTCTTCAATTGCAAACTCCAGCGTGTAAAATCTCAGCAATTCCAACCACAGCTGCCCAAGGGATACATGGTGAGGCCGCACAAACACCAAGCGGCACTGTAAACAGAAGACCAGGGTGCTTTAAAGCTATATGACAACATAATTTTTAAAACCCTAAAGTTTACAGTGAACATGTACTGGGAGCTCCAGAGCACAATATTATTCAAATAGTGACTTTATTTACAGAAGATCTGCCACTCTTTCGATGGGTTAACGGTCAGTGAGGGTTCTGTTTGCAGTGACAAATAATGAGAAACGAGTGAGCCTAAGTTTAACTCCATTTCCTAAAGTTGCTATCTGTAAACCAAAGTGCCCCAGGTTTAGAGGCTCCCAGGGCACCCTGGACTCCATGAAAAAAAGGAAATCATTGCACCTGTAGGTACTTGCTACCAACAGCTGCTATCAGTTGAACCATTTGGTCAGTGGAAACACTTAAAGTGAACGTTCAGGCTATTCTATCAAACCCTGTAAAGAACATATTTGTATACTTACCTATTCTGAAGCCGCTCCGGTCTGGTTTCTAGCAGCAACTTCTGTGTAGAGGAGAGATCGCAGAAAATGGCTCAAAATGCCTAGGAGATGATGTGACCCATAGGCTTACTATGGGGCATCTGTTGTTGGCTGTCTCTCAACACAGAAGCTGCCACTGACAGCTAATCCTGGGACTGGACTATTGTGTCTTCAGAATAGGTAAGTATAGAGATCTTTTTTTTACGGGATTAGATAAAACAGCCTTAGAACGGGGGTGGGAGTAGGTTTAGCCTTAGTTAGGTTTACCCTAAACTTCTACTTTAAGTCCATTAACAGTCTTCTTGAACCCAAACCTAAATTGAAAACTGCAATGTCCTACCATCTAAGATACTAGGCTAAAACTGAGATCTCAATGAGATGCATAGGGGCAAAGCCCACAATGAGAGAAACAGTTCCTTTCTGCTTTGGTGTTCATCAAAAAGTATGCTGTACCCATCAGTCTGTTAACAGAAATGTATTCTTTAAAAGCCCAATTGAATTCACATAAATAGATATGCACTAAAGCTGGCCATAGATGGTTCCCTGCTGAACTGGCCGAGATTCGAACAATGTATGGGCAGGTTGAATGTATCCAAGTTGATCGATCAACTTAGGTACAACCAGCCTGTCGGATTTTACACACAATTCTTGCTAGCGGCTATTATAGCTATTATAGCCGCTAGCAGTAATCACTGTGTTCTTCTGACGGGGGGAGAATACAATGGCTCTGAGGGAGGGATTTCCCCATCAACCCCGACCGTGTTGATTGGGGAACGAGCAATTTTTTCTCCTCCAACCCATGGTCACAGGAAAGAAAATTGCTCCATCTTTGGCCGGCTCTAGATACTGTACTAACAACCTCAATTTCATAGTCTTATCTCCCTTTTCCTCTTTCAGCTGGGCAGGGTATTTAATTATGACTTTGCAGTCCAAAAGGCACCAGAAAAGATCTGGTGCTATCAGCAATTCACACAGACCGGATCAGATATGCCTCCTGCTCTTCTCTACAGGTCTGTGTGAAGATGCTTGTGTTGAGAGGTATGGCTGTTACTCAGCTCTGCGAGCACAGGCCACATCAGTGTAAGTGCAGGAAGCAGAAATTTCACCAAGAGAAAAGGGTAATTTAAAACTTTTCCAAGCGAAAATCAGTCAGAAAACAGAACATGCATGGCTAGAAGTCGATAAAAAGATGTGAGATTTCAATTAGATTACAAGATAACAACTGTTTACATCACAGAATTTTAAAGGCCAAGTTTAACTTTTGGAACATGTTTCATGTCTCCTCTGTATTTAGGATGGAACATGTAACATGTTTCAGCTCCTGCTGCCGGTCCCCCCTGATCCCCCTCTTCATGTAACAGTGGCCAAGGATATTCTCCCTGCAACTCGCTGTCACAATTCAAAAACAGAGTGGCCGTGCGGGGCTCTGCCCACACGGCTGCATCATTCATTCACAGATTCCTGTGAATGAATGAACTACAAGTACTGTCATCCACCGCTTCTGATGGCTTGTAGTTCTTAATAAATTCTGGAGGCACTGATGAGTGCCCTTGTTCATTCACAAGCCCTGCAGCTTTCAAACAGACAGCCTGTATTGTAGTATGGGCTGTAAACTGCAGGGATTGCATACAGAAGCCTGAGACTGCACCCATAATCCACTGATCACGGGTGCAATGCTTTCCAGGCTCCTGCGGAAAAAAATAATAAATGCACATTGTTTTTCTGCAAAAATATATGCATTTATTATTTTTTCCTTAAAAAAGTTACCGTATCCTTTAAGGAAAAGTTGTTTTTGTCCTACACAGTGTAGCCCAAGTCACTACTTTTATAGAAGTTTTCTATAGACTACTATTAAACCACGTAGAGCAGATAAAGGACAAGAATCTGAAGTACTGGAAGTATGACTTTCAAATAGGTGTCAAAGATGTCCTGTTAAACCAGCAGACACACTTGCAAAGGATAATATTATCTACAGTGGTATCCTTGCATAAATTCCTCTCCCGAGAGTGAAGAAACTCACCTTTCCCATCTTCTCCTTGTTTCTCCTGCTCTCTGCTTCTAATGCAGCTGCTCTTCTGTGGTTTTGCTCAGCTCTTGCCCTCCCGTCCATTCCTGAAGAGTTCTTGTTATCATTGCTGACTGGCCTGTATTCCCATTCCACATATTTGTCTTCAGAAATGCCCTTTAGATGGTAATCATCCAGCCTCTTAGACTCAAAGCCTTCTATCTATTGCCCAAAAGGATGGTAAAAAAAATAAAAAAAAAATATTATACAGCGGTTCAAGACAAATGACACATTAAACAGAACAGACTTAAAACCGATACATACACACTAAACTGATACCAATACAGGATCCTAATTGAACCTGCCCACAAATTTAAACAAGAACGACACAAAATATTTTTCTAGAGCCATCTACAAACAGAACCTATTAACAATTCTGACTTACTTTGTGTCACTGGGAGGTAAACTATAATGTAATCCAGTTGACCTACTAAAGCAGACACTCAGAACATATTTTTAAAATTTGTATAAGTTTAATGCACAGGTTCTGGTACACCTATATACAGTATGTTATACAGAGGAAAGAGAGACATAGGAATGAAACAAATACACACATGCACTGATAAATAAAGAGTGCATTTTATATATGTCTAGAAATAGTAATAATTGTACATTGAAACCAATATCTTTCAATAAAAGCAAGATCCTTCAACTACTTATTTTGTTTCAGTCATTATTGTTCAGGGAAGGCATACAAGGTGCACACATGCATATGAGTGCTATTTTGTAGATGGTATCAAGGATGGAAACACCACACCAAAGTCTGATGTTCACAGGAATTAATACAACGGACCCATTTTCCCAAGATTTTAGCAAACCTAGTATTGCACAATCAGGCCTCAAAAATTATACTATAAAGAGGCAAAGCTTTAACTAGTCATTTCCAGTCCTTGTTGTTTAATAGAATTGGATGTCCAATTTAACACTCGTTTCCTTTGCTTAAAAGCGGAGAAAATGTGGAAAACCTTTTTGGAAGTGCTAAGAACCAGCTCACCAAACATACCTAAAAGGCACCATTCTGAACTTAAATGTTGGGTATGCCAAATGCTGGGAAAATAAACTCAGTGATATGTGGCTGCAAGGGTCTGATTTTGTCACAGGCATATACCATATGTAAAATACCTCCATATGCTTGTTGGAATTTATGACAGATACACTTAGAAAAAATTTGATGTGATTGTCCTTCTTAGTTTATATTCAATGTTATGCTTTGATTTTATTTAAAGATAGTGGAACCTATGCGGCATCTTTCCTATATGTTTCATGCTAAAAAAAATATATTTTTAAGGTAAACCTATGAAAATATGAATCCCCCACCTTCCGTACCATATCTTACCTTTAGCGTGCCTAAAGAGCCTATACAACACTTGATTTTTTGTACGGTGACATTTGCATAGAACTAGAAAGCTCTCCTTACCTACAGTGATTGGGCCAGGTGATTGGATGTGCACGTACCAAGTGTAGGATGGGAGGGGGCATGCAGAAAATTTGCTGCAGCAATCCATTGGAGAGGCAGACACAGTGGGGTTGATTTAGTAAAGGCAAATATACCTTGCAATTTGTAAAGTGCAGTTGCACTCTGAAAGTGCAGTTGCTCCAGAACTTCGTAAATGAGGTACAGCTTCACTTTTCAAAGAATACCTAAACGCTTGCAGGGAAAATAAAAAAAAAAAAAAAAGCATCTTTGCTTCCATGTGATTAGATGATGGAAGTCAGCAAAGCATCTGTTCATTTACTAAGCTCTGGAGCAACTGCTCCTGCAGAGTACAACTGTACATTGCAAAGTGCTAAGTCTATTTTCCTTTAGTAAATCAACCCCAGTAATGGCAAGAAGTGGCCCTGAAGAGTGTCTGCTATACAGTTGTAGGTAGTTATTTTGTAGTTATTTTGCCTTTTAGCAGCAATTAACTGGTGTAATTTAAAAAAAGATCTCCAGCCCAAAATATTACACTGTCCTGGTAGAAAATTCCTAAAGCCTCATCCCTGTGATTTCCCCAGAAAACTATTGCTTATTGCTTGCAGTCTCACTATCTGTTGACCAAAACAATAAATGGTGCAAGAGATGAAAGGGGAACTTCAAAAGGAAAATTTGCAGAGGCCCTAACTATACGATTAGTTGTATACAAGTAAGTACATATAAGTACTGCAGTTTTGTTAACAGATGTACTAAACAAATAGTAAGGCCACATGCACACTGGAAATATCTACAGCTGCTCCTAGGGGTGTCTGGCACTTTTTTTTCCTTCCTCTAAACTGCTGTGCATGTTAGCCTATGTTTTCATACACACAAACATTTGGAGGCGTTTAGAGGCAGGAGAAAGAAAAACCCACTGCTAGTGCGTCCAGAGCAGCTGAGTTTTGGCAGAGAAAAAAAAAAACTGCTAGACTTGCGTTAATGCATGTAACTGCATTAACGCCAGGCGTGTTTAGCACATGAGCGTTAATTAATTTCAAAGGCCAGAATAAATAATTTATTCTGGCCAATGAAATAAACACCCAAATGTTTGACAGGGTAAACACGTTACACAACTTTACAAGCGTCAGGTTTTTTTTTTTGCCAAAATGCTGCTGCTAGGAGGAAGGCTTCTAGGAGAGCTAATAAAAATGTCCAGTGTGCATGAGGCCTTAAAGTACAGTGTACATAACTTGCAAAAAATTAAAGGAAGAGACAACACGGAAAAATCCATTCTGACTGTGGCTTACCCGGGATCCCAGATATGTCGGAAGGATTGGTGGCTGTCTTTTTTGGAGGAAAAATACCACCATTAAGGCAAAAGAGTAAGAAGGGATCCCCCCTTCTGCTTGGCAGTCTATGTGACACAGCTGGAAAAGATAAACAAGATAACAATTATATAAATTAGTGATTTCCTCTAATCCAGTCAGTGCTTTGTGTTGACCATTAGCACAAGTTCACACCACAATTTCAGCATTCCAGATGTATTTTTGCATGCACATTTACATGCCTTTTAGATGAGTTTTCAATGCAGTCCGGTGCTTATTTTTTCTTCTTTCCTTTTTGTAGTTTGACATTTGAAAAATATTTTCATTAGGACCATGTGCATTGCAGTGCATTTACATGCATTTTGATGCAATCTGGGCGTAAAAATGCAGCATGTTGTACTTTTGTTGAAAGCGCTGGAATTGACTGCACTGGCGTGAACTGGGGCCATTGGGATAAATGGCAAACAATGTGCATGCAGTCTGGATGCAGTTTAAAAATGCACTGGAAAGCATCTGCTGTGAACCAGCCCTTAAAAGGAATGTATAGCACATTCAACACATTTTAAAAACACATCAAGAGATCAGCTTTCTCTAAATAACATTATCACAGTGTGTTAATGCTTGTAGAGGAAACAGGTCCACAGTGTCCGCATGCATCAACACTGCAGCCCGCCATCATTTTGGCAAAAGAGTGAAACATCTGCTATTTAGCTTATTGCAATCTTTGCACACAAAGCACTCCATAAAGGAAACACTTGATTCTGTAATACACAAATGGTCTTAATACTAAACTTGCCACAAAGTTGCTCATTACGAAAGAAAACGGTGTACTCTTTGTATATGGAAGAAAAGATGTTTATCCTCCACATATGGCCATACATGGATTGAAATTTAGTTGATCAGGAGGGACCAGACGAATTTCGATCCATGTATGGGCTAGCTGGTTTTACAGAAGTCGATCTATCAACTTCTGTACAACCAGCCTGCCAGGTTTTTCCATAATGAACAGTGCCAGTCACTATAGCCAGCAACACTCATCAGTGTATTCTGATAGCGGGGAAGGCTCCCATCGCAGGAAGGATTCCTCCATCCGCACATTCGATCGAATTTTATTTTTCAATCAACCTGCTGGTTAAACAAAAAAAAAAAAAAAAAAAAAAAAGAATTGTGTATGGCTAGCCTTAGATAAGAGAGAAGAGGGCAATAAAAGCAAGAATCTGAGCTGTAGTGTTACCTCTTCCCAACCACCCATCTAAAAGATAACATACAGCCAGAAGGAAGTGTAAACATGTTGTAGCACCACCTGTCATAATCACCCTAAAGAAGTCAATGGGACTGCACTGCAACCTTTGTGGCAGAGTAATCCCATTTAAAACAACATGTATTTAGGAGGCAGCAGAATCACCTCCTGAATGCTTGCAAACTGCTTTCCTGTCACATGTATTTCTAAGTGAAAAAAGTATGACAGGCTAACAATATACAGTATGCACCAAATAACACTGTAGATTGTTCATTCAGGCTGCATTGCATTTAGGGGTCAAGAAGAATTTTGTTTTACAGATAAAGCAAACAGTTTCAAAGTTTATAAGTGTTAAATGTCTTCCTATGGATCAACAGAAAGTTTAGAGTTCTGAAGATGCCAGGTTTAGGTATTTATTTTTTTCTCTTGTTTTAACTTGATAGACTATGGTTCTAATTATTTGGGGAAAAAACAGTCCATTTATCAAAAATAGCAAATACAACCCAAACTTTTCATCAAAATATATACTTACCCTGGCCCAGTAGCGGAACGCCATGACCAAGGTAATGAGAGAAGGCTCTAGTCTGCCAACAGCTGCCAGTAATTCAGTGGTAAGGCACGCTGTGTCATTTCCAGCACTCACTTTGCATGTTAACTCACTAGAAAAAAATGAATGAATTGAATACAATTTATAACACAATGCAAATGACATTCAGAAATATTGAAGCTAAACACGATGTACATGGCTAAATACAATGATGAAATACAAATATAAGGGCTGTTTAATCTGCTAAAGAATTTGTGCTCATTCATTCCTGAGAATTATACAGCTTTGTTCCATAGCACAGCCCTACCTGTCAGGGAAGGTGGCCTACGTTATCTCCACTGCAGTTTCACGTTTACATACAGGACCCCTCCCCACACTTACACCCTGTGACTGAACAGTGAAAGGAGAAGCAGCATACTGATGCACTCATTTTTCTGTCACTCTGTTCTCTTCTCCTATCAGCATGCTCCTTGTACTCTAGCAACACTTGATCGGCCCCTTTGTGTTACTTTTCCTTACCCCTACTCTGAGCTCTACTGTACAGACTGTACAATACCCTGCAAGAGACTGATACCACCCAAATTCAAGAACTTACAAACTGACATTTGAAAAATACATTTAAAGATGCATAAATGATTACAGACATGTATTTATTTATTTATCTTTTATATCTCCCTGACGTTCAGTTTTAAAGTAGTAGTAAAGTAAAAAATCTGATTTCACCATAAAGGTAGGACTATTAATATTATCATTATTATTATACAGGATTTATATAGCGCCAACAGTTTACGCAGCGCTTTACAACATCAAAGTAGACAGTACAATTACAATACAGTTTAATACACGAGGGATCAGAGGACCCTGCTCATTAAAGATTACAACCTAAGAGGGAGGGTCAAGAGATACAAAAAGGTAATAACTGTGGGGGATGAGCTGATGGAGAAAATAAATGTAGGTGGGGGCAGAATAGGCCTCTCCGAAGAGAAGGGTTTTCAGGGATCATCTAAAAGTGGACAGAGTTTGTTTAGTTTGGTTTTGTTGAATGTAAAGCGATAAAACCTTTAGTTAAAAGTCATAGAAAAAAAAAGTGGACAGAATAGGAGATAGCCGGACAGACTGAGCTAGGGAGTTCCAGAGAATGGGTGAGGCTCGGGAGAAGTCGTAGAGGCAAGCAAGGGAGCTAGAGAGCAGGTCTTGGGAGGAACAAAAGACCGCGATTAGGTTGGTATTTTGAGACTAAGTTAATTCAGACTTCCAGCTGTTTTTGTGTTTATTAAAAGTCAGCAGCTACAAAAAGTGTAGGTATCCTGGAAACACCTACACTTACTGTCTTTTTGATAAAATTCACCATGTCAGATAGAGATGGGTGAATCTCTTCAGCGGGGACACAGACAGCAATAAAAACCTAGAACACGCAAAAAAAAATGGCAGTTGACTAGTGCAAAAAAACTAGTCAACTACCATTTTTTTTGCGTGTTCTAGTATATTTAGGTTTATAATCCACACTTTTATACAACTGAGTCGGAGATACTATTAAGATATGATTTACGTACCAGTTTGGATGGCACTTTCTTTTTCAGCAATAAAAACCTCCCTCCCCAACCTACAGTATTCTTGAGTAACTGATTGGAGACATGTATGCAGATCAAGAGCTTTACTTACTATATGCCAGGTCAGCAAATCAAAGTCTTAAAGCCAGAGGCCGCCACATGACAAGCATTTTTCAGAAAGGGAGGTCAGCCCTCTTATTCCTTTAAGTATATGTTTCTTTACAAAAAAAAGTGTGACTAGAACCTTCTGCTTCAAATATTTTCCATTATTATTAAATGATTGATAAAGGCATCTTACCTATTTTCATCCTTGCAAAATACAACAGGAACCTTTGCGTGGAAATCGGACTCAACATCAATATATCGAGCTGGAGTACAGGAAGGAAGGGTGGGGGAGAGAAAGAGCATTAGCCATCAAAAAGGATTAAAATTCTCTTAGCGCTTCCTAGTTTAAAGTGAACCAGTACTTTGGACCGACTAGGCAAAGTAACAGACAAGCTGCAAAGCCAGTACCTTCATGTGCCTATTACCTTCAGCACACTTCCTGCTGCGAGAGTCCATCAAAATTCATATACATGTATTAACTTTCTGAAAGTGAATACTTACACAGAGCTAAGTGAGCTCCCTCACGTCAGTGCTCTGACCTAGTGACCGGCCAGTCAGGCACTGATGTGTATCCCATAGACAAGAGGCTTCCCTGAACTACTGCAGGTTAAAAGTGGCAGACAGTGTGGTAAAAGTAAAAGAAACTGAATTGTTTCTGGTGGGCGGTTTACCTCTTACTTAAAGTGGTTGTAAAGGCTGAAGGTTTTTTTACCTGCATGCATTCTATGCATGCAGGTAAAAAACCTTTTTGTGTGCAGCAGCTCCCCCAGCCCCCTCAATTCATACCTGAGCCTCATCATGATCCAGGGATGTGAATGACAGCCTCAGCAGCCCCGGGTTTCTGCCTCCTCACTTGCTGAGACTGCTTTCAATCACAGCCAGTCAGCCAATGAGGAGAGGAGGGTGGGGCCAAACCATGGCTCTGAGTGTGAATGGACACACGGAGCAGCAGGTGCTCCCATAGCAAGCTTCTACAGACAGGAGGAGCCAGGAGAGCCTGTGGGAGACCCGAGAAGAGGAGGATCGGTTCTGCTCTGTGCAAAACCACTGCACACAGCAGGTAAGAATGACATGCTTGTTATTTCAAAAAAAATAAAAAATTGAACCTTTATAATCACTTTAATATAGCCAAAGTACAGGTTCACTTTATAGTAGAACTAAAGGCAAAACTTTTTTTTTTCCATTTTCAATATAGTCATGAAGGGTTATAAGGTTTGTTTTTGTCATCTGTGTCCCATTCAGGAGATTTCCTTTCACTTCCTGTCCCACAACCAAAGCAGGAAGACCCTTCAAAGTGAGGGAATCCCTGATTGTCACCAGATCTAGTGTTCCCATTTCAAGATCTCCTATCTTTAACTGTTCTGTACAATCCAAAATGAGGATTTTTTTTTTACTTTCACTTTGGATGATAATGGTAAACATAACAAATAGAGAGGGAACCAGAATGCAATAAAAACATGACAGGTGTTCTAATACCTCTCCACTCTACTAAAAAAAAAAAAAAAAAAAAAAAAGTTTTGCCTTCAGTTATACTCACATCAACCCATCCCATTTCTTCTTAGTTTTATTGATTTTTAGTTCACTTTTTTTTTTAAATAACCATTCCACTGGTTTCAGCAAGCTGATAGTCTTTAACCAGGATTAGCTAAAGGCAAATGATGGCTAAAGCTTGTTTGGCTATAGTTTTCATGTGGGTCACAGGAGTGCACTTATATTTTGCACTTCTGTGACCCAGAATAATCTGGCAATGGGGTAAAGCCCGCTATCGACTGAGGTCACAGACCAGGTCCAATCTCTGAAAGGAACCAGACAATGCTGGGATCCTCCCAGATTCCTAACCGGCAGCTGGCTCAGCCTCTCAGTATGCTGCTGAGAACCTCAGCCAGCCACTCCCGCCCCCTTTATAGCCTGGTGATCCAGTGAGCGCTGGAGGGGCAGAGTAGGGAGCGGTGATTGACAGCCACTACTCTCTGCTCAGAGCAGAACCTAGAACTGAGCAATCACCTGTCAAGTGATCACTCAGTTCTTGGACTTAGATGTGATGGGGAACAGCTGCAGCATCGGACCGATGTTGCATCAGGTAGGTAAGTATATGTGTTTTTTTTGTTTGTTTTTTTTGTTTTTTTACAATCCCGCACATCTCCTTTAAATGTCATGTTTTGCTACTAGCCAATATAATTAGTAGCACATACAGAATCTGGTAAAATGCAAACAATAAACAAAAAGGGTAAAAGTGTATAATAATGATAATGACTTACAGCTGTTCTTCAAAATCTCAAGAACCTGGATTAAAACATCTGGCTGGCTCATCTAAAACAGACAAAATTACATTACACGATGTTCTGGAATTACATACAAGTATACTGTGGGTATAGGATTATAACTTTTTTTTTTCTATGGTTGAACTGGATGGACTTTTGTCTTTTTTCATCCAGACTATAACTATACCATAGGTACAAAATAGGTACAAAAATGGTTTTACAGCTGTTCATGTCTCAGTTACAGAAAGGTTTCCCTTATAAGAACAGAGTAATACAAATTTGGAAGCTGTCCTTCCCTAACTGATTCAGAACTGACAAAAAAGTTACCGGTGAGATGACAGGCTGCCTCTTTTAAATCACACAGAGGAGGCTTCCTGTGTGTACGCGTGACAGGGAATGTCTCTCGCTATACATACCTTTGGAGGAAACTTTATGTCTATATTAATGTCACTTGCTTTAAATGCAAATCTGGTCAGTGATGATCCATACAATCTCAGGGAACATTCTAAAAGCAGAACAAAAAAATTGGTTTTAATTACTTTAAAAGCTGATAACAAGGAAACATGAATGCAACATGTTCATGACATTATACCACTTTAAAGTCAGCCTATGATTTGTCCATCAAAGAAAAGGCATAACGATCACTTCATTGCCCCCTACCCAGCAGAACATATCTTCTTTACGATAACTGCCACTGTCTGTCTTCAGACACTAGGAACAAAGGGAAGTCCTATGCAAGCTACAATCATTGGAGTGGTGCAGATGGGCTGTGGATTCCTGTTGTGACAGCACTGATTGACCCAGCTCTGTCACACAGAGTAAATCACATGCTCCTTCATACCCGGAAGTACTGGCTATTTCCTTCCACTCCCCACAATGAACTATGCAGCAAAATGGTAAAATTTTCACTCACTACCTGCCATGGCCTCAGGCCAAGAGACAGTGTTCCTGTGGGGGAAGGATTTCACCTCATTTCCTGTCCTGCTGATATGACAGGAAGAGTGGATACATCTCCCCAGTGTGGACACTGAAAGCCGTAATAGCCCAGCTGTGGTTGTAACCCTCTCATACCCCATCTAAAATACAAAACAAAAAGTTTTGTCTAGAGTTCTGAGGAAACACAGCTCCTACAATGACAATGCTCCTTATGTGAAAGTGCTACACTTGACACATTTAAAAATATGTGCACAAAAGGACCAGCTAATGCAAAGAAAGGAGGCTATACAGTGTAGGACTCCTGAAAAACAATTTCTACAGGAAATACTGGCAGTTTTTGCAGCTTGTGCACAGCCATTTATTGTTTTGTAGATGTTCAATAAAGTCATAACCAAAGCTGGCCACTGACAGATCGAAAGTGGGGTGGTTCAGAGGGGACTGACTGAATTTCAGTTCATGTGTGTCCATCCTCAATCAATTAATAAATCGAAGTCTGTCAAACAGACAAGGTCGAAAACGTTTTCCGATCAGCGGCTGGAGCCAATCAGTGTCAGAATACAATGTTCCGGCTGGGGGGAGGCTTCCCCCATCCACCTAATTTGGCTGGAAGGAGGAACCACCTATGACGAGACCACAATCGTAGAAGTGAAAGCTATAATAAATATTCTGGTCTACATAGTGTAGAATCTCTCATGTATAAAAGTTTTATACTGGGCCTTGGCAGTCTTCACCCAAATCTGGTTGAAACAGAAGGAACTATGAGAGTACACTAAGCTCTTTCGACAGCCAGTGTCTATGACTTATACTGTAATAAAATTACAAAAAAAAAAAAAAAAAAAAGGTAAACAGGTAGTGGGGCACTTTTTACCTTAATGCACTTTAAAGTGACAGTCAGCAATCCCATTAAGATCTGTGTTTAGCATTCCCAAACTGGAACGGAACAGTTCTTTTAAGGCTTCAACAAAGCTGCTTGAAGCCTGCCGAAATCTTTGTAAATGCTCGGCATTATACCCTATACTCTTACTTGTAGCCTGTGTGAACAACACCTTAGTTTTTAGCTAGGGCTGACTATTCTCACATCTGCCATGCATTGGTTATGAAATCTATATTGCAGCAATCAAAGAGGGCATAAAGCCGCTTCCACAACCGTCTGGAGTGGAGAGGTGATCTGTCAATATAATCTACAATGCCAGCTTTGCCATGTAAGCAACCCTGCACCTACAGACAGGTTTTAGTTCCTCAATCTGCTCTTTTTTCTGAAAGCTCCCTACACCATGGAATAGGTTTCAATGAAAAACAGCCCCCCACCTGTTCTAGCCCCCTCCTCTATCATTCCAGCACTGTGTCCAGCTGCGGCTCTTCTCTCCCCTTTGCCTGGTCTTGCAGGTTACACTGAGAGCAGCCGTGGCCATTGGCTTCTGCTGCTCTCAGTCAAATCCTGTGGGGAGGGACAAACACAGCATAGCCCCTCCAGGTGAGTAGTACAAGTCATCCACTGAACATTAGAGTGAAGGTGCTCACACAGCTCGTCTGTGGAACTACAAAGCAAAGAACGTCTGGAATCCACTGCACTCTTCAGTCTTTATTATTGAAAATAAAATCCATATCACAGACAGAGTCCGGGACAAAGAGGTTAATGCAATTCACATTATTATTATTATTATTATTACACAGTAGTTATATAGCGCCAACAGTTCGCTCAGCGCTGTACATTACAGCAGTACAGCGCTGTACATTTTCACATTAAAAGCTAGCTCTTATTCATAACCTATAAATAAGTGCTAGTTTTTAGCGTGAATTGCATTAACCTCTTTGTCCCAGACACTGTCTGTGATATGGATTTTATATACATTAAATAAAGACTGAAGAGTGCTGCGGATTCTGAACGTTCTTTGCCCTGTGAGGAGGGAGTAGGGGGTGGGGCCATGTTGTGTGTGTCTATGGATGTACACAACCTGGCTCGGGCACGCCTGCCCCCCATAGCAGGCAGCTTGCTATGGGGGCACACGCAGGAAAGGAGTGGACAGTGCCAGCAGGGGACTCAGAAGAGGAGGTAAGAGCCCGTTCTGTGCAATATCATTGCACAAAGCAGTCATGTTTAACATGTTTATTATTTTATTGAAAAAATTATCTTTATAACTACTTTAAACCCTCACCATTTATTACTATAAAGCAGTCAGACTGAATATACAATAATACATATGAGGATCATTTATGTTTTGTTTAACTGCCAAGTTAGTAAGAATGAAACACTGCGAGCTGGCAGCACAAAGCAGAGCTGGACTGTAGCTCCCTCACACACAAAGCCTAAGCACTGTTCGAATTAACAGCACTTTTGCTATCTAAACCGCGCTGTGGATTGGAGAGGTGTTCAGGGGAATATGCCGAACTGCTGCTTTGTCAGAGAGCCACAGTTTAACTCTCCTATGTGCTGCTAGTACAGGTATTTATTTCTTTGCTGCAGCACACGAGAGTAAAAAAAAAAATGCAAAGGTTCATTTGGTCCAAGTACAACATGCAGTATATAGTAACAAAACCACTAAAGTACTTGAAATTAAATTCAAAGCTTAGGTATTCAAACTGTTTGTAAAACTTCTCAAAACAAACCTTATCAACATGTGGCACATAATATCATTTAAAACCACAGATGTCTTATTTTTCAATTCCAGAGCAAGCTCAACCCATGGCCAGTTTCAAAACTGCATCTTAGTGAAGAAGCTTTGAGTGTTTCGGTTTCAGGTGGTTTTGTTTGTCACAAGCGGATACTAATTCACATTTATGAAGTTGCCCTGTCTTTTAGCAAGTGTTTATTCCCTCTGTTGTGTGTGCTGAAGTTAATGAGGGTGCGCCGCATCCACCAAGCAATCACGTGCAATGGCTGTGGCTTGGTGATGCTGGATTTAAAGGGTTCCAGCAGGCAGCAAAAAAGCATCATATGGCCTCCTCACTGCCTATAAAACACCTCTGAAAAAGAGGTACGATAGAGGATCTCTTTTCAGAGGTGCGGCAATGCTGCCACAAGTCTAAACCTAGCCTAAGGCCCCAGTATATTCATTCTGAAAATCCCAACATAGCTAAGGTGGACATCCTGTCACACAAGCCAAACCATCAACAGCAAATCAAAAATACTTGTTGCAAAGGCACCATCTCCAACACAATCCCTTTGATATTTTAACAAGCAATTTACCAGGCAGTTTAATCTGGATAATTTTCTCCATCTCGCTCACAATTTCCTGCCTAGACAGGAAGTCCTCCTGAGATATCCCATGTTCTTTTGCTGCATTTACCAAAGTGACACTTAAGGCAGCTATCTGGGCCACTGATGGAGGTGGAAGAGCTCGCAGTTCGTTCTCCTCCTGCTTTTCCTAAACAGCAAAGCATTTAAAAAAAGAAATGTAGTCATCACACAACAAAATATTTGAAACAGAAATTGGGAGTTCAAAATTGCACACAGAGCATGAATCAGGATAACAAGAGGAAGAACCAAACCTTTAAAAAAAAAAAAAAAAAAAAGCGTACAGTTCTAGAACAAACCGGTACTGGAAAACTTTAGAGCCAAGTGTTACAAAATATTGCAGGAAATAAACTTACAAAGAGACTATCACGGTTATTAATCATATAGGAGCAGCGGTGGTAGATGTAATCTTGGTGTATCAATAATAGCACCTTTGTATTTCCTCACAGATGTAAAAGAAGACATGCACCAAATACAGTGGTAGTCAATACGATCAATTCTCCCTGTAACAGCTAAATACTTTTGAGGTTCAGGATATTTTATATGTACAGTTGTGTTCAAAATAATAGCAGTGTGTTTAAAAAAGTTGAGGCATGGGTCTTTCTGTCATACATGCTTTGCATAAAAAGTCCAGTGAGCCTCTGCAACGTTGCACTTCACATGATTTCTTGATATGCCTTAATAAACTTGGATTTTCCTACGATTTATAGTATGCTCTCTACATATGACACTTATGCTCTTGTGCAGTGCGAGTCATTGGCCTCAGCAACTCCAGTATAGTATACAATAGGAATATATGGGTTGAAATCCACAAGAAATGAAAGGATGATTTAGTGGACTCAAAGCCTTTGGTGGAAAAACTGCTCCATTCAGTATTCTATAATGACCAGCAGGTCTGCCACCTCTGTGTGGGTGCTGTTGCGATTTGTCTAAACCTCCTGTGCTGGAAACTCAAAAGCAAGCATGAGGAAATCCCTGCAAAGTGAGGGGAATTCCCTTCTTACAGTTGACACAAGGATGTGTAACATCATTTTGAATTTCCATTACTTTCTGATTAGGCAACAATAGTCACCAGGGGCAAAAGAAAAAAAAAAAGATGGGCAAAGGTAATAGTAAATAGTAATCTACACAGCAAGACCACAGAAAAAAAAATTACAAGGGATCTAACCCTTCCCTACTCTATCCAAAACAAACATTTTGGTTTTATACACTACAGTACATGGAATCTAGAGATCCACTGCAAGGAAACTATCAAGATACACACACACACTCACCAGTGGCTGGTAAGTGTGTGTGTGTGTGTATGTATATATTATTTATCTCCCCCCACCCCTGCTGCATTTGTGTATAAATGGACATTCCCTGTGCACATTGAAAAGCTGAATTTACAGACTATCATACCATTGGTTTGTAAATGTAGCATACAATTGATATTGTTGAATAACAAAAGGGAACAGTTTTCTCCTTACAAAACACTCAGCTATCAGCAAACCCAACCCAGAAGGCATTGTAAAGATTGCAAAATGTAAAACATACTATGTGGTAATGCAATCAGAGAACCAGAAATGTTAAACAATTAGGTAAAAAGGTCTTTACTAACTGTGTTACAATAAAAAAAACACAGCTGTAACAGAAACAAGGAACATAAAAAAGATAATGTTCTGGATATGATCCATACAAGCTGACCATGCAGGCTAGGTTCATGTTTATGCGTTTCCTTGCGGCTACATTTGTGTGGACAGAGCAGCACATTCATTTGCGCACACTGCTGTACCTGCGTGAAATGCAGGTAAAAAATTCCTGACTCTTTTTTAAAAACACAGCCACAGGGAAACCTAATGGTACTTTGGTACATTTTCCATGTGTGGGGGTGCTATTAAGAATTAATGGTAGCAGCATCTTATTGCTGTGGTTGTGTGTGGGGAAGGAATGGGTGCAATTTACATGTCTTTCTGCACTTGCAATAGTGTGAACCCAGCCTCATTCAGTATTTAATACAATACTTGGTTATGCTTTAAACATCTGCATCTGGGCCAATAACAACTTCAAAAATAATAATCATTACTCTGTGATTTTTAGCCATTTGTTACTACTATATTCAATTTTATGCCCAAATGACAGCCATCTTTAAGCACTGTGGCCGACTTCTGAGACTAAAATGCTGGATTTTTCATTATTCAGACTTTTTCCATCTATGAACATCTGCATAATAGTCCTACATCTTCTATGAAAGCATTAATCCACCTTAGATTATACATGTATATGACTACCTTTACTAACACAATATACCATGAGGTAAAAACTGTGTGGAACAGAAATGGAATAAAAATTGCCATAGACATGAGGTGGACTTCACCATATACAGAAAATTGCAAATCGGACTTGTTCAAGAGCCTACATATTTCTAACTGACCTAAGACTGCAACAAATTATTTAAAAGATAAAGGTTTGTTGGAGGCTGCAGGAGTGATTCCCCCATCCACACACTCAATATGGTTGAACAGAAAAACGATTAAGGCATGGCCAACCTTAACAATAAAACAGGCCTGAACCATTTTTCAACACTTTTAGTGTTTTAAAAGATAAAGGTTTGTTGGAGGCTGCAGAAGTGATTCCCCCATCCACACACTCAATGTGGTTGAACAGAAAAACGATTAAGGCATGGCCTACCTTAACAATAAAACAGGCCTGAACTATTTTTGAACACTTTGTGTTTTAAAAGATAAAAGGTTTGTTGGAGGCTGCAGGAGTGATTCCCCCATCCACACACTCAATGTGGTTGAACAGAAAAACGATTAAGGCATGGCCAACCATAACAATAAATCAGGCCTGAACCATTTTTGAAAAATATTTTGTGTTTTAAAAGATAAAGGTTTGTTGGAGGCTGCAGGAGTGATTCCCCCAACCACACACTCAATGTGGTTGAACAGAAAAATGATTAATGCATGGCCAACCTTAACAATAAAACAGGCCTGAACTATTTTTCAACACTTTTAGTGTTTTAAAAGATAAAGGTTTGTTGGAGGCTGCAGGAGTGATTCCCCCATCCACACACTCAAGGTTGGCCATGCATGAATTGTTTTTCTGTTCAACCACATTGAGTGTGTGGATGGGGGAATCACTCCTGCAGCCTCCAACAAACCTTTATCTTTTAAAACACTAAAAGTGTTAAAAAATGGTTCAGGCCTGTTTTATTGTTAAGGTTGGCCATGCATTAATCATTTTTCTGTTCAACCACATTAACAATAAAACAGGCCTGAACCATTTTTGAACACTTTTTAGTGTTTTAAAAGATAAACTAAAATTTAAGAGGAAATCATACAAAGGCAAACAATAGACATATATAGAGTTACAGGAGGAAAAGAAATTGCTAGCACAGTGAGGAAAATCTTTTTTCCTTTCACAATCTTCTGATCTGTTCCAATTAAAAGCTCAATCTTTTAGGTCTATGACCACCTTTGGAGTTTCAGAGTCCTCCTTGAATTCCAAAACGGCACACACACACATAAACCAGATCCATGGCTACTTACCATTTGCCCCATGCCGTACAGCTGTTGTGCAGTACAAGATACACCAGTGACACACATACTGTAGCTCACTAACACAAACAAGCTGTAAATCTATGTCTCGCAGGTACAGACAGAAAAGCACTGGAGTGAACTTTACCAGGATATTCTTCTTGTGGCGTTTCTCCTTAATGTGCTTGTGGGCCCCCTGTACGTTCTCGATGTGTACTGAGCACAGCTTGCATAGATACTGGCAGTTGGAGAAGTCTGGAGATCTCTGAAAAGAAGTGTGAGAGGGTGGGGGCTGGTAAACATCCTGCACAATTACAATTACAATCACAAAAGACACATTTCAAGTTCATTGTCTTACAGACTGTCAATCACTGGTCTGCACCTCCCACCTGCTTTTCATGTGTCTCACCAGTCTGATGGTTGAAAGATCACATGACCAGAGAATATCAAAACATTACAACTCAGGTAATAAGCAGAAGATGCTAGTAATAAAATCTGTGTTAAGACAAACCCACTCATAGCTGGATTCATTTTCTTTTTTTAGGAGTTTCTTTTCTTGATTTTAAACTGAATTATTTTGTTGATTTTAAACTGGATTAATTTTCTTTTATTTAGGAGTTTCATTTCTTGATTTTAAACTGGATTAATTTTGTTGATTTTATGATGGATTAATTTCCTTTATTTAGGAGTTTCATTTCTTTATTTTAAGCAGATGATTCTGGTAGTAACACAATGCTTAACCCAAGGTGAAAATGCTTACTCGCTGCACTGTATGTATGGAGGAGCAGTGTTGTCACCCTAGAACAGAAATTGTTCTCTATGGTGCCTGTTTGCACGAACAGGTGTGAACAGGCATCATAGAGAACACTTGCTTTTTTAAAATTTGAGTGTTTTTGAAATATATATTGTGCCTCTTTGTAAAAAAAAAAAAAAAGGGACAGCGGAGGCCTAGTACTTCAAGCTACAAATCGCTCAAGAGTGAATGCAGCCTTAGCCTCAAAGTGTATCTAAACTCAAGAAAAAAATGTAGCGTTACAGTGTGTTAGGACCCTCTCCCATTCTCTATAACATAGGGGGTGTTTTGTAGTTTACAGAAGTGAACAGAGCAAGGCTGGCAAGTGGCTGAGAGCATAAGTTACAAGCTCACTGCATAACAGGACAAGGTCAACAGATATTCTTCTGTACTTGCAGCATATTTAAAGCGGCAAAACCTATGCATGTATGGGAAAGACGTATTGAATATATTTTCTTGCCCACAAATACATTTTAATGCTAAAGTCCAGGCAAGCAATTGAACAGTTGAGAAAATATTAATGCTCCAACTTACAGTCTGCATACTGCTTTATTTATCTGGAGGCTGAAAAAATTATATCCAAAAAACACATACAAATATATGTGCTGTATATGTAGGATTTTTAATTCTTTTCTTCTAGTTGTTGGTGAATGCTCATTTTCAAATGCAGCAGAGCATGGTATAGAACACTCCTGATTGGACAATGAATGAGCAAAAACACATGTTTAAAGCAGAATGCCGGTCAAAACTTTTATTTTCCCATGCAGTGGGGCTGTGTCCGCACAGCATGGGTTAAGTGCTCATTTTGTCCAAGGGCTCAGGG
Source organism: Staurois parvus (assembly GCF_062004578.1). Lineage (NCBI taxonomy): Eukaryota > Metazoa > Chordata > Amphibia > Anura > Ranidae > Staurois > Staurois parvus. Next base: position 564,689 of record NW_028320549.1, read on the forward strand.
AAAAGCTGGACTTACCCATTCCTCCAGAAAACTGCGCTCCCCCATATCCAGCAATGGACTGTTTCTGTCGTACACATGTCTGGAGCTGGTCTATGGGCATGATGACGTCAGGAACAGCCCATTAGCAAGACTGCTAGCAGGAGCGGTGGGGACTGGTCTTGCGCTCAGAGGATCGGGTAAGTATATCTTTGCTTTCTGAGCCCCTAGACAAAAACAAGCATTTATTCCATGCAGTGTGGGCACAGCCCCACTGCATGGGAAAATAATAATCTTGCCTGGAATTCTTCTTTAACCACCTCCCGCCCTCCATATAGTAATATGACGGACGCAAGGTGATTCTCTCGTTCTGGGAGGACGTCACATGACGTCCTCCCATTCTCAGCGCGCAGCGTTGCAATCGGCTGTGCGCTGTGTCCCTCGGACACAACGGATCACCGATCCACGGAAAGAGCCGAAGATGTCGGCTCGGTCATGTGATCAGCTGTGTCCAATCACAGCTGATCACATGTAAACAGGGAAATGCTGGTTATCGGCTTTCCGCGGAGGGGACATGTACATTGATCATCAGGGCACTGATGATCAGTGTGCCCTGATGATCAGTGTAGCCCCAGCAGTGCCACCTGTCAGTGTCCATCAGTGCCACATCAATGCCTACCAGTGCACATCAATGCCACATATCAGTGCCCATCTGAGCTGCCTTTCAGTGTAACCAATCAGTGCCACCTATCAGTGCTGCCAATCAGTGCCACCTATCAGTGCCAGTCAGTGCCGCCTATCAGTGCCACTTAGTGCCGCCTACCAGTGCCAGTCAGTGCCGCCTATCAGTGCCAGTCAGTGCCGCCTACCAGTGCCAATCAGTGTCGCCTAACAGAGCCATATATCAGTGCTGACTTTCAGTGCCCATCAGTGGTGCCTATCAATGCCCATCAGTGCCACCTACCAGTGCCTCCTCATCAGTGCCCATCGGTGCCACCTATCAGTGTCCATCAGTGCCCATCACTGCAGCCTCATTAGCACACATCAGTGAAGGAGAAAAATCACTTATTTACAAAATTTTATAACAAAAACTAAGATAAAACTTTTTTTTTTCAAAATTTTCAGTGGTTTTTGGTTTGTTTAAGAAAAAATAAAAAACCCAGAGGTGAGTAATTACCACCAAAATAAAGCTCTATCTGTCACAAAAAAATGATAAAAATTTCATATACAGTGCTGCATGACCGCGCAATTGTCATACAAAGTGCGACAGAACTGAAAGCTGGAAATTGACCCGGGCAGGAAGGGGGTATAAGTGCCCTGTAGGCTTGTGGTTAAACTTTCTCTTTCCTCCTATCAGCAGGATATCTTTAGGAATGATTACCTGAATTTAATGGTGTTTTTCATATCTGTTTAGAACTCAGCTTTAAACAGCGCAAAAGGGGGAAAAAACAGTCAGTGTTGATGGGGGAATTGAGTGATTTTCCAATAGTGTATGGCTTGCCCTAATGTTACCATATACATTTAACAAGTGATGGGTTAAGTTATTCACTAGTGCTAGGTTTTCAATGAACCCTACACTTGCTTAGTCAGAAGGAGCAGTGACGCACAACCATTATGTAGTACTGAAAATATGGGAGTAAAGCACTCAGCAAACATGGCTGACTACATATGTATATGCAAACATTGGCAAAAACTGAAGAGTGTTTGCATCATGCTGATCAATTTAACATGCATGTCTGAAAAGCAGTAAAAAGACTATACATTCCCTTTAAACAATTGTAGGCTGTGGGTGTAGGCTTGGGGAGTATTCATGAATAGCAGCTTCCATCCACATACCATGTCATATTATAATGAGTAGGTGGAATTCCTTACACACATTGTCTCAGCACTAATATACTGAATACCTTTTTATTGTCTTTATTTTGTACTGAATGTTATGTAAACTTACTCCAATTAAAAATAGGAGTGGGATAACTAGGTACAATTTAAATTAGAACAATGAGTTTGTGTGAAGAGCTAAAAAAAGAACTACAGAAAAGCTATTCATGCCCAAACTGTCCCCTTAAAGTGGTTGTAAAGGCTGAAGGATTTTTTTTTTACCTTCATGCATTCTATGCATCCAATCTGGTTTGTCCTCTATTCCTCACTCATCCAGCACTTGAAATATTATACAGGCAACCAGAACAAACTAAATAGGTTTGTAACTGCCATGCAGCAATTAATGGTACCACCTATTCCAGATACCACAAAGCCAAAGACAGCTGATAAATGCTAATTCTAGGTATGTCCGAATGCTGCTTCTGTGAACAAGACCTGGGAATGCTGTATCAACAAATTGATTCTCTTGTAGATTTTCTCAATCAAAAAGTGTTATTATCTAAAAGCAATATTTTTATAATGATCTATGTTTCAAAATGCTTTACACCTTCTCTCAGAACAAAAACACAAACTCTTTGGAGTAAAATCAACAACTTTTATTGCATTTTTAGTTAAAATTAAATGGGATAAAGCATTCCCCTAAAAAATACTAAGACCAAACATGACTAGAAAGTCGAACCATCATGTGTGTAATTAACACCACAACCCCCCAGGGCGCATTCCCTCTTTTGATTTAATACCATTATATAATAATGTAAGGTATACAGTATATCACATAGTGTATCGATCTCTAAGAGGGGGTGCCAGGTCCGGATGTGTTTCGCACTGTAGCTTCTTCAGGGGTTCAAGGGGTGCGGTTGTGAATAAAGAGTCAAATAGAAAAAAAAAAAAGCATAAAGTTCAATGGTACATTCTCACAGGTACGTCAGTAGGCATAAAGGGCAGAAGATGGTATCCCAATGGAATTGATGTTCAAGGACCAGCCCGTATACATGGGAAGGGATAGGAGAAAATAGCGCTCCGTAATAGTTAGAAAAAGTCCATATCTGCCTGTAATACTATGGGGCGGTCTAAAGACCTAATCATTTTTGAGTTTAGATACACCATAAACCTAAGGCTTAAGTTGCAAATACATGACTTGAATTTTAGATGATTCCTGCTGTTTTGGCCAGAACTTTGAAATGTGGATGGTCCAATGGCCAAACAGTAACTGCATTCTCCCGGAAGCAATCACTGTTAGGGTATACAAAGAGCTGCAGGTGTTGCAGCTGCTTGAATACAGTATCTGGAAATGGAGACTTCTATTTACGATATTTACATTTATGGTGGAATCTATTACATTTCTCTATTTCAGCCCTCGGACTGAACGAGACATCCATGCATGTACGGCTAAGCTTATACTGAAAGAGGGCTAAAAACAAAAAACATTCTGGCTGGCTACTAAGGACCACAAATACGTTTCCTCCATCTAATTTAGAAAAAAAGTCAGCAAAAATATGTTTGCAACTCATCATTTAGGTCACATACAGTTGCAAGAAAAAGTATGTGAACCTCTTGGGATTACGTGGAGTTTTGCATGAATTGGGCATAAAATGTGCTTTGAACATCATCTAAGTCACAACAATAGAAGAACACAGTCTGCTGAACATAATACTACACAAACATTAGATGTTGCTATGGTTTAATTGCACATAACATGTAAACATTCACAGTGCAGGGAGGAAAAAGTATGTGAGGCCCTAGCTTAATGACTTCTCCCAGAGCTAATTGGAGCCAGGAGTGAGCCAACCTTGAGTCCAATCAGTGTGATGATATTGGATGTGTTGCTGACAGCTGTCCTGCCCTTAAAAAACACACACCTGTTTTGAGTTTACTGGTTTTAAGAAGCACTGTCTGATGTGAACCATGCCTCGCAGAAAAGAGCTCTCAAAAGACCTACGATCAAGAATTGTTGACTTGCGTGAAGCTGGAAAGGGTTACAAAAGTATCTCCAAAAGCCTTGATGTTCATGTGCCCACAGTAAGACAGACTGTCTACAAATGGAGAAAGTTTAGCACTGTTGCTACTCTCCCTAGGCGTGGTCGTCCTGTAAAAATGACTGCAAGAGCACAGCACAGAATGCTGCATGAGGTAAAGAAGAATCCCAGAGTGTCAGCTAAAGACCTACAGAAATCTCTGGCACATGCTAACATTTTTGTTGACACATCTACAATAAGGAAAACATGAAACAAGAATGGAGTACATGGGAGGACACCACGGAGGAAGCCATTGCTGTCCAAAAAGAATATTGCAGCACGTTTGAAGTTTGCAAAAGAGCACCTGGATGTTCCACAGCACTACTGGCAAAATATACTGTGGACAGATGAAACCAAGATTGAGTTGTTTGGGAAGAACACACAACACTATGTGTGGAGAAAATAAGACACAGTACACCAACATCAAAATCTCATCCCCACTGTAAAACATGGCGGAGGGAGCATCATGGTTTGGGGCTGCTTTGCTGCCTCAAGGCCTAGATGGATTGTTGTCATTGATGGGAAAATGAATTGCAGAGTTTATCAAGACATTTTGCAGGAAAATGTATGACCATCTGTCCGCCAACTGAAGCTCCGCAGAGGATGGGTGATGCAACAGGACAATGACCCAAAGCATACAAGTAATTCAACAAAACAATGGCTGCAACAGCACAAAATACGCCTTCTGGAGTGGCCCAGTCAGAGTCCTGACCTCAATACGATGGAAATGCTGTGGCATGACCTTAAGAGAGCGATTCACACCAGACATCCCAAGAATATTGCTACCCTGAAACAGTTTTGTGAAGAGGAGTGGTCCAAAATTACTCCAGATCGTTGTGCAGATCTGATCTGCAACTACAGGAAACGTTTGGTTGAGGTTATTGCTGCCAAAGGAGGGTCAACCAGTTATTTAGTCCAAAGGTTCACATACTTTTTCCTCCCTGCACTGTGAATGTTTACATGTTATGTGCAATTAAACCATGGCAACATCTAATGTTTGTGTAGTATTATGTTCAGCAGACTGTGTTCTTCTATTGTTGTGACTTAGATGATGTTCAGAGCACATTTTATGCCCAATTCATGCAAAACTCCACGTAATCCCAAGGGGTTCACATACTTTTTCTTGCAACTGTATAGCTGTGGCTATTCTCACTGAGCAGTAAAAACAACACAGCCAATGTCCAAGGCACAAAATACCTTCTCCAGGTGATGAATGTAGTCCCTTTCCAACCTCTCTTCTGCTTGTTTCAGGCCCAATTCTTGGTCCGCTAACATGGACTCATCTGTGGGTACTGTGTCTGCTTGAACAGGTTCTGCATTGGGACTTTTCTCTGCAGCTTTACCTGAACAAAGAAAAAAAACAGAATAGCATATTACAAAAGACATATAAATGTAAGACAGGGCTTTTTAGAGCTTGAACTCAAACTAACAGACACCAACATAGAAGGCACCATACATGAATAAACATCTTTTTTATCTTTGAAACTTCTAATTAGTACACTTTTTTATTTTTATAATCATATTTGCTTTTTACATAAGCATGTCTTTCTTCCTGTTTTCCAGTTCTACACAGTAGTAAACCATTACTGCTTCTTCTCACAAAGCAAGTCTGTGAGTAGACCAACTCACTGAAAACCATGCTCTTTGTATGTAGCTGACCACATATCTCAACAGTACCTAAAAGGATAAATTCACCTTTTGGAGCATGTCACATGTTCCACCCATATTTAGGTTGAAACATGTAACATGTTCCAGCACCTGCAGCCTCTTCCCCTATCCCTCCGGTGACAGCTGAGATTGAAAATATCGCAGCTGCACGGGAATGCAAGAACTACAACTACCATAATCCATTGTGGCTGATAGCTTGTAGTTGTGAATGGACTGAGAAGTTGCTGATGAGCGGCCTCACAGTTTGCAGCTTGTAAACAGCCAGCCCATACGAAGGTACAGGCTGAAAGATGCAGGGCTTCTCTGGCGGAGTGTAGCATTGCACCCCTGATCAGTGCAATGCTTTCCATGGAAAAATAATAAATTTACAAGTCATACTTAAAGAAAACTTCACTTAAAATGTGAAGTCCCGCTGGATCTGTCCCTCCCAGCAGCCTTTAACTGAGATACAATTTCTTTTTTTTTGGGGGGGGGGGGGGGGGGGGGGTTTGGGTTTAGAGCGAGTACTATTTTTACCATTACCTGCTTCCACTTCTACAATCCTCGTCCATGTGAGGATGACATTCTTTGCCCTGCTCATTCCCCTCCTGGCCTGGCCATGAAGGGTGATAAATATTCCAGAGGTCAAGTGGTTAATAAATGCACTGCTGCTGCCAATAGCAGTCCCTTTAGTTTAGGAGGCACCGGTATCTTGTGATCCTACTTTGATGCAGCATGGGTGTATATATTTCACTTTTAATTAAAAGGGGGAGACGGGGTCATTCTTTCAATTATGAACCAGATGCCATGTAATTTAGACAACAAACTAATGTTGTGTACTCACATGGTGGAGATGATGTCAGAGGAGACGTCTCTTGATCTGAAATTGGCTCTGCATGATTATCTGAAGGTATAACGTCATTCTTGGTCTCCAGACAGCTTTCTGGAGAAACTTGATGTTGGGCAATTAGATTTTGACTTTCAGGGGCTTCTCCAGCATCTTTGGATTGTGGGACACTTTGCTCTGACCCAGTGGTTCCTGGCTGACTGAAGTTCCCAGCTCGTGGCGGAGAGGACCTAAGAGATCCTGTATTACACGAGTTCTGGTGGCCCTGCCCAGTGTTTGCTGAGCCGCTAGTGCAATTAACAGAATTTTCTTTGCAAACTTTGGAGTCTGCCGCAGTTGAGTCACAAGGTTCTGTCGGTTTCCCCTTCTTAACAATAGTTGGAGAGCTGACGTCACAATCTCGACCCAGTTTACCATTCCCTCTGAGCTTGTGCTTTTGGTTGTTTACCACTCGTGTGCCTCTGCCATCTCCACGGCCAGCATGTGCCAATGGCTTCCTTGACTCATGGTTGGCTGGTTTGGTGACACCATCCATCATTCCAAGATTATCTTCAGACCATTGGAGAAGAGTTCCTTAAGTCACAGCAGCAGCTTCAAATCCCTGCTGGACACAGAGTTCCAGCTGACCTGTCTTTGAATAAAATTGAAAAGTTTAAATTATCATGTTACCCAAGTCAAGATATTTGTTCGTAACATATGGTTTTAAACATAAATACAATTTAATTTAGTTACATTTTACTTAAGAACAAAATTGAAGGATGGCTATAATTCCATATAGTTATTTATTATGTAACATCCCCTCTCCATAGGCTGGTGATGGACAGTCTCTCTTTGTAGGAATAAATAAAGGTGAAACTCGAAAAATTAGAATATTGTGCAAAAGTTCATTTATTTCAGTAATGCAACTTAAACGGTGAAACTAATATATGAGATAGACTCATTACATGCAAAGCAAGATAATTCAAGCCGTGATTTGTTATAATTGTGATGATTATGGCTTACACCTCATGAAAACCCCAAATCCACAATCTCAGAAAATTATAATATTGTGAAAAGGTGCAATATTCTCGGCTCAAAGTGTCCCACTCTAATCAGCTAATTAAGCCATAACCTGCAAAGGGTTCCTGAGCCTTTAAATGGTCTCTCAGTCTGGTTCAGTAGGAATCACAATCATGGGAAAGACTGCTGACCTGACAGTTGTGCAGAAAACCATCATTGGCACCCTCCATAAGGAGGGAAAGCCTCAAAAGGTAATTGCAAAAGAAGTTGGATGTTCCCAAAGTGCTGTATCAAAGCACATTAATGGAAAGTTATGTGGAAGGGAAAAGTGTGGAAGAAAAAGGTGCACAAGCAGCAGGGATGACCGCAGCCTGGAGAGGATTGTCAGGAAAAGGCCATTCAAAAGTGTTGGAGACTTTCACAAGAAGTGGACTGAGGCTGGAGTCAGTGCATCAAGAGCCACCACACACAGACAGATCCTGGACATGGGCTTCAAATGTCGTATTCCTCTTGTCAAGCCGCTCCTGAACAACAAACAACGTCAGCAGCGTCTTACCTAGGCTAAAGTCTATTGCTCAGTGGTCCAAAGTCCTCTTTTCTGATGAGAGCAACTTTTGCATCTTATTTGGAAACCAAGGACCCAGAGTATGGAGGAAGGATGGAGAGGCACACATTGCAAGATGCTTGAAGCCCAGTGTGAAGTTTCCACAGTCTGTGTTGATTTGGGGAGCCATGTCATCTGCTGGTGTTGGTCCGCTGTGCTTCATTAAGTCCAGGGTCAATGCAGCCGTCTGCCAGGAGATTTTGGAGCACTTCATGCTTCCTTCCGCAGACGAGCTTTACGGGGATGCTGACTTCATTTTCCAGCACCTGCCCACACTGCCAAAAGCACCAAAACCTGGTTCAATGACCGTGGGATTACTGTGCTTGATTGGCCAGCAAACTCGCCTGACCTGAACCCCATAGGGAATCTATGGTGCATTGCCAAGAGAAGGATGAGAGACATGAGACCGAACAATGCAGAAGAGCTGAAGGCCGCTATTGAAGCATCCTGGTCTTCCATAACACCTCAGCAGTGCCACAGGCTGATAGCTTCCATGCCACATTGAGGCAGTAATTGCTGCAAAAGGGTCCCAAAAGTACTGAGTACATATGCATGTTAATACTTTTCAGAGGTCCAATATTGTTCTATGTACAATCCTTGTTTTATTGATGGCATGTAATATTCTAATTTTCTGAGATTGTGGATTTGGGGTTTTCATGAGCTGTAAGCCATAATCATCACAATTATGACAAATCACGGCTTGAACTATCTTGCTTTGCATGTAATGAGTCTCATATATTAGTTTCACCTTTTAATTTGCATTACTGAAATGAATGAACGTTTGCACGATATTCTAATTTTTCGAGTTTCACCTGTAGGAATTTTCAAGGTATGCACATAGGAAGTAAAGCCTTGGTCAAGAGGGTTGTCAGCAGTGGCTGTGTGACTCCACCTTGTCTGCAGAGTGGACCTGGGAAGAGCATGCACAAGTGTGTATAAGACTTTGACAGGGGAAAGGGGTGAAATGTAAATGATAACAATTCTAGTTTGGATAGAGGGTTTCAGGATTAAAACCCTTGTTAAGATTTTATTGCTGTCTGTAATCCACCACAATGAAGACACCTGATTTGGCGACAACTGTCTAAGAGGGGAGGAATTACCCTTAGGCAGGCCATAAATGGGCCATTTATCTGCCAAATGTTCGGCCGATAAATGAAAAATCGGTTGGCCCCGTTGCCAATGCTGCCACCCATGTTAAGGAAAAACACGTTTTTTGCAGATTTTCCAGCATGACCAATAAAAATAAATGAGGAGAGCGGCGAAAAACAGCTGACAGGCTGGCCCCAATACCTGCGTGATTATCGGTCGATTTTTCATGCGGACAAAAATTCGGCCGATAAACGACCCGTCTATGGCCTGCATTAAGCTGACCATGGAAGAATTGAAATTCGGCGATTTCAGCAGGGCCCGGCCAAATTTTGATAATTGTGTGGACATCCCAATTCAACAGAAGTCGATTGTTAGCTTGACTTTTGTTAAACAGGGATGTTGGAAAATTCTTGTCAATCAGCAGCTGTAGCTATTGATCACTTTATTCTGACAGCGGAGAGTCCCAATGTCAGAATATAATGTCTCACCAGGGAAGGTTTCTCCATCCATTTTTGCTTCTGTGGATGGAAGGCTGAATGAAAGAAAAAAAAAAAAAGTTAAATTGACGGACACAGCCTTCATAATCTTGATATATCGCCACCTTCAGTAGTAGGACTAGGCAGAAAAAAAGAACAAGCACAGCACCGCCTATGAGCAGTCCTAACTGGTAGTAAACCCCCACCTCTGCGATAAGTAGCTCAGTTCATTACAAAGCAGTACAATAAAAAGGAGGTGCTGTGTCCTTCAATGAACTCAGAGAAAAGGATTTTACGGTAATAAAAAAATCCTGTTTTGTCTTTCGTTCATTGACGGGCACAGCCTTCATAATCTTGACCGTAGGGACGTACCAAAGCAGTGCCATAATGAGGGGTGGGAGTTTAAGAAGAACAAAAACACACATCCACCCAAAGGAACCCCCCCTCAGTAAGAGCCCTCAGAAAACCTCAGGCAACAGCCTGCAAAACCTTGTGGCCAAAACATGAATCCGAAGATGCCAGACCATCAACTTTGTAAAACTTGGTAAAATGGGTTGTTTTTCAGGGGTTGGGCTTGGCCCCTTCGTTCCAGTGAAGGGAACTCTTAAGGCGTTAGCGGATGGACTTATTGCACAGGTGGCAACCTATCACGGTACCACGTCTGAATTCACTGAGCTCCTGAGAGCGACCCATTCTTTCACAAATGTTTGCAGAAGCAGTCTGCATGCCTAGGGGCTTGATTTTATACACCTTGGTGGCCATGGAGGTGATTGGAACACCTGAATCCAATGATTTGGAGGGGTGCTCTAATGCAGGCCATAGACGGTTCGTTTATCGGCCAAATTTTCAGCCAAAAAACGAAACATTGGTCGTTCTGTTGCCACCAATGATTAAGAAAATTGGCCATTTTTCGTAAATTTTGCAGCATGACCGATAAAAGAAATGAGGAGGAACCGCGAAAATCGGCCGATGACATTGCTCCACTATCCGATTATTCTATCGGATGAAAATTCGGCCGATAAACGAACCGATAATGGCCTGCATAAGGCTAGGTTTACACTTATGCACGTTGCATTTGAGCAGTTACTGCATTACGTTTTTGCTGCGTTTTTTTATGTGTTTTTTTTTTTTCTCTTGTTGCTTGGCAGATTTGAAACACAAAACAGATCAAAACCGCATCAAAAACACAGCAAAAAATGCAATACATGCTTTTTTGCAGCATTTCCATTGAAGTCTATAGAACCAAAACGCAACTTTTTGCATTAAAAAAAAGTCCCTGACCCTTTCCAAAAAATGCACCAGGTGAAAATGCAAACCTGTCCCAAAGGAAATCATGTTAAATGGACTGTACTGCGTTTCTGCAAAACATGGCAGAAACCACTTAGGTGTGCACCTAGGGTAATACTTTTGTCAATATAGTGTATATCTCCGCATTTAACAAATCTCATGCTTTCTATTGATTGGTGAACTCTATCTCTGAACCAGCAGGGTGTGTATCAGGCTTCTGTAGAGAGACCACACAGGAGGTAGGCCCCATACACACCGAGTGTTTAGCCCTGGTGCATAGGGCTCCTGCATTTAGCTGTGGACAGAGGGCACAGATGTGACATTTAGCTCTGCTGCCAGCAGCCTGTCAAACTGTGAGAGGATGACAGATGCTGTTTCTGAGCGATTCACTCAGCGGTACTTTCATTTGTGGCAATATGAGCCCAGGGAAGAATGAAGTCTAGATGCCCAGTGTGCATAGGGCCCAACAGTTTGAATCACTGAGTGAATAAGGCCAAGCTTTCTACACCAAAAAACATATTGCATGTAATTTTTTTTTACATATTTCAGTTACATCAAAAAATTAAGTGGGCAGTCAAAGTTCTACTGTTAGGGTTCATTCACACTAGTGATTGAGGGGGCAGTAAAACCCAGCGGTTGAGACATGTTTTTCGTACATCCCAACCACTCCCCCTTTAGCTGCAGAGGCAGAGACCAGGGGTGTCGGGGCTGGAATTATATCCCCTGTCAGATGACCTATTAAAATGAATGAGGCAGCTCTGCAAGCACCCCACAGTGCACATGGTTGTAACGTAGTAGTACAGAGATCAAGGAATTGAACGGTGATGAAGTAATACAATACCTCTTCACTTCCTGTCAAATGCTCTCTGAAGAGCAATCTGAACACGGATTATTTTTTTTCATGTAAGGTCCACTTTAGCTGTACTACAAATACTTATTTGACAGATAAATAATATTCAAATAAGTGATTTTGAAAAGGATACTGCTGCGCTTATGTAATAATCTGTATAGAAAATTAATCTGTGTTGCAGCAGTCCTAATTGTGAGCTAAATAAACACGAAAAATTACAAACTATATAATATAGACTGCGCATACAAAATGTGACACAAAATATTTTAAATATATATAATAAATAATGACCAATACACAAATTAAAAAACTAGTGCAGTTCCAACATGTGCAAACATGCTGATTCCTTGGTATTGAATTCCGTAATTAAAGTGATAAGTGCTTCATAGTGCTCAGACTGGTGCCCCACATGGATGTACACTCACCATCTGCCAAGACCACCTATCTCGAAACGCGTTGAGGTTTGATGACGTAATTTCCACAGAAATCACTTCTGCCCTTTGGAACACGGCGGCCATCTTTTTCTTCCAATACTAACACATAGAGCTGAACACACTCAGTGCCAAGGAAAAGGCACTTATTTTGTAAGTTTATATACATTATTTTTATTCCCGGCATTAAATTAAACAGAATTACACTATGGGATGTCCGTGTTTTATTTTATCTTTATGCTGATCACCTGCATATTATCTGTGGAGGAGAGGAGCAGTGCAAGTGTTGTATCTATCCCTAATAAGGATCACTGGTTATCACCTGCGATCTGACCTGGAGAGTATATACTGGTTACCATTGATAACATCGTGGAGTATATGCAAAAGCATTGGTACCATCAATACGTGGCATTTTGGGCCAGTCTCGAACAAAGCGCTCGTGACCTACCTAGAGATAGGTGGTCATGGCAGGGTGGTGAGTGTACATCCATGGAGGGCACCAGTCTGAGCACTATGAAACACTTATCACTTTAATTACGGAATTCAATACCAAGTAATCAGCAGATGTGCACATGTTGGGACTGCACTAAAGTTTTTTAATTTGTGTATTGGTCATTATGGTCATTAATATATTTAAAATATTTTTTTGTGTCACATTTTGTATGTGCAGTCTATATGAAATAGTTTGTAATATTCAAATAAGCATTTCAGATAAAAAATGGTTAGCACTTCTGCCTGGCAGTTCTAGGGTGGTTGGTTCAAATCCCAACCATGGCACCTCCTGCCTGGAGTTTGCATGTTCTCCCTGTGGCTACGTGGGTTTTCTCAGGTTACTCCGCTTTCCTCCCACACTCCAAAGACATGCTGGCAGGTTAATTGGATCCTGCTAAATTGGCCCTAGTATGTGTATGTATGAATGTAAGTTAGGGACTTTAGATTGTACACACCTTGAGGGTTAGGGACAGCTGCGATTGTACAATATATATATATATATATATATATATATATATAGCACTTTGTAAATTGGCGGCGCTATATAAGTACCTGTAATAAATTAAAAAGCGGGACTTGAGTCACGTGTTTATTTTTTACAGGTGCAAAAAGCACCGGAAAAGGGGCAAAAATGCATATGCGTTTTTACCGCGTTTTTGCACTGGAGCAGTTTGAAAGTAGCCTATCACTTGTGAGTTCTAATCACACACACATGTATTATTCTGCTTGAACAGAACACAGCAATATGATCAAAAGCTGCCAAAGACTGAACCAGTCATCTTTACCAAGACTACATTATACAGCCCCCTCTACACAAACACAGCCACAGACTGCTCCTTCATCCTTTTCAATGAGCCTATGCCACAGCTACAAGTGAAAGCAGCTACACACAAGGAGCACAAGGCCTGTGCTGGAGCAGAACAGCTGGCGGCAGAAGCACAAGCTCTGTTTTTGAATCATGGATCTAACCTGCAGATTGGGAAATACATCCAATATTCAAAATTTGCTTGAAAGATTAACCCAACAAAGCCAACCTAAAGCAGCTCTAAACCCAGTCACTGTAATCTGACATGTTTTAACACGTTCATGTTATTTTAAGTTTATTGAAACCATAAAAAAAAAAAAAAAAAAACTTTCAATGAAATCATACCCAATAATCCAGTTATCAGGGTTCTCATTTCAAGCACTTTCTGTTATGGGGTGACAGTTGTGCTCCTTTGTTGTCAAACTTTCACATGTGCTTCTGTAGGAGACTACCAGAGGCCATCCTGACACATAATGCACAGTCATGGTCCACAGTTCTATTAGGAAGCAGGGCAGACGCAATGATGTACTTGAGCAAGTAGAGTCTGCAGACCAGAAGTAATTGAAAGAGGCTAGGGGGGGATTGGCAGAACTGAGATGCAATAAAGGATGAAAAAAGGCAAAAAGTAGTATTAAAAAAACAAAACAAAACAAAACAAAAAAACACACAGTAAATGTTTATGCTACATAATACTCCAAGGATCAGGGCCCCCCAATCCCTCTTGTATTGAACTGTATCGTTGCTGTATAGTCTCCCGTTAAATTGTAAAGCACTGAGCAAACTGTTGGTGCTATATAAATCCTGTATAATAATAATACTTTAGCAATCCAAATATCTTCAAGTTAGGGTTTGGATTTCCTTTATTTTATTTACTTATAGAGCGCTCTCAATGTACGCAGCACTTTATATACACTATATTGCCAAAAGTATTGGGCCAGCCCTCCAAATCATTGGGTTCAGGTGTTATAATCACCTCCATGGCCACAGGTGTATAAAATAAAGCCCCTAGGCATACAGATTGCTTCTACAAACATTTGTGAAAGAATGGGTCGCTCCCAAGAGCTCAGTGAATTCAAGTGTGTTAGCATGATTGGTTGCTACCTGTGCAATAATTCCATCTGTGAAATTTCCTTGCTACTAAATATTCCAGTCTACTGTGGTATTATAACAAAGTGGAAGCAATTAGGAACAACAGTAACTCAGCCACCAAGTGGTAGGCCACATAAAGTGACAGAGCGGGATCTGCGCATGCTGAAGCGCACAGAACACAGAAATCGCCAACCGTCTGCAGAATCAATAGCTAAAGACCTCAAAACTTTCTGTGGTCTTCAAATAAGTACAACAGTATGTAGCTAGCTTCATGGAATGGGTTTCCATGGCTGCATCCAAGCCTTCACCAAGTGCAATGCAAAGCATCAGATGCAGTGGTGTAAAGCACACTGCCACTGAACTCTAGAACAGTGGAGACGTGTCCTCTGGAGTGCCAAATCACGCTTCTCTGTCTGGCAATCCGATAGATGTGTCTGGGTTTCGAGGCTGGCATGAGCATGGTATGAGCATGAGGGGGGATTATGGTATGGGGTTATTTTCAAGAGTTGGGCTTGGTCCCAGAGATCCAGTGAAGGGAACTCTTAAGGCATCAGCATACCAAGACATTTTGGACAATTTCATGCTCCCAACTTTGTGGGAACAGTTTGGGGATCGCCCCTTCCTGTTCTAACATGACTGCGCACCAGTGCACAAAGCAAGGTCCATAAAGACATGGATGAATTTGGGGTGGAGGAACTTGACTGGCCTGCACAGAACCCTGACCTCAACCCCATAGAACACTTTGGGATGAATTAGAGCGGATACTATGAGCCAGGCCTTCTCCTCCGACATCAGTGCCTGACCTCACAAATGTGCTTCTGGAAGAATGGTCAAACATTCCCATAGGCACACTCCTAAACCTTGTGGACAGCCTTCCCAGAAGAGAACAGCTGTAAGCCCAGCACCCTATGATGATGTGCATCGCACGAAACGCGTCAGTGAGCTACAGTTTCTGGACGTCTGACCACCGCTGGTAGCCATGCGGAATTCTACATGGTCAGTGTCTAATTTTCACCATTTTTCCTGTATTTATTTGTTACTCCTTGAAGCAATAAACTAGTGTCTACGGTATCACGCTATGTGGTGTCCCTTATTGGGCTCTCTTCACTGAGAGCCCCCACTTGCAAAACCTGTTTAAAGGGACCCCAGACGGTGATACGCAGTAAGGTCCTCGGGGTACCCTACTCTAGACGAGACCGGATGGTGTGTGACCCTGACCCTATCCTTGCAGCAGTGATCACTACCTAACCTGATGAGACAGGCTAATCTCATATGCGCATTTTTGACGCACTTCTGGTGAGTGCGCATTTCATTTATCCTATATCCACCGTTAGGTACACTGGATTTACTCCCCACGCACTCATTAGGATCTATCGGATCCCCACGTGGGCAATTTACCATTATTTTGGGACATTTTATTCACCTGTTTAACCGTAGGGTGATACATGACTTTGCACTTGATTCTATAGCAGTAATTACTATATGTTCATTCAATATGCCTTTTTATTATTACTATGTTCAGTTCTTTATGTATATCTAACGCTGCACCTTTTTGTATGTATAGTGTTTGGAAGGTTTGTTTTTGGTTGCCTTTTTTGGTGTTCCAGCAGCTATTTTTTTGGAAATCTTAGATAGCGCTCGCTTACCATCTTTATGCACAGTTGCAAGACTCTGGAGGACTCTACACCTTGATGTCAGTGGGACTCCAGAGGCACCAGCAGCTTCAAATATCTGTTTGCTGCTATGTAATGGTATTTTAGCAGCTGCTCTCTTGATCCGATACATGGATCTGGCAGAAATCTTCCTCAATGTGCCTTTATCTGCACAAACCCGTCTGTGCTCTGAATCAGCCACAAATCTCTTAATAGTGCGATGATCACGCTTAAGTTTTCGTGAAATATCTAATGTTTTCATACCTCGTCCAAGGGATTGAACGATTTCACTCTTTTCGGCAGCAGAAAGATCCTTTTTCTTCCCCATATTGCTTGAAAATGGTGCTCTGCTTAATAATGTGGAACACCGTCCTTTAGTAGTTTTTCCTTAAATTGGGCTCACCTGCCAATCTAATTATCACAGGTGTCCGAGATTGTTTTCAGTGATCAAAAGAGCCCTGACACACAATGCCATCCATGAGTTACACTGAAAAACAAAATATTTAATCTTTGTGACACTTAAATAGAATTTGCATAATAATTTGGAACAGGGTGTAAGAGAGCGCTCACCAGCATCCTCGTAGTTCATTGAGCAACACAAGCTGTCGGCTGCAATGGCTGACAGTACTTGTAGTCTAATCATTCACAGAAAACTGTGAATGAATGATGTGGCCAAATTGGGGGAGCCCCGCATGGCTGTGCTGTTTTTAAACTGTGACAGCTGGCACAGGGAGAAGATACCTCAGGGGGATACTAAACATGTTACACCCTAAATATGGGTATAACATGTAACATGTTTAGAAAGGTAAACTTCCCCTTAAAGTCTCTTTCAAGTCTTCTATCCCTTAATAAATATTTTATTTAACTTGCTGTTAAGCCAACATTTAACAACGACTTGATGCTTGATAAAACTTATAATAATGTATTTTAAATGCACTAATTAATGATTTGTGGTTAAAACTATATGCAATATCATACCTCTCAACTCTTGTGTAACAAAGCACTTTTAGCACAAATATCTACTTTCGAATTAACCACTTCCCGTCCAACGTATGATTATACGATTAGAAAAGTCCTTGGATGGGAAGGGTGATATCAATATTTTCAGCCGGAGATTCTGCACAAAATAAAAAGTAATCTGAGCAGCTAACGAGCCTCTGGATTACTTTTACAAATGTAAAAGAGAGAATAGATCTACAGCGGAAAGGAGACCCACCTCTCTCCCGCGGCAGTCACCACCTTTACCGGGCTCGCCTGTGCGTAAAGCCCAGCAAGGATACGTCCGATGGCATTCAGCTCTAGACACAAAGTGAGAGGAAAGGATGTAGCTCCTCCCACTGTGTGACATCAGAAACAGGAAGCGACAAGGATTTAATCACTTCCTGTTTCGGTTCTTTGTTTACCTGGCCATTAACGGCCAGGGAAGCAGACCCCTGATCTCTCCATAAAGAGGACCTGTCACGACCCATGCTATTACAAGAGATGTTGTATATTCCATGCCATAGCAATAAAGCTATATAAAAAAAAAAGGTAAAGTTGCCCAAGGAGATTTTTGTTTACTGTACTTTGGCGTTGTTCCACGGGCAGACGCAATTTTAAAGCATGACATGTTTGGTATATATTTATTCAGCAGAACATCTTTTATGGGCTATCAAACAATTGGGTATTATATTGTGTTACTGTGCATTAAAATCCATGGAAGTGTTGTTCCAAAAAATTTTGGTTTGAAAAATCACTGTGCAAATATCATGTAACAAAAAAATATGTAATGCCTACCATTTTATTCTCTAGGGCCTCTGCTAAATATATATATAATGTTGGGGAGTTTCAAGTCGTTTTCTAGCAAAAGAAATTATGTTTTTTAGGATCAGAATGCCATATTTGGCCCAGAATGGAGGTGTTTAAAAATAGCAGACAGGTTTGATGGTGCCTGGCTTTTTTTCACGAACAGTTGTTTCAAATACACACACACCCACACAGCCCCAGCCTCCACTATAGAAAAATCACCCGGACCCCAAAACCCCAAGGAGTTAGTGAGGGAGTGCCTCAAATACAGTGTATGGCTCATTGAATACAAAAGATAGATGATGTTACAACCAATGTATATCTATGGGTACATATACACTATATGGCCAAAAGTATTTGGACGCCTGCCTTTACATGAACATGAAGTTTAATGGCATCCCAGTCTTAGTCCGTAGGGTTCAATATTGAGTTGGCCCCGCCCTTTGCAGCTATAACAGCTTCAACTCTTCTGGGACGGCTGTCCACAAGGTTTAGGAGTGTGCCTATGGGAAAAGGAAGGGGCCATCCCCAAACTGTTCCCACAAAGTTGGGAGCATGAAATTGTCCAAAATGTCTTGGTATGCTGATGCCTTAAGAATGCCCTTTACACCACTGCATCCGACACTTTGCATTGCACTTGGTGATATAAGGCTTGATGCAGCTGCTCGGCCATGAAAACCCATTCCTTGAAGCTCTCTACACACTGTTGTGTTAATCTGAAGACCACACGAAGTTTGGAGGTCTTAAGCTATTGACTCTGCAGACAGTTGGAGACTTCTGCGTACTGTGTGCTTCAGCATGTGATGACCCCACTCTGTCATTTTACTTGGCCTACCACTTCATGGCTGAGTTGCGATTATTCCCAGTTGCTTCCACTTTGTTATAACACCACGATCAGTTGACAATGGAATATTTAGTAGCAAGGAAATTTCACGGATGGACTTATTGCTGAGGTGGCAACCTATCACAGTACCACGCTTGAATTCACTGAGCTCCTGATAGAGACCCATTCTTTCACAAATGTTTGTCTGCATATATACAGTGAGGAACAGAAGTATTTGAACACCCTGCGATTTTGCAAGTTCTCCCACTTAGAAATCATGGAGGGGTCTGAAATTCACATTGTAGGTGCATTCCCACTCTGAGAGACAGGATTTAAAAAAAAAATTCAGGAAATCACATTGTATGATTTTTAAAGAATTTATTTGTCTTGCACTGCTGAACATAAGTATTTGAACACCTGAGAAAATCAGTGTTAATATTTGGTACAGAAGCCTTTGTTTGCAATTACAGAGGTCAAACATTTCCTGTAGTTCTTGACCAGGTTTGCACACACTGCAACAGGGATTTTGGCCCACTCCTCCACACAGATCTCCTCTAGATCTGTCAGGTTTCGGGGCTGTCGCTGAGCAACATGGAGTTTCAGCTCCCTCCAAAGATGTTCTATTGGATTTAGGTCTGGAGACTGGCTAGGCCACTCCAGAACCTTGATATGCTTCTTACGGAGCCACTCCTTTGTTATCCTGGCTGTGTGCTTCGGGTCGTTGTCATGTTGGAAGACCCAGCCACGACCCATCTTCAATGCTCTGACTGAGAAAAAGAGGTTGTTGCTCAAAATCGCACAATAAATGGCCCCATTCATCTTCTCCTTAATACAGTGGTCATCCTGTCCCCTTCGCAAAAAAGCACCCCCAAAGCATGAGGTTACCACCCCCATGCTTCACAGCAGGGATGGTGTTCTTGGGATGCAACTCATCCTTTTTCCTCCAAACACGACGAGTGAAGTTTAGACCAAAAAGTTTTATTTTGGTCTCATCTGACCACATGACTTTCTCCCATGCCTCCTCTGGATCATCCAGATGGTCATTGGCAAACTTCAGACGGGCCTGGACATGTGATGACTTGAGCAGGGGAACCTTCCGTCCAATGCATGATTTGAAACCATGACAGCGTAGTGTTCTACCGACAGTGACCTTTGAAACTGTGGTCCCAGCTCTCTTCATGTCATTGACCAGCTCCTCCCTTGTAGTTCTGGGCTGATTCCTCACCTTTCTTATCATCAGTGATACCCCACGAGGTGAGATCTTGCATGGAGCCCCAGTCCGATGGAGACTGACAGTCGTCTTTAGCCTCTTCCATTTTCTAACAATTGCTGCAACAGTTGATCTATTTTCACCAAGCTGCTTGGCAATTGCCCCGTAGCCCTTTCCAGCCTTGTGGAGGTCCACAATTTTGTCTCTGGTGTCTTTTGACAGCTCTTTGGTCTTGCCCATGGTAGTAGTTGGCGTCTGACTGACTGTGGGGTGGACAGGTGTCTTTAAAGAGCTCAGACAGGTGCTACTAAGTTAGATTAATGAGTGGAGTAGAGGTGAACTTTTTAAAGGCACAGTAACAGGTATTTGAGAGCCAGAATTCTTGCTGTTTCTTAGGTGTTCAAATACTTATGTTCAGCAGTGCAAGACAAATAAATTCTTTAAAAATCATGCAATGTGATTTCCTGAATTTTTTTTTTAAATTCTGTCTCTGAGTGGGAATGCACCTACAATGTGAATTTCAGACCCCTCCATGATTTCTAAGTGGGAGAACTTGCAAAATCGCAGGGTGTTCAAATACTTCTGTTCCTCAATGTAGGTGCTTGATTTTATACACCTGTGGCCATGGAGGTGATTGGAACACCTGAATCCAACGGATTTGGAGGGGTGTCCCAATACTTTTGGCAATATAGTGTATATATATATATATATATATATATATATATATATATATAGATAGTGGTTCCATCCAAGATAAAGGCTTTGATGCTCCACAAAAAAACAGGTAATGTAGCAAGTGGTATAGTACCACAGATGGACAAGGAGGACAATATAGTTACACACACACCGACAACAGTGGCTCTGTCTAGGGGAAGACGTTTTACTATTTATTGCTATAGAACATTAAACAGGAGAGGGGTTTAGGGTCACAGAATACTCCAAAACAATAATACTCTTCAATAGGAGAACAAACTTAGTGGAAAATCCTTACAGAAGCAGACACATACTAAAGTACCAAATCAAGTCTTACTCACACTAACCCAGGAGCTGTCTGCCACTGAGCTTCCTAAGGTAGATCCTCAGTGAGGGATATCAAATAATTCTTCGCCAGACCAGGACCTCAAAACAGTGTCCCCCAGCAAATAATCCATTAGCAATCTCCTCCAGGCCCTCAGCCCAGCTCCTAGCTGAGACCCAGACTGCAATTTCTTGTAATAGAAGCTATCTCCCAGGGGCAACAGCCCCAGGAGAACTGCAAACAACCCAGGAGAGGAAAGAACCCTCTGTAAAGGCTTCCCCAACATTTACCAGCTCCCCAGCTACCTTCTGGATTCCTCCTTCGAGTGATGGGCTTGGGCATGATAAATAGTCATAATGGTCATTTGACTCTCTGCCTTATATCCTGGAGCCTTATCCCAAAAGTAGGTGAGAGAAATCAAACACCCAGCTAGGGAAACCAGGCCAAACAAAAATATTGGATGACAGTTCCACTGACTAGAGGAGGGCGCTACATCAGTAACTTATTTTGAACCACTAAAGTTACTGTATCATCCTCTATATCTGCAGAAGTCCTTTGAGTGCTTAATATGTCTATTGATATATTCCACACAATATATATCTATCTACATCAGGGCTTAACAAATTCCAGGCACCAGGTTGCCATAGTAACTAGAAATTGTGTCCTGGCACCTGGGCTTTTATCAGTGACAGGTGCCATTACAGGGTGGGTTGCGGGGAGGGTTTTGAAAGGGAAGCCAAGAGCACTGCTTTGCACTGCCATCATTATGGGGAACGCTAGTAGTGGTGGCAGCCCAGATGAAGACGGCCTGGGGATGGAGCAGGAAGAGAGCGGTGCGGAAGCCGCTGACATCACGGGAGAAGTGAGCGGCCAGCAGAGTGAAGTCCAGCTGGGGATCTCAGGCGGCCCGTCATCCCCACTGCTCCTTTTTCAGCTGGCTCCTAGATTCAAAGCAAAATTTGTCAAGGTGTGTGTGTGTGTATATAAATACACACACACACACAAATATATATATATATATATATATATATATATATTTACATGCACATATACATACATATATATATATATATATATACAGTCATGGCCGAAATTGTTGGCACCCTTGATATTTTTCCTGAAAATCAAGTATTTCACACAAAAAAGGTATTGCATTAACACATGTTTTGCTATACACATGTTTATTCCCTTTGTATGTATTGGAACAAATATAAAACAGAGGCAGAAAAGCAAATATGACATAATGTCACACAAAACCCCAAAAATGGGCTGGACAAAAGTATTGGCACCCTTAACTTAATATTTGGTTGCACACCCTTTGGAAAACATAACTGAAATCAGTCGCTTCCTATAACCATCAATAAGCTTCTGACACCTCTCACCCGGAATTTTGGACCACTCTTCCTTTGCAAACAGCTCCAGGTCTCTCTTATTGGAAGGACACCTTTTCCCAACAGCAATTTTAAGATCTCTCCACAGGTGTTCAATGGGATTTAGATCTGGGCTCATTGCTGGCCACTTCAGAACTCTCCAGCGCTTCTTTGCCATCCATTTCTGAGTGCTTTTTGACGTATGTTTGGGGTCATTGTCCTGCTGGAAGACCCAGGATCTTGGACGCAAACCCAGCTTTCTGACACTGGGCCCTACAGTGCGACCCAAAATCCTTTGGTAATCCTCAGATTTCATGATGCCTTGCACACAGTCAAGGCACCCAGTGCCAGAGGCAGCAAAACAACCCCAAAACATCATTGAACCTCCACCATATTTTACCGTAGGTACTGTGTTTTGTTCTTTGTAGGCCTCATTCCGTTTTCGGTAAACAGTAGAATGATGTGCTTTACCGAAAAGCTCTATCTTGGTCTCATCTGTCCACAAGACGTTTTCCCAGAAGGCTTTTGGCTTACTCAAGTACATTTTGGCAAACTGTAGTCTTGCTTTTTTATGTCTCTGTGTCAGCAGTGGGGTCCTCCTGGGTCTCCTGCCATAGCGTTTCATTTCATTTAAATGTCGACGGATAGTTCGCGCTGACACTGATGCTCCCTGAGCCTGCAGGACAGCTTGAATGTCTTTGGAACATGTTTGGGGCTGCTTATCCACCATCCGGACTATTCTGCGTTGCAATCTTTCATCAATTTTCCTCATCCGTCCACGACCAGGGAGATTAGCTACAGTGCCATGGGTTGCAAACTTCTTGATAATGTTGCGCACTGTGGACAAAGGCAAATCTAGTTCTCTGGAGATGGACTTGTAACCTTGAGATTGTTGATATTTTGCCACAATTTTGGTTCTCAGGTCCTCAGACAGTTCTCGTCTCCTCTTTCTGTTGTCCATGCTTAGTGTGGCACAGACAGACACACAATGCAAAGGTTAAGTGAACGTCTCTCCTTTTTATCTGCTTTCAGGTGTGATTTCTATATTGCCCACACCTGTTACTTGCCCCAGGTGAGTTTACAGGAGCATCACATGCTTGTAACATTCTTATTTATCCGCAGTTGTGAAAGGGTGCCAATACTTTTGTCCAGCCCATTTCTGGAGGTTTGTGTGACATTATGTCGAATTTGCTTTCTTTCCTCCCTTTTTTTGTTTTGTCCCAATACACACAAAGGGAATAAACATGTGTATAGCAAAACATGTGTTAATGCAATACGTTTCGTGAGAAATACATGATTTCCTGGAGAAATATCAAGGGTGCCAACAATTTCGGCCATGACTGTATATATATACACACACGCACACATTTACACACACACATACAGTATAAACACATGTATTTAGTATTCCACTGATACAAAAACATTATCGGTATTACAAAAACAAAAATAGTATACGAAAATAAAACACATTATTTATGTAACATATAACAGCTCCATTCACTAAAAGCAATTATACTTAAAAAACACAAATCTTAAAACTCACAGCAATAACATGACTGCTCTGGTCCTCCGACTACAAGTATAAAATTCCTATTTTTCCGTAGCTGCAGTTCAAACGGTCCTGTTCTGCAAGGCTGATGACATTTTATAGAGGAGCCCCGTGTCACATATACAGCCACTATCAGCTGATAACTCATGTGACAGAAATGAAACCCAGCTCTGAACTAAGAACGAAATGAAACTGCCAGGCTGCTTCCTGAAACTTTATTTTTACACTCTTATCATGATAATCTGCACTGTAAATGCTGCATAAAATGTAATACCCGATCCAGCCTATATCCAGGCAAGCTGAGTATGCTAAACGAGGTCAGAGCTTGAAATAAAGAAATAAAATCTGTCTGCCAAAAGAATCTGTATTTAGGAAACATTATTAGAGGGTGGGGGATAAACTGCAAGAGGGACACACAAAGAAAAAAAAAATATTTATATTGCAGTTTTTGTTGCTGTTGGAGATTTTTCTGCATTTTGCAGTCTGGGGAAACTATGGTCAACAGGGCAGTAAGTGAGGGTAACTCTAAAGGAGCCCCAGATAGCAGTGCAAACCCAGCAGGGGTTCTAGTCTCCTGTGCATTTCCTAAAACTAAAAAATTGTTTTGTCTGGACACACACTTTAAAGCGAGCCCCACCCAAAAGGGGATGTTCCACTTTAAAGTACTGGTTCCCTGCTCCCCGTGAGGAATTGGCACCTTTGGGGAGTGGGGGAAGGGGGTGGGTAACCAATTTTGACAGGTACCCACTTCCACTGCAACTGCCTAGGCAATCAGAAGAGGAAGTTGTCACAGCCGGGTGCCCACACTTAGGATGCCGGTCCTGGGAAGCGAAGATGGCCAGTGAAGCCGACTGTGTTGAGTACATCACTGAATTGCGGGACAGGTGAGTGGCTGTTTTTTGAAAAGTCCGCAGCTACAGTTTTTGTGTTTGCTGACTTATTTTTTTTAGGTTTGATTGGAGCTTTGTTATAAATTTAAAATAGAATTTAATTAACCCTAAATAAATTTTAAAAACACTCCCTGCCCCTCCTAATACCTACTCTTGCTATCCTGTGTAGGAAGGATGTGTATGCTTACCTATTTTCATGCTGCTCCAATCCGGTCACAGGATCTCCTGTGTCAGCCAGCGGCCGGCTACTGAGAAGAGGAGGGAATGCCAAGGACGGTTAGAATGCCTCAGCAGTGAGGTCACCCATAGGCTTACTATGATCTATCCATTGCAGGCACCCCATCTTTTCCCCTGCAGCTGGCTGACACAGGGAAGCGGGATCACATAATCAGCATGAAAATAGGAAGCATACAAATCTTTCTTACACAGGTTAGTCAGCATAGATGTTAGGCGGGGAGTCAGGTGTATTTTAAAAAGAGAAGTATGGCCAAAGCTTTTTTGGCCATACTTTTCATATGGGTCACAGGACTACTAAAGCCCGCTGTAGGATGACGTCACAAAGCCACTCCAGTCTCTGGATGTATCCCAACAATAATTTTGGGATCCACACAGATGCCTGACCAGCAGCCGCTCCCACCCCCTCCCCTGCACTCCAGTGAGCACTGGAGGGGCAGAGCGGACCAAGAATTGAGCGATCACTCAGTCCTCAGGATTAGAGCTGGTGGAAGCACATGTATTTGTTTTTTTGTCAGTCCATACTTCTTTACAGTAGAATTCTGGGCTAACTAATCTTAAAGAAGCTGTAATCCCTTACATATACCCAGTGAAGTGACTGGCCGCAGGTGATACAGAGAGAGTAAGCCAATCCTCCTACATAAGCTGTACCTGTTTATCTGCAGTCTTGTCCTCTCTTCTCTTCTCTACATCAGTTCAAAGTGCTGAATTTTTAAAGCTTGTCTGAGAATTCTGAAAAAGGAACAGGAAGCTGAAAAAACACTCTGCAGAGCTCAGTGAGAAGAACTCTGAGAGCTGATTGGTGGGAAGAGACACACACAGGAACAGAGAGGCTGTCAATCTTCTGGTGGTCCCTCCCCCGTCACCATTTTTCCCTTGGCGTCAGGAAAACTTGTCAAAAGTGACTTATGCAAATAGTAGGGCAGCAAACAAAAATGACAGTGTTCTTCACTGTCAAGTGCACACTATATAGGTATATGCTTTGTTCATATTTAATACCTGAGGTTTACAACCACTTTAAAGTGGTATTAAATCCAAAAACAAAATTGTAGTATAGTGCAGCTTACCAATTCTTAGATGTGGTGGCTGTAGTAGTTTTTTCCCCTTTATTTTCACCTGGTTATCCAGCCAGCAAGTCTGTTATTTTTCAGCATCCTTTACAAAGAGGAACTAAAAGCATCAATATTCACCTTTCCAACGGTCCCTCACCAGCATCATCATCTTCTGCTTTGTGTGGTTTTCGTCCATCTTCAATGGCCGGCGCGGGATGACATCACTGTTGGATGTGCGTGGGAGCTAGTCATTTGGCACATAGGGATTGCGCTGACCGCTGTAAACTAAGCTAAGCTGCGTATGCACAGCTCAGTTGACATTCCGGGGATCGCTGTAAGCAGGCAAGTAGATGTAGTTTAATGCAGAAGAGTCATTGCATGTCTTTTCTGCCAAAAAAAAAGCCTGCCTGCTCACAGTATGAAACACTGAAACTTTAGTTCCGTTTTACCAGACCAAGCTTTCCAAGAAAAGTAGCAGCTAAAGGGTTGAGCCAAACCATTTAACACTATCAGGAGTGCTTACAAGGATCAGCTTTTATAAATTTTATTTTTATCTCAAAAGGAAAAAAAATCTGTTTGTTATGGCTGCTTATAAAATGTAAGCTGGCGTTAGGCTTTAATTTCTTAATTAGAAAGGTTGTAAAGCCTAAACATTTTTTACCGTAATGCATTCCCTGCATTAAGGTAAAAAACGTTCCAGCAGCAGTATGCCCCCACACTCCACCTTAAACTTACCTGAGTGCTCACTCGATCCAGAGCTGTGCCCATCTCTAGTGGCTCTCTCCCCTCCCTCGCAGGCTTTGCTGAGCCCAACAGCTCTCGCTGCTGTCAGTCATATCCTGCGATGAGGGAGCAGGGGGCAGGCCACGTTGAGCTGTGTGTGTCTATGGAAGCAGACAGCACGGCTCAGAATTAAGCTCACACATGCACCCCCAAAGAGAAAAAGCCAGGAGCGCCGACAGGGGACCCCAGAAGAAGTGGTCCAGGACTGTTCTGTGCAATTCTATTGCACAGGGCATTTAATTATAACAACTTTGCAATTTTTTTTTTTATTAAGATTTTGCAATCACTTTAAGTCTATCTGTTGTAAATCTAACACTAACCCCCCCCCCCCCCCCCCCCCAATTAGGCAGGGCTGCTGTTCAAAGCTGTCACCGTTGCTCCTCCATCCAAGGAGATGCTTTAAGACAGGAAGTGTGTTACTGGCAAGATCATCACATGCAGACACCACATTTAAGGACTGGTAAACTACAATATATATATATATATATATATATATATATAATTTGTGTATTAATTAAGTTCAATACCATTTTAAAGCTGTAACTACTCACGTGCCCCTGGCATAATAGTTTGACTCAATCCTTGTCACTGTCTTTTCTGATGTACAGCCTGGTCTGTAAATTTATGTGAAGTAAAATACAAATACTGTAATGATATGTGAAATTAAAGATAAAAAGGAATTCAAATACCGAGTACTGGTATGAGATGTACTAACCACGTACAATTATCAGAATATAATTTTGGTAATTGGGTTTGTGGTGTCTTTTTATCATATGTTATAGCAACTGTTTACACAAAATGTAGACTCCTTTAACTGGGCTAATATTAATATAATTATATTGTTGAAGTGACCAAGAAAATGTAAGACAAACCACCCACATATTAACTTTTTTTTACATTTGGGGGCGATTTACTAAAACCGTTACACTTAGAATCTGGTGCAGCTGTGCATAGTAGTATGGAATCAGCATCTAATGTCAGCTTGTTCAATTTTTTTTTTCCAAGCTTTGACAGTAATACCTGGAATCTGATTGGTTTCTATGCAGAACTGCACCAGATTTTGCATCATTAACTTTTAGCAAATAACCTCCTTTATCTTTTGGCTTCTATGACCATATTTTCCCAATTATAGAACATTCATAGTTACTGGAAGTCTTGAAACCAGGGCCTGTACTTCCAGAAGTGAAGATGAAACAACATGCAATCTCTTCCATAAAGTAAGATGATGCACGTGTGCACAATTTAAAGGGAGCCTGTACTGACAGAATATGCAGGCTGCCATTGCCTACTTCTTCTGAAAATGCTAGAAGCCTGGTTAGTTTGATGATCCAATAGCTTCAGATGCATTCAAAGCAAGAGGTCAACAATAGCCGCTTATATTTATTTCCCTTAAAGCCAAACTGTCTGCAGATATAAAAAGGCACCAATACCATTAGGTGCTATAATATCAATCTGCCAGTAGGTGGCTTTGGTGTGCATGTGTAGAAATCCACCATGCGTGTGCAGATGCATCGTTGGTTTCTACCAAGTCCCAGATACCAGGAAGACACTGGTAGCCACTCCTTGCTGCAGTGCAAGGAGAATGCTGACAGCAAGAGAAAGCTGAATGACAAATAGATGAGCTCATTGAGCTGCTTTCTTTTCACTGTCCATTCATAGGGTGCAGGAGACCTGTAAATGAAAGTGAAACTAAAGCGCGGGGGGGGGGGGGTATCTAATCAAACAAGGCTGTGCTGTGTAAATCCCAGGACTGAGCAAACAGAAGTACAAAGCATTTGGCATGTAAACCAGTGAACTTATATTGTGCATTTATGCCTTTATCTGGAGTTAAGCTTTAAGGACAAATTTCCATCTATACAAAAAGTTGCCACAGTTTTTAATGGCTTTCCATTTGGGTTTGGTGTTTCCTCTGGCAAACCCCTCTGTCACTATTGCACTGTATTGTGACTTGGAAACTGGTAGCAGCAAGTACCACCTTCTTAGAAGTAGAATGGTGTGTAGAGATGGAGGCAGCAGAAGAGGCAAGTACAATATTTTATTAATTCTTTTTTCCTGTTCACACTTTTATTTAGGCCACATAGTTTAATTAAAGCAGATGTAAACTGGCAGTAAACACAACAAATATTCTGGGTCCCCAGCAGCTTTTGCCATAATATGCAAGCATGCACAGCAAAGTTGAACATTATGGCACATTGACCTAGCAAAGTCAACCTCTCCAGAGCTGTGATGTCTGCATTGCCCTCTCCGGCGCTTCCATCTTCACACAATCTTCCAGGTTCTTCCACCATCTTCAATTGCCAATCTGGGATGAGATTGCTTCCATGTATGTGACAGGCGTTACTTTCTCTCATCATCAAATTATGCCAAGACTGGACACTGACACACACTTTACAATACTGCATAGCAGTTACCCTTTTTTTTTTTTTAATTTTATTGAAATTTCACTGCGTGACACTTCATTAATTGCTATGCACCATACAGAAACAGAACTCCAGTCCGTTGTGGGGAAAAAATAAAATAAATAAATATGCATCAAGCATTACACACACACACACTTATATGAGCATGGCACATAAAAAAAAAAGTTTTCCAAGTGCCTGTACAAAAAATAAATAAATAAATAAATAAAAAAAATATGCAGGTCTCTGCCCATAGTGTGAATAAGTCCTAGTAGACATTTGTACTGATAGAAACATGTAGACCAACATTGCTCACAACTCCAATGCTGGTTGCTTGGCTGTCATTATGATATACATACATTTATTTTATATACATAGTCTAGTTGGGAGAAAAAAAACCAAAAAAAAACACACACCCCAGTAAAGCATGATCCAATTTGCTCCAACAGGGGGATCAACTTCCTTCCTGATCCCCCAAGGGGAAATCAGATATTCCCTGGATCAAATTTACCTATAAAATGTTAGTATCCAGTTATATTATGTACATTTAGGAAAGAATCCAGGCTTTGGTTAAAAAAAAAAATAAAAATACTGAGTTGGCCATAACCAACTCCTGTGGGAGTCTATTCCATATCTTACTGCGAAGAAGCCTTTCCAGATTTGGAGGTCAAATCTCTTTTCCTTCAGATGTAAAGAGTGCCCCCTTGTCAGTTGTGATTTCCCTAAAGTGAATAACTCTACACCAAGTTCACTATATAGACCACCTATGTATTTATACATGTTAATCAAATCCCCCCACCTTAATCTCTTCTTCTGAATAAATTCAGTTCCTCTAATCTTTCCTCATAGCTGAGCTCCTCCATAACTCTTATCAGTTTGGTTGCCCTTTCTCCAGGTCCCCATAACCTTTTTGTGAACTTTTACCCAAAACTGAACTGCATATTCCAGATGAGGTATTACAGATTTGTAAAGGAGCACAATATCTCTCTGCAATCTGTTCCTCCTTTAATACAAGAAAGGATTTTACTCACTTTGGAAACCATGGCTTGGCATTACATGCTAGCATTAGATCTATGATCTACCAGAACACCCAGATCCTTCTCCACCATTGATTGCCCCAGTTGTACTCCCCCTAGTATGTATGATGCATGCATAACTTCTACAAAGACTGAAATGGCACTTAGAATCCCGGTCCCTACATCATTTATAAATATGATAACAAAAGTTGCAAGTCACTGACCTTGAACAAGCATAGAGATCAGAAGCTCTAACTGCATATTTTTATGCTGCACGATTTCTCCAGGTTAGTAACTCAACATATTATAAGCAGGCACAGCCAGAAGGTTAGCATTTTGTCAAAGGTGGACAGCAATAACACAACTTAAAGTACAACTTTTTTTTTTTAGTTTTGGATACAGTGCAAAGGGAGTAGAACCCCCTGTCAGTTTGTATTGCGGTCTGTGGTCCTCTTAAGGAGAGTCACCCTCTCCATTTGTCCTGCTTATCAATAATCGAAAGTAAAAGAAAATCCCAAAATCGGTGTCCCAAGGAATTCCCTTAATTTGCAGGGATTTCCC
Source organism: Staurois parvus (assembly GCF_062004578.1). NCBI lineage: Eukaryota > Metazoa > Chordata > Amphibia > Anura > Ranidae > Staurois > Staurois parvus. The sequence goes on from NW_028320549.1 coordinate 595,519, forward strand.
ATCACGTCCTGTTTGGCTATGGGACAGGAAGTGTAGGGAAATCTCCACAATTGCATACAGATTTGGAAGAAAAAAAAAAAAAACAAACACACACCACACCCTGACAGGAGGTATAACCCTCCCTTACTCTATCCAAAATAAAAAAAACCCAAAGTTTTGCCTATAGTTCTACTTTAATAATGTAAAACTTCCCTTTATCTCTTTCATATGTGCATATCATGAAACTCCATTAACAGAAAGGTTTTCACTACACAGAAAGAGAGTAATTCTACATTCCACATTAAGGTTATAGAACCAATTTAGAAACAAGGGCCTGAGGAAGTCACGTGACGTACCGCGTAGGACGGAAGCATGGTGACGTCAGCCACCATCTTGCTACACCCATGCAAGTACACCCAGACTGTTACACATTAATATGCTCAGAACAGCATGTATTTGATGTAAGTGGGCATTTGGCGTTATGTTGCCTAATAAATCACATTAATTACCACACTATGGAAGTGTTCCTTTTCTTTACTGGGATCGTTTGAGAGGCTGTCCAGTACATTTTTACCTTGAGGAGAATACCACCACTATTGTTGCCAGATCCTGGATGAATGCATAAGGTCCCCATGGGATTCTGATCTTTTGGTGTGGAGTGCCTTTGAAGTGTGTTTGCCCTTAGGGGTCGCAGCATGGCAGTGAGGAAGCATCTGAGCAGGTGGTGGATTTTTTGTCAAGTTGATCACCTTCACTATCACCTATCAAGTTTACATAAGAATTTAACATTGGACTTTACACAAAGTTGTTTATTGTGGCTTTTACACCATTCCTTGTGTTTATTCACATTTTTTGTCATTATTAGTGACATGTCTGTTTTTTGTGCTTGCATTTAAATTGTCACTCATTCATTTTTGGAATTTATGTCACCTTTGCTCATGTGTTTATGTTTTTGGTCCTTATGTCTATTTATGATATAGTCACTTTTATCCATCACATTTATGTTATTCATGTGCTGATAGATGGTTATACAGATTCATCACTACACATTGTTTTGTATCACGTTCACTGATACCTATGTGGTTTTTACATACAAAAATGTCACACAACCACGTCCTGATCGGTTTCCAAACAAGCCTCTAAGAAACACTGAGCTGCACCATATGACATCATACCACTGCAATTAAACAGCCCTTTTACATTGAAAATTACATCAAAATAAACACAGCAGCAAACTCTTGAAAACAAAACCAAGACTATTTAAAATTAAAGTAGACACCCAGACATGTTTTTCTAAGGTATGGAAGGGTTAAAACATCTGTCAAGGTTTTATTTCTGTTTGTGTGGCTCTGGGGGGGGGAGTTTCATTTATGTGATACCATTTTTTAACAGAACAGAAAATTAGAGATTCTCCCACACAATGTAAACACAGGGTCCCTGCCAAGTCAGTAAACCACCTCCAGAATATGAATACTCACCATATACACAATATAGGGACCCTGGCCTTGTCCGTATACCCCTTCCAGAAAATGAACACCCGCCATACACACAATGAAAATATAGGGATCCCAGCAATGTCAGCACACCCCTTCCAGGGTATCAGCACACCACGGTAACAACTATGCACAGCAGGGACATGGAACCTGTAACTTTTAACAAACTTCAAATGAACCTCTTATCTTAATTAAAAACACAAATAGAAGTAGTTTCCAGACCTGGCTAGAGCTGTAAAAAGCTAATTAGTCTTGGCAGGATGTCAGTTTCAACAAAAAAAACACTTTCCTCTGCCCTATCGTAAAACAATAACTCAGTCAAGCCATCACACATGACCTGTAAGGCCATTAACCTCCTCGGCGGTATGATTCTTTCCGATTTTTTGTGCTGAAAGCGGTACCATTTTTTTGCATGGAAATATGTAGTTTTTTTTATTGTAGGCTGTAATTTTTAGGAATAACTCACTGAAATCTGTCCGAACAAGAGTCTAGTAAACATTCCGGATATGATAAAACTTGAAACACGAAATCATAAATTATAATTTAATAAATAATCATAAAAAATATAATAATAAATTTAATTCAATAATATAATCAAACCAAACACACTGAAATTTGAAATACAGAGGCAAATTCACACATCGCTGAGCAAAGTCGCAAAATCGTTTTCAGTGTCTGATGACGAATTTCCTTACGAATCATTATCACTCAATTCTGCAAGTGGTTCTGATTTACTATCGCTGTTCTAAAACCGCTTTTGACGTAAAGGGACGCTTTTTGGACGCCATGGACTTTTCTAAGTTTCCAGGCAGAAAGAACAGTCAAAATGCAGGCAGGGCACAGGACAAAGCAGTAGGGACAAAATATATGTGAAATGCATTGAAACAGCAATGACAGAAAAAAATGACTTTTTTTAAAATTTCAAATTTGCCACCAGTTCTGGCGCCCGTACGTCCTGACGTCACAGGGACCGGAACACGGAAGCTGGCATCGGCCGGAGATGCTGCAGGGGACACATCGCGGGAGCGAAAGACAAGGTAAGTGCTGCAGGGACTCCCTGAGCAACGCCGCATGGTAAGCCCGAGTGTAGCTCAGGGTTACCCCTCTTGGTACTCAAATTTTACCCCGAGCTACACTCGGGAATACCGCCAGGGAGGTTAAGGCTCTAGGAATGCAGAGCGTGCCATAAAACATTATTCCACATGTAACAATTCCACATGCGATTCAACAGGAAACCTTAATATTGTTAATTAAATATTTGAATAGGGAATATCATACCAAACAAATCAAATACATTCATGTCTACTGAGCGACATATCAGATTGGATGTCGCTCCACTTCCTTAAACTGAATCTCTCCAAAATCGAGCTCCTTGTCTTCCCCCCAGCCCGAACCCCACCCCCCATTGACTTCTACATCACATCCAACAACGCCAATATCAAACCCGCTCTGCAGGCCAGAGTACTTGGTGTCATTCTGGACTCAAACCTATCCTTCCAGCCCCAAGTCCAATCTTTAACAAACTCGTGCAGACTCCACCTCCGCAACATCGCCAAAATCCGCACATTCCTAACCCCAGAAACCACTAAACAGCTCATCCACTCCCTCATCATATCACGACTCGACTACTGCAACTCCCTCCTCACTGGCCTGCCTCGCCGCTGGCTATCCCCGCTTCAGTCAATCCTGAATACGGCTGCCAGACTCATTCACCTTTCCAACCGCTCCATCTCCACCACCCCCCTCTGCCAATCCCTCCACTGGCTTCCGATTGCGCAACGGATCAAATTTAAAATCCTAACACTGACGTACAAAGCTGTCCACCATACTGCCCCGAACTACATCACTGACCTAATATCCAAGTACCGCCCAGCACGCACACTCCGCTCCTCACAAGACCTCCTTCTCTCTAGTTCCCTGGTCTCCTCCTCCCATGCCCGCCTCCAGGACTTCTCCAGGGTGTCACCCATCCTCTGGAACTCCCTGCCCCAACCCATCAGATTATCATCTACTCTCCTCTCCTTTAGGCGCACCCTGAAAACCCATCTCTTCAGGAAGCCTACCCCACCCCCTGCTAACTTGCTGATATCCCTGGGTTCGAAATATAATTCTGATTATTAATCCACCAGTTGCTAATATACCAGCTGCACATACTGGAAGTTATTAATTTTAGTATGAAACCATAGTTGGGACTTGGTCATAAACTTGGTGACCTCCTAGAACCCATCCCCTAAACCAGATGATTGGTCAGTTAATTCTTGGTCCACACCACTTTGATATCACAGAAAAGGAACTGACAGGAGTTAAGGGGGAGCTCTCGTTTCACATCAATGAAGGAACACCCAAGAGAGCCACGGCAATGTTTTGCTCGGACAACTGAGGTCTGCTAAAACCAAGGACTTTGCAAGTATTCTGCCTTCTTAACGCCTCTTATAAATAAAGTGAACAATAAAGCAACAGAGAAATAACATCCCTTTCTGTAAATATGTTAATTGCACCATTTGCCCTTTTCATTAATAAACCCTATTTTGAAAAGTGTTAAAATTATCTCTAAGGCTTTTAAACAAACTAAAGAATCCCTGTCTCTTGAAGAGTGCTACTATACATAACAATCCTCTGAATATACCTGTCTGTGGTGACAGTGCGTGCTACAGATGTTTATTGTTCACATCTGTTCTTGTGAACATTGTTAAGGGTTCATAGTCCCAAAGCTATCTGGTGGCAGTTTGGGGTTTGACAAGGTTAATTGCGTAATTAACTCAGTGACAATCACTCTCAGGGTGCTGGCACAGATTGTGGTCCCGCAAGCTGGAAAATCTTTGTGCAGGGTGCAGCTGAGAGTGGCAGTGTTATGCAAGTGACAGCATGGTGTGAGATTGGCTGGTCCTTTGTCAAGAGTTGGTGAGAAAAGCGCGGGGGGGGGGGGGGGGGGGGGGTCGTTTTCTGCTTTTGTCACAACCCCCCACCACCCCAATACACACAATATAAATACAGGACCCCAGACAGGTCAGCATACCCCCTCCAGAGTATGAACACCCCCATATACACAGTTCCCCAGTCATGTCAGTATACCCCCTCCAGAGTATGAACACCCCCATATACACAGTTCCCCAGTCATGTCAGTATACCCCCTCCAGAGTATGAACACCCCCACCCCATATACGCAATGTAAACGCAGGGACCCCAGTCATGTCAGTATACCCCCTCCAGAGTATGAACACCCCCATATACACAATGTAAACACAGGGCCCCAGTCATGTCAGTATACCCCCTCCAGAGTATGAACACCCCCATATACACAATGTAAACACAGGACCCCAGTCATGTCAGTATACCCCCTCCAGAGTATGAACACCCCCACCCCATATACGCAATGTAAACGCAGGGACCCCAGTCATGTCAGTATACCCCCTCCAGAGTATGAACACCCCCATATACACAATGTAAACACAGGGCCCCAGTCATGTCAGTATACCCCCTCCAGAGTATGAACACCCCCATATACACAATGTAAACACAGGACCCCAGTCATGTCAGTATACCCCCTCCAGAGTATGAACACCCCCACCCCATATACGCAATGTAAACGCAGGGACCCCAGTCATGTCAGTATACCCCCTCCAGAGTATGAACACCCCCATATACACAATGTAAACACAGGACCCCAGTCATGTCAGTATACCCCCTCCAGAGTATGAACACCCCCACCCCATATACGCAATGTAAACGCAGGGACCCCAGTCATGTCAGTATACCCCCTCCAGAGTATGAACACCCCCATATACACAATGTAAACACAGGACCCCAGTCATGTCAGTATACCCCCTCCAGAGTATGAACACCCCCACCCCATATACGCAATGTAAACGCAGGGACCCCAGTCATGTCAGTATACCCCCTCCAGAGTATGAACACCCCCATATACACAATGTAAACACAGGACCCCAGTCATGTCAGTACACTCCTTGCAGAATTTGAACACAGAGCTGCTGTAACAGTACCAGCCTGAGGCTCCCGGGGCATGCTGGGACTTGTAGTCCCCCTGGCACTACATAGAAGGGCTCCCCAAGCAGAGTCAGACACACCTCCAGGCCGCCCCCACTCCCCCTGTCGGCGGGGGGTCACGCTTACCTGAGGCCCCGGCTCTGCAGGCCCCGGCTAGAGCGCGAAGGACCCTACGACTCCGACGGCCGCCGCTCTAGGTGGACGCCATGTTCGGCTGCTCCAGCTGTGCAGGCCCCGAACAGACCCTTCACACCGCCGCCATGTCCAGCGCGCAGTGCATTGTGGGCCGGGGGAGGGGCCGGGACTGACACTGACAACACGAGGGGGGGGGTGACAGGGACTGAGGGGATGAAGGGTGGGGGGGTGGCAGTGCGGCATATATGACTCTCTGGTCAGGTAGCAGGCCCCTGAAGTTGGCCAAGTGAGCCATAGAGATGTCTGAATGAAACGCCTCTATGAGCTACACCTGTCATTACAGGTAAAAGCTCCAAAAAGAACCTGCAACAGAAGTCCCGCCCCCAAACATTGCACCGCCACTGTATGCAAATTACGACTTTTAGCAAAGTCGCCTCTGAGGAGCACTGCAGCATATTGCAGCACTGGCCCCTGCTGTACTCCTAATGCACTGGGAGCGTTTCAGAATCTTGCAGGTGTCCTGGGTTCCGCACTGTCCTGCAGGGAAACATTCCAATGATCTTGGTACTAGAAGACCCTGGTTTTCCTCTGCTTCCATAGAATGTAAACAAAACAAAAAAAACCCAGAGCTTTTGTTTACAAACTTTGAACTTTGTTTACAAAGAAAAAAGGTGACTTTTGCTGTGATTACCATAACTTACCACCTAAGCAGAACCCCAATTCAATTATCCCCCTCCTGACAATCGCAGTCACTTCACATATTTGTATGTCAGTTGTTTGTACCCGTAGTAGGGCCCGGAAACAATAGTGCGCTATTTTCTTTTTTTATCCAACCCTAACTGACACGGACCCTAACTGACACGGACCCTAACCCCGAGTGCTGGTCCACACTACCCTGCAAGCTGGTTGCAGGCAAAGTTGTTGTTTGTACCCATAGTAGGGCCCAGAAACAACAGCGCGCTATTTGCTTTTTTTATCCGACCCTGACACTGATCCAAACTGACACTGACCCTAACTGGTTCACACTACCCTGCAGGCAAAGGAAATCAAACCTGTTCCCGCAGCCGAATCACACGGCTTTTCTGAGAGGCGCAGAGCTGACATTCACTCTGAATGGCATTCCCAAGTCTCTCAGCCCACAGTACAATTGCAGCTTCGGGAATCAAAAAGACCATGCGGTTTCCCCGCGGATGTTTTTGAAAAGGTGCATGCACTTTTTTTTGTGTGTGTGAGAAACACTGGCACAGCAGCCCATTCAAATGAATGGGCTGCCGTGCCCCCACAGACAGGGGTCACACAGCAGGCACTAGTGTGAACCTAGTCTCAAAAAAAATGCTTTTCTTAACTTCTTCCCGTCTGCCCATTGTACATAGACGGTGGACAGGAGGATTTGCCGATGTACTTGTACATCAGCCCACATCGATGGCTCCTGCACGGCTCACAGAGCGCGCACTCCGGAGCCCATCGAACGGTGTGTCACTCGTAGATAGCAGATCACATTACCGTCGTATCGGACGATCCCATGACATCACAAAATCCTACCCAAAATAAACTGGCCCCGACCTTAACCTTTAACCCTTACTTTGACCCTAACACTAATCCTGGAACTGACCTAGATCAGGGGTCTCCAAACTTTCTGAACAAAAGAGCCACTTTACTGTCCTTCAGATTTTAGGGGGGGGTCGGAAAATACCCCAGTGTCAGATGGAGTAGACAGTGCAAACAGCAACTGCCCCAATCTATAACTGGCCTTTGCAGCAAGGAGCACATGGAAGGGTGTCAAACAACAACAAAAAAATCCTCAGCTCAAAGTACCAGCCAGCCTGCAACCAAGCAGATTGTCCTGTCTAACAATTCACGTTAAAAACAGGGATTAGTTTGCACACATTTGCAAATACATGCGTAAACTGCAGAGAAGACAGTGGTCAGCAGCAGGAGGAATAATGCCCCATTGTTGGTGTCAGTTGCAGGTATTATGACCTGCAGTAGGTGTCGGTGGAAGAATCAGTGCCCCGTTGGTGTCAGTGAGAATAGTGCCCCAAGGATCAAGCCATTTGTGTGTATACATATATATATATATATATATATATATTTTTTTTTTTTTTTTTTTTTTTTTTTTTTTTTTTACACACACACTTTAGTTTGACATTTTTCTGCTCTGCAAGGAGAGCATGAAACAATGTAGAATATAATGTATCATATATGTATACAATGTATATTTCTCTCCTTTCAGAGGAAAAAACAAAACAAAAAAAAAACATGTAGGTAGGCTGCACAGTGACTGATCACTGTGAAAGCCAATCAGAGGCTATCACAACAATCAAGTACCCAGAAGTGCTGGTTCCAGATTGTTAGTAAGAAACCTGGGCCTCTTAGAGAGAGTTTGTGCAGCATGTGCAGCATGCTCCCAGCACAAGTACGCATATACAGTGTGCAGCCTCACTGATAAAGACCCGAAGACAGATGGATGGAGGGACGCACGCACGCACGCCAAGAGGTGCCTTATGGCAGCTGCCTAAGCAGCATTATGCTGGCGCCAGCCCTGGCCAAGCTTCCATCTTAGGCTCTGTACACACCAATGCATTTTTTAGTGTTTTTTGCAGGAACACACTACAGTCCATTTAACATGGTTTCCTATGGAACATGTTCACATCTGTGCTTTTTTTAGCTGCTGCATTTTTGGAAAGGGTCAGGGACCTTTTTAAAAGCAAAAAGCAACGTTTTTTGCTACAATGGAGAAGCTCCTGAAATGCATCTAAGTGCGTTTTTGCCTCGTTTTGCTTTTTTATTCTGCCCAGCAACAACAAAAAAATTCCACTTTAACAAAAAAAAAAAAAAAAAAAGTTGAACAAAACACGGTAAAAACACATCAAAAACACCTAAAAAATGCATGTAGAAAAAAATGCAAAACAAATTCCAAAAAGCACTGGAGGAAGCATCAACTGCAAAATGCATATATGTGAACCAAGCCTAAGACCCCAGTTGCACTGGGTGCGCCTTGGCATGCAATTTTCATGCCATGCGACTTGCAAATCGCATGCCAAGTCGCACCCTATTTTCCGCAATTACAGCGGTCATATCAGTGCGGTTTCGACTTGGTCAGAGCCGCACCTATTTCTAAAGTAGTACATGCATGACTTTTGGTGCGATTTGCATAGATATCTCTGTAAGATGCCTTGCAAATCACACCTGAAATCAGCACGTCCCACGACTTTGAAATACTTACAGTGAAATCGCAGGATTTCAAAGTCAGGCTTGATGTGACCGGGGTGTTAGGATGCATTCATACAGCTAAATATCTGACCAGTTTGCTCCATTCACAGGCAGCTAATGCCACCTCGGTACACAGCAACACAGAGGGGTATTTATCAGGGGCAGAATGACCATTTGGAAACTCGGGCACTGCCCGAGGACCTGGGGTCAGTAGGGGGCCCCATGAGATGCCCCTGGTACCTTTTTCATAGGCTTTTTTGTGTTTGGGCAAGGACAAAGGGGCCTCATGATCCCCTATTGCCTGGGGGCCCCATGAGTTGTCAGTCCGCCCCTGGTATTTATCAAAGCTGGAGCAGACGTGCCTGGCAACCAAATTCTGTCTTTCATTTTCAAAGCTAAAGCGCACTTACACCCGATTTTTGAAGTTGTGCCCCTTACATTGCTAATCAGTGTCAGTATCTTTTGGAATTACTTTTTTTCCAAGCAGATTACCTTTTTTGTTCATTAAACAGGTCCACTTCCGCTGTACCTTGCCGCGGCGAGGTACGTTATATCCAGCTGCCTGTTGGCTCCTGGGATAGAAATGTCGTCAATCCCAGGAGTTAATGGGCAGCCTCAGCTTCTAGCATTGCTGTATTTCTGAACCGGAAATGACAAGATGCCAGGTGGAGATAAGCGGAGATGACTTTGCCGCACTGAGATCGGGAGGTGCATGCTGGGTAGCCAGCAGCACCATATCCCATAAGGAGCTACGAGCCGGCTTCAGATGCCCACACTGAAGATGGGAGAGTGCTTGCTACAGAGGTGACAGTACATTGCATAACAATGTAACAAAAAAGATTACATTTAATACATATGTCAGAATGTATTATTGAAGCTGCGACCATCGCAGGGGTGTTTTTGAGGGGAAAAAAAATAAAAAAGGCTGGCACTCCGCTTTAACTCAACAGGCTGCGGCTAGAAGCTGATTGGTTGTCATGTACAGTGGTTTCAAATAGTGTGCTCCAGTTTTTGTTAATCCCCCCCCCATTTTACTATCTCCGCACACAAACTGGCTGGTTAGCTGCAGCCAGTTTGTGGATGGCCGAAACTTGGCTGTAATGTTGACCCTGGCTATACACTGGCTGCGTCAGGCCATGAGTGCGTACAGTACAATTCTGACAGCCGTCGCTGACAGTATACAAGCAGCATTTACGAGTACTGGCAAGATTATACTCATTTTGGTACACTGATCAGTGGTCTTTGAATGCTCATTTTTCGGTTTTAGAGACAGTGGGACGTTGGACCGATGCTGCATCCACCTAGATGAGTTTTTTTTTTTCAGTCATGAACCTCTTTTATATTGGTGCTGGCTTTCTGCAGTGTGTGTAAATCTGACAAGCTGACTGTTGGCTGTCAGATGGAAGTGATTCAGTGGCTGTGCAGCCGCCTGATCACTTCCACACACGCACATAAGTGCTAGTTCAACCCCCCTAATGCATGTGCTACCACCATGTTTCCCAGGTCCTGCACACCCATCAGCAGACCTGGGACTGGAATGGTGGCTGCCACCAAGTAAAAGGGAGGCAGATCAGTGAATATCCATTCAGTGTTCACTGATCTCCCCCTCCTGCTAATGACCTGGAAGTGACATGTTAAACATTGGTTCTGGCCAGGGGCGGACTGACCATTTGAAAACTCGGGCACTGCCCGAGGGCCCAGGGTCAGTAGGGGGCCCCATGACATGCCCCTGGTACCTTTTTTATAGGCTTTTTGGGTTTGGGGAAGGACACAGGGGCCCCATGATCCCCTATTGCCCGGGGGCCCAATGAGTTGTCAGTCCGCCCCTGGTTCTGGCATCACATACTGGCTGGGGCAGAAGTTAATGGAATGCAATCTGCACTCCATTAGTTTAATTGGAGGACAGGTGAGACATTAGGGGCTCAGACTCTTGATGTCTCATCAAAGATCCTGTCACAAAAAAAAAAAAAAAAAAACCACAATCACATATGGGACATTTTTTCCCTATGTGATAAAAAATGAAATTTAGTGAAAAACATTTTTTAAAAAGTTTAAAAATGTAAATTTGTTAGTGGTTATGTGTTAGGGGGGCCTATACATGTTAATTGCACTACATGTTACATATTGCCCATGCTGGAGTGAGAGCAATAATTCTAGGCCCATCATTGACAATGAACGCTAAAGTGGTGGCCTTAAGGCTAGGTTCACACTTGCCCGTAGTCTTTGTGCTGGTTTGTGGGTGCAGGAGTCGCACCTGTTTCAGCATTCACAACCACCAGTAGCCAAATCGCACTGCTCTCACAAGATGCGAAGGGCTTGCCATCCATTCTTAATAGCACCCAGTGTCTTAGCCTGCTCCGTGTTTGTGGGAGCTGCAGGGAAATTGCATTGGTCAAAAAAAAAAAATGCTGTTTCCATGTGGCTGCACTTTTAAAAAGGTGCATGTACCTTTTTCCTGCAGGAAACGTGGGCACAGCAGCCCATTCAAATGAACCGGCTGCTGTGCCGGAGCAAACATGGGCTGCACAGCTCACAATAGTGTGAACTTAGGCCTAGAAGCTTTTAAAGTGATATTAATATCTTGTTCATTTATTTTAAATAACAAACATGTTATACTTACCTGTTCTGTGTAATGGTTTTGCACAGAGCAGCTCTAATCCTGCTTTTCTCAGGTCCCCCCGCCAGCACTCCTGGCCCCTCCTTCCTGCTGAGTGGCCCCAGATCCAGCAGCTTGCTCTGGGGGGCACCCAAGCAGGCACACCTCCACACTGCATCTCTGGGTATCCATTCACACAGAGCTGTGACTCGGCCCTCTCCCTCCCCTCCTTCTACTTATTGGTTGACTGGCTGTGATTGACAGCAGTGGGAGCCAATGGGGACTGCTGAACAGAGGTTTTTTTATCTTCATGAACAGAAGGCACAAAGGTAACAAAACCTTCAGTCTTTAGAGGCACTTTAAAGTGTAGCCTAAGGAAAGTATTGGGTACGGATGTTTGTTGCCGCTTCACGTGAGCACGCAATTTGTAAGTTTCGATATGCTGGGTATCCGTTTAATCGATGCAACCTCATCTTTTATATTAAAAAAAAAGTAATCCATTGTGGTAGTGTGCCCTAAAACTGTATTTTCTGCTGAAAAATTGGAACTACTGCTGTTTTATTCTCTAGGGCATGGGTGTCAAACTGGCAGCCCTGCCAAACTACAAGTCCCACGAAGCATTGCAAGATTGACAGTTACAAGCATGACTCCCAAAGGCAGAGGCGTGATGGGACTTGTAGTTTTGCAACAGCTGAAGGGCCACCAGTTTGACACCCCCTGATCTAGGGAGTCTGCTTTCAGAAAATGTGAAAAAAAAAACGCAAACGTTTCACTGTCAGCGAAAGGTTTAAAGTCGCACAAACACCAATGGATCCCCTAGGAAAGAAATATAGATATAACCAATGAGGGAGCACAGTGGCTAAGCAGTTAGCAATTCTGCCTGGCAGTACTAGGATTGTTGGTTCGAATCCCAACCATGGCACCACTTGCCTGGAGTTTGCCTGTTCTGCCTGTGTGGGTTTCCTCCAGGCACTCCGGTTTCCTTCCACAGTCCAAAGACATGCTGGTAGGTGAATTGGCTCCTGTCTAAATTGGCCCTAGTATGTGTATGTATGAATGTCAGTTAGAGACCTTAGATTGTACGCCCCTTGAGGGTCTTAGTGACTGTACAATATATTTATATAAAGTGCTGCATAAATTGATGGTGCTATACAAGTACCTAAAATAAATATATAAAACCAATGCAAACAAGATCACATCGCTGCAAGCAGAGACTATGCCAGATCCAAAGCAGGCAATGCTTTCTGTGAATGGCTGTGAGAGGTCACTCTGCATATGGAACCAGCTGATTTGATAGTGAGGAACTACAAGTCCCAGTATGCTCTATCAGGCTCAGCTCGGCCATCTCCTGCCTGTGTCTCCGCCTCTTACTTCCAGATGTCACACTACAACCCAATCAGTCATCAAATAGGGAAGCTCAAAACTGTACAGGCACTGTGATAGACAGCTTTGTGCGGGGCTGGTTTTCCAGACAGGCTACGCAGTGAGCAGCCCCGTGAGGGTCCTTGTCCTGCCATGCCGCGCTGAGGGTTTGAATGGTGGAAGCGGCATCGTCATGACAGAGATTGCGGAAAGACAGGTGAGAGCGGGGCCCGGGGCCACTCATATCTGCGGGATGGGTGGAACTGGTCACATTACAGCCCCTGTATTGTTAAGGCTGGGACTTGTAGTTCTATGACAGGTGAGAACTTCCACTGTCCCTGTGGCCGGGCGCTGCTCTGTGAGCTATTTGTCCGTTATTCATCCTAGACCCTGTCACCGGACCGTTCAACAGCACTCTTCCCCTAACATACCCGATAATGTGGTCGGCAACTTCCGCACACTTTGGAACTACAAGTCCTATAAGACATTGCAGGACTCTAATAGTAGCAGAGCTGACTCCCAGGGGCAGGGCATGATGGGATTTGTAGTCTGATCACAGCTGGAGTGTCTAACTTCTCTTCAGCATTGGTGCCCAACCCGTGGCCCTTTGACACATAGTGGGCTTCATTCACTAAAGCGGATCACATGCGGAATTCAGGTGTTTTCTCAAATACTGCATGTCATCCTAAAAATGGCAGTTCACTATTGCTTTATGCTGTATTTACTGCCAAAAGGAGCGTGTGGTCGCTGTGTCCTTAAAGCGGAATTCCACTCATACTGTCAATAAATAAAAGTCAGCAGCTACAAAAACAGCCACTTACCTGTCCCTCAGTCCCGCGTTGTGTCCCCCGCAGCCCGTTTCACCAGCTGTCCTGTATTCCAGGAGGCCGGCATCTTCAGTGTAGGCACCCGGCTGTGATAGCTTGCGGCTTCACAGCCGGGTACCCACTGCGCATGCACGAGTAGCACTGCGCTTCATGAATGGTCCTGTAGTCTTCTGGGACCTGTCACGTGTCCCAAAAGACTACAGAGAGGGAGGACACCTTCCGGATGCCTAGGCGATCGGATCGGAAGTGGGAGCGGGTACCTTTCAAATTTGGGTACCCACCCCACCCCCCAAAGGTGCCAATCCTTAATGGGGAGTGGGGGAGCAGTCCTTAAAGCGGAACTTCCCCTTTTGGGTGGAGCTCTGCTTTAACAACCATGGCTCTTCTGCAGAGTTTCCCTGCTGACAGGGCCTCCTGTGCTGTTAGCTCAGACAAGGGTCTGGTATGGATTTTGGGCAGGACCTCATACTTTTTTTTTTAACTGCCTCCTGCCCACCATATAGTCCAGTGACGGGCGCAAGGTGGTTCTCTCGTTCTGGGGGGACATCATATGACGTCCTCCCATTCTCACCGCGCATGCGTGGCTCCGGGAGCGATCGTCGGTGCGCTGTGTCCCTCAGACACAGCGGATCACCGATCCACGGAAAGAGCCAAAGAGGTTGGCTCGGTCATGTGATCAGCTGTGTCCAATCACAGCTGATTGCATGTAAACAGGGAAATGCTGGTTATCAGCATTTCTCTCCCCACGAGCTGTCACGCTGACAGCTCGTGAGGAGAGGAGAGCCGGTAATCAGCATTCCGCGGAGGGGACATGTACACGGATCAGAGCACTGATGATCAGTGTGCCCTGATGATCAGTGTAGCCCCAGCAGTGCCACCTGTCAGTGTCCATCAGTGCTCATCCATGCCACCTGCCAGTGTCCATCAGTGCCACATATCAGTGCCTACTAGTGCACATCAATGCCACATATCAGTGCCCATCTGAGCTGCCTTTCAGTGCCGCCCATCAGTGCTGCCTTTCAGTGCTCATCAGTGATGCCTGTCAATGCCCATCCGTGTCACCTACCAGTGCCTCCTCATCAGTGCCACCTATCAGAGTCCATCAGTGCAGCCTATCAGTGCCCATCACTGCAGCATCATTAGCGCACATCAGTGAAGGAGAAAAATCACTTATTTACAAAATTGTATAATAAAAATGAAGAAAAAACTTTTTTTTTCAAAATTTTCAGTGGTTTTTGGTTTGTTTAAGAAAACACCTGCCAGTGCCAATCAGTGCTCATCTGAGCTGCCTTTCAGTGTCACCCATCTATGCCAGTCAGTGCCGCCTATCAGTGCCATATATGAGTGCTGCCTTTCAGTGCCCATCAGTGAAGCCTGTCAATGCTCATCAGTGCCACCTACCAGTGCCACCTATCAGTGCCCATCACTGCAGCCTCATTAGTGCACATCAGTGAAGGAGAAAAATCACTTATTTACAAAATTTTATTACAAAATCTAAGAAAAGACATTTGTTTTTGTTTTTTCAAAATTTTTAGTGGTTTTTGGTTTGTTTAAGAAAAAATAAAAACCCAGAGGTGATTAAATACCACCAAAATAGCGCTCTATCACAAAAAAATTATAAACATTTCATATGGGTTCAGTGTTGCATGATCGCGCAATTGTCATTCAAAGTGTGACAGCGCTGAGAGCTGGAAATTGGCCTGGGCAGGAAGGGGGTATAGGTGCCCTGTAGGCTAGCGGTTAATTTTGTCATGTTTCTTTAATCACTTCCCCCACCACCTTTTAGTAGAAATACTGCTGCAGGGCTGTGTGAAATCACGTGCTTCTATACATGATTTGCATTTCCGGGTAGGGGGAATTGGCAGCTAGGAATGTCAATCACCAGGTCCCGGCCGGAGATTCCCTGCTGGCACTCAGCGATTGCTGAGTAACACCGACAGGGGAGAGACCTGTGTGTAAACAACGCAGATCTCTCTCCTGCCAGCAAGCACATGCTGGTGTGTATTTCTCTGTACAGTGGAGAAATACACAGCAGCATGTTTCCCTAGTAAAACACACACAGCGCATGATGTAAAACACAGCACAGAGTTAACCTTTTGATCGCCCCAGATGTTAACCCCTTCCTGCCCAGTGTCATTAGTACAGTGTCAGTGCTGTTTATTAGCACTGATCACTGTATTCGTGTCACTGGGATGTTAGTGACATTCAGTTCCCCCCCAGTGTCAGAATGCCTGCTGCAGTCCCGCTATAAGTCGCTGATCGCCAGCATTACTGGTATAAAAATTCCGGTATATATACCGCCATTTGTAGACGCTATAACGTTTACATCCAATGACACAGCAGATCACCAATAAATGCAGTTGCCGGTTATCTGCTGTACTTTCCTCACGCTGGCGACCCAGCGTGTGCTTTTACGTTTGTACGTGCATATATATGTGAGGGTGGGGGCCTCAATATTTTTTTTGGGGGGGGGATGGTATGTGCTTGGGTGTAACTTTCATTTTTTTTACAATAAAAGAAAAAAACATTTTTTTCTCATCACATAGGGGACAAAGTCCCCTATGTGATGATTTTTGGTGACAGGTTCTGTTTGAGACATCCAAGGTCTGTATGTCTCCCCTCTGGTCCACTGAATGCCATGTGGTGCACATTGCACCTTATTACATTCTTTCCCGTGGATTGCATTACAATCTCTCAATGGGGACCCGGAAGTGACATCAAAACGTCACTTCCAGGTCAGCACAAGAAGGGGAGGGGATCGGACTTGTCCGCTCTTCTCCCTCCCCTCTAGCCGACGGCAAGCCAGGTCCGCAGATAGGCTGGCACTGTGTGGAAGGAATTGCCCACAGCGCTGTCGCCGAATGCTTCCACCTGACAGGTTTGCCCGCAGCAGGGCTTAAGGTAGAAAAAAAACTACCTGCCCGGAACTACATGTCCCGGGCATCGGGCGATAGGAATCCAACATCCCTGAATACAGTGGCAGGGCATTAGATCAGTTCAGGAGGCAGGCAAAAGGCATGGTCCATTAACAGGCAGAGGTCAATTCACATGGAAGGCAGAAACGTAGTTGATAGTTCAAGTGGCAGGCAGAGGCATCGTCAATAAACAGTCCAAGGTCAGTTCAGGCGGCAAGCAGAGGCATTATTGATAAACCGTCCAGGTCATACAGAGAAATAGCAGATGGTAGACACTGGAAAAATATCTTGACTAATTGTATTGGAGAGTGCTTCTGGATATATCACACATCTCTACACCGAGTCCTGGCTGGGAAGGACATTGGGGACATTAGTATTGGGTGTCACTGCAAATTTGGTTACTGGAACATACACAACATTTTTGGGGGGCTTTGCAGCCTGTTGGGATAAGAGGGAGGCTATTGGAGAAATGCCTCTCATGGAGTCTGGTCACTGAATCGGAGTGAATTTGTTCAGGGGCATGGCAATGTGAATAGAGAAGGGCTGTAACAATATCCTCTTGATACTTCAGGTAGGTTAGGGATCTTTGTGTGCACTTAGAAAAGATGAACTACAAATTGTATGGGGCTAACTGAAACAAGTAGATGGCAACCTTTTTTATAACAATAGATTGATCTCCTGGTGGCTAAGTACGGCTGTAACATCTGGTCATTCATATCCACCCCACCCCCCATGAACTGGTTATAGTCGTGTATGCATCTTGGTTTCTGGATGGGACCTTGTCTTGTTTGAAGTTCCACCCAGGTGTCATCATGAATTGAGGAAAAGATATAGACCTCTTTCCACTTTAGGGCTAGGATCTCTTCATTCTGTAAACTGGCTGTTTCCCCTCATTTTTAATTTTGTTGTGACCAATTGTGGTTGGCCCATTCTGTCCCTCAGGCCTCAGTTGTCTTCAAATAGAGATGGCGGAATAATGGAAGACTTGTGTAGAAATTATCTACATACAAAAGGTAACCCTTCTTGAACAGCGGTTCTATAAGCTGGCAAAAATTTTGCCACTTGTCCCCATAAAGGTAGGGCATCCGGGGGGGTCTAACTGGCTGTCCTTTCCCTCAAATCTAGAAGTTGTAGGTATATCCCGTGGCCCTGTCACATGCCTTGCAGAATTTTACTCCATGTTTGGCCCGTTTACTGGGGATGTACTATATGATGCCAGCCTTCCAGTAAAGTGGACTAGAGATTCTTCCACACAAATATGTTTGTCGGGGCTAAACATTTCCTTGAAGGTACAGCAAAAAAAGTTGATTAGTGGCCGAATTTTGAATAGCTTATTATAATCAGGATGATTTCAAGGAGGGCACTGGGTATTATTATTGAAATGCAAAAACCTCATAATCTCATAGCGTGTTCTGGGCATACAAGATGAATAGACTGGCATATGATGTATAGGTTGGGTAGACCAGTAGGCATGCACTTCAGTCAGTCCCTTGTTTAGAGTAAGCCCAAGAAAAATGTTAAATTCCTCCACGGTGAGGGGTTTCCACATAAATGGGCGGGCATATGACAAATTGGGATTGCTGGCTATATATTGGCTGGCATACAGTTTACACTGCTCCACAATAATTTAGTAGATCATTAGTAAAAAATAAAGAAAAAAACATATTGGGGTATAATTTGTTGCTTGTATCTGAGCTGGGCTGTGCTGTAAAAGGGGAAATTGTAGGTTCTGCCGAATGAGCAGGCAGCTATGTGGGATATAAGAGCACATCTGGGAGACTAGTATGGGCCTTACCTTGTTGTGGAAGGGAAACCCTGCTACTAGTGCCTGGTCTATCATCTGGGAATGTGGCCCTGCTTGTTCTCTCCATGGCACCAGGATTTGTAGTGCTACAGATGGATACCTGCCTATCTTCTGGGAGTGCTGCGCTGCTTGTACTCACCACTGCGCTACTGGTGGATGCCTGCTCAGCCTCCGATCTCCTGAACCTCTTTGTTTGGACTCTCTCCTCCTCTGAATCCGCTGCTGACCCACTGCTTTCAACTGGCTCATACTCAGAATCTGAGTCTGACAGAGAGTTCCCCACTACTCTCGTCCGTCATACTCAGTATCTGGAACGCCTCCTCGCTGGTGTATAATTTTTTAGACATTTTGATGTTCACTGGTACAGATGTAGATTTGACACCGATACTCTGTGCCAGATATTGATCACTGGTACTAATGTGGATTTGAGACTGGTACTCTGTGACAGATATTGATCACTGGTACAGATGTGGATTTTACTTTGGTACTCTGTGACAGATAGTAATCATTGGTACTAATGTGGATTTGAGACTGGTACTCTGTGACAGAGAGTAATCACTGGTACTAATGTGGATTTTAGACTGGTACTCTGTGACAGATGTTGTTCACTTGTACTGATGTGGATTTTACACTAGTACTGTGTGACAGGTATTGAGCACTGGAAAACTGTGACAGATGAAGATTTGACACTGGTAGGCAGTGACAAATGTTGATCACTTGTACAGAAGTGGATGAACACTGGTACACCATGACCGATGTGGATCACTGGTAAAGATGTGGAATGTACACTGTGACAGATGTGGATCACTGGTACAGATGTGGAATTTACACTGGTACGCCGTGACAGATGTGGATCACTGGTACTGTGTGACAGATGTGGATTACCGGTGCACTGACACATGTGTGGGGGATACTATGGGGTGATGTTTGTGGTAACTCCACTGTTTTACACAGATCGACTCTGCTTCTCCTCACTAGCAGGCTCTGTGTGAGGAGAGGCAGAGCCGATCAACTGAATGGCAGCTGTGTTGACATTACATGATGGCTGTGATTGGACACAGTCCTCATGTGATCAGAAGGGCCAATCAGAGAGCCCTTCTGCTGAACGGCGCTACGCTGTGTTCAGGGGCACAGGCACACAGAGTGTGCAGCTGCACTCAGAATGGCGAAGATCCCACCTGGCCGTTTATGTGCGGTGGCAAGAAGGGAAGCGGTTAAGCATGTGAGGGCCGTGTTTTTCCATACAAGGATGCACAGGTGTTGCATGCATCCCTGTGCAGACTGTCCTGTTTATGTCATTTATAAGGTAGCTCCCAATTTTACAGCTGTGTGAGTGCATGGCCCCAAACGTACTCTGTCTGCGTTGGGACTGCACACTTGCATGCTGAAGTATGCTCATGTGAGCGAGGCCTTATGTATTTCTCTTTTTCTGCATGAAGCTGACTTTTTTTTTCTTTGCTATGCACCCTTTTTCTCTATAGACAGTATATTCTCTTTTCCTCCCCCTTTTTTTTTTTTTTTTTTTTTTTTTTTTTTTTACCACTTGACCTCTGGAAGATTTTACCCACTTCATGACTAGGACTTTTTTTTTATATTCAGTACTGTGCTACTTTAATTGGTATTTGCTTGGTCATGCAGCACTGTGTGAAAAAATATATATAAATTTCATATGTGTACAAATGGCTTTCTTTTGGTTGTAATTTGATCACCACTGTTTTTTGTTTTTTTGTTTTTTTAATGTGTATTGTATAAATGAAAAAAACCCAAACATTTTGAAAACTTTTTTTTTTCTCTCTCTCTCTTTTCTGTTATAAAACATCTCTAATAAAAAAAGAAATTTCTTCATACATTTAGACCAAAATGCATTCTGCTACATGTGTTTAGTAAAAATTAAAACAAAAAAACAAAAACAAACAAAAAGTGTATATTGGTTTGTGTAAAAGTTAGTCTACAAACTATGGTGTATATATACTTGATCAGTCCTGATGTACTGACAGCCTATCTCCTTTCGTGAGGCCCTAAAATGCCAGGACAGTGCAAAAAATTGTAAGTCTTTGTCACAATTTGTTGGAAAATTAAACATTTTATTTTCATACTGTCACCAATACAGTACAGTGTAATAATATGACTGGTGTGTCTGTGATCAGGAACACTGACTGGTGACAGTATGTATGTGTAAAAAGAGAAAAAAAATTAAAAAAAATTTTTAAACCCTTTTTTTGCTTTTACATCCTGTCATCACTGTGTCACTATGGCGAGCTACTCTACTACTTTGGGGTGGGGGAGAGGGGGGTTATACTGTGAGGATATTGAAGCAATAGTTTTGAGTTTCCCATTCGTGAACAGCTTGTTTATGGTTGTAATCTGTGATTGGCTCCAGCATATCGCGTAGTACGGGTAGCCAGGTACCATGTGATTGCTGTGGGCCAATCATGGATTATTATTATACAGGATTTATGTAGCGCCAACAGTTTGCTCAGCACTTTACAAAATAAAGGGAGACAATACAGCAACATTCTAGTTCCATACAAGAGGGTAAGGAGGGCCCTGCTCCTTGGACAACAGTTAGCAAGCCATTCATGACAGGTTGTTTACATTATCATGTGATCACCATGACCAATCATAGTGATCATTCGATACCTGGTTCCAGTAACAGTAGTCCATAGGAGGGGCTCACCTGTCCCGGACTGGGATAGCTCGTGTGTGTGTGTGTGTGTGTGTGTGTGTATATATATATATATATATATATATATATATATATATATATATATATATATATATATATATATATATATATATATATATATATATATGTGTGTACCTGCTGCAGTAAATGTACTGTGGTGGTGCAGCAAGTGTTTAGACACTTAAGCACCAGAAAATTTTACCCCCCTCATGACCAGGCCACTTTTTTTGCTATACCGCATTGCACTATTTTAACTGGTAATTGCACGGTCATTCCCAAACTAAATTTATATACTGTAAAAAAAATTTCCACATAAATAGAGCTTTCTTTTGGGGGTATTTGATCACCACTGGGTTTTTTATATTTTTGCGATATAAAAAGACCAAAAATGTTGATAAAAGCACAATATTTTTTACTTTCTGCTATCCAATAAACATATCCAATAAAATCAAATTTCTTTATAAATGTTGGCCAAAATGTATTCTCTACATACACGAACTACTACTGACGTCACCAGTGACAGTAATACAGTGATAAGTGATAATACTATACACTGGCTGGGGAAGGGTTAACCCCTAGGGCGATCAGGGGTTAAATGTGTGCCTAACTAGGTATAATGTGTGTAAAGTGCTACTTTTACTACGAGATCCCTGTGTACAGAGCTCTGTGTTGAATGTCAATGCAGAGCCCTGGGCTGTGTTCCTACACAGCCAATCAGCAGGTCCTGGCCCTGAATCATTGGCTGAGACTTGCTGACATACACCCGTTGTGTACAATCACAGCAAACGCTAGCGGGAAGGGGGGGGGTACCACACTCGAAACCCAGAGGTAGGCAGCAATGTACCCATACGCCTCTTTGCCGACAACGGCCGCCTGCCTGTAGTACTTTGCGGGCAGTCATTAAGAGGTTAACATGGGTGTCACTAAGAAACATGTGGCAGCATATGTGTTAACTAAGAAATTCAGTCCTCTTAATGCTTCACCCCCACTTTCATCATCCTCTTTGAACGTTCAGCACATGCAGAGATGTGCTAAAGGGTTCTGACCAGCCTTTAGGACCTGGTACAGCCCTGCTGCACACCTGTGCACGTTCCGAGTTTCACATGTAGAGGTCCGTCTTGGCACATGCACGCAGAAAAACCTGGATGTACTGGAGGTCTATTCTGTGTCCCGAAGGCTGGCCAGAGCCCTTCTGCACATGCGTGGAATTGAGAGCAAGTCATTCTCACATAGGCAAGAAAGGAGAGGTAAAAAGCACTTGAAAAGGCAAAAAAAAACAAAACTGCAATCTGTTCCCATTGGGGAGATTTCCTTTTACTTCCTGTCCTATTGCCACAACAGGAAGTAAGAGGACATCTCTCCAAAGTGAGGGAATCCCTGGTTGTCACCAGAACTAGATTCTCCATTGGAAGATTTCCCGCTATTCCTATTGTGGTGATCCAAAATTTGGGATTTTTTTTTTTTTCAGTCTTGATGATGAACAGTAAGCATAGAGAGGGTGAATCTTCCTAACGGAACACGGATGGCAAGAACAACATGACAGAGGTTCTAATCCCTCTTCGCTCTATCCACAATTGAAATAAAAGTTTATATATAATTGTGAGACCTTGTTTGTGTCTTCTCTTTGGCCTCTTTCATATGGTTGTCAGACTTCACTGTCCTCTTCTGTAGGTGATATGTGGTGGATCACTTTTCATATCGCAGCTGGTTTACAGGTGTTCAGAAGGTGATACTGTCATCCTCCATCCTCAGAGGGATGGTATTTTACATTGCAATAACACGCTGCAGCTGTCATAGCCACATTTGGCATGTAGTTGCTTCACAGTTCCAATGACTTCAGTTGGTGCTACCGGTCAAACTCGACATGGTGAGTTAAAATGTCAGCGACAGTATGAACTCACTCCTGTGGCCACCATTTTGAATTTGGAGGTGGGCAGGATAAACATGGATTAACCTTCTGTATTTGGATGTAAATACCCTCAAATTAAAGCTGACAGTCTGCAGTTAAAGCACATCTTGTTCGTTTCATTTCAAATCCATTGTGGTGGTGTATAGAGCCATAAATGTTAGAATTGTGTCGATGTCCCAATATTTATGGACCTGACTATATATGTGTGTGTGTGTGTGTGTGTGTGTGTATATATATATATATATATATATATATATATATATAAATAATCAGGGTGGATTTGATTTAAATCAAACTGATTTAAATCTTGATTTAAATCACTAGTCAGTAAGGCTTGATTTAAATCCTAGTTTTCTACATAAAGACTAATTCTTGCTGGTATAACTCTAATATGCAAGTAGATGAAGGTTTTTAGAATAAGAACTTTTCATATTAGTGTTTTTTTTATCCCCAGTTTAATAGGTTAATCATTCATATTTGGACAACTTTTCTGTTGTACTTAGGAAGGAGAAAAATAATCATTACCTTAATAATAACAATTTAAATAGATTTATTCAACTGAAACAATAACATTCCAGAATATGTTATTTGCTTAAACATCCATGTTTGTTAACTAATTTGGCTAAACAAAATATATATATTTTAAGAAACTTAGACTGTCAGCCCCTTCCTCCTCACACTTAGTTTCACTTTCTTCTTGTGCAGATCTATTCCACTCCAAACAGTCAGAAAAATATTGTTTCTATTCTATTCACTGAACTTCTTGAAACTTAGCACTGAAGGGGTTGATTCTGTATTCATAGGTTTGTAGAAGTTAGGATTAAGGTCTTTTTCTTAACTCTGTTCATGTTATAACATTTTTGCTGTGAAGAAGAGGCATGTGATCTCCGCTGAGTCAAATTCAGTTTTGAGAACTGCAAAAGTAAACCGAGCATCTGTGATAATATCTTGTAGGCAGAGAAACTGCCCAATAATCTTACAAAAACCTCTGGAAGAGCATGACATTGTGAATGGATTCATGGGATTTATTTACCAAAAAAATTAAACCTATACAGCCTTATTCTACATAATTAAAAAACGAATCTTTATTTCATGATGGAATAACCTTTGGATGGTAATATATTTTCCTCAAAAAGCATTTTATTTAAAAAAAAATCCGATTTTAAATAAAAAAAATCATTGATTTTGTATCCACCCTGATTGATTGATAGATAGATATTTCTGTGCTTGTGCCATTCTATTATGACCTACAGCTTAATATGAATCCCAATAGAAATAAAAGAAATGTGTTTTGCCAGCTCACTCATGTTTTCTTTAGAAATGGTACGTACTGTTCCCACTTCATAGTGAAGCCATGCTTTTATCACACATGGCAGAGCAGCAAGTGTACATTTATTACCTTTTTCCCCATTTGCACATACTCGCCTTCTCTACCCTGATACCTAAATTACTCTTTGCAGATGAAAAAAGGAAGCCCTGTACAAAGTCTGCATTGATCTAGGTTGGGTTACAGTGATACTAAAGGCTCATTATTTATTTTTTTAACGACAAACTTATTACCTGCTCAGTGCAATGCAAAGAGCAGCCCTGATACTCTTCTCAGGTCCCCTGTCAATGCTCATGGGTTTCTGAGCCAATGAGGAGGCAGAGAGTTGGAACAGCAGGCGCTCTTTTGCATATCACTGAATCAGGCTCAGATAAGTATTAGAGCATATCACTGAATCAGGCTCAGATAAGTATTAGAGGGGCTGGGGGGATAGCTGCCTAGGTGGTTTTTTTTGTTTTTTTTTTTTGTTTTTTTTTTAAACTTCATGCATTAATGCTTGAAGGTGAAAGACCTTCATCCTTTACAACCACTTTAATTTGTGCTCCTTGCCTCTAATTTTACACATGCTGCGGTGTTGGAAGCAGGAGTACCTGTCATGTAAATAATCCATTTGCTGCATTTCTGGTGTGTGTGTTTACTGTAGGTCAGAATGATCTTCTTCTTTTTTTTTTTTATGTTGTAGGTGTTAAAATGGAGAGTGGCAACCAGTTTTGCTTGGTCCGTCATATTACTACCTCTGAGCAGTGCAGCTTTCATGGTTCTCAGCAGGCTCAACATCTTTCACCCTATACAGTGGCTCACAGGTAAGTGTTTCGGGGGTAGAATGTTACTCACGACCTATCATGTAGGAAAATGCAGAGATCCTGGGGTGTGACACCCCCCCCCCCCCAAATCTGCCTGGTAAATGTAGCATCTTGTCACTTCCCATGGCCCCACTGCACTCTGCTAGAAGATAGGAAATGGCGCCTTTCCCCCCTCCACCTACTTGGGAAGGCAATGTATAACTGGGATTTCAGATCTAACAAAAAAAACACAGGAGTAGCCAGTGCATTTTGGGGTCTCAGTGGTCCTGTCATCAGGGCTTATGGTGATAGAAGTGCTTTCACAAAAATTGTTCCAGGGTTGGTGGCTTTAAGAAAATTGCTAATCGTCCATGTACATGCTTGCTCAGGTAGCCAGTCAGACAGCCTAGGTCTTTCCACTTGTCACAGCTATTATAAAGAATTTCGCCTCTCATACTTTATATGTAGAAGAAAATGCAGAATTGGGTACAGGCCCAGGGGCTGTTGAGGATGTTTGAGGCCTGCAAGGGATTTCAGTGATGGTGAGCTGGAGAACAAGAAGTGATGTGACTTTGCATGTCTCTTGAACAAGTCAAAGCACTGTAGATTGCGACTGTTCCGTTTCCAGGGCCAGTGCTTGATGTAAGACAAACCTGTCACTATGTATGTTGCTAGACAGTTGCACATGGCCCTCATGGTATGGTTTTGACAGCCTCCAAGATAGGTTGTTTCATTAGGTGAGAATGTATGTGACACGTTCCTTTTCGATAAAGTGATTGTGTCATAAATCGTTTATTGTTATTTCATTTGCTTTTCTACAGATTTAATAGGTGATGCTTCCAGCAGTTCCATATTCTTTTGTCTGCTTTTACTGTCGGTGCTACAGGGGGTCCAATGTGCCTTCAATGTGAAGTTTTACTCAGGTGAGCTTTAATAGATTTAAAAAGAACTGGGCAACTGCAGAAAATCTGGATTTAAAGCCAATGACCTTTTGAAATGAGACCAGTCTGGATGACACATTTTAATTACCTCTATGCCAGATGGGCAAATCCTAAATGCTATCCGATGACCAGGAAATTTCTATACAGTTAAAGGAGAAGTACAGCTAAAGCTCTTTTGGCTGTATTTCTCCTGTGGATCCCAAATTTAAAGTTGGGATCTTTCCGCAGCCTGAATCAGCTGAATGACGTCAGCCAACAGTGGGCTTCAGCTGAAAACGGGTCACAGGAGTGCAGAACAAACTACACTCCTGTGACCCGTTTTCAGCTGAAGCCCACTGTTGGCTGACGTCATTCAGCTGATTCAGGCTGCGGAAAGATCCCAACTTTAAATTTGGGATCCGCCCCAGAATCTAGAGCAGCTTTAGGTGCAGAGCAGATAGCGGTGACTGACAGTCACCGCTTTCTGCTCCGAGCAGCTGTGAGAACTCAGCGGCCATCTGATCACTGAGTTCTCCCACTTAGAGCCAGTGGGGGACAGATGCAGAATCGGACCAATGCTGCATCCACCTAGGTAAGTATAATTTCGTGAACAAAACAAACCCCATGCTTCTCTTTTAACCCTTTTTCAGTGGGAGTTTTCATAATTTACTTGCAACCCTTCAGAATGCAGCTATCATTTTATTTCTAAGGCAGGTAAAAATTGAGGAATAATGTCTGATTCCTTTTGGGCAACAGCCTCAAGCCTCTAAAGAGGTGTTCTGGCCAATTCACGGTTCTTCATTTTGAAGCGTAAAGTGAATCTAGGGCTGCACCAATACATTCCGTTCCTTGTAGAACAATCCCCCACGGCAAATGTACCAATCATCCTATCCCGTTGATTTCTGATAACAAACAAAAAACTTGCGACTTCATAACACTTGATAACCAAAGCAAGACACATGCTGGAACCTTTTATACACACTAAATACCTGGCTCAAGATGTAGTAAAATCTTTCTTTGACTATTGACATGTATTGATATTTATAATTCCTTTTTTTTTTTTTTTTATATCTGGACAACGCTGTTTACCTGCAAACCGTGTAATTTTGTATTTTACGCTTCATGGAATATTTAAACAATATATTGTGGAAGCCGTTTCCTATAGTGGCACACATGCGGACTCGTTCCCGAGCATCTCTTTCTATGCCTATTGACAGACAACGGGGCTTAGCTCTGTCCGAATGGGGTTGGGAGAATCCCTTTGCAACAGAAGGTTTTTGTACCTTAATGCATAGAATGCATTAAGGTAAAAAAAAAAACATAACCTTAAGGGCCCTTTCACACGGGCATTCCGTTTTTGTTTTTTTTGTTCATCAGTTCAGTCACGTTTTTAAAAAAAAAAAAAATGGATCAGATTACATCAGTTTTTTTCATCCGTTTACATCCAGGTCTTTTTGTCCCGTTTTTTTTACGGAAGAAAAATAAGGTTTTCTTCTGTTTAAAAAAATTGTATGTGGACATTAACAGATGTAAACAGATGATCATCTAGTCCATAGAAATACATAGGTGTCCGGTTTTCATCCGTAAACACAGATAAAAAACTGACATACGGAACGCCGTGTGAAAGAGTCCTAAGGCTTTAGCACCTCTGTAATATTTTTAACTGATGTGTCAGTATAGGAACACTTCATCGGCTGGTTGTTGCAGCCTTTTTTTTTTTTTTTTTTTGTTCTTTTTGAATTATCCTTTTAAGATGGGTCATATCAAAGCCCTTTTAGTAGTATATATCAAAGGCTGGTGCTTGACATTTGCTGCACAATATACACAGTTTACAAATACATACAAATTGCGCCTGTCTTCATTTACAGTGGTGCCTACCATTCCTGGCTCCCGCCTCTCCTTGATTGGCCAGATCCTGCTGCCGCAACATTTGCTTCACTCATTTGTTCATTCTCTTATGGGAGTGTTGGTGTTTTGGTGCTGCACTGTCCTCAGCCGAGGGCCATACCAAAGTCTGGCTGTTCCATGCAATACTGATCCCAGGTGAGTTAGTCTGGAACAAATCCCTGTAATCATGCACATAGTGAGACGTGCCTGGATTTGGTTGCTACTTCTGTGTTTTTGCTGATCTGTCGTGTACCTGTGCTTTTCTTTTTAGTGATAAAGATGATGTACAGAAGATGTGTCTGAATGAGCGTTACCTCTTCCTTCTGCTTACTGGAGCTTTTCTGGGTTACAGTTACAGCCTGCTGTATTTCATACACAACATGAACTACCTGTCGTTCCCTGTCATGCAGGTGAGATGAAGCAGAATACGTATGGGCAGTCAAAGGGGCCTATGCAGCTCACCAGTGGAGACACCCTGCTGCATCTGCCAATTCAGGGAGTTTATGTACAGTAGATGGAGGCAACAATCTGGACTAATGAAGTTACTTGGTTGTCTTTTCCTATTATTGGTATTGGAGGGGCTTTAGAAATGTTTGTATCATAATTTTAGTCCTACTTTTTTGTTTCCCCATTTGCATGTTCTAGATTTTCTTTTTGTAGTATTTGTCACATTAATAATTGTTTTATGTATATAATTTGTATGTTTTTCTCTCCTTTTTTGAAGCAATTTAAATATGTTCAGTTCAGGCGGTTCCTGCCTGTACTTCTGCACCACAGCTGTGTCCAGTCCCTGTACTTGATCCGGAATTGTACTGCTCTCTATTTTTTCCTGGGTATGTTTTATTGTCTCTTAACCTGGTTTGGTGTGGCTGCCCAGCCAAAAAATATATGTTTGTGTTAGAGTTGTATATGTGTTTTGGACTGTGAAGTTAAAACTGAACTCCAGGTAAACCATTAAATGCACTGACTAGGTACATATTTACATACATATATTGTAGCTGTCTTACCTGCAAATAATTAGTATTTTTATCTGTCCAGTACTGAGATTTTATGCAACTTTTATCACACTACCAAGCTCTGTCTGGCAAGGCTGAAGACCTGATTTTTTTTTTTTTAACACTTAAAGGTCTTGGTCCCTCAGCCTGTGACTGAACATTGAAGGGAGAAGCTGCAGACTGATGAGCTTATATCTGTCTCTTTGCTCTCTCCCCTTATCAGCATGATCCTTGTGCTTCAGCACAACCTATTGGCACCCTGTGCTTTTTTGCTATCTCTATTAGTCTAAGCTCTGCTATACAGGGACTGCAGGAGCCTGATACCAAGTCAAATTCAGGCACACTGTTTGCATTCAACTATAAATTTAAAGGATAAGTTCACCTTTTGCACAAAAATAATAAATGCACATTTTTTTTTGCAGGTAAAAAAATGTGCATTTATTATTTTTGGCTGCAGGAGCCTGTAAAGCATTGCACCAGCAATCAGAAGATTGCTGGTGCCATGCAGGTCTACTGCACACCTGCCAGTATATCTGCTTGCCTGTAGCAAGCAGATATGCTGACAGGAATACTCGATGAACTACCATGGCACTCCACAGAACACTATGAATAAATGACACGGCCTTGTGGTTGCACTGTTTTTTTTTTTTTTTTTTTTTAAATACTGACAGCTAGTACGGGGAACGTCTCTCTGAACTTCTGTCACGGGGGAAGGGCAGTTGATATTAATCAACAAATACTTGCAATTTATGTCTTCCTAGAGTTCACCGTTAAGAGTGTGAATCTGATGCCCCTGGGTCCGTTTTTATTCTCTTTAAAAAATAAATAATGCTGTTTAATAATATACAATATATATTTCACATGTACAGTATGCTTTACAAATGATTTAGCTTTCGCTAAGACTGCTACAATCCTGCATTCCAGCTTACAGTTGCTCACTCCTCCAGGAAACTGTTCCTACCACATGGCTCACATTTTAGTTTATTTTTTCTTCAGTCAGCTGGCTGAATGGAAAAAACTGAACCGATTTCCCCATCCACACATTTGAGTTGCTGTGTTTTTGTATTCGGACAGCGGGACTCCTACGCTGTCACAGTACACTAATCGGTGCTGCAGGCAATTAGCTACATGTGCTGCTTAAGCAAAAATATACCAAGAAGCTATTCATTAACCACTTGCCCTCCTGAGGATTTACTCCCCCTTAATGACCAGGCCTCTTTTTGCTACTCGGTACTGCAATAATTCAATTGATAATTGCGCGGTCATGCAATGCTGCACCCAAACGAAATTTACGTCCTTTTTTTCACACAAATAGAGCTTTCTTTCAGTGGTATTTGATCACCTGTGCGCTTTTTATTTTTCACGCTATAAACAAAAAAAGACCAAAAATTTTGAAGAAAAACGATATTCTTAACTTTAAGCTATAAAAAAATATATAGTAAAATCAAAGTTAGTTATAAATCCCAATAAGTGTATATTGATTGCTTTGTGTGAAAGTTATAGCGTCTACAAACTATGGTATAGATACTGCACTACTGTGCAGTATCTATACCATACTGTGCTAGTTTAACAAACAATTGCGCGGTCATGCAATACGGTACATAAATGAAATTTACGTCCTCTTTTTTCACACAAATGGCTTTCTTTCGGTGGTATTTGATCGCCTGTTTTTTATTTTTGCGCTATAAAAAAAAAAGATTGACAATTTTGAGAAAAAACAATATTTTGGACTTTTTGCTATAAAACATGTCCAGTAAAAAAAATTTAAAAATCAAATTTCAGCCAAAATGCATTCTGTGACATGTCTTTGCTAAAAAGCACCGTATTTCTGCAGTGGCTGGGACATTTTGGCTGGATTGAAATATGTCCTTTTATTTCTGTTAAGTTGTAGATTTCCCCTTCCCCCATTGTACAGATGAAGCCATCTATCATGACATAGCTAACCTGAACTTTTCAGTGTATTTATCACAAGCGTGGTAGCATTGTAAAAAAGGGATTGTCCTATGTTTGAAAAACTTGTGGTGAAGTAATGTAGCTGCCTACTTTTAAATTCAAATTTTGATATCCTGTTTTACATAGGCACTGGAAATCTCTATATATAAAATGTCGTGGACTGTTGGTTACTGCTCATAATACATGTATACATCCTCATTTAGATTTCATTTAAAGTGGAACTTCACTGCATCTAAACATCACAAACCAAAACTGTTGTTTAATTCATTTTTTAAATTTAAAGCAAACTCACCCATACATTCATTTCTCCATGTTTTATTTTGCTGAGAAATCACTTTGAACACCCCCCCCCCCCTCCACTAGCATTTGTAGTTGTGGCCATCTTGAGTAAGGGCAGATTATGTATGTAGCATTCACTTCCTGGAATCTATCTGCCTTTAGCTCAGGCATGAGGGTGTGCTTGGTTAAGAAAACCCCTCCTCCCCTCCCAAAGACTCCTGGGATGTATGACATCATTTGCCTAGGCATAGAAACAAAGTAACTAAAGAAATGTGAAAAAAAGTTTAAAATAAGTAAATATAATTTCTTATCTTTTTAGTAATGATAGCAGCATAAGGATTAAAAATAGTCAGTGTTGGCTGAGATTGTGAAGTTCCATTTTAACATATCTTTGGTTATTTTTAGGTTATATTCCACGAACCTGGTTTCAAGGCATCCTGAACTTACATCTGGATCAGTGAGTGATTCTGGGCTCGGTCTGAAAACTTCTTCATTATTTTATCTTTATGCCATTTTATATATTTTTTTTTTTTATGTACACAGACAGTTACCACCACTTGATTCTCTGTTTGGCCTCCTGGATCTGTCATTATTTTACCAAATTTGGTTATGTGGTACTTTCCTGCTCGTCACCTGGCACATAGTCTGGTTACTATTCCAGATCCACACAACAGAAGTAGGTACCAGGACTGTCATCCTGTTTTCATTGGATAGATAGCAGAGATACAGTATGCCCTTATGACTCATTGTTACTGAGCCTAGTTTGGGCCTGAGGGTGTTTTAGCGACGATACTATGTGACTTTGGAAGTATATACCATACGTTGACTTGCATTGTTGTCAAATGATATTACTTCTGATGCTGTAACCCACCCAATGTATGTATCTTTACTTAAAGAATGTTTGCAAAAATAAATATATAAATGACAGCTTTCTATACAATGTAATTTGTCGGTCCAGGCCCGAATGTTTCCTGTACAATCATCCTTTGTGGAAGATGCGGAAATGTGCCTTCCCAATGCCTTAGGCTGCAACTCTCCACTCTTGAAGGTAAATGATTTTGTCTATCAGTGTCAAAGCAGCTACTTTTTAGTGCAGTATTAGTGAAAGGTGCATATTTATGCAGCAGTGTAAAGAAGTATACAAGTTAGTGGTGCAATGAAATGAAAATTCTGAACCGAAACTGAAAATTCAGGATGCACTTGGCCAAAGAACAAAATGGACAGGTTTTTTTTTTTTTTTTTTTTTTTTTTTATATTTTTAAAGTATGAGTTTAATTAGTCTCTTGTTTTTCTTGCGGTGATTACTTTTGATGCTGCTAGATCAAGTCAAGCATTTTGCTTATTCGCATCTTGGCTACAGAATTGTAATCATTGCATGATACTGTAGACCTCTGGGGTAAAAGTGTGTGTGTGTGTGTTACCTTTTAAAGCATTGGAAAGCAGTATAACCTAATTTTGATATTGGGATAAAGTATGTGAGGTTTCTGTTTTAGACTTGCAATGAATGCCTCCTTCTGTGCTGTTTCATTCCAGTACTTGGCCTTTCAGGATCTTGTGCTGCTTTCTCAGTATTCCAAAATTCGGAGACAGGATGTGTTCAGCCTCAGCCAACCAGGTAACTGTTGGTAAAGAAAACCGAGCTCATCCAACGGAAAGGAGGACTGAAATATAAGCATATATGTTATTTCTATGGCAGGAGGTCATCCACACAACTGGACCGCTATCACTAAGGAGTGCCTGAGTGTTTTAAGCAATCTTGCAGCTAGACTGGTGGCTCATCAAGAAGCTGCTGCAAGTAATGGGCATGTGAGGTTCCCATCTTCCTCAGCAGAGTTGAGGAAGTCATCCAGCAGCTCAGGTATGTCGTCTGTGTATGTGCAATGTAGTATATCATGTTTTGCTGTGCAGTAATACTAGTTGGGTGATCTAGTTTGAATACTGGGACTGGATATAATAAACTTCACATAGATCATGGAAAAATATATCTATACAATTTTGTGAAGATTTTAATCTTCTGTATCAAAATCCTGCAAAGTACTGGTGATTGCCCTGGGGTAGTCCCTGCTGTACCCACCCTTATTGTTCTGGTGTTCCACTGGTGGGATTGGAGGGGTAATTTCTCCTAGGGTAATCAGCACACTGGTAATTAGTGGCATAGTGCTGTTTTGGTTGACTTGGACCACTGTTCCCAGCAAGGGTCCTTTTTACAGTTTTCAGCAGGCCATGTCTACTCAACGGCAGAGAGATGGGAATTTAGGGGGTTAGGGGCCTTCTTCATGTAAGTGTGGAACTGTATGAAGCCCACTAGCGGTCAGTGTTTTCCATGTTGATCTGACTCCATTCACCCATCCTGCATTTCCTTGACTTCTGTCAGTATGTTCTTCCAGTTGTGTCAAGGGAGATCCCCGAAAAACTGTGTGGTTTGAACTGCCTTGGTCGCAAGTGGAATAATACTTCATCCCTCTTGAAAGAAGAGGACAAGGTAGAGGGCTAA
The DNA here is from genome assembly GCF_062004578.1 of Staurois parvus. Classification (NCBI taxonomy): domain Eukaryota; kingdom Metazoa; phylum Chordata; class Amphibia; order Anura; family Ranidae; genus Staurois; species Staurois parvus. The sequence continues at coordinate 629,080 of NW_028320549.1, forward strand.
GAGCTTTCTCCGGTAGAAGTGGATGCAGAGGATCCTCTTTTGAGGAATCTACCTCTGGAGAACCTCAGGGCTTGGGTATTTTTCAGAACCAAAAGGTCTTTCTGAATTTTCTCATGAAAGTGGTCCAAACTAATTTAAAACTATTGCTTCCCGAGTCCTCTTCTCCTAATGTTACAGGTTTTGTATTGTCATCGTCCTTAGTCCTTCCTCCTGCAATCACTTATGTGTTTTGTACATGCTCACCCTGACTCACTTAGCAATACCCCATAGAAAGTGAGTTCTCTAAGAAATGGAGTATGCCTGTGGTGGATCTGGCAGTTTTATCATAATAGGACCCTTATGTGTCCATTGGATGAGGTCCCATTTTATTTAAAGCCACTCCAGACAAATGCCTTATTTAAAGTCTCATTTGCTCTGCTGGGGGCTGCTTTACAACCAGTAATTTCGGCTGTCAGGGCATGTCACATGAGAGAGAGAGAGATCCTGCTAATAGAGATACTGAATTGAGCAGGAACCTGGAAGATTTCCCACGTGCTCTCAGCTTTTCTAATGAACGGCTCTATTCAATAACTCCTTGTTTTTCAGGAGTATTATCTGTACATATGCATAGGATCTTATGGCTGAAGTGTTGGTCAGCAAAGTTACCCTTCATGTGGAACATTTACCGTTTCAGGGAGAAACCTTTTGTTTGGTCCTGCTTTGCATAATTACATCAGAAAGTGATGGTTGGAAAGGGTACCCTGTCACCACTCAAATAGAAGTTAAAGCCTACAGTTCAGGAAGCTACTGTTCCATTAATTTCCAGGAAGCATTCTTGTTGCTAATCTCAGGCTCCAACCCCAAACGCCAGTCCCAGTTTTTTGTGCTGTATACTTTCCAATGTTTCTCTGAATCCACAAAAAAAAATAGCAATTTTGCAAGCCTCAATCATCTTGTAGTGATCGTTCCAGTTCCAAAGGGCGGAGAATTTGGTGGTTTCTACTTGAACCTCTTCATGGTCTTGGTCTCAAGAGACTTGTAAATTTTTCTATGAGTGCAGAGGTTCTGGATGGAAACAGCGCAGCCTGTGGTGGCCTCTTTCCAGCAGAAAGCTTTCCTGGCATCAGTGGATGTCAAAGACACATTTTGGTCTTTCCACCTCACCAAAGGCTTCTGCAGTTTGCGGTGGAGGACTGCCACTTTCAGTTTGTGGCCCTGTCAACAGCTCCCAGAGGGTTCACCAAGGTTCTGGCTCCAGCTCTGGGACTCCTGCGTAGCTAGAGTATCCCTGGTATAGGGTAGCTGGATAACTTCTGAGGTAGCGATCTGCTTCTCTACTGGAGACCACTGTCTCACATGGTGCACACTCTGAAGCATTTTGGATGGGTTCTGAATTTACAAGTCAGTGTTTATCCCAGTTGCGTCCCTTCTTACCTCTAGGTGGTTTCTATGTTTCATCTCAATCATTACTTTGTGTCACATTCCTTCTGTCTGAAGACTCGGTTGCCCAGCGGACAAGACTCTTCACAACTTGGGTGTGGTTGTAAAGTCAAACACTAACTTGAGTCCTCTATCATTCCAGTGCTGTGCCTACAGCTCTTCTCTCCCTTCTTCCTAGTCTCACAGGAAACTAAGGAAGAAGTGGATGCCATTGGCTCCTGCTGCTGTCAGTCAAATCTTGGGAGTAGGGGGGAGGTCCGATCCTCACTGTCTTCGTCTATGGACCAGCACAGCCACACATGGGCCTTTTTAGCCCATGGCTTGGTATGGGGCACACACAGGAGAGGAGGAGTAGACAGCGCCAGCGGGGGACTCCAGAAGACGAGGTGAGTGGCTGCTCTGTGCAATACCATTGCACAAAGCAGGTAAATAATAAACATTCACTTTTTATTATTTTACATTGCTTTGAAAAAATATTCATACCCCTTGAAGTTTTCCACATTTTGTCATGTTACAACCAAAATCGTAAATGTATTTTATTGGGATTTTATGTGATAGACCAACACAAAGTAGTACATAATTGTGAAGTGGAAAGAGAATGATAAAATGGTTTTCAACGTTTTTTACAAATATCTGAAAAGTGTGGCGTGCATTTGTATTCAGCCCCCTTTACTCTGATACCCTAACTAAAATCTAGTGGAACCAATTGCCTTCAGAAGTCACTTTAATTAGTAAAGTCCACCTGTGTGTAATTTAATCTCAATATAAATACGGTTGTTCTGTGAAGCCGTCAGTGGTTTGTTAGAGAAAATAAGTGAACAAACAGCAACATGAAGGCCAAGGAACACACCAGACAGGTCAGGGATAAAGTTGTGGAGAAGTTTAAAGCGGGGTTAGGTTATAAAAAAAAAAAAAAAAAAAAAAGTCCCAAGCTTTGAACATCTCATGGAGCACTGTTCAATCCATCATTCAAAAATGGAAAGAGTATGACACAACTGCAAACCTACCAAGACATGTCTATCCACCTAAACTGACAGGCCAGGCAAGGAAAGCATTAATCAGAGAAGCAGTCAGGAGGCCCATGGTAACTCTGGAGGACCTGCAGGATGCACAGCTCAGGTGGGAGAATGTGTCCACAGGACAACTGTTAATCGTACACGCCACAAATCCGGCCTTTATGGAAGAGTGGCAAGAAGAAAGCCATTGTTGAAAGAAAGCCATAAGAAGTCCCATTTGTAGTTTACAAGAAGCCATGTGGGGGACACAGCAAACGTGGAAGAAGGTGCTCTGTTCATCAAAATGCTATGCGTGGCGGAAAACTAACACTGCACATCACCCTGAATACACCATCCTGTGAAACATAGTGTTGACGACATCATGTTGTGGGGATGCATTTCTTCAGCAGGGTCAGGGAATATGGTCAGAGTTGATGGAAAGATGGATGGAGCCAAATACAGGGCAATCTTAGAAGAAAACCTGTTAGTCTGAAAAAACCTTGAGACTGTGGCGGAGGTTCACCTTCCAGCAAGACAACGACCCGAAACATACAGCCAGAGCTACAATGGAATGGTTTAGATCAAAGTATATTCATGTATTAGAGTGGTCCAGTCAAAGTCCAGACCTAAATCCAATTAAGAATCTTTGGCAAGACTTGAAAATTGCTGTTCACAGATGCTCTCCAATCAATCTGACAGAGCTTGAGCTATTTTGCAAAGAATGGGCAAAAATGTCACTCTCTAGATGTGCAAAGCTGGTAGAGACATCCCCAAAAAGACTTGCAGCTGTAATTGTACCAAATGTGGTTCTACAAAGTATTGACTCCGGGGGGCTAAATACAAATGCACACCTCACTCTTTACATATTTATTTGTAAAAAAATTTTGAAAACCATTTATCATTTTCCTTCCACTTTACATTATGTGCCACTTTGTGTTGGTCTATCACAAAAAATCCCAATAAAATACATTTTACGGTTTTTGGTTGTAACGTGACAAATGTGGAAAATTTCAAGGGGCAGGGATACTTTTTCAAGGCACTGTATATTGATAAGATTGATGGTTCAACTGCTTAAGAAAATTTAATGTGTAGCAAAATGACCCAAATCTTTTATAGTTTTAATTGCCTTCATCATCTTTTGACTGTCATTCTGCAGGCACTTCATTAAATGAATCTATTGACCAGGCTGGGAAAATTGCTCCTGTCGCTCAAACACCGATCTCTTCTGTACTGAAGACCAAAGCTTCACTCAAAAGACCTTGGGACTCTGGTAGTCCCTTTGCCTCCCCAGTGGTAGGTCATATTTCCACTGCCCAGGACCAGAATTCTCCATGGCATGGTTCCGTGCAGAGCCCCCACATTATTAGGAGAGGTGCAAAGCTTTGGACGTGTGGTGCAGGTGAATGTCAATCGTTTGTTAATTGTGTATATTTTGTTTTCTACCTGAAGCATTTACAAAGAAATCTAAAGCTTTGATTTTCAATGATATGTAAATGTTCCATCCCGTCACATGGAGGAAGGGGAAGTGGGAAATGTGTGTTCTTCCATTTTTGGAAGTATCTGGTATTTCTCTGTGTCCAGTAACAAAACAGTGCTCAATGGGGATGTAGAAAAGCTATTGGAAGCTGAGGCAGAAGGAACTAAAAGTGGAACGCAGGGGGAAAAAAAAAAAATTTTTAGAAGTTAAATTGGGCCAGTTTTAGTTTCCCGAGTGATTGGTATCTAATGTCGAGGGCTGCTGGGGATTCTAAATCGCAGTTGTGTTATGTACCAGATAACCGGATGAATTTTGATTTTCTGGTCACTGCTGCTTCAACTTGCTTGCTTAGTAACCTTGTCCACATATAAAAGGTCTTGTATGCATTTTAAGAGCATTCTGTGATTGGACAAGGTTTAGGGAAGATACAGATGAGTCATCATTTACACTCGTCCTCTTTCAGAACCTCCAGTTCTTTGATTCCACCATGGCTCTGTTGAATTTAGTTGGGTCCTCTATCCTCTTGGCTGCTGCGATGTGCATCATCGCCCTGAAGCTAGAGGATCAGTCTGTTGGGTCTACTAGTAGCCTTGACCCCTAAAGCAGTAAAGTGTTTTCTGTTGCATTTACTTTTCCAAAGTGCCCTAATAGGTTGGTCCTTTGCTCTTTCTCCATTTAATGCTGATTTTGTTGAAAAATGGACAATTCTCTCCATGGATCAGGCTGTATTTCACATTAACAAGGCAGCTACTATTATCTGTGCACATCAAAATTATTTCTTGTTTGTGACATGCAATTACATAGTACCAATGTGGTACACTGCAGTGAACTGAAGAGTTCAATTTGGTGCACAAATATGGGGCTAACAGTGGCAAAGGAAAAAATGTCCCTAGGTTGTTGATGTCGCTGAAATGGATTGAAAAAATGTCCATGTGTCAGTGGTGTCACTGAAAGGAAAAATGTTCCTCAGTCAGTGGTGTCACTGAAAAGAAAAATGACCCTGTTTGGTGAAAAAAAAAATACCAACCCCCCCAGTACAGAGCTCTTCTACCCATCCCCAGCTACTTACCAGTCTTCGGTCCGGAATCCATAGCTACCAGGAGGCTGTGCTGTCAGTACTGTGTCTGAGGGAAAGCATCTTGTCACTTTCAAACACAGAAGCCTGCACAGAAAGTTGTCTTCTGTTTTGTTGAGCAAGTGACAACCGTATGCTGTGCTCCAGAGGAAAGAATAAGCTCTGCTGACAGGAGTGACACTGCAGTAGAAGAGAGCTGCTGGAGCTCTGTGTCCTTGCCTCTTCATAGAGATGCTGCACCCAGGTCGCGTGCCTCTTTGCTCCCCTCTCCTGGCTCTGCTGGTGAAAACCAGGGATTCCCTCACTTTTGGAGGGCTTTCCTCTCACTTCCTTTTTGGCTAAGGGACTGGAAGCGAAGGAAATCTGTCACCAGTGGACACAGATGGCAAGAAAAAACTGACGGGTTACAACTCTCTCTTGTTCTATCCAAAATGAAGGGGGGGGGGGGGCGATTTTTGCCTTTAATTCTACTTTAAAGTAGAACTATAGGCAAAACTTTTTTTTATTATTTGTATAAACTTTGGATAGAGCAAGAGAGGGTTATAACTGCTGTCAGATTTTTTTTTTTTTTTTTTTTTTTCACCTTCTGTGTCCCATTTCAGAGATTTCCTTTCACTTCCTGTCCCATAGACAAACAGGAAGTGAGAGGAAATCTTGGCAAATTAAGGGAATCCCTTGGGGACACCCAAGTCACCAGTACTAGTGTCCCTATTGGAAGATTTCCCCTCTTACTTTTTTTTTTGGGGGACAACCCAAAATTTGTGATTTTCCTTATTCTTCACTTTAAATAATAATGGTAAACAGGACAAGTAGAGAGGGGGGGAATCTCTTTAACAAGGGCACAGACAGTAATAAAAATTGATGGGTTCAAACCCCTTTCCGCTCTATCAAAAAAAAAAAAAAGCCTTTTGGTCACTTGCCGACCGACCGCCCACAGTAATTTTACCATAGTTTG